>NC_135477.1:132374410-133015341 GCF_052094955.1 Ictidomys tridecemlineatus | reverse complement strand
AAACTAGTTACCATTCCAATATTTGAAATGTCTTAATCACTTTCAAAATTTGTAGGTAAAGCATCATGAGAAAGTAGAGAGAGAATTGGGATTAGAAACTTGGGTTCCTTTCCTGATTAACCTGTTGAAACTGTAAGAAAATAATTTTGATATATTCTAATGTTTGCTTCTTTTTAATCAGGCTCTTTGTAAGGACAACATCTACCCAGCTTTCCAGATGTTTGCTAAAGGTTATGGAAAAAATAATGAACCTCTTCGTGGTTACATCTTAACATTTTTAATTGCACTTGGATTCATTTTAATTGGTTAGTTATATAAATGATGTGTTAATATAGAGCTTGGCCCATTTGTATGTAGAATTAGCTCTTAACATTGAATTATTAAATTATTAATAAAGTATCACTTTGCTTGGTACATACTATTAATTTCTTTCTAATCAAATGAAATAATGTATAAAGTACTACAGATATTATTATTCAGTAGATTACTCCTGAATTTATTACCTTCTGTAAAAAGTCCTCACTAGGGCTACAAGGAGCTCCTAGATTTTCCCAGAAGCAATAAAATATATGACTGAGGATGTGGTTCCTAAAAGATCAGATTGAAGAATGATAGATACAGTTTATTATTTATGTAAAATTCTTTTAAAAATACCTCAAAAGTACTTTATAATGCAAGACTATATATGTGAAGTAAAACTATATTATAAATGTCTGATCAATGTATTGATCAATTTTTTATTATTCCACACATTACTTGCAAAATCTCCAAGTGATAATTATGTTTTTGAAAAATGTTTATAAATATATTTGTCTTTGATTTCAGCGAAATCAAAACTTAAAAATAGTTTTAAAGTTGGCATGTGTGGAATTGGTTTTATCATATGTATGTGATTGGAAGGAATATGCCAAGTTTGGAATAGTGAGATATAAAGAGGGTTTCAACTGTGTACATATAATTCCTGAAAGTAAAGTTTATTTTACATTTATGGCAAAAATACTGTTAAATCTAGATAGTGACTATAGAGGTGTTCATTATGCTATTATCTAAATGTTGAAATATTTCATGATCTTAAAGAATTTAAAAAATGTCTGTTATTCTGTTTCTTTTACAGCTGAATTGAATGTTATTGCTCCAATTATCTCTAACTTCTTCCTTGCATCATATGCATTGATCAATTTTTCAGTATTCCATGCATCACTTGCCAAATCTCCAGGTGATAATTATGTTTTTGAAAAATGTTTTATAAATATATTAATGTCTTTGATTTGAGAGAAATCAAAAGTTAAACATAGTTATAAAGTTGCCATGTGTGGAATGGGCTTATTAATAATCAGTTGTGATTTATAGTTAAATCAAGTTAAGGCTTCAAAGATCTCTTTTATCATGAAGTTTACTGGTAATATTCCTTTTTAAAAAAAATTTGGGCGGTTGTATTTGGACACAATACCTTTACTTTATTTATTTATTTTTCTATGGTGCTGAGGATTGAACCCAGTGCCTCACACATGCTAGATAAGTACTCTACCACTGGGCTACAACCCCAGCCCTTAATAATATTCTATTTATTATTTTCAAAGCATTTAAAATATGTTGTGAATTATCTATTTTTTCAAGTCTTTTTGTACTGTTTAGTTGATTCTGTTTCAGTTCTAAGAACATTGTTATGATGTAGTTAACCTTTTACAAAAAAAAAAAAATGGTTTTCTTAATACTGGGGATTGAACCTAAGTCCTCACACATGTCAAGCATGCACTCTACCCCTGAGCTTCATCCTCATCCCTCTAGATGTTTTCGAGTCTGGTGGAATTCTAACATAAGGTAGCCTTATTAACTGAAAAGTATATGGAACTTTTATAAACTGTGACATGAAATCAGGGGTAGAACTGATAGAACAAAAATGTTGTTCCTTCTGAGGATCTAAGTCTCCTTAATAAAAATGTGTTAATTTAGAGCTTGGCCTATTTGTAGTATTAGTTCTAAATATTGAATTATTAAATTATTAGCAAAATGTTACTTTGCTTGGTATGCTATTAGTTTCTTTCTAATAAAATGAATATATAAAATACTACAGATACTATTTCTCATTAGATATCCTCTGAATTCCTGGCACTTTAAAGTGCTCTCAGTGCGGAAGCTATAGTCGTTTTGTGTATACATACATATGTGCCATTTATATAAGTAGATGAGGAATTCAAATGACTTATTTATCTATTTATCATTAGGATGGCGTCCTGCATTCAAATACTACAATATGTGGATATCACTTCTTGGAGCAATTCTTTGTTGTATAGTGATGTTTGTCATTAACTGGTGGGCTGCGTTGCTAACATATGTGATAGTCCTTGGACTATATATTTATGTTACCTACAAAAAACCAGGTTAGTAACCTTTTCTATTTAGTATTTGTTTATTTGGAAAGTATTTCAAGTAAAAACTAAAATACTTTATTTCTAAGTACACATAGTTTTTTGTTGTAATTTTTAAAATACATGGAATTTTTGTTTTGTTCTGTTTTGAGATTTTTGTTTTTGTTTTAGTATAGGTGTTTGTTTGAACCAGGAATTGAAATCAAGGCTGCTCTACCAAGCTACTCTCCTAGCCCTTTTGTTTTTTGAGACAGGGTCTAAGTTGCTCATGTAGTCCTTGAACTTACAATCCTTCTACCTCTGACTCCAAAGTATCTAGGGTATAGGCAGGCACATACATATGGAGTTTTAATGAATAATTACCTTAGACTATTTCTTTGCAGTTTTATTCTTATAAATTTAATCCTATTTATAGAAAAATAATAAATTAATATCATTAACATTCTGTGGCACTCTATCTATGCTAAAATTACTCTTTGAAAGAATCAGGTTTGGGTAGCTTCTGGCCTATTAAGCACATGTATTTCCTGTATTGATCTTACAGCTATAGGAAGTAGGTCAGAATTCACAAAACACTGGATGACATGCTGTCTTTCCCAGTAGGTTACTATGTGGCAAGGAAAAATGGACAAACATGTTTTAACGGGGAAATACTTTAATGATCATGTTTTCCATATTGGTAATAGTTATGTATATACGCACAAGATGATGATGTCTAGGATATATTGGAATTACTCCAGAATATAGACGGAAAATCTAGCAAGAAAAATTTGGAAAGTTTAGACCTTTAGCTATATAAACAGTTATTCTAAATTGTTTTTTGGTTTGGTTTGGTTTGGTTTCGTTTGGTACTAGGGATTGAACACGGGCATTTGACTACTGAGCCACATCCCCAGACCTATTTTGTATTTTATTTAGAGACAGGGTCTCACTGAGTTGCTTACCCCTTACTATTACTGAGGTTGGCTTTGAACTCATGATCCTCCTGCCTCAGCCTCCCCTACAAACCATTGAGCGAGCATCACTGTCCCTGACTCTAAATTGATTTCTTTATTCTTAAAAGGCTGTTTGAGTTGTGTATACAATATATCTACAGTACTATCATCTGTCTTTCCTAAATTATACTTTAAATGCAGTTCTAGTTAAGATGCTTATAGTAGTAGTGTCATGCTATATTAAAGTCAAGTATAGTAATTTATTTTAGCAATTGCCTTTTTAAAATATGAAAGTATGTTTTAGTGTGAGTCTCAAATTGGTTGTTGAGACGTAATCATTGGCATTATGTTACATGAATATTGTCTTCCTATAGATGTAAACTGGGGATCATCCACACAGGCCCTGACTTATCTGAATGCACTTCAGCATTCAATTCGTCTTTCTGGAGTGGAAGACCATGTGAAAAACTTTAGGTAGGTGACACGTTAACATGGAAACATTTTGTGTTGGCTAGCCAGCCCGATCTTAATTCAGCAAGATGTTCTGTTATTCCATAAAATTTCTCCAAAAGAATAGAGTATTATTTTTGGACTTGGGCAACTTAATTATTTAAAACCAACTTGTATAAGAAAAAAAGTTATTTACCTTAGTGTTATGAAAGTTTTGGAAGTTCCTTATTTGAAAACTTCCAAGTGATAGTTTTCATAAAGTAAAAATATTTCTCTCAGTGGCCGTTTTAATATTATAAATCACTTTATACATAAAAATTCATAAAGATTTTTGACATTATTTTGTAATTTCACTGAAACACTAAATATATTTGTTATTCACTTTCTCACTCGTGACTAACTGAAAACCAGTTGTAATAAAGAATCAATTCTTTACAATAAAGAGAACTCTTATTTTTCTTCATAAGACTTTTATCTTTATAATCATGTATCAGTCATCAATATAAAAACTATCCTTTAATACATTTCTTGTAATTGATGACAGATTCGGTTACTAAAGAACCATTGATATATACTTCTTTAAATCTAGAAATATTGTTTATTATAATGGATTCTTAGAAATTACAGGTTAATATGTATACTTGGCTAAAACTAAGTTTGTGGTTTTCAAAAGTAGAACACTAGACAGTAGTATTTAAATACTTCAAATTAAGTCTGGCTGTGAACAAGTGACTTTCTTCAGTTATAAATAATCACTTCTTAATGACTTCTATATAATAAATACAGAAATCTATTCCATGTATGTCAGTAAACCAATGGAAAAATACCAGGAATGAGAACCTTTTTAAAGAAAAGTTTAGTTAGCATATTTTGAATAGTTGATGCCAACTGTGACAGAAAAATAGAAACTATTCTTTTATGTAAAATGCTGTATCTCATAACTGAGGGTATGAACAAGAGTTAATTTACCATCAGAAATACCTGTTGCTTTGCCTAATTATAATAATGGGAACATTTTTACTTAATTTTTTATTAGAATTGATATGAACACTAAAAGAAGAAATGGGATATAAGATTTGTCTTCAGAATTAGTGCTTGTTTCACCCCTAGTATCCCTGTTTCTCTTACATCACTGACAACCAGTTTCAACTTAAGCAGATTTTGGGTTTTAGTATTTATTTAATAAATCCCATGTTTTTAATTTTAGACTTTATCAGTGTCTTTTTTTGTCTACCTGAGCCCAATACATGCATGCTCACTTCTCTTTACCTCATCTTTCAGTATATTTTTATGTTATTATTTTGATTAGATCACATTTAGATATTTGGGGGAAAGGGCTCTAAACATGAGACACAGCTGAGCCATGTAGTGTATTATGATACCTTTTTCTTGGCTGCACAGGTTTTCTGTTTTCCCTGAAGCTAATAATTTTTTCTTGTTAAACTGTATTTATCTATCTCAGCCTTCACCAAACTTGCCTAATGATTTTGTTTTCTTCACCTTGTAATTACTATTTCCTTGAAGTTTTTTTTTTACTGTTTTCTGTTTCTTTAAGTTGGATTTTGAAATTAAGCCTTGTCTGAAGTAAAGTATTTGTAATTCTTGGCAAGGAAGCTCTATTGCTATCGGTGAGTGGGTCTTGTCAGTTAAAGACTTTAATGTAGATTAAGGTGGCTTTGCTTGTTCTTTGAGGAATTTAAGTCATCTTAAAGGCTTTCTTTTTTATTTGATTAGTTTTCCCAGAAATGAATCTTTTAATCTTTTGCTTGTACATAAAGTTCTTACCACCAAAATTGTTGAGGGCCAGATAGGGAAGGAAGTTTGGGTGTCTCATGGTTCAATATGTAAATGTGGCTTGTTTTGTTTTTTTGGTACTAGAGATTGAACCCAGGGTTGCTTAACAACTGAACCACATTTCTAGCCCTTTCTTATTTTTTATTTTGTGACAGCATCTCACTAAGTTGCTTAGGGCCTCACTAAATTACTGAGGCTGGCTTTGAATTTGTGATTATCCTGCCTCAGCTTCCCATGCATAAAGCATGGCCACTGCACCCAGCTCAATAAATAAATGTTCTAGCTTCTATTTCAAACAGACTGCTTCTGCTCTTGGTTGTTTCTGGTGTCTCCAGACCAGAAGTTCTAACAAATATGCCAATTAGGACTGAGGAGGTACAGGACAATTGCCCATCATACAGATGGAAATGTTTGAGTTTTTCTAGTTGCTTCTTATACAGAGTTGAAACCAGTTCCCCTTACTTTTGTTTCTTTATCACACTGTCCCTGCCACTTCTAGAGGTATCTAGTACTACAATTCCTACGCATTTTGATCATATTTAGATATAAAATCAGGGATTTTCACATTTTCTCATGCTTATGTGGGGTTTACCCATCTATCCTCACTGTTCTTCCATTTGTGCTTAGCTTTCAATATTTCAATGCTGTTTTTTCTTTTGTTCTTTATCTTTGTGGTTTTGTGCTTTTAAAAAATATATAACAAAAGGATTTTGAGAATTTTTTGCTAATTTCTTTTGACTTACAAAATGGTTAACTAAAATTTTGTTGTTTTTGTTGTTGTTAACGGAGATTGAATCCCTCTTCTAGTCAATGAAAATTTAATAGTTAATATGTGAAAGTCATATCACCATCTCAGGTTTATAAAAGCAGTTCAATTCAGTTTTGGCCTTCACGACATCATTAATTAGAATTAACAACTTTTATTTCAAATTGCCATGGGTGATTTTACATGGCTAGTCATTAAAATTAAGCTAGATTAGAGAGAGCTGATAGTATAAAATAGAAGTAATTATGATGAGATCAAGCTAAGAAGGAAACATGTTTTATATTTGAAGGCAAGGCCATGCTCTTAAGTTTTCCAAGTTCTATGAAGGAACTAGGATATTTATTACCTTTAGAACATGAAGAGTTTTAACTAGCCATGTAATTTCTTCCTATAGTACTACCAGAAACTTCATATATAATATTACCTATTTTAGAAGAACATTTGGCATAATGTTTGTTCAGAAGTGTTGGTTTTTGCATTTTTCATGTACCAAAAAGGCCTAGATAAAAGTTACATTTTAAGAGACTCCTATGGACTGTGTCTTAAGGACAATTACATAAATGTTCTAGTGTAATATTTTGTTCTTAGAGAAACAGCTTGAATATCATGTTCTTATAGCCTAAAACACAAATTTTTCTAATTTTATCTTTTTAATCTTAAATTAGGCCACAGTGCCTTGTTATGACAGGTTCTCCCAATTCACGCCCAGCTTTACTTCACCTTGTTCATGATTTCACGAAAAATGTTGGATTGATGATTTGTGGCCATGTTCATATGGTAAGAACCAATTTTTGTTTTCTGGATTAAAGCATTTTTAACTCTATGTAACTTGTTATTTGTAACACTTTCTGGGTTGGAAGCAACTTGACAAATTGTCACTTTTTTTAAGGTAGTTTTCTTTAAAATATTTTTGCCTATAAACAGTATCAATATAACATTTTTAGAAAGATTTTGACATTTTGAATCTTCACTGTTATACTTACCAGAAGTAAGAATATAATTTAAAATAGTGGTAAATGTTCATGCCCAAAATAGTTTTTTGTTGTTGGCATCTTGGATGTTGAGAACAATCACTGGGTGATGGTTTACTTGTTCAGCACAAGAAATTGGAATATTTGTCAGATTCACTTTTCTCCCAAGCTATGTTGTTAATCTTATTTTGGTGCTGAAAATATGTGTTGTATGCCCCATGTCCCAGCTTCTACCGGAGTTGCTCTTTTACTTGTGGCAAAATCAAGGGAGGGGGGGTGGCACAGCTGCCCATGAGCTCTAGTGAGGATTGGTAGAAGGATACATTGAAACAGTGATCTCACTTGGAACATGTGGAGTTTTCCAGTTTGTCTGAAATTGTCAGTTCAAGCCAGGGACTTGAGCACAAAACATTACAAATGAAGCAATTTCTCTAACAGAAAATATTTTTCCTTAATCTTCATTGAGGTATATACAATTAAACTATTTGCTTTGTGTATTTGTATATAACATGTTTTTAGGGTTGCTTACAAGGATCAAAATCGAACTTTAAGGTCACAGATTCTTTTATTTCATGTTTAACAGAAGTGTGAAGAAAAATGTATTAATACATAATTCACTCTAATTTTCAGTAATATTCTTCAGTCACTGAGAATTAATAACATTTAGGCCAAACAAACAATAAACTAGGAAACTTTCTATAGAAAAGTGGAAAGCTATTATTTTGTTTTGTATAATCTCTTCCTCATTTTAAATAATTTTCTAGCTTCTCTGATGATGGATTGATATGTTTATTTTAAAGTCTGTTCCTTCCTCTTATCTTCCTGCCTTCTGCTAGCATACTCTTGTGCCATTGAGTATGCTTTTTTTGTAATCTTAAGTATTAGGAAGAATTTAGTTACATGAAAATAAAATACTTTTATTAGACTTCTCCCACACCAATATTTAGAGACCTTGTTTCAACCTTGTATAATAGGATAGTTTTTATAAATGTAAAATGGATTACCTTTTAATTAAATATATTGTTAAGATTTTTTTTTTAATTTAAAGGGCCCTCGAAGACAAGCCATGAAAGAGATGTCCATTGATCAAGCCAAATATCAACGATGGCTTATTAAAAACAAAATGAAGGCTTTTTATGCTCCAGTGCATGCAGATGACTTGAGAGAGGGTGCACAGTATTTGATGCAGGTAAATGTGTCGGCCTCTCAGGTGTCTCAATTCTGGTTTTATATAAGCTTCTTAGAACATTTTCATTCTGGATTTCTTTCTTCGTAGTCATACAATTGGTAACTCTTTTGAAATATCTTAATTATGACAGACTACATTTTATAATTCTGAACTAAAAGGACTATAGAAATTCTTGGCTGGTAGCCAAGAACCTATTAGAAAGTTAGCTTATTATTCACATAAAATATTTCCATCTATTCCTCCTGCATTTTACTGGTTTTTTTTTAATAAAAATGGTAACTAATATAGTCCTTATCTAATTTTTTAAATAATTTTTAAAAAAGAGCTGGGGATATAGCTCAATGGGAGAACAATCCTGGGTTCAATCCCCACTACTAAAAAGTGGATATGAGTACTTCATGTGTTATTAATTTTTTTTTTCTTAGCTGAGTGGTGAATACATGATTTTATATACTAATACCTTTTTGTACATGATATAGTTAAATATTTCAGGTATAATGCTACCCCTTGTCATAAGGTTGTTTACAGTGGATAAATCTTGCTTACTTTTATACAATTTATTATTAATTTGGACAAATTTTAAAATAAAATTTTAAAAAGTTTAAAAAATTATGATTACTATGTATGTAATACATTTTATGAAGGAAAATTCTTTCTTAAAGCAGTGGTCAAGTGAGTCAAGTGGTTTGCACTAAGTCTCAAGAATTTAAATCTCTAATAAATTTCCTGATACCACCACTGGTGGTTGTCCAGTTCAGAGATCATACTTAGAGAACTACTCACCTGTCAGAACATTGTGCTAATTTGCAACACTCACCTAGAGGTTTTCTGTGGTATATATGAAAATATTGTGAATTTGGCAAGAGACAATCCATTCTCATCAACCTAACATACTCCCATGCATCCTGAAAATTTTATCAATATGGGCAAAGTAGGATAAATAGAACAGTATCATCATTGCCTATAAACCTGACAAATTCAAGCCCTTTACAAAGATCCCTAAGCTGTCTGAGAAATAGTATGAAATGTCCTTACTAGTAGGTGCCAGCTTGCCCCTAGAGGACTAATAGATATTGTAATCTAAATTTTCACTGAAAGTATTTATTTTTCCCTTGTACCTTCTGGAGCCCTAGTAGGTGAAGTGACAAATGCCCACATAATATTTTCCTGCCTTGTAATCTTTGTCAGAAAATATTTATGTACATTAATTTGTCTCTAGTGTGTTAACAGTAGTCTACAGGGTTTTTTTGGAGGGGGTGGGGGCCAGGTACCGGGGATTGAACTTGGGGCACTCAACCACTGAGCCACATCCCCAGCCCTATTTTGTATTTTATTCAGAGACAGGGTCTCACAGAGTTGCTTATTAGCACCTTGCTTTTGCTGAGGCTGGCTTTGAACTTGCAATCCTCCTGCCTCAGCCTCCCAAGCCCCTGGGATTACAGGTGTGAATCACCACCACTCTGGGCAGTATTCTACAGTCCTCGAGGTGTCTTTTAGATAGGTTCTGTTATTTATTTTACTAAACTTTGTATCTGTAGTTTCTCTGTCCCTGCATACCATCATAAGAATACCATTCAACAAGCATTTGAACATACATCTTACACAACAAAGTAAGATTCACTTTCAGAAAGAATCTTATCAGTAGTTTGTATAAAAACCCCTTAGGCAGTGAGACATAACAATGTTAATTTTTTCATTTGTATATTTGGGTTTTTCATTTTCTTTTTTTTTTTGAGACAGCAGCCACTTGATTATCAACCCAATTTAAAACCTTTATTTTAAATAGCAAAATGACATTGTTCTTAAAGAAAATTCCAGATTGTATAATGATAGCCCTTTAAAGCAAATGAATCTCATGTAGGATTTCAGTGTAGACAAAACTATTTTTTCCTGGAGGAAAAATGGTCTAGAATTATCTTGTGTGGTATGTGTTGTGTATTCCTGATATTTCTTTATCATATGTTGAAATAAACAATGTTTTTTTTAAAAAAAAGATGTTCTCAAATTAGTGGATCAAAAATTCTAAATGGGCAATAAAATTTTTGAAGTATACATTTATATCCATATAGCTTGGATCTAGGTATAAATGATGCCATGATGTTATTACCTAATTATAACTTGAAGCCATCGTTTTTGACTGAACTTTTCAAAACTAACTATCCAGATCATGTAGCAAAAACTTGGTGTTTTTTTCAGTGATTTTTAAAGTAATACAAATCTCATATCAGAACTCAAGTAAATTTTAAATAGGCAACTATGATATTAGAAAATGTTTTTACTTAGTAGTGAAAGACAAAATGAAAAACTACAGTTGGGAAAACAGTTGTTCTTTTGGCTGTATCATTAACAAGAATTTTTACTACAAAGAAAATTATAACAACAAATGCATTTCTTACTACAAATTGTAGTCTGAGACACACAGAAAACAAACATTGCTAGTGAGTTGAAGATAGTAATGTTTGTAATAAGGTTCAAAAGATTGCATTTTGCCAAGTCATTTTCAATTATGGAATCCATGAAGAATGATTTTCTGTCAGCCATTAGAGAAATATGTTCTGGAGTAGATAAGTTTTCTGAAATAAACTATTTCCCTAATACACATCATGTACTGTGTTGGAAACTGAAAACATGACCCTCTAACAAAATAAGTACTTTGATTAGAATTTACGAAGAATTTAGGGATTTAGAGATTGAAGAATTTAGAGATTTCTTCATTCAGTCATTCTGGGGAAAGTTATCTCAGTAATGAAGTTGGAAGCAGAAGTGCACAGAGTATATAACAGGATGTTATTGTTAATTTTTTTTGTTATTTTTTTTGTGTTGTTATTTTTGTTGTTGTTGTTGTTGTTAATTTTATAAAGTTAAGATCTTTAGGGAGCCAGCAGTGTGTTGCTCAATGGTGGAGTATGAGCTACACACTGGAGTATGGCTAGCATGTACATGGCCCTGGGCTCAATCCCAGGAACCCCCGCCCCCCCCCCAAAAAAAAATACACACACAAATAAACCTTTTGATTATAATGGAATTATGGCAAATTTGTGATGAGGAGGAGTTTACTCTGGCAATATTTTGTCCCACCAAGAAGTTAATGCTGAAAGGCCAACATCATTCTAAATGGGAAAAAATTGAAAGCATTACCTCTAAAAACTGGAACAAGCCAGGGATTTCCTCTTTCACCACTTCTATTCAACAGTCTTGGAAACTCCAGCTAGAGCAAGTAGACAGATGAAAGAAATTAAAGGGATATAATAGGAAAAGAAGAACTCATATTGTCTCTATTTACCGACAGCATGGTTCTGTATTTAGAAGACCCAGAAATCTTCTAGAACTCAAATGAATTCAGCAAAGTAGTAGGATATAAAATTAACATCTATAAATCATTTGTGTTCCTATGCATCAGTGATGACTGAAAGAGAAATTAGGAAAGCTGTCTTATTCACAGTAGCCTCAAAGAAAATAAAATATTTAGGAATCAATCTAACAAAAAGGTGAAAACTACAGAACACTAAAGAAATTGAAGAAGACTTTTGAAGATAAAGATATCTAATGTTCTTGGACAGGCAGATTACTATTGTCAAAGGGCCATGTTACCAAAAGCACTATACATATTTAATGCCATTCCTATTAAAATTCAAATGACATTCTTCATAGAAGTGGAAAAAGCAATCATGAAATTCATTGGGAAAAATAAGAGGCCTAGAATAGCCAAAGCAATCATTAGTGAGAAAAGTAAAACAGGAGGTATCATAATTCCAGACCTTAAATATACTACAGAGCAATAGTAACAAAAACAGCATGGTATTGGCATCAAATGGAACAGAATAGGAGATGCCGAGGCAAACCCCCTACTTAGGCTAGACCAAGGTGCCATAAACATACATCAGAGAAAAGAGCCTCCTTCAACAAATGGTGCTGGGAGAATTGGAAATCCAAATATAGCAAAATGAAATTTAATTCCTATCTCTCATCCTACACAATACTTAAAGTGGATCAAAGACCTAGGCTTTAGACCTATGAGACCCTGTGACTACCAGAAGAAAATGTAGGCCCAACTTTCTACCATGTTGGCTTAGGAATTGACTTACTCAACAAACTCCTAAAGTTCAAGACCTAAAATAAATCAATAAATGGGATGATATCAAACTAAAAAACTTCTCCAGAGAAAAGGAAACAAGAACATGAAGAGAACGCCTACAGAATGGGAGAAAAACTTTGCCACCCACACTTCAGAGCATTAATCTCCAGGATATATAAAGAACTCAAAATCTTAACACTAATAAATAAATAAATAAACCAGTCCAATTAATAAAAGGGCAAAGGAACTGAACAGACACTTCTCAAAAGAAGAAATACAGTGGTCAACAAATATATGGAAAAAATGGTCAACATCTGTAGCAATTAGAGAACCGCAAATTGAAACACCACTGAGATTCCATCTCCAGTCAGAATAGCAATTATCAGTCATATGAGTCACAATAAATGTTCATGGGGATGTGGGGGAAAAAGTACCTTATGCATTACTGGTGGGACTGCAAATTGGTGCAACCTTTCTAGAAAACAATGTGGAGATTTTTCAGAAAACCTAGAATGGAACCATCATTTGACCCCATTGTCACTCCTAGCTATATATCCAAAGAGTTAAAATCAGCATGCTCAATAGCAGCTCAGTTCACAGTTGCTAAACTATAGAACCAACCTAGGTACCCTACAAAAGTTGAATGGATAAAGAAAATGTGGTATATACACAATGGAATATTACTTAGCAAAAAAGAAGAATGAATTTATGACATTTGCTAGTAAATGGATCTAGAGACTATTATTTATGGTAAATGAAATAAGCCAATACCCATCCCGCCCCCAAAAGTCAAATGGTCTCTGATATTTGAATATAAACCTACAACCAAGGGGGAATATAAGTTCCGTGGATTAGACAAAAGGGAATGAAGGGAAGGGAGAAGGGTTAGGAAAGACAATGGAATGAATCTAACATAACTTTCCTGTGAATACACCACAGTAAGTCTTAACATCTTGTACATCCACAAGAGTGAGATCTTAATTAGAATAAGATAAATCCCATGTTTATATAAATATGTCAGAATACACTACTGTCATGCATAACTAAAAGGAACAACTAATGAGTTAATGGTTATCTTGTGACTTAGTTCTTTAAAGACCTATAAAATCTGAAAGTAATTTTTGGTTTTCTTTTATATTCCATTTGCCCTCCACCTCACTTCAAATTTAAAATGTGCTATTTTGTAGTGATTGCCAGTTATTAGTTTTTAAAAAATTTTAGCTGTTTCTTCAAGGCAAAGATGTTGTTTTTAGCATTGAGAAGGAAGAAAAAAGCTCTTTGAAGAAATTTGTACATGGATTGTATATTTGGAAGCTTTATAGGATTAGAGGTTTTTCTTCTGATCTTTAATTATTCCAAGTACTTGGGACAGTGTCACATACTTAGCCTTTGATAAATAATCGGATTGTTTTAAGAATGCAAATGTTGATTATTATATCCTTTAGAATCATATACAAAAATATCTTATATGGATCAGCAACATAAATATGAGAGTTAAAACCATAAAACTTTAGAAGAAAGCAGAGATAAATCTTCATGACCTTGGATTTGGCAATGGACTCTGTAATTCAGCACCAAATGTATGAACAACAACAACAAAAGTTGATGTCAAAACCAGCCTGTAGAATGGGAGAATATTCATTCACAAACATTCTGATAAAGGCTTAATATACAGAATATATAAAGAATGTCTAAAATAGTAACAAAAAAGAATGGAATTTTAAAATTGTCAAAAGATATAAAAATAGCCAGTAAGTAAATGATGTTCAACATCTTTAGTTATTAGGAAAATGCAAATCAAAATCACAGTGAGATACCACTTAATCTACCTAGTGTAGTTAAAGTTGAAAAAAACTAGAAAATGTTTTGTTGAGAATGTGGAAAAATGAGAATCTGTGAATTGTTGGTGTAAGTATAAAATGATATATACATCATAGGAATGGTTTCTCAAAAAGCTAAACCCAAAATTACCATGATCTTGATCTTTACCTAAAAACATTTTTAAAAGGAGTCAGATCTGTATGCCAGTGTTTTTTGCAGCATTAATCACAATAGCCAAAATTAGAAACTACTACCCATCATGTGATAATGCATAAATAAAATATGTATATATAAGATAAAATTCATTCAGTTATAAAAAGGAATGATATTTTGATATAGTATGGATTAAACGGGAAGACATTCTGTTAAATTAAAAAAAATAGGCACAAAAGATCAAATTCTGTAATTCAATTCAGAAAATATCTAGAACAGGCAAGTTAACTGGGATAAAAGTAGATTAAATGTTGCCAGGGGCTGGGGAGAAGAGTGAATAGGTAGTTATTACTTAATGGTTACAGAATTCCTACTGGGGTGATGAAGACATTTTGGAAGTAATTAGTGGTATTAGATGTAAAGGATTTTGAATGTAATTAATACCTGTTGAAAATGCTTTAAGCCAGATGCTGTAGGTTAATCTCAATGGCTTGGGAGGCTGAGGCAGGCAAATTTAAAGTTCAGAGTCAGCCTCAGTTACTTATGGAGGTCCTGAGTAATTTGGCAATATTCTGTCTAAAAATAAAAAATGGGCTAGGGATTTGGCTCAGAGGTTAAACACCCCTTGGTTTAATCCCTGGTACGAAACAAAACAAAAGGGTTAAAATGGCATATTTTAAAAACTTTTTAATCACAATCTCACAGTTTTCCAGTATGCTTTACAATCAAGAGATTTTGTTGGGCTTTTGGGCAAATTTGTTTAACATATCGTATTGCAATTCCTGATGAAATTGCAAAAAAATGTGATTAATTGAAAAGTTGAGGAAAGAAATTAGTCAAATTTCAGCAGAAACTTGCATGATTGATAGAATTCAAATTTTAATATTGTAATTTAAAACTGTAGCCCTTTGGACTTTTAAAAAGTAACTGAGAATACACCTATATTATTAGGATTTTAGAAAATTAAGTGTATTTAATATTTGCCAATAAATATACACAGAAATTTTGGTAAATTATGAGAAGTATATATATGTGTAATATGTGATCAATGTACTATATGTAATTTATAAGTCAGCACCTATGTATGGCCTGCTGAAGAGTTTTTGTTGATAAGTCCATATAATATTTAGAGACTGTTAATTTGGAGGATTTTCATCTCTTAAAAAACTATTTTGTTGAGTAGTATATATTTGAAGTTGTATTTATTGTATATTTTAGGCTGCTGGTCTTGGTCGTATGAAACCAAACACACTTGTTCTTGGATTTAAGAAAGATTGGTTGCAAGCAGATATGAGGGATGTGGATATGTATATAAACTTATTTCAGTAAGTATTTTTTATTTCAGTAATTTAGTTCAGAAAAATACTAATTTTATTTCAATTTTATCTTTACCTTTTTAACACACATTATACATAAACATGTATGTACATGTGGGTATGGAAGCACACATACTCAAGAGTGAGTGTGTGTGTCATTCTGGCTTCCCACTTTTTATCCCTTCAGCTCTTACTGAGCAGAGTTCTCAAATGTTCTCAGTACAATCACCTTCTAAATTATGTCATTATAATGTCCTATGCTGAGGAAGGGAATTTTAGCATTATCTCAGCCTCATGGGTTTAGTTGTGTTCTCCTTTCAAACTAATTTTGCAGTTAGTCATTTGGTTCATCCATGATGTTATTTAAAACATTTTTTTATTAAACCTATTTACATGTTTCCTTTTTTACCCCCTTGAAGCATTAAGTTCTGATTTTACTATTCCTTTTTCAGTGATATTTTCAATGATCTTTATCATATAGCTTAGTTTTATTTTCCATCACTGTAACTTTCTTCTGATGAATTGTCTGATAGGGTTTTTTTGTTTGTTTGTTTTTTAAAATTCTTTTGTTTCTTTGTCTTTGTTTTTACTTGGGGTTCATGAATTTTTGTGTATATACTTTTTTATGGAATCTGCTACCTATGATTATGGAACTAAGTCATTGCATCAAAAAACTTTTTGCCAAATTTACTTCTTAAATATTGAAAAGTACTTCTTTCCTTTCTCTAGTACTCTAGGATTTGCTAATCAAATCTATTTATCCCTAAGGATAAGCATCCTCTCTATATGCCAGAGTTGAAGAATATAGTCTTTTTCATGTCATAGTTACTGATGACCTAGAGCTATCCTCTCCTTCTTGTTAAGTATGTCTTTATATACAAACAGTTTTCCTTAAATTAAAAAAATAAATATAACCCTTGTATTTAGCCAAGATCAAAGTCAAGTCCTGTTTTTTCTATGAATTTGATCTGATTATCCTTAATTCACTGGCATTATCTCCCTTACTGTAACTCCTGTTATTTCTATAGATACAACATGGTTATTTCCTCTCTCACATAGAATATAGTTTTCTTTTTATAGCTGCATTTAAAGAGTCTTTAAGGAAATATCCAGATTTCACTCTATTTTTTTTTAATCTCTATACTGATTTTATGATGAACAAAATTTCTCAACTAATTGTTAAGTGTTTTTAGTTAAGATTAAAGCTCTGCTAATTTTGTTGTGCTGTGACTGCTGTTTGACTTGGGGTTTATTACTTTTTTAAAAAGTAAAATCTCATTCTAACTTCATAATTCTGTTCTCTGTATTTAGGGGGACAGAGGAAAATACAGTGGAAACAAAGAATAAATTATGTAGGCCATAAATCATAAATCCCATGAGTTATGGGCTGGGTTTTTTCTCTCAAGGCTCAATTAAAGATAAAAGTTAATCCCATTACCACTCATTTAGAAAAACTTAACTTTTGAAATTTATCTTTTCAGAAAATTTAAGGGAAAACTTGAGCCAGAACAGAAGATTTATGGTCTTAACAAGTTTCTAGACTTTGTCTGCTTTTAGAATCACCTTCAAGGTTTTTAGTATATATAAAATCTTTGAACTACTTTTTAAACCAATTTTGTAAAAATTTTTGAAATTATTTTAAAATACCCTTCTTTCAGAAATTTCTTCATACCCTACAATCTGCTGTCATTCTCAGTAGACTATATTTTGTCTTCATATATTTCTCTTGATGTTAAGGGTATGAGCCTGATTATAAGTATCATATATTTCTCTTGACGTTAAGGGTATGAACCTGAATATAAGTAGAGGAAGATTACTGAAATTCCATAATTTTACTTTGTAGGATAAAAATACTATTACTGCTTTTAACAGCTACTTTAGGTAGAATTTCAGTATATGTGTCACAACGACAGGGATACATTCTGAAGAATGTTAGCTGATTTTGTTGTGTGGACACCATAGAATGTATGTACACAAACCCAGATAGCATAGCTTACTACACATTTAGACTACTTAGCATATGTGGGTGTATATGTAGTTGTACTCTGTCATTGACCAAAGCGTTGTGTGGCACATGATAGTACTGTGTAAGAAGGGAAAGGGAAAGTATAGGATTCGAAAGCAACATTTATATCTTACCAACTAATTTTTTAAGCATATGAAAGAAAACATATATTTAAGTCTGAAAGTGATTTTAGAGATATGTGATTATGTTCATTTTATGGAGAACATAAATTGTTGTGATCTCTAAATTTTATAGTGATGCCTTTGACATACAGTACGGAGTAGTGGTTATCCGCCTAAAAGAAGGTTTGGATATATCTCATCTTCAAGGACAAGGTAAACATCATTTGAAATAAGTTTTTATTTAAAATATATAAATTACTTTGTTAGAAAATTGTATATGATTCTTACATTCTTCATTAACTTTCATGATTACCATCTATTTTCTCATAGACTGTTATATGGCATTTTAAGATCATATCTATTTGGAATCCATCAAAGTGTGTTTTTTCTTTGTGTCAGCTTGGATGATATTTAGTGATTATTAATGAAGAGATTAAATTTGATTCAAATAATGTTAAGAGAAGCAGATATTAGCTATAATTGTCTAGGAACAAAATTATGAAAGTACATAAGTAAAATAATAGTGTGTGAGAAAATTTTTAAATGATTACTAAATCATTGTTTTCATGCTTATAAAAGTAATGTTTTATACAGTCACAGTAATAAAGATTAAATGTTGTCACAATTTTTTGTCTTCAGAAAAGACCCATTTTATAAAAAGAAACGTCATTTAAAAATATTTAAGATGCATATAAAGTAGTGCATAGATGTCCTCTATATTCTTAATCTAACTCCATCCCCTTTAGTAACATCTTGCATATCTAGAGTACTATCTCAAACTAGGAAACAGTCTACAGATTTTATTCCAGTTTTACCAGTTTTACATTCACTTGGATGCATGTGTATGTCATTCTGTTTTATTTATCACATTATTTGTACAACTACCACCATAGTTAGGATACAAACTATTATGTCACTACAAAGATTCCCCTTCACGTTCCTTATTTATAGCTCTCACCACACTTCTTCCCTGACCCTCATTACTAGTAATTTGGTCATGTCTAAAATGCTCTCTATATAATACAATGTCACTTTCATAGCATTTTTAAAGTGAAGGTTAAAACCAAAGGTGTAATTGCTGCTTTTGTCAACTTTATTAAAACTATGGAAATGTCTATATCCTGAATTTTTCATAGTTTAAAAGATATTATAAGCTTAAGATAACATGTATATCCCCTTTGTAAATTAAGTAACTAAATCAGAATTAGTTAACTTTAAATAGTCAAGAGGCATATAATGAAATGTTGTCATCTGTTATATATTGAAATTAGAGATGTATTATTTATTTTAATCTTCCTCCCTTTTTTCCCTTTAAGAGTATTCTACAGTTTTGAAAGAAATACTTTGAAGTCTTTATCTTTGTAACAAAGTATATTTTATTCTGTGGAAGGCCTGGCAAAGATAACTGCCTCAATTTTCTCTTATTCTAACAATGATTGAACTTTAGGATACCTGATTTACATCTGTTAACTTCGCAGAATTATCTGTAGTGTTGTTCCCTTTCACTGAGAAATATCACAATTTGGCTAATAGCTTGCATAGTTCTATAATTTGCTGAGGTTTGAATGTTATAGAAACTTTTTTTCAAAGTATTTGTTCATGGATTTATACTTTTTACATTTTTTTGAGAATTTATAGGAATATGATTTGGTGTAGGAATTAAGAGCACAGGTGTTGGAACCAAATAGATTTCTTAATCCCAGCCTTAATTGACTTCCAGGACTCTGTTTCCTTGTCTGTTAGAGCAGAGTTATCCCATAGGGCTGTCATAAAGATTAAAGAATAGATAAGGCCTATAAGTTCCTGTCATAATGCTGGTCAGTGGACTCCATAGTTCTGTTGTTACTTTTCTTCATTTATAAAAATAAGTTATGATGATTATGGGCAGATTATCAATCTCATATTTGAATGATAAATGTGTTATAGGAATTAAATATTCACTAACTCCTTGCCAAAAAAAGAAAAAAAAAAACGATTTAAGGGGCTGGGGTTGTGGCTCAGCAGTAGAGCGCTCACCCAGCATGTGAGGTTCAATCCTCAGCACCACATACAAGTAAATAAATAAAGTCATTTAAAAAAAAATATTTAAAAGTGAAGAAGTGGTACTTTCACCATGAGCTTGTTAGGAAAAAATTCTGTGGTCTGAGCTTCATAGTTTGGGTATAATTTTTTCAGTGTTCTCTGCTTACTTGCATATAAATGTTGGTTACATTTTACATTTTTATATTTGTAACATTGGAACTAGGGTTTGTTTCATATACTATATATCATTGTTTTTTCCATGTAGGTTGTACTATTAAGTGAATTTCACTCATTACTTGTTCTCTAGCACCTAATTCAGATATCTTAGCCATGTGGTTGTGGCTTCTATATTTAAGTGAATATTCAAAACATATTTAACTAAATAATCAAACAGACTCTCACATAAAACATCACATTTACATAAGGAATCATTTATAATTAATTTTCTATTCCATAATTAACCTTGCTGTAAAATATCATTTAATTATTAAACCCCGATGCCTTCTTGAACTGTTAAAATGATTTTAGATACTATTTTAAATGCTTTCATGTTTACAGAAGAATTATTGTCATCCCAAGAGAAATCTCCTGGCGCCAAGGATGTGGTACTAAATGTGGAGTACAGTAAAAAATCGGATTTAGATACTTCCAAAACATCTGGTGAAAAATCTGTTACACATAAAGGTAATTTGCAATCGAACAAGAAAATTTATTAATGTTAATGTTTCAACCTGGGGAGGAAATGATTTTTGTTATATATATTATAAAATAGCCTATTCTCAAACTTGTCACCATTTATTTATAGTTAGATAAAATTTATGACTTTGAAAATGGCTACAGAATGACAAGCTGTTTTAAAGTATTAAAGAGGATCATAGAACAAAAACTATGCCAATGAACATGGTCTTGTATGTTTTTATTTATATTTGCTTTAAATAAAACATTTTAATTTAAAGCATAGTTTAAATCTGAACTTTGAAGGAACATGGTAATTTTATAATAACAGGGAAGACTTTCAGAAAATTTCATTCACAAATCTGTATGTCACATTTATGAGAAGGGACAAGGGATGACTTCCAAATCTTACTCTCCCACCCTCATTCTCCTACCTCTCTTCAGACTAGTATCTCCATCTGTCCTGTTTATTCCCAACTAATATACTACAAGAAAAAAAAATGCACTGTAAACCATCTAACCACAGCATACTTTTGATTTCTATATCTATAAAATGGTCACCTTTTGTGAAATTGAAACATTAGAAACAAACTATGTGTCTATGCAGTTTATTTCTTCTAGGTTACCTTAGAAGTATTAGCGTTGCTTTTTAATCCCTTCTTATGTACCTTGTTTGCTTAAGAGGAACAGCAGTTGAAAGTGCAGTCAAAACCTATTTTCCCTTTCAGTTCTTTGCTGGCTTGATTATAATTGTTTTCTTTTTTGCCTCAAAACTCCATAAATTGATTCTGATAACTATTCTTCTGCTCCTACATTTATTTTAATTTATGGTATACATTCTTTAATTTCCTCCTACTTTTATTTTTGTTGTTGTTGTTAATTTCTCTTGCATAAAATAGATCCTTTCTCTACAGTTTATTAGGAATTAATGTATGAGTTGTTGGAAGGGGAAAACCTAATTTTATCAAGCAGCTACTCTGTGCTCCCACATTTTAATCTGCTATTCATGCATTAATTTCTTAATGATTTTATAAGACTGTAACTCACATTATTTTTGTAGACTAGGAAACTGGGTCAGAACATCTCTAACCATCTTTCTGTTGTTAAAACCTACATGCCTTTAAATTAGTTTAAATCATTTTTAAATATCGATAATTTACTTGACATTTCTGAGCTATTATAAGTGAATACAGAATGTCCATAGTTACAGTTTTTTTTAATTATTAAAGGTAGATATATTAAATATATACTTTATGAGAACAGTAATATTTAGTACCATAAAATTAAATATAATAGTTGGTTTTTTCTATAACATGCATAAAAATACAATATTAGCTTTATTTTGTGTTTGCTTTCTATTTGGTGAAGTCTCAGCATCAGCAAACTACTAAGAAGTTTATGTAAAAAGTCTTAAGAATTGGAAACATTCTGGTATAATTATTGTGTAGTGACAGCATTTGGTTATATCTTTTTTGATTATTGAGGCATACAGTATGCAAGGAGACAAAAAGAATACTCCTTTAAAGCTTACTTTGTATCAAACCCTGAGCTCATTGCATCAGTACTTGCAATATAACAACTTAAGAGGTAGGTGCTGCTAACTCTTTCTACAAATGATGAAATCAAAGAGTTATGTAATCAGCTCAAACTCATACAGCTAGGAAAGGAGTAGAGGTAATACTGGAATCCTGGAAGTCTAACTCAAGAGCCCAGTGCACTATACTCTTATCTGCCCAAGTTCAAAATTTTATGTGCCTTAAACAAGCAAATAATACAAGCTTACATTTAGAAGAAACGTGGGGTTAGCAAAACTAACCCCAGGGTGGGGGAAATCTGGTGAATACTTAAATATAACTGGATGAATACATGCACATGTACATGCATTTATATGTACATTTATTTGAAGAAAGCCATTCTTATATAACTTAGCATTTATATAAAGCAAAGACCCCTGCCACTGCTCAAATTTCTTAATATTTCAAATAGTGATTAACTTTTACATATACGAAATATCAGATATTTCTAAAATTGCTTTTTAGTTATTTGCACAGTTGTGCAGTGACATATTTAAAATGTATTATCTGCAAACCAATTTTGTAATATCTTATTTCTACTCTACAAGCTATAGTTTTATACCTTCTCAACTGATTGCAAACGTAAAAGCTTAAAAATTCTGCCGAAGGTTTTTTGGATAAACTTACAGGAATAAAATTTCAGGGTAAGTGTTAATCATTTGCCCTGTAGGGTCTAAGATATGTTGGCATATTAAAAACCTGAACACTAGTGTAGAAAATATTAATCTTCAGTCTTGATCATTTTTCATGGACTGTTGCTTCATACTGTTTTGTTTAAAATGTGCTCTATTTATATTTTATTGATATAAAAGCAATTAACTTAATATTTTGTGTTTTTTAAACATAATCTAGATGAGGAAGAGGATGGCAAGACTCCAACTCAACCACTGTTGAAAAAAGGCAGGCATTTTTCATCATTTTATTTTAATCCCTTTTTTTCATACTGTTAACTCTTTAACTCCAACCTTATTATTTTCTGTTTTTTTTTAACATTATCTTTTATTTCCATAGTGAGGTGATGTTACAGATATCTATTAAACACAGATTAGAAGTTATGATTGGTCCAACTAAAGAGTTAAATCTTTTTGGGACAAGGTGAAATATTACAGATAAGTTTTTATCATTATAAGAATTTAAATAATTTCAGCATTTCTAAAATACTGAAACCTAAAAAGTCAGTATTTTTTTTCTTTAAACTGCATGGTTTAGATGATATGTAGGGACACTGAAATGGTATCGTTTGCATTCTTTACCATCAGTTGTACCCAACCAGGTCCTAAATTTTGATACTAATATATTTTTCATTTTAAAAATTACAATATTTCTCACAGTCGTGCTGCGTTTGGGAGATACAGTCATATCAACATACATGAATTTTATGAGGAGGAGATAGAGGTGAGAGTTATGGAGCAGTGTGGTTTGGTAGCCATATTTCATCATGCAGAATCATTTGTCATGTTTGCATACATCATGGCAGCATGAAAAGTGAGTGACAGTCATTTTTCAGAAGTGATCAGATTTCCTCTTCTGGATTTCTGCTTTTAAAAATTTAGTATAGGAGTTTCATAATAGTCATCTGCTTGTTCACTGAGCCAGTACTGATTTATTATTTTTTTTAATTCCTGGAAAGAAAATGGGAACTACTTTGGTTTCTTGTCCTATAAACCTATTGCAGATGGGTGCCCTTCCAAGGAATTCCTACCCCTTTGTGTGGTACAGAGAAAGATATGATGTTCCTTAGAACTGGGCATCATATATTAAAGAGGACAAAAGATTAAAGATCAGGGATTTTCCTAAGACTAAGGTTTCATTCTGATAATTGTAAGATTGTATTGTTATGTCTTCAACTCCCTCTGTCATTTATGTTACAGATAATTTCTATTTTTTAAAAAAATTTGACCTTAAATTACTCAGTTACCTGATTACAGAAGAAATATTTTCACAGAACAGGTATAAACTTGATTTGTCCAGTTAGCCTGAAATAGTTTTCCAGAAAAACACACAAAAAAAATCTATCACTCAAGAATATTTTGACTGATACTTATGATTCTCTTACATTCATCAGAATGCTTCAAAATATTAGAAATTAGACAAGCAAAGTTGGATGAGTTATTTTTAAAAGAATGTACTTATTCGTAGCCATTTTTAATTATATTTAAATTATAAACAACTGATATAAATACCATATATATTCCCTATCTGCATTATTTGATTATAAAAAAGGAAATTATAGGAACTCACCTAAAGAAACTTTATTTACTTCCCTTACACTTTTTTTTTTTTACCGTTAATCCTTTAGAATCCAAAGGCCCTATTGCACCTTTAAATGTGGCTGACCAAAAGCTGCTTGAAGCTAGTACACAATTTCAGAAAAAACAAGGAAAGAATACTATTGATGTCTGGTGGCTTTTCGATGATGGAGGTAAGATCATTAATATATTTTTTAAACGTTTAAAATTTACTAAAGATAGAAGATAGTACCAAGAAATGGCATGTACTTTTCACCCACTCAAGTTTTGCCAACATTCTCACACAACAAAAGGATTAATTTCAGAATCAGGCTTAGTTGTCTTGTCTCTTCATTATAGAAGTGCTCAGTACCTCCTTGAGCCTCATGACCTTAACATTTATTTTATATTAGGCCATTTTGTATAATGCCATTCAGTTTGGAATGCTATTTGATATTTCCTCAAAATTAGTATGAAGTTATATGTTGGCAGAAATATCACAGATTTGATACTCTGTTCTTCTTGCTCCATTGTTCTTCTGACTACATCTCATGATACTGATTTATCCCATCACTGGTGCAATGAACTTTGACCATTGAGTAAAGTGTTTCCCACCAGGTTTATCCACTGGAAAATTGCCCCTCACTTTATAATTGCAGATATTAGAGGGTTATTCTGAGACTGTGTCCCTTTTATCAGTATTTTTAGCTATCACGTATTTTTCTCTTTTTTTTTTTTTTGCTATTTTTGTTGTGATTGCCAAATGACGATTTTCCAATTACATATTTCTTCCTTGTTTATTAGTTGGCATTTTACTTGAAGGATGAGCTTTTTTTATTTCTATCAATGTGGGTTAATTGATTTCTTATTTTATTAAACGGGATATAATTTATTATTTTCATAGCCAGCAGGAGCTCTCTTAGACTAATTTCTGTGCCATTTGTTCTGCCCCAGCATTCATGGAGTCACTTTCTGATATAAGATGATGTTCCAGGTTCAATTTTATAGTTTTGTACATTCCCTATACTAGCCACAGATGGGACCTCCAAGTATCTCTGGTTTCTTGGAGTGGAAAATAGTATTTAGAAAAAATAAGGGCATTAGATACCTGTGGCTGTGAGGGTGTCACTGCTCCCAGGCCCTCTCAGTGGAAAGAGCTGGAAGTATATATGTTTTTTTGTATTTATTTGTGTATGTATAAGTAGAGATTGAAAACCCACTCCAATCCAGCATATCCTTTATTTCTCATTTCTGTATGAAACCTGAGTCCTATTAGGGTTAATGAATATATTCATTCCTCAGTCCTGCTGAATGTGACCACTTTTCTGACTGCCAAGCTACTGTCCCATTGGATTGCCTTACTCAAAGAGCTATGAGTGCTGGGCCTCCTTTCTTGCTGAGACCTCCCTAATGGCTTTTTGATTGAATTATCAAAGAAGGACAGAGGAAGTATTTTTGAGTGGTAGTAAATACAACTCAAAAGAGAATAAAAATCCCTTTAGAAAATAAGTTGTATTAACAAGTTTTTGAGAAATTAGCATTTAGTAAGTGATGTTATTTTTTATAATTCAGGTTTGACCTTATTGATACCTTATCTTCTGACAACCAAGAAAAAGTGGAAAGACTGTAAGATCAGAGTATTCATTGGTGGAAAAATAAACAGAATAGACCATGACCGGAGAGCGTAAGTTTATTTTAAATTAAAAGAAATTATTCTAACAGTACCTCATTACCACAATTGATAAGGATAGAGTTGATAGGATAAAAAATTAGACATTCCAGAACATATCCATAATATTGCTGTTATACTGAAGCTAAAAATCTAGTAGTTTTCGCAGACACAACATCTTTGTTTTTTTGTATGTGGTGCTGAAGATCGAACCCCGGCCGGGCCGCACGCATGCCAGGCGAGCGCGCTACCCCTTGAGCCACATCCCCAGTCCCTAAAAATCTAGTATTTAAAATTTCATTCTCTTTAATTTGACCTTCATATTTAAGTTATAAACGCTTAATTTTACTTAGATGTGGTATTTTTTAACAAATTGGCATTTTAGAAGGTCTTTATTAAATAGTTGCAACATTAAGGTGTTAAATAGCTTATTTTTTTCTTTTAATCAGGGTTACAAGTACACAAAATTTACTTATTCCTATATGGGATATATTTTGTAGACTTCTAGACAATAAATGCAGATTGCCAGTATCACTCATTTGCTTCTGTCTGCACTGCCATAGTTCTGGTTCTGGTTTCACTGCTTCTCTCCTGCACTCTAGTACCTTTGTGTTAACCTTTCTCCTATATTTTGCACACATAGCATCCAGGTTTATGTAGAAAGCAAAATTTTGACCATCTGATTCCTCTACCCAATATATTTTAACAATTTTTCCATAAACTAACATAGTATATATTATTATCTTAACATGGTATTCAAGGCCCTTGAGATCAGCCCATTGTTTCTTTTTTGTCCTTACCTCCCATTCCTCCATATAGGCCCTGTACTTTGATGTACACTTGCACATTTGCCAGACATATTTGTGATTTCAAGCTTTTACTGCTTTGCTTACTGTCACTTCTCTACTATAAATAGCTCTTCACTTGTTTCCACTACCCTTCTCTGTTTACTACTCCATTCTTCAAAACCCAGTTCAGTTCTTCAGAATGTAGGAACTTATTATGCTTTCTTCCTGAATCACTGTACACTTGATACTGCTTATCACTTTCCAGCTTGTATTTATTTTCTTAAATTTGAGTTTTGTGGATCCTATAATATTTAGCACATAGTATAATAGTAGGCACTTAGGAAATACCAAAATCCAGTGAGGTATTTCTTTATTTCGAACAGTGAATTATGCAAGAAATGCTGTTAATGAATTTATTACTTAAACCTGTAGCTCATCAGTTTTCTAATATCTCAACCTAATTTTTAAAACTGTTATTTTATTAGACATAAGATCTTGTTAAACTGTTCACTACTTTTTACTTAAATCTATATACTCTGATATAATTAAACTAAAATTAACCATTTAAAAAATAGTTGCCATTCAGATTTCATTATTAATGTTTTTCTCTGTCCACCTAATATTTAGGTCCTAAAAAGAGAATAAGAGAAAGTTTTTTTTAAAAATAACAACAGTAGGCTCTACTCAGGTAATTTAGATATCTTTTTTGGGGGGTGAATAATATGAATTAATTCAGATTTGGGGAGCGATACTAGAGAGTGAACCCAAGAGTGCTTAACCACTGAGCCACATCCCTGCTATTTTTATTTTTTGAGACAAGATCTTGCTTAGTTGCTGAGGCTGCTCTCAAACTAGCGATCATCCTGCCTCAGCCTTCCAAGCCATTGGGATTATTAGGTGTGTGCTATTGCACCCAGCTAGATGAGTTTTTGTTGTTGTGTTGTTGTCGTTGTTGTTTTTTTTTTTTTTTTTTTTTTTTTTTAAAAAAAAACCACCGGAAAAACTTCTATAAGTCATACTGTTCAAATATAAATTCAGCCCTATGTAGACTAAAAGTACATATACATCCTTAACATATCTGAATGCTATTCATTTTTGTTCTAGGATGGCTACTTTGCTCAGCAAGTTCCGAATAGACTTCTCCGATATCATGGTCCTAGGTGATATCAATACCAAACCAAAGAAAGAAAAGTAAGTTTATTGGATAAATTAATCTGTACAAACACCCAATCTTTTTATGTATCAACTACACAAATAATTCAACTTGAATTATTTGTGTAGTTGATACATTTGAGTATTTTTCCCTGCTGTTAGTTATATGTAAAGCAAACTGGTAGTTGGCTTGCCAAGAGTAGATGTTGAAGTAACATCTTAAAATTTTCAGTTTTCAGAGAGGATTTCAATTACTGCTTTACATGCTTTCTGAAAATTGTTAGTGCCGTAGAAATTCCAGGTGGTTCTTTAAATTTCCATTTTTCCTGCCCACATTTAACAATTTTGTGCCCACTCTTCATACCTATTAGTTTTCACTGTTTAATATTTTTGCTAAATACGAGAATCTAACGATTTGCTTATAATAGTTGATTCAAAATTCTAGCACAGAAAATTTCTATTCTTGGGATATTCTGCCTAGAAATGATATATAGAGAGGTTGTTATAAGGATTGTGTTTATTTCACCAGATTATTCTTAGATAAATGTTGAATAAATGATGAAGCTGGTATAAAGATTTCATTTTAAATAGATTTTAATCAGGGAGAGATTGCTTCCTCTTACAGAATAATATACACCAGATTTGATACTGAAAAGTATTTTTTATATTCATGAGTTATTAAAATGTCATTCATAGTCTTTCACTGTCTTTTGCCCTACTAAGTATCATTGGATCTAGAAATTCTTAAATTTTTACTATCTACCCTTTCCTCCCTTCAGAATGTTCTACTATATTTTCTAACACTACTTGTATTCATTGGTACTTGGGAAAGCCTTGGTGTTTTGAGCAGAGTAGTAAAACAATTTGTCTTCTAAGTCAAAACAATCATTTCAGCTACTGTGGTAGAATTTTAGGTTGCAGCACGGGCACAGAGACAAAAGATTAGCTTTAGCTGCAGTTTTATTATTGTCAGTGTAGTTTTAGAGACAAAAACTATTTTCTAAATAAATTATCTATCAATATAGTTGGTATGGAGGGAAGCATAAAAATAAACACCAACTTCACAAGTTATAATTTACTGTTTAAGATTTTTCTGGTAATTTAAAATTCTTTTCTCTTAAGCATTGTAGCTTTTGATGAAATGATTGAGCCATACAGACTTCATGAAGATGATAAAGAACAAGATATTGCAGATAAAATGAAAGAAGATGAACCATGGCGAATAACAGACAATGAGCTTGAGCTTTATAAGACCAAGGTATTCTTTCTCTTCTGTTTTCCTTCATTAATTTTGCATGTGAATTAAAAAAAATGCTTAAAACATAAAGGCCTACATTTTTTTTTTTTTTTTTAGAGAGAGTGAGAGGAGAGAGAGAGAGAGAGAATTTTTAATATTTATTTTTTAGTTCTCGGCAGACACAACATCTTGGTTGGTATGTGGTGCTGAGGATCGAACCCAGATCGCACGCATACCAGGCGAGCGCGCTACCGCTTGAGCCACATCCCCAGCCCAAGGCCTACATTTTGATATGAGATAAACCAGTTGTGTAAATTAAATCTAAGTGGATTTATGTGTGAATAGTGGGAGGCATCAATTTTGTTTCTAAACAGGGAAAAGATATTTTTATCACTCCATGGTTCACTTTGGTTTGTTTTTGTTTTCTTATTACTTTATAAACTATGCTAGATTGTCCTGTTTTATTTCAGACATACCGGCAGATCAGGTTAAATGAACTATTAAAGGAACATTCAAGCACAGCTAACATTATTGTCATGTAAGTAATATTTGTATTAAGATTTCCTTAGCTGTTCATTTTATGATAATGTATTTGATTAATTTCTATTAAAAGCACTTTTAGTGCTCTGTCAAGACATACTAGTTATACAAAGGAAAAACAAACTTTTAAATATACTTTGTTTTAATTGAGAAATCATTTAAGTTCGGAGAAAAGACAAAAACCTTATTTAAGTTTATGTAAATCTTAAGTAATTCTTTATCATAATAAGCTAGTCTGGATTTTTTTGGGGGGGGCAGGGGATATCAGGAATTGAACTCGGGGGCACTCAACCACTGAGCCATATCCCCACCTTTATTTTTATATTTTATATAGAGACAGGGTCTCACTGAGTTACTTAGCTCCTCACCATTGCTGAGGCTGGCTTTAAATTTATGATCCCCCCTGTGTCAGCCTCTGAGTCACTGGGATTACACCTGTGTGCTACCATGAAGAACTGGAATTTTTTCTTTCAAAATTCTTTAGTTTTGAAAACATTATAGCCTAGCCATTACACATGTTGGGATAGAATGGCCCCACACTAAAATTTGAACCTAGACAGCTTTCTTGTGAAAATAACTTCATACTGTTTTAAGGATTAAATTGGAATAGTGGTTCCTGTCCAAACCCACAAATCTCACACACAAACTTTACATATGGACACATTGTTTTGCATTGAATAGAGCTGCTAATGCTTACTTTGATATCTCTGCTGCAATAGGTTAGTGAGATATCACAATGAACCCGAATTGTCTCAGTCTTGGAACCTGGGAGGGTAGACATAAGGAAAAATCATGCCAAATGAAATGAAGTAGTACCAAAGGAATGTTAGTCTGATTAATAAGTAACACTTATTATTCCATTAAGTTTGGGTTTTGATGATGATGATCAAATACTATATTGGAGGATGCTAAAACAGAAATTTAGAGAAAAACTTACAAGTCAACTGGTCATTACTATATAGTCTATAAATAGAAATTAAAACTCGTGTTAAAAATATGTAGCATTAATGATGTTTAAATTTTATCTATAAGTAACTTCCATTTTCTAAATTCTGATAGAAACATCTATTTCTCCTAAAATAATGTTATCCTTATTTTTAAAAAAGGGGTAAATTTGAGATTCAGAGACAGTTTATATGTAGTAGTAGTAGTAGTAGTAGTAGTTGTTTCTGCAAATCATTATTCCCTATCCTTATGAATAGATATTTTAAAATCTTTTGTTGAAACCTGAAAACATGAGAATAGTGACATGAAAACATTGTAGTTGATATTCCCTGTACAGAATTTCCCTGTACTCAGAATTATTCTATAATTGTAGTAATTTCTAGTTACTATTTTTGTTGTTGTTGTTTTTGGTACTGGGAATTGAATCCAGGGGGACTTAACCCCTAAGCCACACCTCTCAGCCCTTTTTAGTTTTTATTTTGAGACAGGTTCTCCCTAAGTCGCTTAATTGCTAAGACTGGCCTCAAACTTGCCATTTTTTTGCCTATTCTTCATAGTCACTGAGATTACAGGTGTGCACCATCACACCCAGCTCTAGTTACTGTAGTATTGTTAATTTATAATATTTGTTACATTTTCTCCTCAATTTAAAAGCATCACTCAACATCCTCTTTCTTTTTGATCCCAGGAGTCTCCCAGTTGCTCGTAAAGGTGCTGTGTCTAGTGCCCTCTACATGGCATGGTTAGAAGCTCTGTCGAAGGACCTCCCACCAATCCTCCTAGTTCGTGGGAATCATCAGAGTGTCCTTACCTTCTATTCTTAAGTGTTCTACACAATGGACTGCTCCTAGAATGGTACTTCAGTGCCTAGTGAAGTGACTGAAATCTTCAATGACACATTAACATCACAATGGCAAACTGTGACTTTTCTTTCACTATTTCATTAATTTGAAAGCACACAGGAAAGTTGCTCCAGTGATAAGTGTATGGAGACTTCAGTTGTAGTCAATTCTGTATCTCAATCTTAATGATTATTCTTGTTGGACTGAAGTTAATATGAAAGTAAAGTTTTCCCTTGCTACTTGAATAGCAATAAAAGTGTGTTATTTTTTGATTGATGAAAGGAGTTACAAAAAGCCTTTAGCCTTGAGGTGCCTTCTGAAATTAACCAAATTTCATCCATATATATCCTCTTTTATAAATTTATAGAATGTCAAACTTTGCCTTTGGATATTATTTTATTTCTAGTCTCACCGTAAAACAAAATGGACACTGCTTTTCATCTTCCATTGACCAATTAATGTTGAGTACTGTATGTTTTCTATTACTTTTGTAAAAGTATCTGTTAGATATTAAATGTGAGAATTAGGGCAGGCTAATGAAAAATGGGAAAAAAGTGGGGTCAATAACCAAAAAGTAAACCTCAATGTTAGATTTATGAGAATATATATAAATGTAGAGCTAGGGAAAAAGGCTCAAAATGCCTTCTTTAATTCCCAATTGACTGTTTGTGTTTTTTTAACCTTAAAAGGTTGAAGATTTACCCAGTACTTCTATATACCATGATGAAAATTCACATGTTATTCTTTAAATAAAAATCCTCAAGATCATTTGTATTTAAGAGAGATCTGTCCTAATTTAAAATTTCTCTCAAATCTGAGGGACTTTTAAGAAATGCTTACAGATTTTTCTGGAGGAAATTTAGTCAAAACAATGTCATTTAATAGAATATTTCAATAAACACTATGGAATTTTACTATACTGTATCATCCTTTATAAATCCATTAAAATAATGTTTCACCAAATGGTTAAATGGACCACTGGTTTATTAGTGAAATGTTTTTAGGCTTAATTCATTTGATTGTCAAGTACACTTAGTCTTAATACACTCAGGTTTGAACAGATTATTCTGAACATTAAAATTTAATCCATTCTTAATACTTTAAAACTTTTGTGTTAAGAAAAACTGCCAGTTTGTGCGTTTGAAATGTCTCTTGACATCATAGTCTACTAGTACAAGTTGACAGTGCGTATGTACTGTTACTAAAAGCTTTATAAATAGTTATTAATGTGAAGGTTTTTTATTTTTGTTTTTGTTTTTTTATTCAAGGAAGGATTTCCTAAAAACATTTCAAGGGATTTATGTCTACATATCTGTATGTGTGTATGTATATGCATATGCATACACAGATACATATGTGTATATGTAATGAAATTTGTATTGCTGGTGTTTTGCATTTTAAAGTGATCAAGATTCATTGTATTAAACTTTTTTGGTTTTAGTAAACATGTTCAAAATCAAATTGACAGATTACAGGTTTCATAGAGAACAAAGCTGATCATTTGAAGGGCATAGTGTAACTTCACACAACTATCATCCAGTTAGAAAATAGTGAACATTTCATCTAAAGTACTTTTCAGTGGGTTCATTGTTGAGTTTCAGTGGTGGGGAATTTATGCAGGTTCTTGTGAATCTTGTTAGAAATCTATAAAATTATTTTCAGTGCTGCAGTATTTTTGCTGCATCAGTATGAACTGAATTAATAAAAATTGGAACTCTGATAATTTAAACTCAGAATATTAAGAAAAGGAAGTAATCAATTTTCTAAAAATTATTTCCTACATTATAACTCCCAGCATTGTTTAATTTATTGTAGGTTTTGCAGTGTTGGGGGGAAACAGTAGAAATGTCACATTGTTCAGTAAATAATATCATGTGTGAACTTTTTAAATGGATAATAGGGCATGGCCTGAGTGCTGCTAATTTGAAATATGCACAGGTACACTTATTTTGTTTTGTTTTGTTTTGTTTTTCCCATTCAGGAAAACAACATTGTGCTCTGTACTACAGGAACCAAATGTCATACATCATACATGTGTGTATAAAGTACATAAAATATATCTAAATATGCATAATGTGGGGAGGGTAATATTGTCTGTGAAATAATGTAAGAAGCTTTTCACTTAAAAAAAAAATCATTGCTTTCACTTAACACTAGACACCAGGTCAAAAACTTTCAAAAATTATTGTAGTGCTCAAAAATTTTTTTAGCAATTCTTGAGATGCTCACTAGTGTTGACACTGTTTTACTTTATTTATGCTGATTTTGATTATTTGAATGCCAAAATTTTTTTTTAGTCTAATCATTGGTGATAATTACACAGGGGCATTGGAATTAATTATTCCCATAGGTAAGAATGCAATGGGTTTAGAGAGAATGTTGGTGTTAAGCTGATTTATTAACAGTTAATTAAAATCAAATATTTATTTGTTACATTGTTTCCTTTGTATTTTAGATTTCCTTTTACAACCTTTTTATATTGCTTTCTGACATTACATGTTTTTTAAGACTATGGAAATAAATAATTTAAAGATTTGAGCTCTGGTGGATGATTATCTACTAAGTTTAAAAATGTAATATTTTGATAACACTGTACTATAACTGTCACACAAATGCTTTTCTAATGTTTTAACCTTGAGTATTGCAGTGCTGCTTTGTAAAGAGGTTACTGCAATAAAGGAAGTGGATTTATTAAAACTATTTAAAGTCTACTCTTGTATTTTTACCAGTTTTATAAATCTATGCCAGCTTTGATTTCATCTTATTTCATTAATATCTGAATTTTTAAAATGATTTTTACCTTATTATTCATGCCTTAGAAAAGTTTTTTGTGTTCATTCTCTCTCCTTATGCCTGTGGAATAATCAGTATTGATACTGTGACTGAACTGTTTTCAGTACAGTAATATTATGATGTTTTTAAAAAATGACTTAGCTTTTCTAATTCTGCTTTGGGGCCAAATCCCTCATTTATGAATGAGGAACGAAAAGATTAAAAGGGATTCAGAGCCCTTGAATTTAATCTCATTCTTTTTTTCCTAAGATTTCTTTGCTAAGCTGATTTTCCCTTTTTCATTTGAACCCTTCAATAATTATGTTACATATGCAGAATAGTTATTCATCTTTAACTCTGGAGAAAGCAGGTTGGAGAAATTTAGGAAGTATCCCTAGGCCATGGTAAATCAGCAAAGGATATTTGCCTAGAACCCAGACTCTAATTTCCAGGGCTTTTCCAGTATGCTTTCACTGCTGCCTGATCTATGTTAGATGATTGGGTAATCTATCCCAATCTGCCCAGCAATTCGGTGCTAAAGTAGTGCAAATAACAGCACATATAGATGGGTTACAGACTGCCCTAAGAGATGTGAAACCAAATGTAAAGTCCACTGTATGATCTTTGTTCTTAATAAATAAGCTTCTATTCAGGCCAGTTTACTCCCTTTTATGGGAACCCGAAAGAATTCAAAGGCAACTGTGAATTTTACATTTACTAATTTCAGATCATCCAACAATTTTCAAAACAGGAATACATCTTGGAGCCAACAGGCTTTTGTTATTCATTCACTATGAAGAAAAAATTATTTTCCCCCCTGTTTTTGTACTAACAGTATATTTGTAGAGTCAAAAGAAATAGATAGTAATATTTAGCTCTTTGGGTAAAGATAGTACAAGTCCTGGGATACACTCAGTAGGAAGTTTGATTTAGTTTAGTTCAGATTGTAAATATATAAAACATGTTGATGTGTTAACCAGTTTAATATTGGGGTCGAGGGAGAGTACTCAAATATCTAGCTGATTGCCTTCTATAGATTTGGTAGCAGTGGTCACAGACCCATTTCAAATGTGTGGTAGTCTATTAAATGCTAGCTTTAGAACTTCAGCCTATTCCCCACTCCTTATGTCTAACTTGATTTTTATGTTAGACAAAGGATTAGAAACTTGTAGGAAAAATGTGAGTGCCTCTGAATGTGTGGCCTTACCTCTAGCGTGGTAAGGGGATCAGAGAGACTCATTAATACACCCACATGCGTTCCTTACAGATCAATAACCCATTCATTCCTTCAAAATAATCATTTTTAATATTTATTTTTTAGTTATAGGTGGACACAATATATTTATTTTTTTTAATTTATGTGGTGCTGATGATCAAACCCAGTGCTTCGTGCATCCTAGGCAAGCTCTCTACCTCTGAGCCACAACCCCAGCCCCCAAAAAGTATTGTGTCAGCATATAGTTTTTTACACAATTGATATGAGTACAATTGCCAATATATTCTAACCAGAGCCAAAGTGAAAATAAACTTACATTTTTAAATCCAGAAATAGAGTCAGTGACCCATGGATACTGGATATAAAAACTTAACTCAGTACTTATCAGAATTTTATAGAATACTGCTGAAATGATGGAGAATTGAGATTTTTGTCCTAGAAGAGTTAAAGAAAAGCAATTTATAAAGTAACTTTATATTCAGATCTTTAATATCAAATAATACCTTAAAAAGATAGTCTTAAATTACAAGGCAATATTCATATTTACATAGGTACATATAATAGCATGTAACTACTGTAAGTTTTAACTACCTGTGTTCTTAAATTTTAAAATTAAGCTCCAATTAAACCATGTGAAATTTACATCAACACTTCTAAACTTACAGGTGTATGAAAAGTAAAGGATTTTTAAAAGAGGTACTAACAGGAGGAGAGAACATGGCTGCCAGCGAAGAGGCAGCACATACAATGCCTCCGTGGTAAGGGGATCAGAGAGACTCATTAATACACCCACATGTGTCCTGCTGGGAAACTTCAAGCAAATTTCCTCTGAAAGGAGACCTTCCTGGAACTAGTAAGTTTAATAGGAGGTGTCAGATTGTCACAAAATACTGAATCTCGGCAACCCAGAGCAGGGGCACAGTCCCGCCAGGGGCCGCCGAATGGCCGCTGCCTACACATTGCAGTGAGCGTAGGAGCGGACACTAACCGCCTGGACCCCCGCGGGCGGGCTCTGTGAACCCAAGCCGACCGCTGCCCACACGCTGCAGCATTCGTGGGAACGGTCGTTGCCTGCCTGGGTCCCCGCGAGCTGGCTCTGTGAATCCCAGCCGGCGCAGGGCACACGCTGCATTGTTCTTGGGAACCATTGCTGCCCGCCTGGATCCCCCCGGGCGGGCCCTGTGAACCCAAGCCGACCGCCGCCCACAAGCGGCAGCGAGTTTAGGAGCAGGAGCGACCTGCCCCGGGTCCCCGCGAGCTGGCTCTGTGAATCCCAGCCGGCGCAGGGCACACGCTGCATTGTTCTTGGGAACCATTGCTGCCCGCCTGGATCCCCGCGGGCGGGCCCTGTAAACCCAAGCCGACCGCCGCCCACACGCTGCAGCGAGTTTAGGAGTAGGAGCGGCCTGCCTGGGTCCCCGCAGCCTGGCTTTGTGAACCGTCCACACGTAACATCAAACTTGGAAGCAGTTGCTGGCTGTCTGCCTGTCCCCCCCCCCTCCCCCGGGCTGGCTTGGTGAACCTCAACCAGCCGCTGCTCACACGGCGCAGTGAACTTGGGAGCCGGCGCTGTCTGCTTGGCTGCTTGGGCCCCCGCAGACCAGCTCTGTGAACCGCCGCTGGCTACCGCCAAGCAACCGCTGCCTACACCCTTGCAGTGAGTGGGGGAGCAGGCGCTGCCTGCCCTGCCCCGAGGGCCCGACTCTGTGAACCTCCTCTGGTGGTTTGGAGCTGCAGACGACCACCCTCCACCTGCCAACCCAGTGCTGCAAACGACCCCTGACCAGCTCTGCAAAAGGCCCCGCCCACACAGCGAACAGCAGGAAGGGAGACCCGCCCAATCCTGGAGGAAGTACCGCTGCACAGTGATTGACTCCCGCCTACTGAGAGGAGAAACTTGGCCCGGTGGGCACAGCTCCACCCACTGGAAGAGCAGTTAATCGAACTCTAGGACTGCATTTATAAATTTTTTTTTTTTTTTGCTGTCTTTTTAAATGTTTTTTAATCCATCTTATTTTATTTTATTCTATTTTTTAAATCTCATTTTCCATTTCTACTATTATTATTTTTCTTTAAATCCCTTTTAATCTTCTATTTTTTTCTATCCTTCTTTTCTCCTGTCTTTACATCTCTTTTTAATTTTCTTATTCCCCCTTCCTTGAATTCTACCTGCTTACTCTTATTCTCTTTAGTGACTTCTACCCATCCCTTCTAATACCTTTCCTCCCAAGCTTCAAATATATTTATAGGAGTAAACAGTAACTCAGCAGTCAAACAGAACAAGAAACAATATGAACAGCATGAAAAAGCAAGGAAGAAAAGGAGTGCAAACAATGCAGGGCAGCCTAAATATTCAGGAGGATATAGAACCACCAGAAAAATGGTCATATAAAGAACTCATGGAACACCTGAGACAGATGGAACGGAACCTTAAAGAGGATACAAGACAGCAAATTCAAGCAGCGAAAGAACACATTGAGAATGTATTACACAAACAGATAAAGGAAGAAGTTAAGCATCTTTATCAGGAGATAGAGACTATAAAAAAGAATCAAACCAAAATCTTAGAAATGAAGGAAACTATAAACCAAATTAAAAACTCAAATGAGAGTATCATTAATAGAGTGGAGCAAGTAGAAGCTAGAACATCAGATAATGAAGACAAAATATATCATCTGGAAAAGAGGCTAGCCATCTCAGATAGGCTGGTTAAAAATCATGAGAGAAGCATACAAGAGATATGTGATAATATAAAAAAACCAAATTTAAGAGTCATTGGGATAGAGGAAGGGATAGAGATTCAAACAAGGGGAATGAGTAATCTACTAGATGAAATAATCACAGAAAACTTTCCAGAATTAAAAAAGGAAACAGATATTCAAATTGTAGATGCATACAGGACACCGAACATACAAAATCACAGTAGACCAACGCCAAGACACATTGTTATGAAGATATCCAATATACAGAACAAAGAGAAAATATTAAAAGCTACAAGAGAAAAGAGAAAGATTACATTCAGGGGTAAAACAATAAGGTTAACAACGGACTTCTCAACTCAGACGCTGAAAGCGAGAAGATCCTGGAATAACGTATTTCAAACACTGAAAGACAATGGATGCCAACCAAGAATTCTGTACCCAGCAAAATTAAGCTTCAGATACGACAATGAAATAAAAATCTTTCACGATAAACAAAAACTAAAAGAATTTGCAGCCAGAAAACCAGCGTTGCAAAGCATCTTGAGCAAAACACTTCACGAGGAAGAAACGGAAAACAATAACCAAAGCCAACAGTGGGAAGTACCTCAGTAAAGACAGACGGAGGGGGGAAAACTAATCATGGTGAAACAAACGCAATTAAAAAAATAAAAATAAAAAAATGAGATAAATAATCAAATATGGCTGTAAGTACAAACCATATATCAATAGTAACTCTAAACATTAATGGTTTAAACACTCCAATAAAGCGACATAGGCTGGTAACATGGATCAAAAAAACAAATCCAACAATATGCTGTCTCCAGGAGACTCACCTGACTGGAAAAGACATACACAGGCTGAAGGTGAAAGGTGGGAAAAAATATACCACGCACACGCTCCTCGCAAGCAAGCAGGGGTGGCCATCCTCATATCGAATAAAATCGACTTCAAGACTAAGTTAATCCAAAGGGATAAGGAAGGACATTATATACTGTTAAAAGGAACCATTAAACAACAAGACATAACAATTATCAATATTTATGCACCAAATAATGGCGCTTCGAAGTTTATAAAACAAATTCTCCTCAAGTTCAAGAATCAAATAGACCACAACACAATAATTATGGGTGACTTCAACACACCTCTCTCACCATTGGACAGATCCTCCAAGCAAAAGTTGAATAAAGAAACTATAGACCTCAATAACACAATCAATAACCTAGACTTAACTGACATATATAGAATATACCAACCATCATCGAATGGATATACTTTTTTCTCAGCAGCACATGGATCCTTCTCAAAAATAGACCATATATTATGCCATAGGGCAACCCTCAATAAATATAAAGGGGTAGAGATTATACCATGCATTTTATCCGATCATAATGGATTGAAACTGGAAATTAATGATAAAAGAAGGAAGGGAAAATCCAATATCACATGGAAAATGAACAATATGTTACTGAATGATCAAAGGGTTACAGAAGACATAAAGGAGGAAATCAAAAAATTCTTAGAGATAAATGAAAATGCAGACACAACCTATCGGAATCTATGGGACACAATGAAAGCAGTTTTAAGAGGGAAATTCATCGCCTGGAGGTCATACCTCAAAAAAAGGAAAAACCAACAAATAAATGAGCTCACACTTCATCTCAAAGCCCTAGAAAAGGAAGAGCAAAACAATAGCAAATGCAGCAGAAAGCAAGAAATAATTAAAATCAGAGCGGAAATCAATGAAATTGAAACAAAAGAAACTATCGAAAAAATTAACAAAGCTAAAAGTTGGTTCTTTGAAAAAATAAACAAGATTGACAAACCTTTAGCCATGCTAACGAAGAGAAGAAGAGAGAGAACTCAAATTACTAACATAAGGGATGAAAAAGGCAATATCACAACAGACGCCACAGAAATACAGAAGACAATTAGAAACTATTTTGAAAACCTATATTCCAATAAAATAGAAGATAGTGAAGACATCAATAAATTTCTTAAGACATATGATTTGCCCAGACTGAGTCAGGAGGACACACACGATTTGAACAGACCATTATCAATGGATGAAATTGAAGAAGTAATCAAAAGACTACCAACCAAGAAAAGCCCAGGACCGGATGGGTATACAGCGGAGTTTTACAAAACCTTTAAAGAAGAATTAATACCAATACTTTTCAAGTTATTCCAGGAAATAGAAAAAGAGGGAGTCCTTCCAAATTAATTCTATGAGGCCAACATCACATTGATTCCGAAACCAGACAAAGACACATCAAAGAAAGAAAACTACAGACCAATATCTCTGATGAACCTAGATGCAAAAATCCTCAATAAAATTCTGGCGAATCGGATACAAAGACACATCAAAAAAATTGTGCACCATGATCAAGTAGGATTCATCCCTGGGATGCAGGGATGGTTCAATATACGGAAATCAATAAATGTAATTCACCATATCAATAGACTTAAAGATAAGAACCATATGATCATCTCGATAGACGCAGAAAAAGCATTCGACAAAGTACAGCATCCTTTTAAGTTCAAAACATTAGAAAAACTAGGGATAACAGGAACTTACCTTGATATTGTAAAAGCTATTTACGCTAAGCCCCAGGCTAGCATCATTCTGAATGGAGAAAAATTGAAGGCATTCCCCTTAAAATCAGGAACAAGACAGGGATGCCCTCTATCACCACTTTTATTCAATATAGTTCTCGAAACACTGGCCAGAGCAATTAGACAAATGAAAGAAATTAAAGGCATAAAAATTGGAAAGGAAGAACTTAAATTATCACTATTTGCAGATGACATGATTCTATACCTAGAAGACCCAAAATGGTCTACAAAAAAACTACTAGAACTAATAAAGGAATTCAGCAAAGTGGCAGGATATAAAATCAACACGCACAAATCAAAGGCATTTCTGTATATCAGCAACAAAACCTCTGAAATGGAAATAAGGAAAACCACTCCATTCACAATATCCTCAAAAAAAATAAAATACTTGGGAATCAACCTAACAAAAGAGGTGAAAGATTTATACAATGAAAACTACAGATCCCTAAAAAGAGAAGTAGAAGAAGATCTTAGAAGATGGAAAGATATACCCTGTTCATGGATAGGCAGAACTAACATCATCAAAATGGCGTTATTACCAAAAGTCCTCTATAAGTTTAATGCAATGCCAATCAAAATTCCAATGGCATTGCTTGTAGAAATAGATAAAGCAATCATGAAATTCATATGGAAAAATAAAAGACCCAGAATAGCAAAAGCAATTCTAAGCAGGAAGTGTGAATCAGGTGGTATAGCAATACCAGATTTCAAACTATACTACAGAGCAATAGTAACAAAAACAGCATGGTACTGGTACCAAAACAGGCGGGTAGACCAATGGTACAGAATAGAGGATACAGAGACTAATCCACAAAGTTACAACTATCTTATATTCGATAAAGGGGCTAAAAGTATGCAATGGAGGAAGGATAGCATTTTCAACAAATGGTGTTGGGAAAACTGGAAATCCATATGCAACAAAATGAAACTGAATCCCCTCCTCTCACCATGCACAAAAATTAGCTCAAAATGGATCAAGGACCTTGATATCAAATCAGAAACTCTGCATATGATAGAAGAAAAAGTTGGCTACGATCTACATAGTGTGGGATCAGGCTCCAAATTCCTTAACAGGACACCCATAGCACAAGAGTTAATAGCAAGAATCAACAAATGGGACTTACTTAAACTAAAAAGTTTTTTCACAGCAAGAGAAACAATAAGAGAAGTAAATCGGGAGCCTACATCATGGGAACAAATTTTTACCCCCCACACTTCAGATAGAGCCTTAATATCCAGAGTTTACAAAGAACTCAAAAAATTAGACAATAAGACAACAAATAACCCAATCAACAAATGGGCCAAGGACCTAAACAGACACTTCTCAGAAGAGGACATACAATCAATCAACAGATACATGAAAAAATGCTCACCATCTCTAGCAGTCAGAGAAATGCAAATCAAAACTACCCTAAGATACCATCTCACTCCAGTAAGATTGGCAGCCATTATGAAGTCAAATAATAACAAGTGCTGGCGAGGATGTGGGGAAAAGGGTACTCTTATACATTGCTGGTGGGACTGCAAATTGGTTCGACCAATTTGGAAAGCAGTATGGAGATTCCTGGGAAAGCTAGGAATGGAACCACCATTTGACCCAGTTATTGCCCTTCTTGGTCTATTCCCTGAAGACCTTAAAAGAGCATACTACAGGGATACTGCCACATCGATGTTCATAGCAGCACAATTCACAATAGCTAGACTGTGGAACCAACCCAGATGCCCTTCAATGGATGAATGGATTAAAAAAATGTGGCATTTATACACTATGGAGTATTACGCAGCACTAAAAAATGACAAAATCATGGAATTTGCAGGGAAATGGATGGCATTAGAGCAGATTATGCTCAGTGAAGCTAGCCAATCCCTAAAAAACAAATACCAAATGTCTTCTTTGATATAATGAGAGCAACTAAGAATAGAGTAGGGAGGAAGAGCAGGAAGAAAAGATTGACATTAAACAGAGGCACGAGATGGGAGGGAAAGAGAGAGAAAAGTGGAATTGCATGGAAATGGAAAGAGACTCTCATTGTTATAAAAAACTACATAAAAGAGGTTGTGAGGGGAATTGGAAGAAAAATAAGGAGAGAAATGAATTACAGTAGATGGGATAGAAAGAGAAGATGGGGGGGAGGGGGATAGTAGAGGATAGGAGAGGTAGCAGAATACATCAGTCACGAGTATGGCATTATGTAAAAATGTGAATGTGTAACCTATGTGATTCTGCAATCTGTATTTGGGGTAAAAATGGGAGTTCATAACTCACTTGAAACTATTGTTCGAAGTATGATATGTCAAGAGCTTTGTAATGTTGTGAACAACCAATAAAAAAAAAAAAAGAGGTACTAATAACTTAGAAAGCAACAATCCATAGGAGTTTTTCTGAGTAAAGAGTAAGCTTCAGATTAAGTCTGATAATTTTGCTTAAACCATGAAAATGCTTTGAGTTCCTAAAATATGTTAGGAATGAGGGAGAAGGCTGGTGGCAGGGGATGGAAATGTATGCTCCAAGAAGAGATTCGTGGATTGTAAAAAACATTTGTCTTTAAATAAAAGTCTCAGGCAAATTTCCTTTTGGGGAACAGCAAATTGAAGAATTGAAGTCACTGTTTTCTCTTGAATTTTTAAAAACTGTTGGCCCAATCAGTATCTTTTATTAGCTACATGTCCCAATCTCAGAACTATAACCTGTATCTTAAAAATAGTCTATTTTTTTTGTTTTTTTTTTTGTCAGTGAAGGTAATCCCTTGTTTACTTTCTATGCACCTGTGAGATTAGCATTGTTGACATAAATTTATCGTGGTTTTTTTTTGAAAAGTGATGGTAAGGAAGCACAGGTGTGTTATGTATTAAAACATCGATTAGAACAAGGTTTTCAAACACTAGTGTATAACAGAATCAACTGGAAAGCATATTCAAACATACTTTATTGCTGGTGGTATGTCTTGGTAGATTGCCTGCTTTACATGTGCAAGACACTGGATTCAACTCCCAGCATTGCAAAAAGCAAACTTTTTTTTTTTTTTTTCTATCACATAATCTCTGTGCTAAATGAAAGTCATCACCTTTGCTGTTTTTTCAATATAACCCCTTCTTTGGGGTTGCTTTTGTCCTTTTTTTCCATGGTACACCTTATTTCCATCTCCCTTAGCAGCACCTGTGAATTCTAATGCTCATTATTTTCATTTTTTTATTAGTTAGGTCTTAGTTAATGGCAGGAACAGAACCCAAAGCAGGCTAACACAACAATGAAGTCCAGGGAGGCAAATGACTCCAGGGACTTAGCTAGTAGGAGAAGGGACCCAGCACCACATCACTAGGGCTCTGTGTCTACTTTCCTTCTCTAATTTGCCCCTCAAGGCTTGACTTAATTTTCAAAATGAACTGTCACCACACGCTTGCTTAATGGTTTCTGAACCAAACTCAGTCCCAGGAGTTTAGCAACAACTGAAGTAAAAAGTTGATGTGCCTCAATAAGCTTTGGCAGGATAAGACTAGGGAAGGACCCCAGCGGATTCAGTTTAGGAATTATGATCCCTCTGATTCAGTCATGTAATTGATTAGGCACGAATCTTGTGCCCACTTGACATAGAGTGGATTCTCTATAAAAATTAGGATTTGGGGGCTGGGGTTGTGGCTCAGCAGTAGAGTGATTGCCTAGCATATGCTAAGCCCTGGGTTCAATCCTCAGCACCACATAAAAATAATAAAGTATTGTATCCACTTACAACTAAAAAATAAGTATATATTAAAAAATGAGGATTTAATTATTGAAAAGAAGGAAGAGACTGGGAAGATTAAACTTAATAGACACCTGTGACTTGTTACACCTGGGATTGCTCTAAATAATCTGCTCCATGTTCAACTGAATATAGGAGAAAATTTCAGTTGTCTATCTCCTTGGAAATATAGTTACATTCTTGTCTGAATCCAGAATATTTATGATGTTCAAGCCCAAATATAGCTCTTCATAATCCTATGAATGGCTGAGTATTTTCACCTCAATACAACTTACAATGACATAATTATAAAATGTCTCTGAGTACCAGATATTTGGCATTTAATTTAGCTATGAGGTAGATTCTGTGAAACTAGATCATAGTGCAAAGCTCTAGTATCCAGATTCAGAGTTCAGAGAGTGTAGCTAGGCCCTGTGCTCTTAACTACTCAGCTAGACTGCTCCCAGCTTACCTAGAATTATGGAGCACAACAAGTGAGAGTCATTATAAGAACACTCAGCAGGAAAGATGAGACCTGACCTTAACATGAGTTCATGGTCAGTCACTGCCTATGCAGAGTTGGCTCTCTGGTCAGCCCTCATCATCGTCTTCTACGGCTGTGTGTTGTAGGAAGGATTCTGTCCCTGAGCTTCACACTGGCTGTTACTATGGTCCAGAGGTATCATGACTACTCAAGAAGTCCCAGAATCTTGTTCCCTCCAAGCTAGAGTTTTGTCTGCTAAACAAAGGCTCAACTAATCAGCTGTCAGCTTGCTTGGATGTTTTAGGACTAATATGCAACTCCACAATTTTGGAAGCCTGATCCTTGATCTACATTCTAACCTCGAAATTATTCTTACAGGACTTAACATGTTTATTACAGAATTATACACACTATATACAATTATAACACAAGATGGAAATTTTACATATCACATTAACAATATTTCATCCTTCTCACAATAAAATATCTTTATGTGTCCCCCCATCAGTTAATCCAAAAATTATTTTAGGGCCATATACTATAAATATACTTTAAACATAACATTAGATTGTAAATCTAACAATAGAAGCTAAAAACTCCTTATTTACTGAGAAAAGATACAAGAACTGTTAACTCATGTCTCCATGTAAAATAATATGGCTTTCCTAAAGAATAGAAGTAATTTGTTGGCTTTAGGAACCAAAACATCAGTTAGCTCCAAATAGAAGTAATTAACTTATTCTATTATACTGTCATTTATTATTCTAACATTACCTATTATAACTATAAAGATAATTCTTACCCTCTTTACATAAAAATCTCTGTCTCATGCTTTTTATCTTTAGCCTAATTCCAACTCTTAATTTGTTTGTTCATTCAAGTCATGAAATCAAATGGGTCATCACCAAATTAGATGACCAAACAGATACAAATACAACAGCTCTTTGAGCAATTTTGTATTTTATATTGGAGATACTGGATTCATTCTGTCCATAGCAAGATTTTAAATGTACTCGAAAATACATTAGAACTTCAACAAATATATTCACCCATGAGCCTGATCTTTTTCTTCTAGTTGGACTATGAATACTATAGCAACTGGTAAATCAGCCCAATTTTGCCTCCACCTATTATTTCCCTCAGCAATGCAAGAGCCTATGCTGGTTATCAGCTGTACTTCATTCCAGAACTACAGAAGTAGCAGGATTTTTTTTTAACCTGCTTCTACCCATTAATTAAAGATAAGAAAACAATCCAAACATGAATAAAATATGCACTATTACCATGCTAGTCACCTGCACTTCAACAGAATGACATAAAAAAGCTCACATTTTCTACCTGAAGTCAACTATGATTAATAATTGGTACTAATCAACCACATACAGCATTTCTCCATAACTGCACACAAATATTTTTTAAAGCTATACTACTTGTATGCTCAGGTTCTATTATCCATAACCTTAACAACAAACAAGATATTCCAAAAATAGATCTCTTTAAAGACATACCATTTTTCACTTCCTCATTAATTTGAAAGCCTAGCACTTACAGGTATACCCTTACAGGTTTTTATTCCAAAGATATAATCACTGAGTCTTCAACTATGTTGTAAGCAACACCTGAACCCTATTAATGACCCTCACTGCTATTTCCCTAAGAGATGTCTATGGCACAAACATTCTATTTGTACTTTTAGGACAACCCTGATTTCTATATTTAGTTAACATGAACGAGCTCCTGCCCCAGTAAGTTAAATCAAATATCTTGTAATTGATAGCACTTTTGCTGAATTTTTCATTTCCAATAATTTTATTCCTATAAACAAGCCCCAATTAACTGTACCATTTTACCTAAAAATATCAGCCTTTGCTGTAACTAATTTAGGCTTCCCTTTAGCAATTGTACCAACCTAGCAATGCCTAACTTTAAAGTTTATACTCCTCACCTCTAAATTCTCAAGTCTCAGCTGGGCACGGTGGTGCACGCCTATAATCCCAGCAGCGCTGGTGGCTGAGGCAGGAGAATCACAAGCTCAAAACCAGCCCCAGCAATGGCGAGGTGCTAAGCAACTCAGTGAAATTGTGTCTCTAAATAAAATACAAAATAGGGCTGGGGATGTGGCTCAGTGGTCAAGTGCCCCTGAGTCCAATCCCTGGTACTCACCCCCCCAAAAAATAAAAAAATAAATGTAAATTCTCAATGCTCTTAAAATTGTTCCTAACCATGTTCCCCACTTATTGCTATTCACAAAATTATCAGCAACTCAAAATACACAACACTCTTTTAGATCTAATCTGATTAGAAAAAGCCTTGAAAATTATTTCCCATCTTCAAATAACAGTTTTGACAACTATTTCTGACCTAAAGAGATTAGTCAAACTACATTACTTTGTGTGTGTTGGGTGGAGGCAGTGAGGGACATACTAGGTATTCAACCTATAGGTGTGCTACCATACACTGAGCTACTCCCTTAGCGCTTTACTTCATCAGTGGTAGTAGTAATACTTTTGAGACAGGGTCTCACTAAATTGCCCAAGCTGGCCTCAAACTTGAGATCCTCCTATCTCAACCTTCCAGGTAGCTAGGATTATAGGTGAGCACCACTGCCCTATTTCTTTTTCTTTCTTTCTTTCTTTTCTTTGTTCTTTTTTTTTTGTTGTTGTTTTTTGATACCAAGGGTACTAAACCACTGAGTCACATTACCATCCACTTCTTTTATTTTTTATTTTGAGACAGGGTGTAACTAAGTTGCTGAGGCTGGCTTTGAACTTACAATCCTCCTGCCAAAGTCTCTGAAATCACAGGAGTGTGCCACTGTGCCCAGTTTATTTCTTCCCTGTCTTAATTTCACTCCTCCTAGCTATGAGTGATTTTAATTATAACAAACTACTAACAAAAAATCTATCCATACAGCCACTAATCAACTTCCATAACTGTATAACATAGCCACATCTATGGAAAATTCACAAAGATGATTTACCTTTTCACCCACAAAAACAATCCTCCAAATTCTTAGAATTAACAAGAATTTCTACTTCATCATAATTCATTATCCATATAATCATAAATAATTCCTTGGAAAAATCCAAAATTAATGTACCCCAAATTACTGCACTAGACCCCCAGTCTCAGGATACTCTTCAGTAACTATTTCCATGGTATATTCAAACACCACAGCTATTTATTCCTCTTAAATAAATCTAAAACATCATTAAAACTAAAAACAACCCACCAAAATTGAATACAATCTCATAACCAATCCAACTACTAATAAGCCCAATTCATAAGTGAAGGTTTTGAAAAAAATTCGTACCAAACTTGGAGCAAAAATAATACTTAATAAAAATACAGTATAAAATTTCTACATGGAATTAAACCATGACTAAACACATGAAAAATCGCTATTGTATTTCAACTACAGAAATTTTAGTGACCAACATCTGAAAAACCCATCCGCTGATTAAAATTATTAACAATTCATCATTGACCTACCAGACCTAGGAAATATTCCATCCAGTACAGAGAGATTTGGGCTATTAGGAGCATGCCTAGTTTTACAAATCATTGCTGGGTTATTCCTAGCTACATACTATGCATCAGACACAATAATTGCATTCTTACCTGTTGAGCCATAAATTACAGTGGAAGTACTGGATATCTTCATGCAAACAGAGCCTTCATATTATTCGCCTGCTTATATTTACACACAGGCAGAGGCCTCTATAATGGATTGTATACTTTTCTAGAAGCCTCAAATATTGGAATCATCCTACAATTTGCAATTATACCCACAGTATTTATAAGTTACGTCCTACCATGAGAACAAGTATCTTTCTGAGGAGTAACTGTCATTACTAATCTTCTTGCAGCTATTCCTTACATTAATACTAATCTGGTAGAATGAATCTGAGAGGACTTTCATTCAACAAAGATCTGTGCTTTCCAATCCTTCTTTCCATTTATTATCTCAAGTCTAGCGATAATTCACCTTCTATTCCTACATGAAACAGGATAAAATATCCACCAGAAATAATTTCCGACTCAGATAAAATTCTATTCTACACCTACTGTACAATTAAGGATATTTTTTTGGCTTTCTTTTCCTAATCCTAATAGTAGAAATGCGAGTCTTATTTTCCCCTGATCTTCTGGGAGACCCAGATAACATACACCTGCAAATCCCCTCAACACACCTCACCATATTAAACCAGAATAATATTTCCTATTTGCTTATGCAATTTTATGATTCATTCCTGTGTTAGTCAGCTTTTGGTCACTGTGACTAAAATACCTGACAAGAATAATTTAGAGGAGGAAAAGTTTATTTGGGCTCCTGGTTTCAGAGATTCTGTTCATGGTTGGCTGAGTCCATTGCTCTGGGCCTGAGGTGAAGTAGATCATTATGATGGAAGGGCGTGGCAGAGGGTGTGGCAGAGGAAAGCTCCTCAGCTCCTGGCAGCCAGGAAGTAAAGAAGAGAACTAGAGCCAGAGACAAAAGACAATTCCCAAAGGCAAGCCCCTAATTACCTATTTCCTCTAGAGACACCCTACCTGCCTAATTTACAACCCATTAATCCATTCAAATTATTGATCCAAATGGATTAATATACTGATTAGGTTATGGCTCTTAAAAATCTAATCATTGTACTTCTGACATTCCCGAATTTCCACATAAACTTTTCAGGGGATACCTCATATCCAAATCATAACAGTCTCTAATTCCCTAATAAACTTTATACTTTGAATTCAATCCTCATTTTAGCAATTGTTATTATTCTCCAACTATCCAGACAATCAGTATGACATTCCATCCATTAAGCCAATGAACTACCACATGAACCCTTAAATGAATAAGAGGTCAATCAGTAGAACATCCTTTTACAATTATCAGACAAATAACATCTATATTTTCTTATTATCCTCATTCTTTTTTATTTTTAACCTGGGATTGAAACTCAGGGGCACTTAATCATGGCCATGTCTCCAGTCCCATATTTAGGTTTCTCTTTTAAGATAAGTTCTTGCTAAGTTGCTCAGGGTCTCACTAAGTTGCTTAGGCTGGCTTTGAACGTGCAATTCTCCTGCCTCAGCCTCCCAAGTCTCTGGGATCATAGGTGTGCAGCACTGTGCCCAACTAATATCATCATTCTTATACTATTCACAAGTCGATTCAAGAATAAGTTCCTTAAATGAAGAGGAAGAGTCTTTTACTTTGGTTTTGTAAGCCAAAAATGGAGCCATAATCTCTCCAGGGCAATCAAGGAACAAACCTACAGCCTCACCATTAGTACCCAAAGCTGAAATTCTACTAAAACTATTTCTTCATTCTTCTACATAAAGCACATAAATCATTTAAAATACTATGTATTAATAAATTATAATATAAATTCTAAATCTTATGTATAGCATGCTTTATAACATTATATACTTTACCCCACTAATAATGTACTGCTACTACATATGTGCATGCTTAATTGAAAATTAAGATATACTCTCCATGCATAAGCTTACATAAAAGTACATAATACATTATTGAATCACATATACTCATTTTCCATATAATTATTATAGTCCATTTTAATTATTACATGTGGCAATGTTATTAATTATACCTGAAAATTAAGTCAAATCAATTCTTATCAACATGTTTATCACCTCCAATGGGGGTCTCTCAATCTGTCATACTCCATGAAACCAATGACCCTCTTAGAGAGTACCCTTTTCCTCTCCAGGCCCATAACATTTGGGGTTTTCTATACCAAAACTATTTCTGGGATTGGTTCCTTCTTCAGGGCCATCACAACTAAGATCACTCACTCATTTCTCTTAGATGGATGGATGACTAATTAGCTCAAATTCACTGTAACCACTGTCATACATTTGGGATTTTTAAATTTGGGGATGCTGTGATCTAGCATAACCATCGAAGCTTTGACACAGTCATTAACTTTGTAGCTGACTGTAACTGAATATTATTTATTTAAATATAACCCAGAAGGTGTTAGTCCATTTATGCTGAACATTTTATGATACACCCCTAAACATGAATACCATGTTTATATACATGAAACATACTTTTCATTACATAAGTGATTAATTCCACAAACTCCCCAAACTGGATTGCTCAAATCTCTAAATTTATATCCTAATATACTCATTATTAACATACTATATAAGTTTTTATTCTTAACCTCTAATATAAGTATGAAATATTCACTGGTTGAAAATAAATTAATCACTAAATTACAACTTCAACTAGAAGCAAATTTTAGTGCGACTCCTAATTAAAACAATTTTGGCAATTTTTGCAAACTTTCAGGCTTATCAAGGTTAATTTTTTTTTGTTTATAAGATTACTAAAAAGTTACCCAATACTAACATAGCACATAAACTTAACATTTTTTCTGTAAGGGGGATATCTCTAGATTCAATTAATGTAATTACCACTTCCACTAGAGTCAAGTTCTAGCTCAATTCCTATTAAGTATATTTAACTTTCTCCAGTAAGATTGGCAGCCATTTTGAAGTCAAACAACAAGTGCTGTCAAGGCTGTGGGGTACTCTTGTACATTGCTGGTGGGACTGCAAATTGGTGTGGCCAATTTGGAAAGCAGTATGGAGATTCCTGGGAAAGCTGGGAATGGAACCACCATTTGACCCAGCTATTGCCCTTCTCGGACTATTCCCTGAAGACCTTAAAAGAGCATACTACAGGGATACTGCCACATTGATGTTCATAGCAGCACAATTCACAATAGCTAGACTGTGGAACCAACCCAGATGCCTTTCAATAGATGAATGGATAAAAAAAAAAATGTGGCATTTATACACAATGGAGTATTACTCTGCACTAAAAAATGACAAAATCATGGAATTTGCAGGGAAATGGATGGCATTAGAGCAGATTATGCTAAGTGAAGCTAGCCTATCCCTAAAAAAACAAATGCCAAATGTCTTCTTTGATATAATGAGAGCAACTAAGAACAGAGCAGGGAGGAAGAGCAGGAGGAAAAGATTAACATTAACTTTCTCTGTATAGTTAATGTTGTTTAATACATAAAGGCAGGCTCTGAAAATACTTCCATTGGTTTTATAACTTCATGATCCTGTGGGTTTGGTCTTGGCCTTTTATTAAAGTCTAGTAAATGTACCCATGCAAGTATCCATATTTCAATGGAAATGTCCTCTCAATCACAAAGATCAAAAGGAGCAGGCATTAAGCACATGACCTAGTAGTTCACAATGCCTTGTTTGACCACATCCTCACAGGAAACAGCAGTGGTAAAGACTAAGCAATGATGAAAGTTCAACCAAGTTACACTACTATCAGGGTTGGTAAATGTCATGCCAGTTGCTAAGGTCATACTATTAACCCAAATTATAAAAAGTCTCTTTAAGAATTAAAGCCAACAAACAAACAAACAAACAAGATCCAGGCATGGTGACACATGACTGTAATCTCAGCAACTTGGGAAAATCAGGCAGGAGGGTACCAAGTGCTGATCAGTCTTGGCAACTTAGCAAGGCCCTAAGCAACTTAGTGAGACCCTATCTCAAAAAGTAAAAGATTGGAGAAATAACTCAGTGGTAAAATGCTCCTCAGTTCAATCCCCAGTACCAATAAATAAAAAAATTTAAAAAAAAGTTTAAGCTGTAAAAAAAAAAAAACAAAAAGGTTACAGATAAAGTAAAAGACTACAAAAGTAAATTTATTTATTTACTTACTTAGTAACAGGCATTTTCTCAGGGGCACTAAACCATTGAGCCACTACCCTAGCCTTTTTTTGTATTTGATTTAGAGACAGACTCTGAGTTGCTTGGTGTGGGAGGCCATCCTCGCATGTGATTTGAGTTACCTCCCTGGCTGGGTGAGAGGCAATCAGACACAGCTATGTTAGAGCCTTCCCCACCCTTTCCCAGGTTCGAGGGCTTGTCCGTGCAGAGGCATGTCTGGCCACTCACCTGAAGACCCAATCGCCACCCCTGACCTTGGGAAACTGCCCCCCCTTAACCTTCATTGGATGGGATTTTTCCTTGAATTTTTTTGTTCTCCAATAAAAGCTCTCTCCCTCTCTTGCTAGTCTCTTCTGTAAACCTACCCACCGCATTAGGTGGCTGGAGGCGGGAGCTAGGAGAAGCCGTCTCTGAGCTGGTATTAAAGATAATGAGAGTCTGTCTCTTTAATTTAAAATTCACTTGCAATTTCTTATGAACTGAACCTTCTTTCATGAAGCCAGCGCTGGTCGAGTGGCAAAGCTTAGTGCCTCATTAGTTGCTGAGGCTGGCTTTGAACCTGTGGTCTTCCTGACTCAGCCTCCTGAGCTGCTGGGATTACAGGCATGTGCCACTGTGCCCAGCCAGAAATACACAATAGCTAAGACCCTAAATGGGTACCCACTGTGCTTTGGCCTAAACTTAAATAATTATAACAGAAACTCCTTTAAAATGAAAAGGTCACAATCCTGATGAATTGGTTTCCTGCAACTGAGCTTCCCTCATAACAAAAATGGAAACTGAAGAACTGGCCCTAAAGTCTGGGCAGGGGCCAGCAGGGGTTGAAAAACTGGAATTGTGACATATAATTTGGCTAACACAGCCTGGTTAAATCTATATACGTATGTTTCCTGCCTGTCGCACTGTATCCCCTTTCTTTGAATAAAAGCTCTTCATGCCTGAGCTCCCCCAATATGGAGATTTGTCTTCCTTAGTGTTGCTTTAAATAAACTTGTTTTCTTCCACCAACTTCCATGTTTACCAAATAGTTTTAAGACTGAGTGGTGAGCAGAACCTGCAATTCCCATAATAGTATGAACAAAATCATTCACCAGATTACTATGAGCAGTGGCTTTAAACTCAAAGAACTTGGAGTTGCTTTATATCCCCCTAAAGGAGCCCGTCTTATAAACAGTAAACCCCAGTGAATCTCGCCATCTCTTGCCAACTCAGCCTTGGTGTCGCCATCTTCAGCAAACCCTAGTAAGGTATTAGAATAAGCACAAGCAAGAACATAAAAATGTTAGGTCAAGATGCAGCTCGCAACACGGAAAGAAGTGGACTATATTTTCTACCGCTAGAAGACTCCCCCCAATGTCTCATGAACCCAACTCAAAGGAAGATTTAGAAGTAAATTAAGAAAACAGAACTTAGCTGAATAGAGCTATGAAGCATGCACACACCCCCTGTCAATCTCCTCAAATATCTTTCAAACTGAAATTCACAGTCTATACAAATTTTAAGAGGAGACAGATCATCAGAGGGAGTAGAAAGTGTGCCTGGATTAATCAAAATGTGGCCTCAACTAAACCACCCGGTTTACACCTGAAGGAGTTCACATAAACTTGACTTCTTTGAACTAAAACTAGTCCCCAAATCTAACTTAACAATCTTATATTTTCTTAGCAACAACACAGCCCATTCTCTAACCCTCCAGGCACTGGCTGAAAACAGCTGACAGAGATTCTCTTCCTTGCCTGAGGCTGCATTGCAGCCTCGTGCTTTAAGGTGCTCCGATTTCCACTGGCATTGTCTTTGAGGCCGACTTACATTCTACAGCAGCACAGGAAGTCAACACTGCATTTGAAAATCCCTTATGTCATCCCCAAACTACACAGTTCTGTATCTCACACCAACAGTTTTCCCAGCCATCCTTCTTGTACCAGCTGAAATAGTTGGCTTGTGATTAATAAGCACTAAGTTTTCACAACAAGAGACCCCATATCAGGGGTAGGCACAGCAGATGATCCCTCGTATCATTTTCTCCTTCAGGACAAATGGAATCACTGGAAGATTTTAATTGTCATTTTTCTTCTCAATCTTGTTACCCATTATCTCCTTCCAACATAATGTGTACAATTCATTCCAGTTCATGTGTGCTGCAACTCCACCAGGTGGCCTTTGCCAAAAAGGTAGGCAGAATGGGAGGTGCTTAGGGGGAGATGGCCAGGGGTCCCAGTCCTGTCTGTGTGTTGGCATCCACCCTTTACTTCTTTGGAACAGGACTGAAAATTTGGATCTTGAAATACCAAGAAGCCTCTGATAGTTGAATCTTATCCAGGTGTGTTTGCTAGCTGCCCGAGAAAGACCACCTATTATCTCTTTGTACTTTAAAAAGGCCAGCCTGGCTGGAAGTTTAGCCTTTTCTTATTAAAAAAAAAAATTGCTGAGTCTCCACAAAAGCCAAGAGCACATTGTTGCCATGTGATGGCTCCTTCTGTCTGAAGGATGAAGGAAATCAATTAATTGAGGTCTCAGCCCAAAACAGCCTTCTTTCTGTGAGGTTGGCGTAGGGATGGTTTATTTAGAATGGGCAGATGAGGTTAAATAAGGTGTTTGCATGAGATCTATTCAATGGGCGATCGAATACTAGATGGGTAGAGGTTTATGGTTAAATGACACAAACCTGGGTTGGGTTACTCTTATCACTAAATCACCCATCTGCATTTCCTGACATTACACAATAACTGTCTAGAGAGGGGTAGCTGCCCTGAAGCTCTCCTGCTGACCACTGAACTCATGGTTATTGTGGAAGACCAGGGGCAGATGAGGTTAAATAAGGTGTTTGCATGAGATCTGTTCTCAATGCTCAACTTCAGTGTCAAACTATAATTTTCCAATGAAGCAATCAGTTAGACCGTGATATTATAATTTCAGGTATTATATACCTAATATATCATTGTTTTACATTTTTTGATTGTATTTGTTTGTCCTCTGAAAGACACACACTTTGGATTTATTGATCACTCCATGTCCTAGGTGTCATGGTTAAAAAACCCAAGGCAAGGAAGCAATGTCCTGTTTGGGTTTTCCACCTTATTATATCTGACATAAATCCCATGAAACATGTTTTTGTTTTAAGCTCGGTTCCAGAAAAGTACACTAGATACAAAGCTATGAGGACATTCATTGGCTTACCAACGTTCCCACTATTCTGAAAATCAGTTTGTAGATAAAAGTCATCCTTGAGCCTCCAGCAGGCTTAACTATTCTTAAACATCAAAATAACTCTATTTCTAAAATCATGGCACAAAATCAGCTCCTTGGCAGAGAGCTGACATGTTCTATTGGATGTACTTGACATACTAGACTAATCGATAAACAGCTGGCTCCTGAACATTTGAAGAGTGGAGTAGAAAGAGTTGCCAGCCTCATCTGGTAAGCAGTGTTACTTTGTGCTCTCTACTAGAGGCCATTTTCTCTTCCAAGAAATTAAGCATTAAGCTACTCTAAAGCCCACCTGTGACAGAGAGATGAGTTGGTGTGGCCTTCATGCTGGCTCTGCAGTTCCCCATGGTTGGGGACACTCTCCATGGACCTTGTGAGCCTTGCTCCTCGACTTTAGGGTGAGGACAATGGCCCCCTCTTCAGAAGTCATTGTGGGGTGTTGATGGGTTCCCATGCCAGGCGGCTGACATGGGTCAGTGTTCATGGCTGCAAGCTCTCCTCCTCCATCTCTCCGGAATTACAAGGAGTCAGAAGACAGTCCTCAAACAACCAGGCTCCCTGTGGACTCGGTCCCCTCACTCATTGCCCAGGTGCAATCCTTCACCCTGTCCTATGGATGTTTTTCTCCTAAACGTCTTCAATCTTTCTTGCCGCAGTCCGGCTGCAGCAAAATAACCGGGGGTGACGAATAACTTGTGTACGTTGATACAGCAGGAGTAGGAGCCGTTTATTGTAGTACAACAGAGGCATTTATACATTTTGCACAGTTTATCTTAATTAGCATAAACTAGATACATCAGTCAACCAATAAGGAATCTCCACACTTAATGGCTCGCTTTTGTTACTTCTCAAACTACTCCCTCTGGCATTTTGCCAGGCACCAATCAGACTTGTTTACAAACTCTAACATTCCCCTGGCAAAATACCAGGTGTTATTTTGACTTGTTTACAGACCTTAACATTTCCCCATTTTGTTTAATTTAAATAACGACCATGGTGGTTTTTACAGAAACACCATAAATAACCTGCTACAAACAGAAAGGGAGGATACAAAATGTCACAATACCAAGCCAATTGATGGCTCCATGCAAGAAGCCCTTGGAAAAATTACACCAGCAATGACACCCTTAGCAAAGATACTGAGTTACAATTTGTTGTAGATTACAGCTGTTATCTCAGTCCAGGTAAAGCAGTGTCTAAATAGATTAACTCATAGTCCAGGTAAATCACAGTCCAGGTCTGCAGGTAGCTAGCTTAAATCACAGTCCAGGTAAGTTCTGCAGGCAGCTAGCTTGATCCGAAGTCTCGTCCGGTTCTCAGCCGAAGTCTCCTCCGGTTTTCAGGTTTTCAGCAACACTGGAAATTCTTTTATCCTTGTCCTCACCGACACTGGAATGAAGGCAGGAACTCGGGATGGCTAAAGAAAATCCTGTAGCATTCCACTAAGAAAACAACCTTCTGAACAATTTAGTACATTATCTCAAGGTTTTTTACATTTGAAATAAGCCTTAATAGTGCTCATTACTCATTAGCTTCCAGGTGTGGGAGAACCATTGTAGCTGTTATTCGCATTGAAAATGATCAAACATCAGGGACGCTGGTAGTGTCTTCTGCCCAGCTGCAGTGTCCCCGGACAGCCCCAGACGGGGAGTGTCCGGGACTCAAACTGCCACCGGGCACAGGGAGCAAGAGCCTGCGAGACTGTGCCTCCAGCTCAGGTCTAGATTTGGGCTCCCAGCAGTGGAAGAGCGGTTTCCGACGCTTGGAATGTACTTGCTGCACCGTGACCTGTTTGCGCACGTGGCAGCCGCCGCTGCACTGATTCACGTACCCTCCGGTAACAAAAAGTATTTAGTAATAGCCTTTTGCTGCAACTTTTTTCCTGATAATCCTTCTTCTTCTGAACTTTCTTTTTCTTTCTGACTAGAGTTCCTGGGCTTCCATCAACACATGCCCTAACTGCTCTTGGTTCCATTGGGGTGCCTCTTTCCCTTATCAATTTACTTCTCCCCCCTTCCATATTTTCATCACAAAGACAATACAATACACTGAGACAAAACAAGACACAAACATACTGTATCAATCTTCTCCATTTTCTCAAAATGGCCATTTTTCCTCTCGCCTATCTGCCTAGGGATGAGCAGATTGCTCCTGTCCTATCTATGGACGGGCAGCTTTTTTTCGTCACTTACCCCTGAGTGTCCCGGGGCTCCCCGTATGGGCCATCATCTGCTGTGGTCCGGCTGCAGCAAAATAACCGGGGGGGGGGGGGGGGGGGGGGGGGGGGTGACGAATAACTTGTGTATGTTGATACAGCAGGAGTAGGAGCCGTTTATTGTAGGGCAACAGAGCTATTTATACATTTTGCACAGCTTATCTTAATTAGCATAAACTAGATACATCAGTCAACCAACAAGGAATCTCCACAATTAATGGCTTTTGTTACTTCTCAAACCACTTCCTCTGGCATTTTGCCAGGCACCATCCAGACTTGTTTACGAACTCTAACATTCCCCTGGCAAAATGCCAGGTGTTATTTTGACTTGTTTACAGACTCTAACACTTTCTACTTCCCTGCATTGTCAAATCAGGTTTTTGTCATTAAGACTGGCCAGGCCAGCCTGCTCCACATGTAATGTGATGGCAGTAAACAGTCTCCAGGAGTACACAGCCAGGGCACAGGAGGCTTCCCACATTATGTGGGGTGGTAAGAGTTGATTTGAATCATGTTTCTGGGTTCTTCCTGCCCTTTCCTCAGAGGCCTCCTTCCACCTCCTCAGAACATGGCAGGTGATTCCTGAGAAGGTCGGGGTTGTATCTACTGTGTCTCTTTGGCACTGTTTCTTTGCTAGTGTTTCAGCAAACTGAAGCAAAGACCTCAATTAAGTCTCTCATCATTCTCTGTAGTCCTCTAATTCAGCCTAGGACTTTGTTGATTGGCCAGTTTCAATTGTACTTTTCTCCTTCCTTGCATTTTTGCAAAAGGTTTCTAATATATGTCTGCCTCCCATGTTACACCAGCTTGACCCATCTCCACACTAAAGCCAGGCTACAGTTTTTAAAGCAAAGATTTTATTGTATCACCCTCCTGCTTAAAGCCATTTCTGTTTTGCCTGGATGTGTTCCAAATCCTTCAGCAGCTTCTGGGTCCCCCATACTGGTCTGTAGGTCACTCCCTGTCCTGCCTTGAACTCTGGACTCCAACCTGACCAGCTGCTGCCCAGCACTGCTCTTTGCCTCCGGGCAGCTAAACAGGCAATTCTCATTAGCTGGTCTGCCTTTGACCTTCTGCCATATAGTAGATTCATAATTTTATGTTGCCTCTGCATCTTTTTTGAAAATACATTAAACATTTCCATACCAGAAGCAAGGCTCAGTCACCTGACAGTTTCCAGTTCTCTGCCTCTTCCCAGTTCCTCAATGTAGTCGGTCCAGATATTTGCCTTACACAATGGCCTCTTGCTGACCCCCTCCCTGGGGGTGGGGTTACCATCATCTTCTTGACCTGCCTCACCCCACCCCACCCCCACCCCGTGCCCCACACATACTGCACAGGTGGCTTCAGTACCTCCTCTCAGGCACTGCGGGACCACATGGAAGTCATGCCTGCTTGCTCCGCACCCATCCATGAGAACGACCCTTGGGAAACGGCTTGGGTCACATCCTGGACCCCAAGAAAGGCTTTAGTCCCACAGAGTCTCTCTCTCCCCTCTCTCCTCCTCCCTACCCCTGGTTGAGCACATGTGCCTGGATGCTTCCTCCTTCCTCTTGGGCCTGCAAGGTGTGCTCCTCACTGGGACCTATATGTGACACTGCTTCTATGAGCTCACGTGCTGTGCTGGACTCCTCCTCTGTGTCTCCTCTGACGGACACACCTGACCCTAATTCTCCTCCCGTCAGGGCTGTCCTAGAGAGTGGCTCTGGTGATAAGGATAAACCAGGCACAGGCAAGACGAGCCACAAGGGTTTCTGTCAATGTAGACAAATTTTCTGGTCAGACACTGAGGCACTAAGCCATCTGCCAGAATAAAGACTCCTGTAAGAGGCCACGGCCACCTCCCCTGGAGCCCCGTCAAGGCAGGACTAGATTTTATAGCCACACTCTAGAGAGGACCTTCAAGATCAAATTAAAGTCCAACCCTCATGCAGTGAGCAGAGTGTGAGGGAACAACACCATGCACTTACCCTGCTATGGGCTCGATAACTGGCCCTCCCACCTGGTCGATGCCGTCTGGGAAGGCTTTTGTGTCCTGGTCACTGTCTGCTGTGGAGAGCTGCCCAAACTGCCTGACTAAGTTGGGAGTTCTAGAAGTCTCAGTCCTCCCTGGGACCCATCAGCTGGGTCCTTTTGCTCTGGGTCCAGCCTTAGCGCCAAAGGGGCAATCTTGGTGGCTATCCCTCCCCTGAAGGGGACTGTGGTCAAGGGCTTTACTCACTCCAAATGCTTGTTGATGAGGGGCAGAAGAGGGGACCTCCATCCAGGGGTTGTCAAGTAGACCCTGGACCAATGTGAAGATTAGGGGCTGTGAGAATTGGTGAGGCAGGATCCGAGGCTGGACTTCCTGGTGGACAGGAGGGGCGCCCACTTCGCCATGCTGCAGAGCTCTGCCATCCTTGTGTAGTAGACTCCTCCCCTGGCTTCTGTTGCTGTTTTTTTTTTTTTTCCAACCTTAATGAGGTTGACAGAGACACCATGGAGAGGGAGGTGACTACATGTGGAAGGAGGGCGCGGCGTCCAGGAACCGCAAACGGAGGCCGCCACTCACAATGAAGGGCCCACTCAGGACTACTAAGAGCAAGTAGCATGAGCATCGAAAGAGAGCATCGAAAAGACCACCTAGAAATAGAGGCCATTCAAACAATCTTTCTTAAAAACAAAAATAAAAGGAGGAAAAGAGTCTATTATCTTGCGGTGAGGGAGCATCTTCAGAGAAAGACAACTTCGCAGAGGCACTGGCCCTCTTCTTATCAATTAGAGACAGAAGCCTGGTGTGTGTGGAGCACGCCTGTAATCCCAGAAATTCTGGAGGTTGAAGCAGAAGGATGTCAAGTTCAAATCAGCCTCAGCAACTTATTGAGGCCCTAATCAACTTAACAAAATCCTATTTCAAATGTAAAGGGGCCAGGGATGTGGCTCAGTGGTTAGGCATGGTTGCATTTGATCCCTGATACAAAAAAAAAGAAAGGGACAGAAATAAGAACCCCAGCTTCAGGAGGATTAAAAAAAGACTGCTTACGAATTGGGGGTGGGGAAGAGGGAAGAACTTTCAGCTTCCTCTGCTAAACAAATACTAGGTCTAGTAGACACAAAGCTAGCTCTAGGTTACCTACTGACTTATAAACAAACCACTGGGTATAGGGAGAAAAAGAAATGATAAACAAGTAAATTATGAATACACATTAATAATGTAATATAGATATATTATAGATAAAGCATAAGTGCATTTGTAATGTATAATTAAATTAAGGCATTTTCATAATTTGATCCAGCTGGAAATAAATTTTTTTTAAAATATATATTTTTTAGTTATAGTTGGGCACAATACCTTTATTTTATTTGTTTATTTTTTATGTGGTGCTTAGGATCGAACCCAGCACCTAGCACATGCTAGGCGAGCACTCTACCGCTGAGCCACAACCCCAGCCCCATAAAAAATTTTTATACTAATTTTATGTATTACAGTATTTAAATAACAATAAAATTTAAAGGCTTCCATGCCTCTTTAACTTAAGCTCAACATTTGGTAAAATGTACCAATTGATAAAACTTCATGGGCTTAATCAATACTGGGTCTCAACTTATACCTGGGGATCCAACTAAATTTAAGTGCTCTGTGCTTAAAATCTTACAATGTTCACTAAATATAAACTAGAAAGAAATGAGTACATCTCCCTTCAACTGTGGCTTTGCCTAAATTTGCCATAGTCAATAGTACCCATTACCCTAAAATATTACATGTTGGGAACAGATGTTCTAACATAATGAATAATAAAATTAAAGTAGGATTTTGGCATTCAAATTGACTTTTGATAAGACGAGATCGAAGTAGCCTCCACTTAAAATAGTTAATATGACCCAATGTAAATTAAAACAGAGTTTTCAAGGACTAAAACTTATAAAATAAAACCTAACTAATAAAGGGATGGTTGCCCCCACTATTCTTAGCTGGATTTTATGTATTTTTAAATCTGGGAATATTAAGGGTGACTTAGGCAGATTTAGCCCTGTTTCCATCCCCCCAGGTACCCATACCAAAACCTAATATTACTAAAATTATGATTCTATTCAACCAACCACCAGTATATATTTTGTTCTTCTAGATTAGCTAGGATATTCAGTTCAGTGCCTATTTCAAAAGTCTCACCTGCAAATTGCTGCCACCTCTGAAGGGACACAAAATACCTTTTCCAGGCTACTGTGCTGTACATCAATAGCTTTGTCATCAAACACAAACTTGAAGACAAAGCCTTAAGGATGTACCCTCTCCATGAGCACAGGTGTGACATTACATTGATGACATCATTTTCCAAAGAGCTTCATTTGACACATGAAGTCCAATGTCTATAAGCTCGTTTTAGGTTGTAAGATTTAGGTTCTGATGGCACATGTTCCTCACTTATGAAGCTTTCTTACAAGTTGAAATCAACATGCACTCCTGCTAGTGACTTCAGAAAACCTCCTTCACTATAGAGGCTTTGGCAACCTCTTCCCCTGCCTCCTAGAGTCTCCCACATCTCTTACCATGACCATTCATTGCCCTATGGCTGCTGATTCTGAGGTTTTTGCCCTTGGGCTATACACCATAAAACAAAAACACGACTCACTACCTCAAAACCAAAGCTTTCATGGATTCTGGACACGTGACTCTCCAGTCCCAGCTGCCCAACATGCACTGGGTCGTGGAAATACCATCCCACAGCATGGCTCCTGAGGTCTCCCCAAGACGGGACGGGGCCAGACCTGGTCCTCTTGTATATTCTACCTGTAGGCGGGGTTGGCTTCATCTGGCTTGCTGAAGGAAGTCACCATCCCTCAGACCCTTTGACTACCTCTAGAAAGCCCCTAGGGATTAACTGAGTGAAGAGTTATGGGAGTCCATAGGCTATGCAGACGTTATTGCTCCCCATCACATGTGCCGGAGCTCAGTGGAAGATATTTTAAACCCTTATCCAGGATGTCCCTGGAAAGGATGGGACCCCTAAAACACTCTTTGTCACATTTCAGTGCTCAAAAAAGAAGGTTAAGGTCAACAAATGGTCCCACCTTTACTTGTATTATAAGCTATTGAACTATCACTTTTTATTTTATTTTATTTTTTGAGGCAGGGGGAAAAGAAATATGAGAGAAAGAGAGAGAGAGGTTGGGGGGGACCTCTGAGGTCAGCTCTGGAATTTTCTATTTGTGGCATCATATGGACATTCAAATGATTTCAGATTTTGGAGCACTTCTGGATTTCAGATTTTCAGATTAGGATGTTCAACCTGTATTTACTTGATTTTCCCAATTACATTGAACAACTAATGTAATCACTTTCATATTTTTCAGTGGCTTAGTTACAAGTAGCTAGGAGTTTTCAGTACAGGATGTTTTGATGATGGAATGAATGAAAAAAGTAATTATATAAAGGGGAAGGCTGCTGCTGATAGGGAAGAGATGAAGAGAGTTATAAACATGGAACCTCATCGGGACTGAAGTTTTTAGAAACATGATTTAGTGTAGTGCTGAAATTGTAACAACTACACACTAATGTTGTAAGATGGCTCAGACAGCGCTTGAATTCTTAAGATTTAACTTTCCATGACATTACTCCATCACTTCACTTTATTTTGTTTCCTTGTTAGGGTGCCATTTTTGAGGAAGGGGTTATTTAACAAACTGTTAATTGATGGATCCAATGAATATTACCAGTGTTTGTATCGTTAATTCAGTGTCCGCTACACAGTAGGCCTCAGTAAATATTTATAGAGTAAACAAATACAACCAATTCATTTAAAAATTGGAGCTGATTTTCCACTTTAAGTTTCAAGTGAATTTGTACAAAGGCAATAAACACCCCAGGCTGGGAAATTGTCATTTTAGTCACTTTTCCTTGCTTGTTCCAGTTAAGACAAAAGCCAGGAGAGATGATGTGAAAGGCCTAGGCCCTTGCATTCTGCTAATGTCCTTTCAGACTGCACCTGTAGCTCCTCACTCTGTTTAGAGGCTATTTGACCATTTCCACTTATAAGTGACCTAAGAAAACAAATAATTTAATTAATACCTCAAAGACTTATTGAGCTGCCACATCCCAAACACTGAGCCAGGTACCAGAGACATAAAAAGGAATTAGACTATCCCTGTCCTTGAGAAAGTCACAACTTGCAAATAAGTAGTTGCAAGCAATGCTAAAATCCAAGCACAGCAAAGTAGATTAAAAAACAAAACAACAACAACAACAACAACAACAAAACACTCTAGAAAAACACTCTGGAGGCAAAGGTCAGAACTCTTTGAGAAGCACACATGGACTTCAGGAACCCAGGTTACCATTTCCATTTGTAAAGCCCATGATCCCGGGCTGCAAAGCAGTAAGGGGATTGTGGGTCACTGACTCACTCAGGGAAATCACAGTAACAACAAGCAGCTCTTTCCATGATTATCGCCTTTAATCCCCAAATCTCCAATAAGGCAGTTTCTATTACTTTCCCCGTTTCACCTTAGAGAAATCAAGGCTTTCAGGATTTGTGATATGCTTGCCAAGGACTCGACCTCAGAAAAAAAAAAAAAAATTAGGAGACCTGAAATTGGAAAAAGAGCCCCAGGATGAGAGTGCAGGAAGACCCAGGTCCGGACCTTGACACCCACTGGGCTAAGCCAAGTACTTCGGAAGCTAAGCTTGAGGAGCTGGGTGTGGCCTCGAGCCCTTTCCCTGCTGGAGAGGGTGGAGATGAGAACCAGAAAGGAATGGCGGCGGGGAAGGGTGTGCGAGAAAGACACTGGGGAAGGGAGCTGATGAAGGGAACCTGGAGGAGGGTGCGGCTGCCGGGAGAACGTCTGCAGGATTGACGGGTCAGAAGACGGCGGGGAGAGGGGAGCTGGGTGGGCCGACCCAGGGGAGGAGAGTCAGCAGCTGGGGGACAGCAGCTGAGAAGAGGGGCGGAGAATAGGGGCTAGAAGGCCACTCTTTAAGGCGTCTTTAACACCAAACGCGAGGAGAGCTGCAAAACCCAACTCCGGAAGGGAGTGGAGCGCGGCCCCTGCCGGGGAGGCGATGAAGCTTGATTCAAAGAGAGCCGCACTTAGTTGTCTTAAGTATTTGCTTAAGGAATTAACCTCCTGCTTGTCCCAGTCCAGCAGCCGGAGGTGATCTTAACGGCCCTTTCTAAGCTTCCCGGTCTCTTCTGTTCTTTGAGGATTGGAGCAGTGCAGCCCCCTAGGTGAATTGTCCGCGGTTTTGAGAAAACTTGGTGCAGAAAAGTACGCGACTGGAAGCGAGTCCTTCTCTACTGTTGACACCTCCAGTCTTTGGGGAGGTCCTTTTCCAAGACAGGTGACTCTAAGGTTTGACACAACCCCATGCTTCCATGCGGAGCGGGGGACTTGTGCCTCACCCGGGTCACACCCAAACTGAGGTTCACCCCGCAAAGAGGGAAGCTGGATTCCTTCCTCCTCCATCCTTTCTTTCTCCCTCCCTCTTTCCTTCTTTCGCCTCCTTTCTTCAAGTTTGTATAACTGTAATGCTGACTTATTTCATTCCCTTCTGCCCTCCATTTGACATGTCTCAACTTTCACGATTTAGGGGACGGGTGTGTTTTGAAGTCAAGCGTGTGACTTGAAAATCATTTCAATTTTGGAAAATATTTCTTACTTATTTTGATTTCAGTTTTATTGAGTGCAACTCGCAGAGCAAGGACTCGATGAGGAGCCGGCCTTGCAAGTTCTCTGTGGGGGAATGCTGCCTGCACCTGGCAATCACCGCAGCCAGGCACTACTGCTCCGTCTGCCCCTTGGCGGCAATCGTGTTCGCCCTTCCAGGAGCGCCCCCGTGTGGCTCAAGTGGATATTCACTCCATGTCTCAATGGAAGAAGGCACTTTTGTGTCTTCCTCAGGGTAGAAAAAGTTTCTAATTGTTCCCAGGGCGATGTGGATCCTGGCAGGAGAATTTAATGATGTCCAGTTTCAAGGGACCAAACTTCGGCCTGGGAGATAGTTTTCAGTAGAATCATTGCAGGATGCCCCAGACTATTCTTGCCATGCAAATGTGGGGTGGGGGGTGGGGGGGAGACATGGATGAGTTGGACACCCACTAGGTGCCAGGCACACTACATATGTTAGATAATCTTACAAGAATCTAAGGAGGAATTGCCATTCCCTTTTTACAAAACAGGAAACAGATTCTCAGAGGCCCAAGGTCTCCAAAGGATGACCCCAGGGTTGGAACTGCTACCTACCTGACTCCAGAGCTCATAAGCTTGACACAAGAGAGACCCCCCTGTGGAAGGGGAGAATCTTGCAGGATATTGCCTTTTGAGTCTGAATAGTTTCACTATTCCTATGAGGAACATGAAGTCATATGCTTAAAATTATGACTAACCAATGGGATCTTTCCCAGGCCTAGTAATGTAAAATCCATTTTGATTCTTGTATCAAACTGTCTTACTATCTTTGTAGACCAGTTTTTTTAAATCTGTCAGATGAAGGGATCAGGTGATCCTAAAGTCCCCTTCTGGCATCTGAGTTTTATTTGTTCTGGTCCTCGAGTGTTTCCACAGATGAGTGTCCCCTCATCTTCCTGGTGCCCTGGTCAGGAAAGGCCAGGGCCACCTAGAGGTTTAAAGATGGACTCTTGATCTCACAGGCATCTCAGCCCCACCCAAGCCGGGGGTGCAGTTTCACTGTAGGCTAGGTATTTTCACTTCTGCCCCACCCTGTCCCTTTGGGACAAGGTTGTTCCTCTCAGGTTAGGGTAGGGCTGACTCACCCCGGGCTTTGCAAGAGGTTACATGATTCACCTGACTAGTCAAAGTCATGGGTCCACCCAAGGATCATGGCCTAAACTGGGCCAATGACAGGGATCTGTAGGTCTTGCAGCCCCTTTGGGAGAGAAATGAGCTTTCAACTGCATTTTCTAAGGGGTTCTATGGACTGAATATTTGTGATCCTCCTCACCCATATCTTGACACTCCAGTCTCCCATTCAACTATATTTGGAGATGGGGGCCTGCTGTGTTGGAATGTAATCTCCATTGAGGGGTATTAAGAGGGTAAAAATCATACTATAGATTTTAGTGGTAGGAACTTTGGGAAGGGATTAGGATTAGATAACATCATTAGGTAGAGCCACCATGGTTGAATCCTATTGGCATTATAAGAAGTAAGATAGAGACCAGACAGACAAATATATAGACAGGTGTATATGCTCCCTGTCTCTTGCCATATGATGCTCTGCCTCACCTCAGGATTTGCTAGCAAGAAGGCCATCAGGGATGAGGCATGAAGACCTTGTACCTATAGAATCTTAGCCAAAATAAACCTCTTTTCTTTATAAAGTAGCCTGCCTCAGGCATTTCATTATAGGACAAGAAATTAAGTGATGCAGGACTTTTACAGAATTACAATTAAATTAGTTCATAAGGATAGGACCTAGATCCCATAGGATTAGCATCCTTAAAGAAGGATGATGATGATGATGATGATGATGATGATAATAATAATAATAATAATCAGAACTCTCTCCCCCCATTTGGATGCACTGAGGGAAGACCATGTGGTGACATAGGTGACGGTCTGCAACTCAGAAAGAGAATCCAGGAGCCAAACCATGTTAGTGCCTTGATCTTGGATATTTTAGACTCTGAAATTTTGAGAAATAAATTTCTGTCACTTAAGCCACCCAGTTTATGGTATTTTGTTATAGCAGCTTGAACTGACTAATAAGTGGTAAAAGGTCAACTGTGAGCTACCAAGTGAGAAAGTCAGTAGAGGGAGGGAGAGCTAGACCTCCAGAGTTTTAAAAAACACTTTGATTAGGATGTGGCTCACTCATTTTGAGTGTATAATTTGATGGAGTTTAGTATATTCACAGATTCTGTGCAATTATCACCAGGGTCAATCTTAGAATATTCTTATCACTTCAGAAAGAAGCCACCCACATCTTAGAATCTTTAACAGTCAATATGGTTTTAAATCTACTCAAGATAAAATGTAACCAGGAAGGGGAAGAAACACAAAACATGGGGCATTTTTATTTTTATTTTTTTTGTACCAGGGATTGAACTCAGGGGCACTCGACCACTAAGCCACATCCTCAGCCCTATTTTGTATTTTATTTAGAGACAGGGTCTCACTGAGTGCTCAGCAGCCTCATTTTTGCTGAGGCTGGCTTTGAACTCACCATCATCCTGCCTCAGCCTCTTGAGCTGCTGGGATTATAGGCATGCACCACTATGTCTGGCCAAATACAGAACATGTTTTTATGTACTTTCTCTAAAATGAAATAAAATATAAGATTAACATAGCAGAAAGAGATCATTGAACACAAAAATTCTAAAAATTTTAGGCAAAAGGTTTAAATTTATTTTAAAAAATATTTTTATGCCTTTTTATTTTATTTATTTTTTTATGTGGTGGTGCTGAGGATCGAACCCACGGCCTTGCAACATGCTAAGTGAGCACTCTACCACTGAGCCACAACTCCAGCCCCAAAAGGTTTAATTTAAACTATCTAGTTAAAGATCAAAGATTTTCTGATTCTAGAAGTCTTAATGTTCCATTTATCTCTAAAATTCTAAAAAGCATAAATTGCTTAAATCATTAAAATTGAGGAAGAAATAATCATACATTGTTATACTATAAAATAATACAGCACATGACTTTTTAATTTTTTAATTAGTTCATTATAGATAGACATATTATTGGTGTTCATTTTGACATAATTATATAAGCATGGTAAATGATTGTTTTCCCCAATTCAGCCCCTAGTACTTCCCCAGCACATTGAATTTTAAAGAAATAAAATACATTTAATGTGGAATATAAAATCATATCCTTTGCTCCAAATGCCCTAGTGTAGTGACTTCTGCCAGGCCACTCCACACCCCTGTTTTTAAATAATGAATGAATCTCTTTTTTCAAATAGGGCATTACATTGTACCCCATAAATGCATGCAATTATTGTGATCAATTAAAAATAAAGTAAAATTTCTGGGCATAATGGTGCGTGCCTGTAATCCCAGTTACTCTGGAGGATCCAAGTTCAAGGCCAGCCTCAGTAATTTGGTAAGACCCTATCTCAAAAAATAAAAAAGATTGGGGATGTACCTCAGTGGTAAAGCACCCCTGGGTTCAATCCCAGTACCAAAAAATAATAATAAATAGTAAAATATAAAAAGATACTGGGCACTGTGGCATATGCTTTTAATCATAGTTACTCAGGAGGCTGAGGCAGGAGGATCCCAAATTCAAGGCCAACCTGGGCAACTTAGTGAGATCCTGTCTCACAATTTAATATGGGGTCGGGGGCAGTGGCAGGCTGGGTGTATAGGCCAGTGGTTGAGCATCCTTGGGTTTAGTCCTAAGACCATAAAGAAAGAAACCCCATCCCTTCTACTTATTACTCCCTTAACAACATGAATATAATTGCTGTCTCTATAAAATTTTACTAGTCTGGATGTTTCATATAAATGGAATCATATCATACTTGGTGTCTTGTATCTGCTTGCTTTCACTTAACAGGTTTTCAAGGTTCATCTATGTTATGGCCTCCATCAGCACCTCATTCCTTTCTCTGGTTAAAGAATGTTCCATTGCAGGGATATACCATGTTTTGTTAGCCATTCAGCAGTTGATGGGCATTTGGGTTATTTCAATCTTTTGACTATTATGGATAATGCTACTATAAATATTTGTGCTCAAGTTTTGGTGTAGGCATGTTTTAATTTCTCTTGACTATGTTCCTAGGAGTGGACTTGCTGGGTCATACGATAACTTTGTTTGAGAAACTGCCAGGTTGTTTTCCAAGTGGCTATACCATTTTACATTCCCACCAGCAATGCCTGATAGGTTCTGATTTTGCCACATCATTTTTATTCTTGTTGGTGTGATGGTATTTCATTGTAGTTTAAGTTGGCATTTCCTCAGTAAATAATGATGTGAAGTATCTTTTCGTGTATTGCTTGATTATTGTATATCTTCCTTGGAGAAATATATATTCAGATTTCTGCCTATTAAAAAATTTGGATTGTCCTTTTATTATTGCATTTTAAGAGTGCTTTATATATAGTAGATGTAAGCCCTTTATCAGATATATAATTCACAAATATTACCCCCACACACACACACCATCGGCTCTTTTCACTTTCTTTATAGTGTCCTTTTATATACAGAATTTTTTATTTTGATGAAATCCAATTTATCTTTTGTTGTTGTTTTCATTGCTTGTACTTTTAATGTCAAATCTAAAAATCTATTGCCAAACCTGAGGTCATGAAGATTCACCCCTGTTTTCTTTGAATAATTTTATAGTTTTAGATTTTATATTTAGATCTTTGACCATTTTGATTAACTTTTGAACATAGTGTATGATAAGAATCCAGATTCATTCTTTTGCATGTAGCCATTCAGATCTCCCAGCACCATTTGTTGAAAATCCCATCCTTTCCTCAAGTGACATTGTAAAATACATATTTGATCCTCTTCCTTCCAGGCAGAAATCCTGGGAGTCTCTGAATCGATAAGTATCTTTTTGTATGCTAATGAGTTGGTTTAGGGATGGCAGTCCCAGGGGAGCTTCAGGATGATGGCTGGTACCCAGAAAGCAAAAAGCAAATCCTTAGACTTGAAGCCCTACCTTCCAACCACTGGAGAGGGTAAAGTTACTGAAGGCTAATCAAACCTGCCTTTGCAATGATTCATTGCAAATCCTCCACAAAAACCCGAAAAGACAGAGTTCAAAGAACTTTTGCATAGCTAAACACCTGGAGATTCCTGGGGTTGGGGGGGTGGCACACTGAGGCAGGTCGTGGAATCTCCTCATCCTTTCTTTCATAACTTACCTGGTGCATCGCTTCATCTGCATCCCGTGTGATATCCTGTGCAATACATTGGTAAATATATTGCACTGTGTTCTGTGAGCCACTTTAGTAAATTAATCAAAACCAAGGAGGGAAGGGGTTTGTGAATCCTAATTTTTAGCCAGTCAGTCAGAGCACAGATAAGACAAACTGGGACTTGCTATTGGCATGCAAAGTGGGGGCAGGCAGTCTTGGGGACTGAACCTTCAGCCTGTGGGATTTGGTGCTCTCTGCCAAATGTCTCTGAATGAATTGAATTAGAGAACAACCACCTGGTACCTACTGCAGAACTGATTGCTTGCTCACAAGTGGGGAGAATCCCTGCACTGCCGCAGTCTGGCTGGGCACAAATAACCGTGAGGTCACAAGCCACTTGTAGATTCAAGCAGGAACGAACTTTATTCGAGAACCCATGCGAACTCCATGTGAACTCCACGGGAACTCTGGGAACTCCGCTAGAACTCAAAAGTAGCGGGCACCCGAGGTAGCAGGAGCCGCCCTATTGCCGGACAGCAGAGGTCCATATACACAACTGAATACACAGCCTGCCCCAATCCAGCATCATCCGGTTACAGCAATCAGCCATCATCCCAATAATTATACACAGCTTAACTTAACCAGCATCATCCTAATGGCTTGCTAGCACTACCCCTCAACCACTCCTTCTGGCAAAATGCCAGGCGCCATCCTGACTTGGTTGTGGCTCTCAACACTGCATCTTTTGAGATTATGGAAGTCTTTTTGTTTGTTTGTTTTGTGGGAGCAGAGGAAAAACAGTTTGTTTTGTCCACATATTATTGAATGGTCTTGGCACCCTTCTTGAAAAGCAGAATGAGTTGACCATAAACACATGGGTTTATTTCTGGGCTCTTAGTCTATTCCACGGATCGGATCGGTATATTTATCATTGTGTCAGTAGCACAATGTTTTGATTACTGTTGTTCTGTATAAGTTTTGATGTCAGTATGAGTGCTCCTACTCTGTTCTTTTCCAGAACTGTTTAGGCCATTCCAGGTGATTTGTAACTCCATATGAGTCATGGGATTGAGATAGGTGAAGGACACATAGTCAGTGTAGATAAGTGATTGGGTTGGAAAGATGAGGGCCAATTACCCAAGAAAAGGAAATGGGTTGTTGACATTTCTGGGGAGGGGATCAAGGATTCCTGCTCCATGGGTTGCTAACAACCTGGGGCACTTACAAACACATTGGATTACCCTCTGTGCTCTTGCTCCTTTCTGCCCTTGGGCACATACACAGAGAAGAAAGGGAGGCGGGGGATGCTGGGATCTCTAAAGAGACAAGACCACCTCCTCCCACTAACACCCAACTATGGTCCCCTTTCTTTTCAGAGAAGTTCGCTACCTCTGTCCTCCATCTCTTTTAAAATAAAACTAGCTTTCTGTGCTTGCTTTGGTGTTTCTCAAATGTTCAGTCTTCAACACCAGGGAGAACAAGGACCCGATCCCTGATCTCCAAGATGGGTATCAGAATCACTTTGTCAGTTTCTACAAAGAAGCCCTCTAGGATTCTGATAGATTGTTTTTACCTATAGACCAATTTGGGGAGTATTGACTTTTAAAAAAATATATAGAAGTGATTTTTTTTTTTTTTGCAAATACATTTTATTTACTTATATTTATATGGTGTTGAGGATCAAACCCAGTGCTTCTCATGTGCTGGGCAAGTGCTCTACCACTCAGCCACAACCCAGCACACATTATTGCCATCTTAATTATGTTAATTTTTGCTCATCCACGGACATGGGTTTCCATATATATATATATATAGATCCTCTTTGATTTTTTCAACATTGTGTTGTGATTTTCAGAGTATAAGTTTGGCTTTGGTTTTTTTTTTTTTTTTTTTTTTTTTTTTTTTTTGGTTAAAGTGATTCCTAAGTATTTGTTCATGTTGAATGAAATGTTTTTTTTTTTCTTAATTTTATTTCTGGTGGCTCATTACCAGTGGATAGAACTACAATTTTTGTATATTGAGTCAATGTAGTTTTGCTTATATTAATTCTGCTTGAATTGTTATTTTTTTTGTGTCTTAGGAATCAAAAGAAAGCTAACCAATGCTGGACTGCACCGTAACTACCTCCTCCAAAGTTGGGGATGTAGAAATACTCAAACAGTGTAATAAAGAGCGTTCATATGATCTTATTTGACACTCTATTACTTCGGGAAGTGTGAAAACTATGTTTACCAGCATTTTGAAGATGAGGAAACTGAGGCTTAGGAGACTAAATGGCTAACCCAGGCCTCAACTTAACAAGTGGTTCTTTGTAACCTGCATCTTCTGACCCCCTAGTCCAAAGACTTTTATGTGGTCTCTTCCTGCGGGTGTTGCCGGGTCTGGCAGAGGTACTGTTCTGAAGTGCCCCCCAGGGAGCAAGTGCAGGGAAGGAAAATGTCACCCCAAATAATGATAAAGAATCAAGGTCTCAGGGAATGAGTCATAACAATAGGAGAAACCCTATGTATTAAATTCTAAGGTTCATCTTAAGGAAAAATGAATACTTACCAACTAGAGAAACTTTTTAAAGAATTCTTATTCTAAACAGTATGAAAACTAAGACCTCACCCACCCCAGCCCCAAAAGGAGTATCTATGGTGGATAATTTATGCTATCTTACAAACTCTAGGAGCCCAATCTGGCACTGCATATTTTACTAAACTTAATTATAATGAAAGCTGAGTCAAAGGAAATTCAGTTACAATATGTGCTGTACTTGGCATAGTTCTAAACACAGGAGTTAAGGCCAGGGAGGGAGGTCCATTACTTGGCTTGAGTGTTGAAATACGTCTTGGTAATTACCCTCTGCTGTAGGTCATCATTTTTAAAAAATTTAAAACTATTTCTGCCATATTTTCACACTTCCCAGGCAACAAATGTAGTTAGTTGTAGGTATTAATATTGTCTGTTAACTTAAAAGGAAGAATGGTTATAAAATTCTCCATCTTATGCTTAATGGAAGCAGATCCAAATAGTCAGCCCCACTTCAAAGTGGAAAATAAATGCATTTTGTTTTTAGTTATTTGCTCATGGTGACTAGGGATAGACATCAAGTAGGCAGAATCAACAGAACTAGTCTTTTGTTTTCCAGTCTCCTGTGAAGGTCAGGCCTCACTGGAACATCAGTCTCTGGTGGTTCACCCAAGGGAAAAGGGTTACTAAGGAAGGTGGAGGCATGCTATTTATAGAGATGTACTAGGCAGGGTTTAGTTAGAGGCCCCATGTCACTACAGCTACAATTAACAACATTTAATAATGATTCCGTGTTTATGTGAGAACTAGAATTGTTACACATAAAGATTAAAAAGAAGCAAAATTTTTTTTCCTTTTTATTGAACAAAGTTTTTTGTATTAGCTAGAAGTGTGAGCCCATACATTCACCTCTGTAAGCCACCTACCATGATGGCAAAGAGGAACAGATTCAAATATTAAACCATGAAATGTTAAACCACTCCGCTGGTGTTCAGAGGACAAAAACCAGCAGGATTAAGGAGAACTCTCTACTAAGTGAGGAGGTTCAGAATTCAGAGCAGAAGGGTGAGGTAGCAGAGATGGTCACTCTAGGTCCCAAAGCTGTCCAATATTGTACATACTCTCAACTACAACTGTCCAGGTCACGGTGACCCTCCAGTAGGTAAAATCTCAAGAGCAAGTCCCCTCGACCTGAAATGTTCTCACAGCCTGCTTTCATCAGACATTCTGGGGAGGACAGCCCTACTCCTGAGTAGAGTCCAAAGGCCCAGAACAACTGGACTCCATGGCCACCAATGGGGAACTCCCTCGTCCACCAGGGAAGGCAGCCAGCCTCATGTCAGCAAATACCTGGTCTTGTACTGGATCCTTCCTACCATCTTTAGTCCCACAGGGTTGGAAGAACCAGGGACAAACTCTGTTTTTCTTAGGTAGGTCCTCTCATTTCTCCTGCCAGACATCCAGGAGTGTGAATTCCTTGTTTCCCCAATTGCATTAAGAGAGTTCCTTAATTTTACCAAAATGAGTTGAATGATTTGATTACAAAACTTACTGCATTAATGGTGTTTCTGTTTAATAATATTGATGGTGCATTTTTGTGGTGACTTTTCATTTAAGTGTCTACATCTCTGTTTTTCTTTCTGAAGATGAGGAAAAACTTCTTTCTTGCCTGCTCATGCTGAAGCCCTTAGTTCTCATTAGGAGCTTATTTGGCTATGGAAAAATGTTCATTACCTGTTAGAATGACTATTTTCTTGAGAAATTATGAAAGGCTAAGTCAATTTAAAGATTCCTTTAAAAGTTTAAATACCAGTTTATATGAATAAGCAAATGTAAATATATTTATCCCAGAAAAGAATGTACTCACTACAAAAATTCAAAGAGATGCAAATTAAAACAAGTGCTATTTACAACCAAATTCAGAAATAACTTAACTTGAAAATAATATCTGCTAATGTGTTTGTAGTGAATCGGGTTTACTTTTACAGCTGCCTTGGGAGGAAACATGACTATAACTAATCAATATCTACCAAAAGATTCTTAGTGGAAACAATCCCACCATGTAAATATTGATGCCGTGAATGAAAGTGTTATTATTTTATAATTTTTGCTCCTGAGATATTTTTCCTGAAGGACAAAAGCAAAATAAGTTAAAAACTGTATGTGAAGATGTTGAGGAGTTCTATTGCTGGTGATATTATAATCATGCTTATCTGAAAACCTTTCTTCTATTAACAGATAAAATGTAATACTTATAAATGACAATAAATTAATTAAAGTCATATGGGTCAACAGGACTAAATTTTTTAAAACATTTATCATGTCAACAAAAAGTCACACATGTAATCGGATGACATTTAGGAAAAAATGTAAATGTTAGGCAAGAGTACATGTTGTTTATTGATGCAGACATTTATATAAAAACTATAAAGTCAACTCAACGGGAGCTTTGGTTTCTAGAGCAACAAAGAGCACATGAGACAGCAGACACAGATCAGGGCACACTTGGGGTTAGTCTGTAGAAGTCTTTATCAGAAAATGCTGAGACCTCAGAGGGGTGCACTCTCAGTTAAGAGCAATGTAGAAGTTAACCTGTCTAGGTTAACCTGTCTAGTTAACCTGTCTAAGTTAACCTGTCTAGGGGAATGCAATGAACAAAATAATAAAAAACCCCTAACAATCAGAAATTCATCTTTATAATGATTTTTAGCTCAAACTTATATGATCTATGTGATGCAAAAATTCTACCTATGAATTTAATTTATAGTTGTCCCAGAATAGTGACACCTGAGGTGCTAGAAAGAATACTGACATCAGATGAAAGAAATATTCAGACATAAAGCATTACTAAAAAATAAGCAATTGGCTCTTGAATGCTAGAAGGCTCAATTTGTAAAACAGATATAAAAATTGAAGTGTGTATTTACATATATCCCCAAAGGGGAACAAAATCAGCATCTTCAAGAGGTGTCTGCACTCCATCTTCATCGCAGCATCATTTATAATAGCCACAACACAGAACAACCTATGCATCCATTGGTGAAGAAACTTGTGGCATTTACAACAGAATATTATTCAGCCACAAAAAGAAGGAAGTCCTGCTATTTGTGACTACATGGATGAAACTTGAGAGCCTTATGCTAGGTAAAATAAAGTAGAAGAAGACAAATTATGTATGATCTCTCTCATGTGTGGAACTATAAAAACAAGTCAAACTCATAGAAACCAATGAGAATGGCTGTTTCAAGAAGCTGGGAAATGGGGGAAATATGTTGGGCAAAGAGTACAAATCTTTTTTACACAATGAATAAATACTGGCAATCTAGTGTACAAGGTGCTAACTATAGTTAACAAAGCCATATTAAAGTGCTTAAGATTTGCTATGAGAGTGAATCTTGAATGTTCTCACCATACTCACACAACAATGGCCATGAGGTAAGATGACAGATGCGTTAGCAATTCCTAACGTTGACAATTGTTAACTCGATTGTGGTAATCATTTCACAATAGGTACAAATGGTCAGTTCATCACATTGTGAACCTTAAATAACCCAGTTTCCTCATTGATACCTCATTAAAACTTGAAAATAAATAATTCACCTCCCAATAAATTAAGAAGTAAATAAATAGAATTTATATGCATTTAGTAACATAGCCTCAGAATAAAGTACCAGTTAACAGACCTAAAACTAGGGAGAAAGAAAGAGATAAATCCAAAATCATAGTAGTAGATTTTAATAGGCCTCTTTCTGTTATTAGTATAAAGAGCAGAAAATTACTAGGAAACATGCAAAGAAGAAAATACTGGTGGGGCTCTGTTCACATTTAATTCTTAAATTGTTTCCCCGAATTTAAATGCATAATTACAGTTGAACAAGAAACAGGACTGAGGCGAGGCTTTTGCGGCTTTGTGTCTGGGGGAACTCTGCAAATCAAGGGTGCCTATCTGTTCCCACACACCCTGGCGTCTGTGAGTGATTATGACCAGCAAAGAAGGGGAAAAAATGTGTGGATCAGGTGTTAACAGCATTTTTTCCAAACATTCTCCTTCCTGCTTTTCCTAATAACTTTGGTTTTGGAAAGTCCCTTGTGCTGGTCTAAAATAAACTAAGCCGTGTCTCCTGAGAGTGTACCCAAGCCTGGTCCTGGGCTCTATCCACTTTGATCCTGATTCCAGGAGGGAAATGACCCCAAAAGGAGCTGGAATCTAAGGGCTGGCATCCGATCCTGTGGTGGAGACAAACACACTTCTCAAAGATGTGAAAAATCCCACTTATTCTAAGTCACTTTGCTCCCTACCTGGACGTGAAAAGGGGGCCTTGTTCTTTTTGTGGGGTGCTGCAGTTTTTTTTTTCTTGCATGAGGTAAAGGCACTTTACATTATTTTATTCTCTGTGCAAAACGAACTGTCACCTCCCACATTATTATTACACAGGAGACTTACAGTTTTACTTCACGTCTGAGGAACACACCCAGGGGCCAGAACAGTCCACCAGAGACCCAGCTAACACTGAAGTGTGGAAGGGAGCCATAAGGAGATGAAAGATGTTTTCCTGTGCCGAGTGAGGTGATGGAAAAATAAAACGCCAGACAAGTATGCACACACGAATGATGGAGAAAGGGTGCCTCTTCTCCAACTCAGGGCACTGCTCAGGGCTTGCTTTTCCAAAGTGCCTTTCATACGAACTGCTTCCAAAACCACTTTACAGTTAATAAAAAGCCCAGTATTCGCCCTTTGTTAGCATGCAATAATAAATCACCATAAGGGTGGAGGAAAACATTAAATTCAGGAGATGATACTGATGTCAACTATATATGGTCGGGGGGTGCAAGTTTCAGATCTGGTGCTGGAGCCTCATGGAGCTGATCCAACCCAGAGACTCTACTCTTGTAAGCTTCCATATGTTTGTGTCAAATGAAGATGGTCACTTTTTGAACAGCAACTGCAAATGTTGGTTTCTCAATATTTCTCCTCCCAACCTCCCTGATCCCCTGTCTGATTTTCAGTGTGGCAAGACCAAAGCTCACACAAACGGCCACTTTAGGTCCTTTTCAAGTCTAACTAAATTGAGGCTAAAAACTTGATGTCAGATACCCATGATCAAAAATTTGGGATAAGAAAAGTGACAATGTTGCCAGGGCCCAAATTCAGTCTGGAGCTAACCTAGGACCCCAACAAGAGTTTTCATACCGTGAGACTTCATAAAACAAGGCTGATTCTGGAAATGGAAACAGAAATCGAATTATTTGTTTTATAAAGTAAAACAGAAAAAGTTGCCCCCGTTTCTTTACTTGGTTGAGGACAGTTTTCTTTGTTGATTGTGAAATGGTAACAGTAGATGGCGGTGTTGGTCTTGTCTTTGGGAGAACAGTTAACCAGCATCTGGAGAACAGAGGCAGGCACACTGAGCACTGGGTTAAAATGGTGAATGAGTTGTGCTGGAAACGTAGGTATTGCATCCCAGCAGAAAAGGAAGCATTTCCCTCAACTTTCCATGAGCTTTTGCTTCTTCCTACCTTTCTAAAGTGTTGGGCTCTTCAGCCATTGCGCTAAGTACGGGCAAGGAATTTCTACTAACCCAAAGTCATTTGCTTTGTCCTCCTCATAAACAGATCAGAGGAGGTACGCAGAAACAGACAGAAATCTATCAACTTACCAGTTTTGAAAAAAATTACTACATGTATTTTTATTCGAAAGAAATGACAAATTGCAGAGTGGATATGCTCCAACAATAGCAAATTTGGAAACTAATAATAAAAGGGCAATTGTAATCATACCACACACAGGTACATCTACCACTCAGAAGTGTTCACTGTGAGCCAGGCACTGTGCTCAGCATTTTACATGCATGGGAGGAAAATATCCCTACCCCATTTTACAGATGAGATCACTGATTTTTCTGAAAGTTTTAGTACTTATCTTGAGGTTTTTATTAGTCATTGGTTTGGCCAGCATTCAACTTCAAGCCTGCTTGCTTAACTTTTTACTGTCTCCCCCCACACAATAAAAAGAAGTTATCTCATTTTCCTAAAGTCAGTCAGGATAAAGGCAAGTTCACTGTTTTGGGAGTGAACTTCAACATTTAGGTATGAGACATATAAATCTCAGACATAAAGAAGAAGAAAGAATCTTCTGGAATCAGAGGAAATAGTAGGGTTTTTTTGTTTTGTTTGGAGTGAGCTTCCTATACCTATTATGTAGGATCAAATACTTGTATATCAGTATGTGTATATAATTTAAAAAACACAAACTGCAGAGGTCTGTCTGCCTATCTTTTGATGAAGTCATTGTACATTCAAAGGAGTTCTATAGCAGGAAAACTAGTTTTCATAAACTTTCTTCTCAGAAATCAATGATATTTTTCTTAACTATTCTACTTTTAAAGGTAAATTCGTGTCACGGAAACACTTTTCCCATAGTGATTCTTAGGAAAACCTTTTTCTTACTGGTAAATTGTTATTTATGGTGAGTCGCGATAATAACGATTGGCATTAGAAACTACCAGGTTTCCTTTCTGTGGGGAAAGATAGGGTTACTACGGATAAACTCACAGCTGATACAAGGAAACTCAACCAGAGCCTGTGTGGTACAGAATCTGGAACCTTCTTTGTAAGGTCAAGGAAAACTCGAGGAAGCCAATCCAATCTTTCCAAATTGTCAGCAGGCTAGCAATTCCTTGAGTACATACTTGTACTTGTGAACTCAGTTCACTTCAGATAAGCACATTGATCAAAGCATCAAGAAGTCCTTTAAAAGTTGCTTTTGGAATATCTTGGCTTTGAGAATGAAGGTTTGATGGATTAGAGATATAGAAAAACTCTGCAAACATCTTGATTTTTGAGAACTTAAGTTTGATAAATAGGAGAGCCAGAAAGAAATCTGCAGGTTTAATTTCAAGTTGAGGTTTGCGTATGCCTTTTAATCTCAAGTTCAGGCCATCCAAACCACTCCACATCTCCTTTAATTTATTTCAGGATGTTTCATAAGTCTTTATGGGAAAAGGGAGGACAAATCTAGGTGAATTAAACCCAAACCTGATTCTTGACTCCAGGCCTACCCTGTCATATTTTTAGGGTCTGGGACAAGAATTACAAATGGAGTCCCTGTACCATATTTCCTCATTTTAAAATTATAAATCAAGCTAAAAACTGTTGAATGAAATATGCTCCATCCTCCCAGGTTGATAAATATACCTTCCTGACGGCCTGGAAGAAATCTGGATTCTCACAGCTTCAAGGTTTACCCCAGAACACAGACACACAGAAAAAAAATGAGTCTTGGCTGCTCAAGAGGACTTATGTTCATGTGTGTGGGCACCAGGGTCCACATGCCCATGTCCTGTCCAACAACTCACAAACAGCTGCTCTTTCCTTCACCCCTGGGCCTCGGGATGCACATATCAGCCTTGGAAGGTGCCCTCTGAAGGACTCGATGAAGAAGCCAGTACTGACCCTACAAATTGGTATGGAGGCCATTGGAGGGAGGAATAGCAGGGTCATGTCTGAGGTGTCAGTGGCCAGAAACATTCTTTTGAGCCTGCAGACTTTCTACTGAAATGGAGAGGGAGACAGCAGAAGATGACCAGGGCAGAGCACAAATAACAGGACCTGGTTAGTATCCTCTTTTGCAGGATCAAAATGTCTATAAAAGTTCAAAAGTGTCTATAAAAGTTTAGCTTCTCTGAGGAAAAGGAGATCATATCAGGTGGTAGAAGGAAGAAAATGAAGGAATGCAGAGAGAAGGGTTAAGAGAGCATCTCTGAGCAGAAGTGTGGTGGGGATATGGGGACATAAAGGCCATCCAGGGGCCAGGTGGAAGATACCAGGAGGGAGCCAAGCAGCCTGGACAGTGTTACCCTCTGAACTGTGGGTCTAGTACTTTTAGAAGTTAGAAAAGTGTGTGCAGTTTTTTGTTTTGTTTTGTTTTGTTTTTTTCAGAAAAGTTAACATTGACATAAAGTCCAGTGCTCTAAGAGTTAACATATTGGGTTACTGGAAACACAGATTACAATGTGCTGCTATTTGAACTTGTGAGGGGTGGAGACATTCTGTGGTGGTGGTGGGGTCTCTCAGTTATGTGTGGCAGGAAGAAAGTTGGGAACCACCTAGACAATGACACAGTGAGGTTTCCTGGTCTTAGCCAGTCAGCTGGACCCAAGACACCTATGGTCTTTACTCCTAATCAGACGGCTATTGCCCATTTACTCTTAGGACTCAGCATCTTTCTTCTATCATGTTCTACTTCTACTCCCACTGTGGCTCATAGACAAACCCTTCTGAACAAGAATCTAGTAGGACTGTCATTATCTCTCATGAAACCCAGTATTGGGACACATAATCTTGTTAAAACCTCCCAGCACCCTGCTTCAGAGATGGCTATGAGTGGCACTTCGAGGGCACCAGGGCTGGGATGACTGACCACTTAATGCAAGCCTGACCTGATTCATGGTGCAGCTTCTTTTCCAAGGTCGGCTACACAAGGGAATGTCCAGACCTAGGGCCAGTGGGTCATGAAGGCCAGTGCTGTACTGATTTTCTAAGCTGAGACAAATCTTGTCCATGGTGTCTTCATAGCTGAGAAACCACACAAAGGAATGATGGAACACAAGGGTGGCATTGCCATGGCTGATGATTTGACAGTGACAGGCTTTGGTTTCCTGCCCTGTGAAATGGGGGGTTGGATCAGATGGTTCTCAGGCCCTCCTGGGGACCGCATTTCCACGGCATGACTTCATGCCGCTGGCTGGGGAGTCGTCTTATGAGGTCTCATGCTCAGTGTTTGCTGATGCCGTCGTAGGTCCATTCCCAGGAGTAACAGCCTGCCCCGTTTTCATAACCCCCTGGCAGAGAGGCGTCAGCTTCCCATCCTCTCTCCTCTAAGAACTCCGCTGTGTGCCAGACCTCAGGAGGTCATTTTCAAAACCCACATCTCGGAAAAACACAGGCCCTTGGTGACCACAGCATTGAGGGAACCAGGAAAGGGGCTTTGCCAGGAGCCACGTTGTTGATCCTGGCAGGGTTTCTGCCCTGATGTGGACAGGGCATGGGGAGATCAACCTCCTCTTGCTCTCACTCCCTGTTCCTGCTCCCCTGCTGTGCAGGAAGGCCTGGGTTTCTGAGACTCCCCACGGGAGCCAAGCAGCTTGCCTCAGCCAGGGATTTGCGGCCTGTGCCCATTACTTCCTGAGCCAGTTTTAATGTGCTCAGATGAGTTTGTGCCCACAAATCCATGGCTGGAAGAGGATTCAGGGCCAGATGTAATCAGACTGTGGGCCAGTCAAGTTTTAATGGAAACTGGAATATTGCAGGTCACACCTAGAGTGTACGTCATATAAAGCTAATGTGGCAGGAGGACATTCAAAATATTAACTGGGATTTCCCACCTCCCTCTACTGCCATGTTCTTGCCAGTTGGGCTGAGACCAGAGCCTGGCATTTTTCCTCAGGATACGGAGGGGTGTCAAGATGGAGCAGAGGAGCAAAGACAGGGAAGTTTGAGTTTAAATCTCAAAGCCTTGTGATCTTTCAAATATAGTTAGGAATTTTAAGAGATTGTTGCAATCCGCTATAACTGGTATTCACCCCACCTCCCACCCCCATCAGATAAAGGTGCCTTATGCTGAGATTGGGGCTGAGTGGAAAAAGGAAGGAGAGAAAAGAAATGAGTTAGAATTGAGTGTGCATAATAAGAAGTACATTGAGAGTCCATCTCACCCCCGTCAGAACGGCTATCATCACAAACCCAAATAACAATAAATGCTGCAAGAATATGGGGGAAAAAGAACTCTTATATACCGATGATTCGAGTGAGTATTAGTACAGCTAATTTTCCATAGTGTGGAAATCAGTATGGAGGTTCCTCCAAAAACTAAAAATGAAACTTATCATATGATCCAGCTATCCCATTCCTTGGTGTATACCCAAAAGAATTAAAGTTAGTATACTACAGAGATACTGGTATTCCAATATTTATTGATGACACAATTCACAATAACCAAGTTATGAAATCAGCCTAAGTACCTGACAACAGATGAATGGATAAATACCACACTTTTTTTGTTATATATACACAAAAGAGTATTATTCAATTATAAAGAAGAATGGAATCATGCCATTTGCAGGAAATGGATGGAACTGGAGATCATAATGTTACATGAAGTCAGACTCAGAAAGAGAAGTCTCACATTTTCCCTCATTTGTGGAATCTGGTGGGGAGTAAGGCAACATGAAAATAGCAGGTAGAATATCAGAGAAAAAAAGGGGGAATAGGGGGAATAGAGGGAAAGATAAAGGAGAGTCATGGAGGGCTGGATATGATTAAAGTATGTTACATGCTGAATGATATGACACAAGGAAACCCATTATACTGTATAATTAAAATACACTAATAAAAAAAATGAATGGAGTGTGTATGTGGTGGTGTTTGAAGGGAAAGGGGGACTCTGAACCCGGAATCTGTCCTTGTATTTCTGGGCCAGTTCACACCTAAAATGTACGTCTTGTAAAACTAATACGGCAGGAGGATATTGGAACTATTAACTGGGATTTCCCACCTCCCTCCACAGCCATGTCCTTGCCAGTCCTGTTTTAGGAGGGAATAGTAATGTTCTCAATGCGTTTGGTGGTCCAAGAGCAAAGTTGCCCTGTGACTTATTTTCTGAGTGCAGCCTTAGCAAGAAAATGAATATATACTCTGAGGTAAATAGGCCTAGGAAGTTCTTGGAGGCTCCAGCAGGCCCAACCCATCCCCCAAGGTGAGAAAGCAAAGTTTTGGGGGACCCTTTGATTAGGGCGTAGAAAATATCAGAAAGGGAGAGCCTACAACTCTGTGGGGCATGGTTGGCAGATAGGAAAGACACGAGTAACCCATGTGACATGGAGATGCTCATATCCCTAAGGAGGAAGGATGGTAGCCATGGGGAAGGGTAGGAGGACTGAAGGTGTTGATGAAAATCAGCTATTGGCTCAAGGTAGAGAAGTGGGGCTCTGTTCCACTTTACCAGAGCCATGGGCACACTCCTGAGCACTTGTCTCTCTCAGACCCAGGTGCTGGTGGCAAGTTTGTTGTGTAATCTTGTATTTGATCAAATTTATTTATTTATTCATTTATTTGCTTGTTTAGGTACTAGAGATTTAACCCAGGGGCACTATACCACTGAGTTATATCCCCAGCCTATTTTTTTTTTTTTTTTTTTGTGAGACAGGGTCTCACTAAGTTGCTTGGGGCCTTGTTAAGTGCTGAGGCTGATCTTGAACTTGCAATCCTCCTGTCTCAGCCTCCTGGGCCACTGAGACTATAGGTGTGCAACACCATGCCTAGCTATTTGATTAAATTTAAACCTGAAACTTAAGAAAAATCATAAAAGTGACTGACTATTCCTGGAAGTGACTGGATGGATTTTTAAAATTTTTTTTTTTTTTTTTTTTTTTTACTTTTAACATCTCACAGAACAATACTTCAAGATGGAAATTAAATTTGAAGAAAAATAAATATTTTTTTTTGCCTACATGAGTACATTTTTAGCTGTACTTTCAATCATATAAAGAACCCCTCCCTGGTTTCTCTTAAACTGGTTTGATTTTCTTTTCCTCTTTGTCAGAAAAATTATCTGAAACTTTGAAATAGGAAAAAGACATGAAAGAATATTCTTTCAGTGTAATACTGGGTTTGCAAATTTGATTTCTCACTGATGATTAACACATAGATTTTTATCTGGTATAGATACAAATAGTTATTGTCTGGTGGGAAAAGTAACGAGAAAGTTTTCAGAGGTGTAGTGCTAACTGGTTTTGTGTTGAATGAATCATCTTATCCTGATGTTCCTCTTCTAAGTTACCTATAAATATCTATGTTCTCATATGCTCTTTGTACAAGTGGTAACATCTTACTGGCTCTCTCATTAATTACCAAGTTGAATAAAGTCTTTGACATGTTTATTATGCAACATTTTGTTTGTTTCATTAAGATTTTGAAAATTATACTTTAGCATCATTCCAACTCCTCTCCCACATCTAATAACTCATTTGGCATGCATGCCTGAATAAATAAATAATTTGGATTGACTAGCTCTTTTTATTAAAATGTGTGTGTGGATACTTGTCACCCTCTGTCCTTGGTTGAAATCCCAAGAGAGGAAAAAGTACAACTTAATAACCTATTTTAAGTAACTATTATTATTACCATTTTACCAATGAAGATACTGAGATATAGGAAAGAAAATACCTGCCCAACACATAGTTGATGGGTAGCAGAGGTGGAATCCACACCCTGACCTTTGCCATTGCTTTTCCATTGCACCACAGAAAATTCAGTTCCAGTCTGAGTACTTGACCAAAATATCCAATCACAAAGTGAACTTTCAGCACATATACATGCAAAAAAAGAAAAGAAAGAACAGAATGGAAGAAAAATAAAGCCACCAATTACAAACAAAACAAAACTCAAGACCCATAAAATAACAAATGCTTCTTTCAATGTTTTTATCCATCGACACCCAGTTACAACATATCTGACCCTTAGTTTATTTCCTTCCCCAATCACACTCTGCTCTTCTTCCTGTTCCCGAACTGGCTTGATGGTCATACCATCCAATGTCCCCCAAATTAGAGATTATAGAGTAATCTTTTTTTTCTTCTTTCTTTCTAATCCTCTTCAATGCCAGTGCCAAGCTATTAGCAGTCAATTCTTTATTATCAATAAATTCTTTTCTTTTTATCTATTTATTCTGCCAATACTTAAAAGTGGTCTTCGGATTTTTTTGCTTAAATGTCCCCTAAAATAATTATGACAAATGATGTAACCCCTACACATTACCAAAGTTTTCTCTAAAGTGTCCCATAATAATTCAAGTGTTTGCAAAGGATGCAATTTCCAGAGTGTTATGAACACTGACATTTAAAAAAAACAACATTTCAATGCTCATTATGCTCTAAAATGAATCCAGTAAAATCAAAATACTAGTGTTGGTATCCATTACTGTTGATTAGAAAGAAATATATGTTTCTACCAGTAATGTTGGTACAATTGGACATCCTTGAGAAAACATTTGAAACTCAACCCATACCATTATTTCACACAAGAATTATGATAGACCTCAATTTAGAACCTGAACTGAGTTGCTTAGTGCCTGACTTTGGCTGAGGCTGGCTTTGAACTTGTGATCCTCCCGTCAGCCTCTGGAGCCACTGGGATTAAAAGCCTACATATCTTCCCCTCCCTAGGTATTTTTCATTGGCAGTGGCACCTTGGTTAGACTTCACTGGGGAAGAGTCATGCCTTTCTCTTACAAAGTGGGGGAAGGGAGCTTGTGTAAGGAGGATGAGGCCTGCAGCTGACCAGGTTAAGGAAGGACAGTGTATAGAGGCTGAAGATTGTGAGGCTCATACAGCTACTGCCTTGGAGTTCTGCCTTCCCCATCCCAACCTGGAATATTCCAACATCTTCCATCCTTGTGCTCCTTGCTTCCATTTTAGTCCCTCCAATCCATCCTCTCCCCAACCATAAAGCTCTTCTCTTGCAGTCAAGCTGGTCTATTTTCCTCCTTGGCTTTATAAAGACCACTGCCCAAATCCTCCCCTCCTCTCCCATCTCTTACCTGAAACTCCTTTAGCTACAGTATCAAAACACTTGTTTCTCCCTTTTCTATCTGACTCATGGACATCCAGTCTTGGACCTCATTCCTCATCTCCCTTTCTGCTCTGAGCATTTTCAGAGCTCCTTCCAAAAATGTCTCAGTTCCGTATTCCCGGCCCTAGCAGAGTACCTGTTAAGAAATAGAATTTGGGGGAATAGCAGTGAGTTGAGTGTCAAAGAAACAGAAAGAAGAATAGTGTTATTTCTTTCCATATTTCCATAAAAAGTCTTTTGAAGTGGAGTAGAAAGAGACAGAGAGCGTTTACACCTATCAAACACTAGGGTTTATAGGATCCTAAAACGATTGGTCCACGCCTGTGTGGCATTTTTATGATTCTATGGAAAAGATATGCCAGATGTGGACCTCGCCTTTTTGGATTGTGACGTCCAGTTGGGAAGGGGCCTCGTGTGTGTTCTCTCCATTTCTTCACACAGGGTGGGCTCTAAGTATGTATATATGAAAGGACAGTGAGTTGCCAGAGGGTTAGGCTGGTTTGTTAGTCTTGGCACTTGGGTTAACCATGGTGATGTTAATAATGAAATTCCCTTTTTGAACACAGCCCCCTTTCATGCACATTATGACATAATGTGGCTTCAAAGCCTCATTTTATGAAAGAGAGAACAAAGACAATGTTAGTGTTATAAAGTTCTAACACTGCGTTCCACCTGAATGCATCTTTTAATTGTGTGTTCACTAGAAAAAACGCTCCATTGCAGCAGATAAGAACCTCTGTGGCTCTGTCCAAGAATGAAAGGGAACGAAGGGAATAGCGGCCAAGTGACTCACACCGTGTGGGTTTGTACAATAGCCTCAGCCGGCAGTACCCCTGCACTACAGCTTCTTGCTGCACCCCAAACTACAAATCAAGTTCATGTCACCAGAAGGGATCGGGGAGACTCCAGGGGAGGGAAATACCAAGAAGTCCAGTGACAGCATCAGTTACTGTCCCCATGTCAAGGTCAAGGCCCAACTGCTGCTTGCCTTTAGACTGATGGCTCTGGTCCCCCTGAGAGGCTGATTGGCATTCTTACAAGATATCATTTTGGGTTTTGGTATAAATCCACAAATTTTTATTCAGTTTGGCCTCTTCATCGACTCTCCAGATAATATGTCATAAATACAGCTTAGACTCTTGAAAACCTAAGGCTCCTTGGCAAGGGGAACAAAGGAAGCCCTTGGAAGTGGCAGCCCCAGGCCTGGGCATTAGTTACCATCCATTGTCAGTTTGACCTTCCCTCTGGTCCCAAGTTTGTCACTGCTTTGACAGAGCTCCCAGATTACTGAGATTCCGAACAACTTTAAAGAGCATAACAGTATGAATTGTGTAGCTGGGATGAGTCTGGAAATTCAGGTAGAAAAACATATTGTCTTTTTTGTTGTTGTTGTTGTTGTTGTTTTGTTTCGTTTTGGTATTGGAGATGGAAGCCAGGGCCACTCTACCACTGAACTACACCCCCAGTTCTTTTTATTATTATTGCTACTACTATTATTTTTATTATTTATTCTTTTTTTAAAAATTTTAAGTTGCTTAGGGTCTCACTAAATTGCTGAGACTCGTCTCCAATTTGAGATCTCCTACCTCAGCTTCCTGGGATTACAGGCCATCGTGAGTGGCTGGGCTTTAAACTGAAAGAAGCCAGTGCCAGGGATGGTGGAATCAAGAGGAAGCAGCAGGAAGGTCGCAAAGAGAGAGTTGGATATTCAACTATGGAAAGGAAAAGAAAGACTTTGCTTTTCTCTTTTCAGTAGCCAGATGGGTATGGTACCAACCCTAATTATTAAAAGTCCTCAAAGGAAAAATAAGGGAACAGAGACTTCCTAGTGTTCTGCTCTGGCCTGTTGGTAGAAAGGTATTTTGGAGAGTGGTGCTGGGCCTGGCAAGGGGACAGGCTCTAAGCCGTTGGTATTGCTGGATGTCTTAGCCTTTCAGGAAGCAGGGAAGACACTCTTTTAGAAAAGGGTAATTGCCCTAGAAGAGGCAGACAGGCTTATTTAAAGGAAGGAGAGAAGTATTCTAGGGAACTGGACACAGCTTGAATGGTTGCCCTGGATCATGCCTCTGCCTACTCTGTGATTTCTACCTCCGGCCAAGCGCTCCTTGAGAAGAGCTGCAGCCCCTTGAAGAATCATACACCATGTGCCCATGTGCCCAGCTTTATCCTTCCTCTCGTGCTCACTCTGAATGCCAGAGTGTGAAACCCACCTGGGTGAAGGGAGGTCTAAGAAGTTGTAAGCTTCTCAGTTAAGGAGTTTTAAGGTTAAAAGATGAGCAGGACAAGGAGTAGACTCAAACTCGGGCTCAAGTTAGTAGGGATCATAGGAATGATCTGGATAGAGGCGTTTGTTTTACAGATGAGGAAACAAAACACCAACAAACAGTTTCATGCCTGGGTCACATCATCAAAATAGAAAAAGAAGAAGAATTCGGGCTTAGCAATTGCCAAATCTGTATAATTCAGTCTTTGCTAAGCTCTTTTAGCACTAGGGCCATCCAACTATGTGTGTGTGATTGTGTGTGTGTGTGTGTGTGCGCCAGAGGTGGTATTCTAGGGCCCACACTCACCCACATGCATATTTCTGGGCTGACCTATACTAATTATTAGCATGCCACACTTGGTGCACTCTGTGACTTCACAACATACACGTACCCCTAGCCCGACTGGTGATGGACAAGCACCTACGCCTACACTCTCATTTGCTTGGTGAAGCTGATGCACAGCTGTTGGCTATCTCAGGGCATGGTTCACTTACACTGTCTCCTTGGTTTTTATTAGGAGGGACCCAGTCTTTCCGTAACTTTGGGCCTATTGTGAATGCAAATTCTTGCTCTGAGTAGGGTTGTATCTTTCTGAATCCCTGTTGTCCATCCATGTCTGTCAGCATGGGGAAAGATGAGAGAGTAGCTTTCTAGTTAACACTAATTACCTATGCTCTTTAAATACATAATTAAAAAAAATATCCTATGAACATTTATTAGGGCTATTAATGCCAATCCTGGGACAATTAACTTGTGCGGGGACTTCTCTATTCTGTCTTAATTATGCTTCGTTTCCACCAAGGAATTGGCATTTGATTCTTTCCAAATTGTGCTATTGGCTGACCCTACCAGGATTAGGTCATTAAATACCAGTAATTCTTACCCAGATTCTCCACAGACTCTATAAAAGATCAAGCCATCATTTGTTCGACTGTCCCTCTTTGCTAAAGCATCTGTTATAGGTGGCATTGTTCCAATCCCTCTTAATCAACAAATGAAATTTTCCCAGGAACAATTAATAGTCCCTAAAATTTTTTGAAACATCTTGGCTCCCTCTGGGCCTGCTTATAAATGGGGGCTGGTAAAAGCTGAAGGGTGACTAATGCTACCCACAATGGGTACTTTTAGTTGGGCACGGTGGTCTCCCCAGTGTGCACTGAGGGCAGCAACCTACATACCACAAAGAATGCCAAGGGGACACAAGCATCTCACAGGCAGGGCGAACTTGTGGGTACTTGTAGATAATGCTAGAAATGCTAACTATTTAAATCTCATGTTATCCCACAGTTTATTGCTGGAGTCCCACATAAATACTTTCTGTACTTCCCAAAGAACACATTATCGTAGTTCTCAATATTGATGATTTTGCCACATTATCTTTTAGAGATGAGTTTGTATAAGTTAATCCCACTGAAGCAAAGTATCACCCTACTCTTTGTATTTTGTTTGCAACCAGGGAGGTTTTCTGACTTCAGCTCATGTGTACATACCAATATTCTTTTTATTGACTGGCTTCATCCAAATATGCCTCAGACTCCAAGCCAACTATGCTACTCAGGTATTATATTTGGCTTCTTATTACATGTTCATTTTTTTCTATACCAAGGATTTCAAGAGAAAAAAAATTCATATTTTTGAAAAGTTACCCAGAAGGCAGCCTAAACCCACTCTTATCAGAGCAGAGACTTCCAGCTCCACAGACTCAACACTTTGGTTTTCTTCAAGGTATAATTTGTGCACATCCCTGAAAGCTTTTCTTCTGGAGGGCTCAAGAAGGCTTCGATTGGTGTGACTCAAGAAGGGAGCTGACATTTCTAGCTTGGGGAGATTAAGTGCTGTTTGGCAGCTACCTGATAACTGAGGTGTAGGAAAAAAATCAGCCAAATCACTGAATAAATTCATCTTGACATATAACACTAGAGACCACTGGAGGACACACTTAAAGAATCTGCTCCACATGCTCTAGCCTAGACTTTGTCCATATGGAGAGAAGTGAAGGAGACAGCCAGTCATTCCAGTGCCCCGAGAATGGGAGACGGTTCCATACAGGAAACCAGAGGAGATTGAGCAGGGAATGGAGGGAAACCTATGCCCAGCACCTTCTCTATGCCTGATTCTGTGCCAGGAGTTCTGAATGCCCTACTTCATTTAAGCTCACAGCAGTTTGGGGGAGTATATGGTGTGATCCCTTCTTTGCTACGGAAGTGAAATAATTGACTAAAATCATGGAGATTGTACATGTAAGACCTAGACCTCCATCCTTAATTCAATCCTGAACCCCAAAGTCCTTTCTTACACTGTCCTTTCTTACCTCTGAGCTTCCTACACCACTAGACTAGCCCTGTCGTGGAACAGGAAAGGTTTCTTCATGTCCAGGGCATAGTCATTCTTTACTTAGTGTGTTAATCAGCTTTTCACTGCTGTATTAAAATACCTGACAAGAACAACATAGAGGAGGAAAGATTTACTTTGGTTCATGATCTCAGAGGATTCAGCCTATGGTCAGCTGGCTCTATTGCTTTGGGCCAGAGGTGATATAGAATATCGTGGTGGAGCATATATGGAGGAGGAAAGCTGCTCAGTCCCTGGCAGCTGGCAAGGGCAAGGGGGAGAGAGAGGGGGGGGGAGGGAGAGAGAGAGAGAACAGGAGAACTTGAGAGAAGTTAAACCCTTCCAGGGCAAGCCCCCAATGTCATACTTCCTCCCACCAGGTCCTATCTCTCAGTAGGAGGTCAGAGGTCAGAGCCCTCATTGACGCAGTCATTGCCTAAGTGCCCCAACTCTACCCAATGAGACTTTTGGGAACATTGTGGATGAAAGATAAAAACCATAGCACTAAGTGATAAAGGCCATCTGGAACTCAGTTATTTATTTTCTTATTTTTTGAATGCCTGGAATTTGCCCACACGAAACCCACACAGCCAAACCATTTTCCTCCAGAATTTAAATAGACTATTTCATAAACAGTTTTCACCCTTACCTCTTCCAAAACCACAAACATAAATTTTATCTTACTCTGCCAACCAGGAGAGAACTCTCCTTTAGATCTTGTGAGAGGCCAAAGGGCAGTTACATTTAGGTCTTAACAGGGACTTCTTGCGCTGGTAAGGAGTGTTAATATGTTTGTGCACCAGTTTTTAAATTTAATGTTGAGGGAAGAAAGACCATAAAACCATTCAGAGGTTCTGTGGCAGGTGTCCACTATTTTATTCAAGGACTATAATTGCCAAAGCTTTAGCAAAGAGCCTCCCTCTGGCCCTTCCCCAACGTGCCTTCCCATGCTTTTGAGAGAATCTCTCATTGATGAGCCCCTAATGATGTCAGATGGTCAGATTCTTTTATAACCATGTCCAGGGCATAGTCATTTCTTTACTTAGTGTGTTAATCAGCTTTTCACTGCTGATTAACATAAGCCAAGTGTTTCAGAGTTTCACAAATGATTTCTGCCTTCTTTTGCAGAGGCAGAATGCACAGGGACGTGTCCAGAAACCCCCATGTAAAAATCTTTTCAGAACAGAAAAACTCAAAAAAAAAAAAAAAAAAAAAAAAAAACAAGGAAAAAGGGCAACACCACATTGGAAAATACCTTTGCCATCTGTTTTTGGTTATTTTCTTATCTGTTTCTCATCCTTCATGTTGATAGGTACAGTTTTATTTTTAGAGTCTGGTCTTTATGGCTGGAGGGTTGTTGCTGTGGTTTTCCATACGTTTTCACCCACGATCCCCTTCAGTGTGCTCTGAATGGGGGTTGTGTGGGTTCTCAGCCCGACTGCTGAAGTTCAAGTGCTGTTTGGCATGGTGCTGGTCTGGGCTTGGAGCACGAGTCCAGAGGGCGTTAGGTTTTCCAGTAGAGATTCTGAGATGCATTTGTTCCACTCAGCATTTCCGTCGGAAAAGTTTTCGAATATCTTTGTTTTTTTCTGAACCATCCCTGTGTAGCAGTTCTGATTCATGAGTATCAAAAAAGGAGGGGATTTCTTACCACCTGTTTTTGAAAGAAAGGCCTCTTTGGTTGGCAGCAGGTTGGAAAAGGGCTCCGTTTGCTACTGGTTTAAGAGCTAGAATTGGGGAAAGTGATAGACACTGGGAACTGTGTGGTATTGAGACGGTACTAACTGCTGAATCATTCACTTGCTTCCCAATTCATGTCTTTTGCTTCTTCCTTAAGTCATCTAACTTACTTTGCCTATTACCATATCTTCCTATTTGCTTTTTTTCTTTTTTCTTTGTGAAGGGACAAACACATGATGGTGACCCACATGTCTTAAATATTGTTTTTTCTCCTTGTACATATCCACAGGATATGAGGTAAGATCTGACACTTTTGTTTCCAAGGGCCTGACTTACATTCTGCCTGTGTAGTGGGCATATGGAGCAGAGAAAGACTCTGAGTATATAGTGGGGAATGATTTTTTTTTTTTTTGCTTGATAACTTCTAAATATTATGAATTGTCATTGGGGATTGAAGTTGAGAGAAAATGTATGTTTTTCTATGCATTTATCTGATAATTTATTTAATTTTATTGTTGCCTTATGCTATGCTCTAGTGTAAGACCTTAGTGGGCAAATACATGCTATGCAATTCATAGCAACCTGAGGAAGGGACAATTTAGGTCTCCAGCATGGAATAAATGCATGGTGGTTCAGAACAATCATTTGGAGACTTTACCATTTGTGGCACTCCTAGGAGGGCAACAAAAAAGGGACACTCTGAAATTCACAATGTCATTCATTACATGACAGCAAGGACTCTCCTCACAGAAAAATCTGTCCTGCTCCTGGCTGAAGACAATAGTGGTAGTCTTTGGCAGTCTCAGTCACCACCATTCAGGGAAGCTCATTATCCCAATATCCTCCTTTATTCCTTCACTTTTCCTTTTATATCCAGACCTACCCATCAGTAAAATGGGTGGGCTCTCCCTCAGATACACCCAGAGGCAACTCCTTCCCCCCTGCCTCTCCTGCATTGCAGAGATATCTTCCTCTTGGTTCTCAGACTTGCCCTTGCCTTTCCATAGGTACTTACCACAGAGCCAGCAAGAGGGCTCCTTAGATACCTGGATCAGATCATCCCATTTTCCACTTAAGGCCTGTAACAGCTTTTCATTTTATTCAAAATAAAAGTTAACTCTAAGGGCCGGGATTGTGGCTCAGTAGGAGGTTACTTGCCTAGCATTCGTGAAGCACTGGGTTCAATCCCTGGCACCACATTAAAAAAAAAAAAAATCAAAACTAAATAAAAAAAAAGATTAAAAAAAAAGTTAACTCTAATAAAATTCAATCTCTTTATGCAGGGCTCCAGTCCCTTCACCATCTTTGGTCCTTGCTCAGCCATTCCCAGTGCTCTAGCCCCCTGCTCTCTGCTTCTCCTCACCTTAACATTTTGTTCCCGTGAGCATTCCAAGTTCAATCTTACCTTGAGTCCTTTGCTCTTGCTGTTCTCCATGCCTGAAAATTCTTTGCCCAGATTTTTGCAAGGCTGACTTTTTTGTCATTCAGGTCTCAACTGGAATGTGAACTTGCTGAGCATTTGCAAATCAGCCCTGCCCCAGAGGATCCTCTAGGACCCTCATTGCATTTCCTGTCTTTGTAATCCTTGCCACTAGCAGACATTTTCTTATTTACTCTTCTTATTTTCTTTCTCCCTTCTAGCGCATATATCATACAACATTGTGACCTTCAATTTTTCTTTCTTTCTTTCTTCCTTTTTTTTTCTTTTTCTTTTTACTAGTGGATGCTAAGGATTTACATTATAACTGTTGCTTATAGATCCTTAGTATAGTAAAGGATTTTTTGTTGTTGTTGTAGTTTTGTACTGGGGATTGAACCCAGGGGCACTTAACCACTAAGCCACATCCCCAGTCCTTTTTTGTATTTCATTTAGAGACAGGGTCTCCCTAAGTTGTTTAGGGTCTTGCTAAATTGCTGAGGCTGGAGTTGAACTTGCAATCCTCCTACTTCAGCCTGTCCAGCCGCTGGGATTACAGGTGTGTGCCACAGCACCTGGCTCTTAATACAGAAAATGAAGTAAATTTTTGAGTAAAATGAAGAAAGTGAGAAAGAACTCATACTTAATAGTGAATACTGAAAGTGGCAAACTGAACAGAAAGGTCTTACTGCCTAGTCATGCTGCATTCCCTCCTCAATCTTCATTAATATATACATTTAAGAAATATTTAGTTGCTTACTGTGTGCTAGGCAATGTTCTAGGTGATATTAGAGCACAAATCAAGAAGGCCTCTGTCCTCAAGGACATGACATTTCACAGTGAGGATTCAGATTAGAGATGTCAGATGGGTTATATAGGTTCAGTGAAGAGTAAGTGAATAGGAAGAGTGAGGCCAAGTTGAGAAGTTGCTATTTTAAAATACAGGATCATCAGGAAAGACTTCTCACAAGACAATATTTATTTCACAAATTATTTTATTGGTTCATTATAGTTGTACATAATGGTGGGATTTGTTGTTATATATGCATATATGCACACATGCAAGGTGAACTTTGAATAGAATAAGACAGGGGGCTTTCATGGGAAAGACGGTGCCAGGTAGGGCATAACCATACATCATGGGGGCAGAAATCAGCCTGGTATTATATTCCAGAAACAGTAAGAAGAGCAGTGGGAACAGAAATGGAGTAAGAAGAAGAGTAATAGAAGGGAAGTTAGAGAACTGGGCATTGGGGGTGGATCATGTCCTCTTCAGTTCTTATGCTATAACCTGGGAAGTTGCTGGAAGGTTTGGAGCAGAGGAGCGATCAGACTTATGTTTTAAATGGATCACTTTGTCAACTAGGAGATGAACAACGCGGGATGGTGTGGCAAGGGTGGAAACAGGAAAGCCAATTGTAAGGCTATTGCAATAGTTTGAGTGACAGTGGTCTTACAACATTGGCCGTGAAAGAGATGGGAAGTGGCCTCATGTTCAGGTATAATGAAGGCAGTGTCCACAGGATTTGATGTAGAGTATGAGAAAAGAGGAGTTGGGTTGAGCCCTTGAGTTTAGACTGAATGGTTTTAGAGGCCCCATGTAGCATGAAGTTTTCATTTGTATATGGTATGAAATAGAACTAAGTAGCAGACTGTTGTTCTGTATTTGAGATGTAGACATAGCAAAGATTCATGAAAAATGAAGTAGGCACCAGCAATGGTAAGCAAGTTTACCCATCTAGACCACAGAGTTTAGCTTGAGAAGCCCAAGATGTCACACCCAGTGTGGTTCTCTCCAACAACTGTTTTTGAGTTTGTAAATGACTAGACTTCCTTTTTGTGTTGGTTACTGAAAAGTCTAATGCTATATTTAGTTAGTCTTTGCTATATGACAAATCCTCCCAAACAGCAAACATTTTAATAACAATTTACTTGTTCGGCTATTTGTACTGGGTTCCGCTGAATGGTTTTTCTTGTCTGGTTTACTTATGTGGCTACAGTCATCTGGTGGCTCAGTTGTCACTGACTGTTGGCTGGGCCAATGTTCTGCAGCAGCCTTGCCTGAGATTCATGACATAAAGGTTGGGATCCAATTGACAGCGAGCAGAATCCAAAAGGTATCTTGAGGTCTACACCTTCAGAAATTGCACAAAGTCATACTTGCAACTTTCTGTTGTTCAAAATGAGGCATATGGTAGACCATCAAGGTTGCTTTGATAGGAAGAACTACAAAGAATTTGTGGCCCAGAGAAGGTATCCAGAGATGGATGACAAATTCTGTACTAGCTTCAGTCCTGGCCTCTGCTGACCTCCCCAGGCTTGTTTGTACTTGTCCCTTCTGCACATCACAAAACTATCTTTAATACTGTTTATCTGTTACACCATAATGTAATTTACGATTGAATTTTTTTTTCACCCTGCTATCAGGGATGCCTTTCTTGAAAGCTTTGTGTGAATTTCTGTAGAATCTGATAACTTTATATGAACTCAAAGTTAGTTATCAGATATTTGAAGAAATTCATGTTCCCCATCTATGCCTGGCAAGACCTCTCTCCCGAGACTTCCTTTATTTTTATTCAATGTAAAGAAGACACTCTAGCATGTTAAGAGTGACAAGTTATAAGAATGGCCTCAGGGTACACTGTGGGAACACTCTATTGTACTTTCATCTTTGTGAGTTGGTGAACTTGAGACCAATCCGTTGGAGAGAAATGAAAACCCTACAGCTAGAGGATTTTGGAAGAAATTGCATCTTTCTTTGTGATTTGTTTCTTCTTCCTAGTAACTGGAGATGGAAACAGATTCAATTCTAAAAATGAGCATTGATGTTCTCCCCAGTTGCAAGATGATGGATCATGACCAAGTGCCTCTGAGGGCTTCTCACTAGCCTTCCTTATGCCCAGTTATCAAGTTAAATCCAAGGAGAGCTGTTGTGTTGCTGAAGACCAGTTGCCCAGGACTCAACTGGCTTCCCTGGACATGGGAATTCTGAAAAGAGTTCTTCCTTTAAATATTTAAATATTTTTTATTTTAAAAAATCTACTATATTAAAAATGACAGAATTTGAAGTTATGAAACTATCCTAGGTACCCAGCAACAGACAAGTGAACACAAAAAACTGTGGTATGTATGCACGATGGAACTCTATTCAGCTATAAAGAAGAATGAAACTATGTCATTTACTGGTAAGTGGATGGAACTGGATTACATCATGCTACATGAAATAAGCCAGACTCAGAAAGTCAGAGGTCCAAGGTTTTCTTTCATATGCAGAAGCGCGCGCGCGCGAGAGAGAGAGAGAGAGAGAGAGAGAGAGAGAGAGAGAGAGAGAGAGAGAAGAGAAAGAGAGAGAGAGAGAGAGAGAGAGAGAGAGAGAGAGAGAGAGAGAGAATAAAAAAGGGAGCCTCAAAAAATAGAGAGGAGACCATACTAAGGGGAGAGAAGAGATGGTGGAATGGAGAAGTACCAGGGGACAAAATCTACCAAAGTATGCTGTATTCATGTGTGAATATCCTGCAATGAATTCTCTCTCTCTCTCTCTCTCTCTCTCTCTCTCTCTCTCTCTCTTTCTCTCTCTCTCCTCTCTCTCTCTATACACACACACACACACACACACACACGTGTGTATAAAACTATAATGCACTAAATTATAACAATAATAATAGGAGGGAGATCAGTAGAGTATAGCAAGCAGATCAAGGGAAGGGAGGAAGAAAGGAAAAGAGAGGGATAGAGAAATGAGATTGATTGAATTATGTTATGTGCGTGGCATAGTGATTCCCACTATTATCCATAATTATAATGCACCCATAAATAAATAACAGGATTTGGATCAGAGCAGAGTAGGTCAAGCTATGGGAACAAAAATGGAGTTTGGAGATTGGGGATAAAACTGTGTCCCTTGCCTCCCACTGATTACCAGAGAGGAACTTTCTTTGAAGTAGCTCACAGATATGAGAAGGGCTGTTTAGTTTGAAAACTCAAGGGCAAGAGGTACAGTTAACACAATTTGAGTGAGAAGTGGAGCAACTCTTTACACAATACCTAAATTTTACCTTTACTCACTGTTACTTATCTATCAATCTATCCATCACTGTATTCACCCATAGAATTATGTTTAAAAAAACTTTATTGAAAGTATATAAAGTAGTTTACAGTTACTAGAAAGTATGGAGACCAGGCTTGGAAAATAATCAGGAAGATAGGATAGCCAGAACACAAGAATTTCAGGCCAGATCATGCCACAGAACAACTGTGAGGAGCAATCCCATCACCCTTGATCAGGACATTACAGTTTGCACAATGATCGCTGCAGCTCTGGGAACCAGACCTGTACTCACTCTTAGAGTGAGTTCTGTATTGTCTGGTGGGTGCAGCTGCTTGGCTGAGCTTATTGTGTGTGAATAGCAACCTTTTCCAGTAGAAGGTGATACTCTGCCTCCCACTGGGACACATATGTTGGGGGAATGCCTAATCAAGAAAAGCATTCAGATGCTCAGTAACAAAAACAACCCTTCAAATATCCACTAAAAATGATTGGAGGAAGGAAGGAACGATGGAGGGATGGATAGAGAAACTTAGGCTCAGAGATGCTCTGTGACTGGTCCAAGTCCACATTGCTGAGTAGTTGCAGAGCTCCCAGGCTGTGTTCTGCTCTGCCCCACACTGATGCCATTTGGATCCCTAGTGTTTGTTTTCTATGCTCTATGCTGTCTTTGCAGATACTGCCTTCTCCCAGGTGTATTGCAAGATGTGGTGTTAAAATATACCTAAAATTCCTACAATACCCCTATCAAAAGATATAGTCTGTGTCTCTTCCTCTTGAGCCTGGGTACAACTTTGTGACAGCCACCATAAATAGAATGCAGTTTGAGTGATGCTACATGATTTTCAAAGTTGGATTAGAAAAGACCTTGGGACCTTTTAAAATTTTTGATGCATCACAAGATAAATGGTAGTCTTTTTAAAATATTTTTTTTTAGTTGTAAATGGACACAATATTTTATTTATTTATCTCTTTTTTATGTGGTGCTGAGGATCAAACCCATGCCTCACATGTGCTAGGCAAGTGCTCTGTCACTGAGCCACGATCCCAGCCCCTAAATTGCAGTCTTTATTACACTCTCTCCTAAATACTTAAAAATGTATTCACAGTTTTAATGTAAAGTTTACATACAATGAAATGCCTAAATCTTAACTGTACATTTACTGAATTTTGACAAATTTACATGCCTGTTTAAATTCTATCAAGACATTGAATTTTGGTGTTGAAAAGAGTCAAAAGGCTCCCTTATGACTCTTCTGGGTCCATCCTTGCTTCTAACTCCAAAATAACCAGTGTTCTGATTTCTTCCCTCTTATTTATTATAGAAATGGAACCATACTGTGTATACCATTTTCCATAACGTTCTTTCATTGAGCATAATACTTCTGGGATCCATTCATGTTGTTTTGTTTATCAATTGTACTTTTTTTTTTATTCCATTGCATGACTATACCAGAAACATATTGGGTTTCTCCAATTTGGAGCTATTATGAATAAAGCTTGTACAAGTTTTTTTTTTTTTGATATGCACATTCACTTTTCTTGGGTAAATGCCTATAAGCAAAATTGTTTTATCTGTCAAATATATGTTTTATGGATATTTTCTTCCAGATTGTAGAGTTCCTATTCATTTTCCTAATGGTATCCTTTTTCCCGCCACCTTTTTCCTTTGTATTCATTTATTCATTATAAATGACTATATATAGTCTAATATATATTTTGTCTATATATAGTCTAATGATATATTTTGGTGAAAAGAGTTATAAACTTTGGCAAGGTCTAATTTTTCTGAATTTTTTCTTTTATAATCTTGTTTTATTATTGTAGCTTTTACATTTAGACCTATGGGTCTTATATAGTTAATTTTTGTGTATATTATGAATAACGTTATGTTTTATTTATTTTTAAAATTTGGTTTTGCTTGTTTACTGGCAGTACCCACATGAAGCAGAAAGCGCTGTTATATATCTTTATTTATTTATTTATTTGTGGTACTAGGGATTGAACTCAGAGCTTCATGCATCCTAGGTAGCTCGGCTACTGAGCCACATCCCCAGTCTGAAGTTTATATTTTAATATGGATAGCTAATTATCACGGTGCTATCTGCTAAAGACATTGTCTTTATCTCATAAAGATTACTTATAAAAATTTTGTGAGTACTTATGTATTGCTCTATTGCTGCTGTAACAAATCATGACAAACCTGGTGGAGTAAAAACAAAAATTTTTATCTTGAAGTTCTATAGGTCAGAAGTCTGACATGGGACTCTTGGGGCAAAATCAAGGTGTTACCAAGCCTGAATTATTTTCTGCGGGTTGTTTTTAGCTTTTTGAGACCTCCTATGTTCCTTAGCTCATGTCCCCTTTTATGGGTTGAATTGTATCCTCCCAAAAGATATGTTGAACTCCTAAATCCTGATGCCTGTGAACATGACCTTATTGGAAAATAAAATCTTTGCAAAAGTAATTAAGTATAAGTTGAAATGAAGACGTGCTGGACTAGAATGGACCCTTCATGCAATGTGATTGGTGTCCTTATAAAAAGAGAAGAGGTGTAGAGATAGACTCATGAAGGAAGGACACCTTGACCCTGGAGTGCTGCAATTTGGAGCCCTTGATGCCAAGGACAACCAGAGGTCAGGAAGTGGGGTGGGGATTTTTCCCTATAGCCAATACTTTGATTTTGGACTATGGAAACTGTGAGACAGCAAACTTGTGTTATTTCAAGCCACTCCATTTGAGGGGCTTTGTTCCAGTGGCCCTGGGAACCGCTACAGCTTTCTCTTTCCATCTTCAGAAAAAGCAATGGCAGGTTAAATCCTTTTCATGTCACATTTCTGCATTTCTCTGATCCTCCTGTGCTCCCATCTCTCTCTGACCATAGACAGGAAGTGTTCTCTTTTTAAAGAACTCATGTGAGTCCATGTGAGTCTACTCACCCTCTCACCCTTTAGGATATGGAAATTACACTGGACTGGGAAAGAGTGAGGATGAGGAGTTACGTTTTCTACTCTAAGGTCCCGACTCCATCCTGTATCTGATGCCTTGCAAGTCCTCAAAGAAATCCTGCCTCTATGTGTCAAGGCCCTGGGTTTGATCCTCAGCACCACATAAAAATAAATAAATAAAAATAAAGATATTGTGCCCATCTACAACTAAAAAAAAAATATTTTACAAAAAGAAGTTTAAAAAAACCCCCTGTCTTCTCATAAATCATTATACTTACAGGAAAATAGCAGAAAGATCAGTAGAGGGAAAGGAATAGGGGGTGGGAGGAGGGGAGAAGAAAGGGAAGTACTGGGACTGAATTAGTAAATTATATTCCATATTTCTATAATTACGTCAAAATAAATTCTATTGTTATGTATAACTAAAAAAATACCAATGAAAAATAAAGTGAAAAATATAATATAGGTTTAACCATGAAACAGTTGTTTCTTTTCTAACCTGTTAGTGTATATAAACATTCAGCTTAATTGCTATTCTTGGGTTTTCTTGTTAATGCATATAAACGTTAAGTTTATGATAATTATTGTATTTATCTGAGCATGTACTGAAGGTTGTTGCTTTATGTGTTGATTTTACAAAGTTCTGTATTTTATGAGGTGCTGAAGTACAACACACTTTATCCCAAAGTGACTTCAATTGATGTTAACTTTTTGGATTTTTATAAAAGTCAGCTTGATAGACTTGTTTTTTTATTGTAAAGCATGTAAATTTATCACAGATTTAATAATTATTCCCACAGTAGAATACAAAAATTCCAAGTCTCAGATTGTCCTTCAAAGACAATCATTTTGGTGATCATCTTAAAAAGCAAAATGAGTAGTTTCTTTGTGAAGATTTTTAATAGACATCTCAAAGATGAGTGAAAATAATTAATCAACTTAATGCCATGTTAATATAATGAGTTCTTGTGTATTAGGGGAAAAAACTGCAGTATGGACTACTTGAAAAGTGTTATATCTGTTGGGCATAGTGGTGCAGGCCTGTAATCCCAACTTCTCAGGAGTCTAAGGCAGGAGGATCACAAGTTTGAGGCCAGCCTTGGCAACTAAATGAGACTCTGTCCTCCATATTAAACAAACAAACAAACAAATAAATAAATATGGCTAGGGATGTAGCTCAGTGGTAGAACATCCCTTCATTCAATCCCCAGTACCACCAATTTAGCTCACAATAGAGAAGCATGTTTAGAAATCTTTCTTAAATGATTTAAAAAGTGCAGAACGTATAAAAAGTCTGAGATACATGCAAAGAATTTAAATAAAGTTGGTTGGTTAAATGAATGTGAAAAATAAACAAAAATAAAATTAGTGTTTTAGAGATGATGGCATTTTAAACTAGGTATGTAACTACATTGATAAAGTGAAAAATTGTTATTTTTATACAGTTTCTAAAAATTTTGTAGTTTCCATTTGTCTCTCTTCCTTTTTAAGAGTCTCAGCTGGGACTAATGAAGCTTATCTTGGGCTTGAGGTTGTCTCTTCTTCAGGTAGATGTGACACATAGAGGCAGGATTTCTTTGAGGGCTTGCAAGGCAGCAGATACAGGATGGAGTTGGGACCATCGAGTAGGAAACCTAACTCCTCATCCTCATTTAAAGGGTGACTCTTTTAAAGGGTGAGAGGGTGACTAGATTCCTCACAGTCTCTGTGGTCACATAGATAGACTGTATAGTGTGCAGCTGTTGGAGGACCCTGGAGGGACACCTACATGTCACCCACTAACCCTTCATCAGCTCTCAAGAGACTGAAGGAAGTGTGCACAGTGGATGTTTGTAGTATTTGGACACGATCTACGCCATAAAACAGAATCCCTTTTATTATCAACAGCAAAAAGGAACTTATATAAACTTTTAGGGACAGGGCTGATATCATTCCTCTGTTTTGTTTTTGTTGTAAAACAAATTTTAGAGGGGGATAAAGTTAGACACAAAATGTAGATAAAACCGAATTTAAAACACACCAGAAAGCGTTTATATTTTTCCCCACTCTGAAAACCATTTGTATGTAGTGTGGCCAAGGAAACAAGGGAGAAGAATTAAACTGCCAGGTTGCTGGATAAATAGCTAACGGACAAAACTGGCATATAGAGGAGCTGCCTCTTTAAGATGGGAATTGGTTTTGTTAGGCCAAATGCGTTTATTCCTTCAAAAATGTCTTGTGTAATTATTTATCCTATACGAAACTCCACAGGCATATACTCAGTCAGCCCATGCAACAGTTGGTTTACCAGAATATTACAGGAAAAGCAAAGGATGACAGCATGGAAAGAAACTCAGTTAATTAAAGTGCTGACATATGGGCGCAGCATTTAATTTTTTTTCTCTCCTACTTTGCTAAGTTATTTCAACCTTCCTGGGGTTTTGGACATCTCTCTCAGGGCTTGTGAAAGGTCCCTCTCTTGGTCCTTTGTGAAATGTAAAGAACTAACTCCTGGGTGGAGTGGACTTGTTTAGCACATGCTCCAGAAACAGACTTGGCTGAGGTTTACCTGTGCTGGGACTGAGCCCCGTGCAGCCCTGCCCAACTCCATCCTGCCAAACTAGAGATGGGGAGGATGCAAGAAACAGGGAAACAAAGTGGCAAAACTCTTGTGAACTGTGGTCCTGTCCCAGCTGAGTTATTTGTGGAAGCAGAGGGCACAGGAAATGAGACTGGAGACAACTTGGTTTGTTCTCCTTGACATCATTGAAGCAGTTTTTGGTCAACTGCCATATAGTCTAGGCCCTGGGCTTAGAGAATTCCACCCTTTGAACCCTCCTAACAGTCCTGGAGTGGGAAAGATATTGGTTACAGTTCTTTGGATGTAAGCAACAATTTATTCTGACAATAACAGCTGATTGCTAGGATGTGGGGTAGCTCAGAGAATTTTGAGACAACTGAAGAGCCAGGTTTAGAAAGAAGAGAGAATGGGATAGGTCCTGAGATCTAGATTGCAGGAGCTGACTCAGTTTGAATGGGGTGCTTGCTACTTGGATGAAAGCAAGGGCTATTATCGATTCTGCTGAAAATTCAAATTCCAAGGAGACAGAATCCAACAAGGCTGAGTAGAAACCCTGTAACGACTGTATGCCATGGTGGTTGGTAGTTACCCAAAGCAAAAGCAAAATTGGTATGTTACAAAAAGAACTGGGGGAAAGGAAAGGATATGCAAATGCTGAAAAACAAAAACAGAAACCCCCAAATTAAAAAAAAAGGAAAACAAAAGAGAAACAGATGTGCCCCAAATAGACATTTAGAAAGCATACCATTACTCGAGAAACTTCACATAGCATGTGAATGGTGACAGCCAAGATTCAACCCCCCACACCATTTTTTTTTTTTAATATCTCAAAGGCCCTCTTCCTTTTCTGCCATGCTACCTCTCAGCTTTCAGTCTATTTATGGGCAAGGATCATACAAACTGTTTATTCTCTCACTGTTTCCAACAAAGTGACTAAAGTCCAGAAAGAGATGAAAATTGGAAGGTGTGGGGAGTAGATATAGATGGGAAAGGAGATTTTATGTTACTAGCAAACAAATCTCATGATACTTTTCTCAAATAAAATTTTACCTAGGCAACTTTCCCCTCCTTCCAGTTGTTCTGGATTTACTTCTTCCCCACATACTCTTTCTCTCACATACTCTTACAGATCCTCCTTTTCTATTTTTGGAAGGAGGAACATCTCAGGATTTGATCCTAAGCCTTCTTTTCTTCCTCAACTTTCAACTATATACCAATGATCAACACAGGATGACATCTAGATGGCTCAGCATGGCCTTTGGGACTCTTTATACATGGGTTCCACTCTCCAATAAATCTACCTTTTTTGTGTGTGGAAGGATACTGAACTCAGGGCCACTCAAACACTGAACGACATCCCCAGCCGCATTTTGTATTTTATTTAGAGATAGGGTCTCACTGAGTTCCTAAGTGCCTCTCCAATGCTGAGGCTGGTTTGAACTTGTGATTCTCCCATCTTAGCCTCTCTGGCCACTGGGATTACAGGCATGTGCTACTGTGCCTGGCGTAATTTTACATTTTAAAAAAAGTTATTTAAGGCTGAAGCTGTAGCTCAGTGGTACAGTGCTTGCCTAGCACTTGTGAGTCTTTGGGTTTGATCCGTGGCACCACATATAAATAAATAAAACAAAGGTATTGTGTCCATTTACAACAAAAAATGTTTTTTTAAAAAAAGTTATTTATGATACTTTAAATTTTTTAAAATGTTCAACCTTTTTAATTGACATGTAATAATTTACATATTTATGGAGGTCAGTGTGACATTTTGGTACATGCAAATGATGTGTAATTACTGATTTTGAAAAATTAACATACCTATCACCTCAAACACTTACCATTTTTTTGTGGTGAGCAAAGAACTTCTATTTTGTTTTTCATGGCACCATTATGCAAGTCCCCATTGGCTTATCTCTTCTTTGTGTTCTAATATGCTATCCATATTCTGATTTTCTTTGTTCGTTTCTGCAGACATTGCATGGAATGTCCATAGCATGTTACAGGACATTTCCTTCCACTCTCCATCATATATCAAAATCTGCCTGTTTCTCCAAGATCCAGCTTAATTCCCATAATTTCCAGAAGATCTTGTCTAGTAGCTGTACCACTCCCTTTTCCAAAAGTCTAGGCCATTTTTGGAGAATCCACTATGGCCTGTAAGTATGTATCATTTCATAACCTTATGTGATTATCTTATTTCTCTAAATTTTGTAGACTTTTGGAGGAGAAATCTTTTTAGGTCTAGATAAAATAGATCCAACAAATATTCATTTAATCTATTTGTTTAAAAAAAAATAAGAGACATATAATGTCTCTCTTGGGAGAGAGATTCTTGTGTCTCCTCCCCTACTTACAATACTACAAAAGTGGTTTGGCTCAGGGTACCCTCATAGCACAAATCCACATTGCAGCTAGGCTGCCCCCATTGCCTCTTCAATCTACTTTCCATCCTTGGTGAGACCCATGGGTTTTCTAGAAATGTACAGAAGAGCAGCAAAAATCAAGAAAGTTCTTCTAAAATAAAGGAAGGTACCTCCAGAATGTTCTCCAGAAGTCTGTTTAGAGGATTTCCAGTAAAATCCTCACCATGAAACTTCCCACTTCTTGGATGAGGTCCAAGTCCCCACAGTGGGCCTTGTGCCTTAATTTGTGCGGAGTCAGAATCTTCTCCCTTCCTTCATTCACTCACTCACTGAGCATTTTCCTGTGCCGGCTCTGAGAGGTTTACTAGACACAGCTTCACTGCAGGTTGACCTCCCAGTGCTAGGACAAGGCCATGGGTCTTAGGACCCTACCCTAGGCCTGATGTTCAAAGATACACAGGCCTCAGACTCAAATCCAGCTCTAAAGGGACTGGGGTCAGGTGGAGCAGGAGGCAGGAAGAAGCCCTATGGGGGAAACCTGGGCAGCTTATGAAGGCCAAGAGCTTGCTTTTTGGACACCATTTCAGGAATTGGCTTTTCACAGCTTCTACTATGGAACTTATACATGAAGCAGTAGTTGTCTGGGGAAGGCGATTAATGTTAACTTTCCTTATAGTTACCTCTAAAAGTCATGTGAAGTGTTTTCCTGTTTTCCTTTGGAAAGTGTCTACACTACATCCTGACATTTAATCTGCAGCCCTAATGGGGGTGACTAATGTGAGCTGTAGGTTCTTGGCTATTTCGAAAGAAAGCCAACTTAATCTAGTAATATCTTTTTTAGGCTCACAGGAAAAGGCGCAGGGGTTGGGGGGAAGACAATTAAGCAACACAAGCAACTAGTGTATTTTCCTTCAGCATTCTTGGTTATACAAATGTGTGTGTGTGTGTGTGTGTGTGTGTGTGTTTTAAAGTTTTAAAGGTCTGGTTTAAATAAAATGTTTAACCCTTTAAAGCCAGGACTCTAGTGTGTAGTTACAAGACTGCAGGATTTGGGTGGGGTCTACTCTAGCAGCCAATATCTTGGTATTTCAGTACATATACAAATCTCTGGTTTATGAGAGGTTGGGAGCAGTTACACAGAGGGTGGGGTAGACAAAACAAAAAGCAGTGCTTAAATTGTGCTTGGAAAATGTTTTTGGATTCAATAGGAGCCAAAACCATGGGAACTGGCCTATATCCTTAGGGCTTAAAAGAGATCCAAATAGGCTTACCATGTACTGGAAGTATGAATATCTCCAGACTGCAACCAGACAACTAGGGTTCTGGTCTCACTTGGGAAGAAACTAGCACTGCACTCAACTCTTAACAAATCTCGGACTCAGTTTTCTCATTTGCAAATATGAATAGATTTCTAAAGGCCTTTCTAGTTCTGACTTCCTCTGACACTAAATCATCTTGAAAGGGATTATTAGATGTCCACGTTTTATTTTTGTTCAGTTTTCTAATGGTTCTGTAGATGTGAGTGCTCTGGCTGGTTTGTGGTTTAGATTTCCAGGGTGGTAGCCCACAATTTTAGTTAAGTGAGGAGCAGGGTGGAGATTGTCCACACCAGTGATAACTGTAAGACTTCTAAAGGTCTCCTAGAGGTGCAGGCTACTTAGGAGACTCATCCTGATGCTGTGTATCTAGGTGTGGGCCTATGATTCAGGGGGAGGGCAGGAGCTTCAGAGCCATGCATAGGAAGGAGCCTTGTGCAATGTGTGGTCCCATGTTCCTAGTGGTGATTAAACTACTAGTGGGAGGAGGAGGAGGAAGAAAAAAACAACTGACTGCTACTGAGTGCTTGCTATCTGCAAGCTGGGCCCTCTGCTGGCAGGGCTGTCTGTCCTCTTGTTCAGTACTTTCGGTCACATTGTAAGGAAAGATCATCTGAGGAAAGAAACCAAGGCTCAGAGAGATTATGTAGATTGTTCAAGCAGATGGAATTGAAGTTCACGTCTGCCTGCTTCAACAGTCTTGTTTCTTTTAACCACAAGATCAAACTGCCGCCATGGTTGAATTGCTGAACATAATGAGGACTACATTGTGTTTCAGGATTCCATTACTCTGTATACTGAAAAGGTTTTCAAGGAAAATTAAGGGCAGAAACATAAGTCTTATTAAGCAAAGAAACCATAGATTTATCTTTGAGAAAGCAAGTATACTTTACAAAATTAAAAATGAACCAGTAGTCAGATGTCAAATGTAGACTGGGCTGAGATGGCAAACATGGTGGACACCCTTATTTCCTGTAGGGTGGCCATGGATCTCCATCTTTCCCTGTGTCTCCTTAGAAGTTCCTTTACTTTTTTTTTTTTTTTTTTAATAAATGCTATATCCTAATTTTCCCCTTATGGATTTGTCTCTAAACAGTTTCTAGTAATCTTATCAAGATTCCAAAGATGTATGATTTAGATTCTTTCCAATGACTTCAGAAAGAAAGTGGTTATTTGAGCTTGGTGCAGTGGTGTATGCCTGTAATTTCAGTGGCTTGGGAGGCTGAGGCAGGAGGATTGCAAGTTCAAAGCCAGCCTCAGCAGGTTAATGAGCCCTAAGCAATTTAGTGAGACCCTGTCTCAAAAACAAAAACAATGGGGATGTGGCTCAGTGGTTTAGGGCCCCTGGGTTCAATCCCTGGTGCCAAAAATAAATAAATAAAAATAAAAAGTGGTTATTTGAATAAATTATGTAATTCTCTGTGAGCAATTAGAAGTACAAATGAGCCACCAGCAGCTTCGAAAGGAGCGAATGCAATTTATTGTCTTTTGAAGAGAAGGGGGATTTTTAGATTTTTAGTCTCTCCTTGAGGAACATGAATATTGCTGAACTGTTAACTGTATTGTTAACAATACGAAACTGTCATTTTGTAGATCATACCTGCTCAAATATCGACATATTCACATGCTTCAGTTTGCTATTCAAAATTAACTTGTTTCCTAAAGTTTTGAAGGACTAGAATAGACTCATGCTTCATACTTTTCAGGTATTCCTTACCCTCAGTCCCAAGCATTTATTCTTAGAACTAAGAAGGCAATTAATGCAAAATAGACCTTATTTAGAAGGGAAAGACTATATGAATAAACCTGTTTGATATTCCTAGACCATGAAAGAGGCAGATGTTTAATTTAGTATAAATTTCGTTTGTTATCATAAATGATCTCCAACGTTCATGTATAAAAATGACTAAAGCTAATCTACTACAAGCAAAATCCAAAGGTACTAAGTAGGACTAAAGTTTTAAAAGCTCCACATCTAAATGTGAGTGGAAAGAGGATTCAAGTCATTTGAAGACCATTATCATTAATACATATAATAGATGGATTTGGTTTGTATGTCTGGGCTTACAATACGCTTTACTTTTCTATAAAGTTGTCTATAACTAAACTAAGGTAATTTCTGAGACACATGTGAAGTTAATGGGAAAGACAAATGGTACAGAAAATATTGTTAGCAGTTAGTTACCAGAGAGGCATACATTGTGGCTGTCACTGTTCACAATAAGGGAGTCATATACTAGAGCTACCAGAGGTGCCTTCTGAAGGGTCCTCCTGGAAAAGGCATTTTTTTTTTTTTTTAAAAAAATTATTCTTTTTAGAGACATGTGACAGTAGTATATATTTTGATGTATTATACATACATGGAGTATATCTTATTCTAATTAGGATCCATTCTTTTGGTTTAGTCATTTCCTTCTAGCACATTCTTCTGTGGAATACCCCTAAGCGTCTTTTATCTTCTGTGTAAATAACCTAGTGGTGTGGATTCTCAACTTCCTCATGGGCAGGTCAAAGCTAAACTAAGAATGCTGTTGCTCAATATTCAAAGCTAGAGTCAAATGTGGTTCCAGGTAATTTCACATTACAGTGCTCATGCTGTACCAATAATAGATGCCAGATGAAACTGAATATGCATGTTAAGTTTTAAAGGATGCCCCGAGGCAAATACTTTTCTTATTCCATGCAGCTAATTTCTGATTGGCAAAGAACAACATTAAGATCAGTCATAATATTTCCTTGTTTTCTTATTCCATGGACAAAAAATTGAAACACACAAATTCTTAAACCATGTATTGAATTAACTTTGTAAGACTTTTGTGCTCATTTCAGCCATGAATCAAAAGAGAACTCACATTAAAAAAAAACTTGTTACATCTATCCACTTCTCCATGGAGTAGAATGTAGCTAAGCAGCTTTGGGTGATTTCTGGTGAAGGTGCCCTTTGACCTGGGCTATGCCTGCTGTTACTTTTGCTTAAATATTCGGGTTCAGGGAAATTTCTACCTTAAAGAACACTTCACTTCCTCATGGATGCCTGTGGAGGAAGTGAAGAATTTTTTTGAGGTGGCTAGGAAAATGGGTCCCAGGAAGCTTAGAAAAACTCACTACCTTGATCTCGTCCTTCAATTTGAATGTAAGTTTAAATTGCAATCATCAGTTGAACAGTCCCGATGACTCTGTTTCGCATATTTGACCACATTCCTTTGCCTTCCTGTTAGTGTGACTGCTTCTCCATCTGGAACTTTAGTAATGTCCTCACAAGCAAAGCTCTGGCCCCTCCCACAAGTGCAACAGGGGTTGTAGTTCCATAAAACTCTCAGCCAGAAAACTACCCCAAAATAAGCTTTATTGCGAGAAAAGTGTCATATTTGATACACAGACCTACAAAAACAAACAAAACCCAAAACCATAAGTTTTTCCTCACAAACACTTGATTACAAATTTACAGTTTCTCTCTTTTTATTTATTTATTTTTAGTTATTAAAAATGAAACAAAACAAAAAACCCCAAACAGGGATATAACTGCTTACTAATCTTTGGTCAACACAGGTGTGAGAGGAACAAACTGGAAGTCTGCATGTGCTTTGGCCATTTCACATATGAGGTTTGGTCATTGGTCCAGGGACAGGTTCTTGGGTAGAGAATACGGAGACATACTCTTATTAGCACCTCCTGGTACAAAAATCTTTTTAAATGACTAAAGCAAACTAAACATCAATTCATTGTACAAACATCTTTCATATACAATAAGCTATGATAAAACGAGGCATATGGTGTATAACTACAGTATTAATGAAAATTCTAAAAAAAAAAATGGACTTAAAAAAAAACAACAACATATATTCCTTGGCTGCACTGCATGATTTGTTTGCACATATGGCAATCCTGAAACAACTTGAACATAATAAATGCACCATTAATCTAAGACAGCACCAAACACTACAGAACGCCAGGTGTTCCTATTCAAAGGAACGGCAGTTCTTCAGCTGCCTACGGGACCACAAGTACGCAGCGCACCCTGGGTAGGAATGAGGTGTTGTGGGTAGCACATGTGGTTCCTTGAGGTTATGAGAAGGAAATACAGTACGGTTTGGCCTGCAACGCTAACGGTCTCACAAGCAGTCAAGGTATTTTGCTACAGTGGTTGTGCTTCAACTTCCATTGCCTGGTATATCTGTTGATGTGAAATATTGTCACAATGAGCTGCTCTGGCTTTGATCTCCTTTATAAAGAATCAAATGACATTCATGTCTTCTAAATTATTGATTACACTGCCCATTCAGCTCTCTGAGGCTTTTCTTTAAAATAATCAGGTGTGTGTACCAGTTGGATGACTGGCAGAAAACCAAAGGAAACATCTCTTGAATCTATTGAATTTTTTTAAAAGCACCTCTAAAAGAAATAGCTCAAATTTATAAATCTAAAGAAAACACAAGCGAGTTTCCCTTTTTGTTTACATAGTTTGTTCATTTCTCCATATATTACTGCATTAAAAATAAATAAACATCTATATTTTTTTTAATTAGCAACTATAGCAAAATACCCAAAGTGTTACAGACTGCTAACAGAAAAAAAAAAGCTCACATTATTTTTGTGCATTTAGTGCCATATGCTGATCTCTTGAACATTTAGCTTTTTTTTAATATATTTTAAAATGAAGTTATATAAAAAATACAGTAACCACGGTTGCCTTTGTACTCAAATCTTTGGCCACACCAGAGTCTAAATTATCCCTCCCTGTTGAGGGTCAACATTCCAAAAGTCTGAGACAGGGAGGAAAGAAACAAAAGTCATTTTTTTTTTCCTCTTTAAAATTAGTCATTGTCTTTTCAAACGTTTTTGAAGGCTGGCTGTGCTGGGATTTGAGCCTGGAACCAAGTCTGTGAAGGGTTAATAGAGTTGAATCTGCAGCCTCATTCTGAGAGCCTCCCCGAGCTCCCCTAGGAGGTAGTCATCCTCATTGCTCTCTTCCAGTTTCTTAAGCTCCTTCTTCCTGTAGAGAGGGATGCTTGTGATTTCCAGTGTGTATGTGCCGGGCGTGAGCTTCTTCTTGGCTGTGTGCAAGTAGCTGAGCCCATTCCTTTGGTGGATGCGGAAGATGCCGTCATCATTCCCTTGGGAGATGACATAGCGGATGTGGTTGTTGAGGGGCTCAATGGCGGGCATGAGTTCCAGGATGTGCTCCTTAGAGCCAAAGCCAGAGAGATTGAACTTCATGTTGATGGGGCTGTCCATGTCGACACTCTCTAGGCTGATGGGTTCAACCTGGGGAAAGAGCAGAAAACCATTTGGGACAAGTTTCAACCACACTAGCAGCAGGCTCAAAAGGGATCTATGGCCTCAGGAGTTACAGCAGCCACAGTGACAGGTTGTGGCTTCCCACTCTCCCTTTCTGCACTAATAGTGGTTATGAAAGAGGCTATTGAAAATTCCTGACAGCTGGGAGGAAAGGTCTACTCCACAGAGGATGCTCTGTAAATCTTTACGACTTCTCACTCAGCCTTAATGAGGTCATTAAAGTTACAGACTGAGACTACAAAGAACATTCACATTTCAAGTTTTTTGATGCGTTTATGGAATATCATGCTTATTAATATTTTTTTAAAAAGGCAATTTAGGAAATGAGTATAATTTTTTTTTCTCCTGGAGTCACAACGAGAAGTGCTGCTATTTGTTCATTAGAAGGGCTTGTACCCAGAGGAATCCTCATGCTGAAGGTTCAAAGCTCAGCTCTGATTTGCAAGGGAGGAATGATGAGTGAGTTTACTGGAAGCCATCTGTACCATGCAGAGTGAATGATCTGCAGAGTCCCCAGGGCTACAGTCTGAATCAGCTTTAGTAAAATCCAGACAGGCAGAGCGTGATATGGTCAGAGGGTTGCAAGGTGCAAGAATGCTGCTTATGTAAGATATGAAGGGCAAAAAAACCTTGTTTTGAATTGGTACTCATTAAGCAAGGATATCACTATGGTGGCTCAGAAGTGTCCATCAGTAATAAGGCAGAAAGATGTTCCTAGTCTCATAATGGGAAGGTCTTGATAAACAGAATATCTGCATTTATAGTTTGTGGGACTTGATGAATAACTCACTTGTCACATTTCAACATCAACTGGACACCTTAGTCTACACTTAAGGTAAATGTAACATTGACTTATTTTTATAAAATACAATCAAAGCCTTTTTGCCTAAAGAAGTCTCATCATATAGATAAGTTCCTCAGGCCCTGAAAACTGATGCAAGTTACCAGTTCACACTGCCAGTTAGTTGCTGACTAGGTTTTTTGGTTGAGTAATTTCTCTGGAATGATAACTGAAAAGAGTGGTGAGTGGTGACCTCATATTGTCTCTGATCTTTAGGGAAATCATCAACGTCTCCAGATATGGGATATTAATTACTGTAAGAAGGACAGAACATGTGTGACATATGTGTTAGGCACTGTTCTGTGCACTTCATGTGTTTAAACTCAACTAACCCTCCCATCAACCCTCAAAGGTTGGGTATTTTAATTTTCATTTTACAGGTAAAGAAACCAAAGTAGAGAGTTTAAATAAACATGGCCCATGTAACACAGGTACTCATTGGGGAGGGTCAAGGAATATATTCAAAACCAGGCTGTCTATGGCCCTTAACTATGTTGCTAATATGCCATTAATGGAGAAGACATACCAGAGGCAGAAAATTCAAACCCTACTGAAGACAACATTTTTTTATGGCAGGAACATATATTTTATCAATAAAGCACAGAATATGAGATCTAGTTGGGGGACCTATGGAAAATTAAAATCAGCCTAGAATGTTTATATGACTGTTACATACGTACCAACTAGAATCGGAAAAATTCAAAATAGAATGTCATGTTTTGGAATCATTTCAAAGCACTTTTATTCCTAAATGTAAATCTTATATTTTCTGGCACAAATCAAAAACTAAAACAAAAGAAAACGATCTGAAACTGTGAAACTTAAGGTCTTTCCCCCAAGTCTTTGTTTTGAGCTGTGAATTCAACTTATTTTAATTTACTTGTCTTTATTGGGTCTATTAATGTATCCCTTATTTCCAGACAGGTTTAACTATACCGAGGCTGAAACTCCATAACTGCACTATGTGAAAGACCTTCATGTGGATAAAATTTTGTGGGAAAACAGTGAGATCCACTCACAGCACTGGGTGTGGGGTCCTGGACACTTCTCTTCTGCCTGCCATCTTTCTTGGAGTAGCCATTGATCTTGCACTCGTAGCACGTTTCTGGAGACAGAGCGTTTTCTTCATCCACTTCTGAGTCCAGAGTCAGGTACTGCCCTTTGTTGAATCCCATTCCTGAGACACAGTGGCTATTTACAAGAGATGAAGCATTATTAGGATTTACTGTTGACTCGAACAACACTTTTCCAGTGGAAGAGCTGACTTTTCAAGAACACGAAACCAACAAAGCAAATGCTAAAGCTAAGCTCATAACAAAAATCACCCGAAAATTCTTCCTAGTTCTTTTCTTCACACGCAACATCAGAAGATTTCCCCTGGTTTTGAAACAGCAAAATTTCTTTTCAGGTGAGCCCAAGGCTTCTTTAATTCCCAATCTAATTAGACTGAAGCACTTGGAGGGTAGCTTACTCAAGGAGGTAGAAGCAGGTGTAAATTGCTCTAATAAGTGAGATTTCTGAATTCTTATATTTTTGTTAATAAAAGAACCAATGAATTAGTTTGAGATGACCCTCATCTAGACCAAGTCTTGGTTTTAAATACTATTATAAACCAGTGTTGGACACACTGGTCCACACCCCGTCAGTGCCTGCTTCACTCACCCCTCCCTCCCAGGAAGATGACCCTGACTGACTCCTTAATTCCCAGCTTGTGTGCTAACGAGCACTGCTGTCCTGAGGGAAGGATGCACTGGGGCAATCAATCAATCTAATCAGCCACAGCTGACAAGTCTTGAGCAAGTGCAATTAGCTGAAGGGAAAGCCAGCCTGGTGGAGATGGTGTGTGCCGAGCAGAACCACATTCACTAGGAACCAGCCTTTCTTCATACAATAAAAAAAAAAAACCAGATGAGCAAACAAAGAAGACTCCTTCCTCAGGGATTAATTAGCACCTGCAGAAGTCTGTAGAAGAATTTGGGTTGAGGCCATTTCCACATCTCTCTCTTAGCCCAGGTATCTATGGCAACATGAGAGCTGCAGTTTTAAACATCTACCTTGTCTCTGGACTTGGGGTCTGACTGAACCAATTCAGGCCATTATGAGGAACAAAAAGTGATAACTGCATTAAAGTTCAAGTCTTCAGCTCACTCTAAAGGGGGTTAATCCTATGCCATAAACACAGTTTGGGTGCCTTCTTGGTACTTGTTCCTGTGCCTTAAGAGCACCGAGCACCATTTCCACCTCTTGGTGGCTTTTAAAAGCTGTACCCTTCTTAGAAGTGGTAGGTAGCCAGGTGGCCTGCACTCAAGGATGGGAGGAATGGCTGCCTTGCTGGGCCACTGTTTGCTGTTTGGGGACGCTGGTGGGCCATCTTACCCCTGTCCCACTCTGTAGTAGCCTGGTGGGCAGCCACAGAGGTAGCCCCCTTCCGTGTTGGAGCAGCCATAATTACAGGGGTTCTTAGAGGATGAGCACTCATTCACATCATGGCAGGCACTGGAGAACTGGTCAAAGGAGAACCCGGAGGGGCAGGCACACTTGTAGCTTCCTAGGGTATTGTAGCAGGAAGCAGAGCCACAGGCATTGGGGTTGGAGCATTCATTCTCATCTGTGAAAACAAAGAAAGAAACTCTTACATATATACAAGAAGGGGCAGTTAATATGGAAAAGAGCAGGAGTCTCAAAGTACCTATGATTTTATGGGGAAGATAACTTTAGAACTGTATATATTACTCTGGTAGTTGATTTGCAAAGCATATGAAATGAAAAAATGCCCCTTAACTTATGTCTTTTTTAAAAAACCTTGCTTTGCCCTTTTATTTTCTGTTCACACTGTTTTTGAATACATTAGCAGTCCTTGGGGGACAGATATTCATAGCTTGCTTAAGTAATCAAAAGGCTATATGTCAAACAAATCTACAGAGAGTAGAGGAGTAGTTGCCAGGGGCTGGAGAATGACTACTATTAGGTATGGGTTTTCTTTTTTGGGATAATGAATTAGTAGTGTTGGGAATTAGTAGTGTTGGGAATTAGTAGTGTTGATGGTCTGCATGCCTTGTGAGACTACATTAAAAACCATTTAACCATAAATTTTAAAATGGTGAGGATTATGGTATGTGTATCTCAATTTTCAAAAAAGCCTATCTATCTGCATTTATATCTACTCTCCCAGCAATTCCCCAAATCTCCTCTGTATATGGGAACAAGTATGTAAAATAATTAAATGGAAACACACTATTTATATCTACTGAACAAACAACCTTTGGAGTGCCTGAGAACCCACGCCACGCAGTGCAGACGGTGCCTCCGGAGGTAGGTTTGCATCCTGCCCTCTGCCGAGGTGCAGCGTTTAATGACTAGCATTGTACTATACATGCCTGACAGGATAATTATAGGTTATACTTTCAGTTGCTATTATCACAAATCACAAATTCAAAGCCCGATTGTGCTTTTAACTTTGGAGGTTATAATTTTGCTCTTAGCCGTCTGGTTGATGTATAGCATGTGGTTTGACTCCTTTAGACTTTATTATAATCCAAATTTCACCCTGGGCACAAATCACATCTGCTCCATGGAATTCTTTCAATTCTTGTGACTACAGATGGAACACAGAGTGTCTGTTTACCTAATATATGACAAGTGTGTATTTCAATCCTTGTGGGGAAACAGGCCCATTGCAAGGAGGTGTGCCCCAGAGCCCTGACAGCTAGGAGGGAGGAGCAGATCTTGCAGAGCTCAGTGAGATTATGGGAGATGCAGATGGGGGCTCAGTGAAGACAGTTCTCAGACAGGAAATTAAACTTCGTTAAGGACAGCACAGAGGTTATTGGAAGGGTAAATGTTATTAGGCACATTTTCACATGATGAGTCTAGTTTTGGAATTAACTAAGACCACTAAATGCAGAACTCTCAGTCACTGAATATAAAATATACTTGATTACCTAATATGTGAAAATTCTTAACTTTTATTACTTAAGGAGAAAGTCTATAAATTTTCAATAACTTGGCTACATGTGACATAAATATAATGGCTATTTTATTTCTATATATGAAAGTTTTGGAATTCTGCCAGGAAGGCTCATCTACTTTTATAAATAGATCTGACATTCATATGCAGTATTTCTTTCCTAACAGGGATTCTAAATTAGATTATAATTTAATGATATGATCTCGACATTAATATATTCAGACACAGGTAGAAAAAGTACCAGGCAAAACCAATTAAATTGAATAAATTGCATTTAAACATACCAGTCACAAGAATGTTTTCAAATACATTAATATTTTTGGAAGCCCCATGATATACCTCATATTTATAGGCCATAATGTATAGCATGATAAAATTTTATAGTCTTACAAAAATATGGCCTTGTTTGAAACATACTTTGAATTGACTTGAACCTTTCTAAGCTATGCTTGAATTATTTTGGAAAGTCTATGAAAGCAACTGAAAACTACAGGCACTAACTAAATAATAAAGGCTTCACATACTAAGATAGCATTTTTTTCATGAGCAAAAGTTAATAATATTTACACATCTTCAATTTTGAATAATTACAGTACTTGTAAATAGGTGAGAATGTTACCATCAGTATAATCTTAGATACTGGAATGTTTTAAATTCTCTATGGTAACTGTTAGTTTGACGTGAAAGCTTTTAAAAATAGTAACACTTTCAAAGAATTCTATTTTTCTTGAATTGGTGGTGGTATTAATAACATCATAAATTTAAAATTTTATCAATTTAAAGTGTCTAGTGCATTGACTGACAGTTCTGGTCATTTACTAAAAGACCCAGATAAATCTGTCTGAGATACTTCTTTTCTATATTCTCCCATCAATTGTACGAATGACTGAAAATATTTCAAAGTCACAGATAAAGAATGTTTATGGCCTTTCAATTTGAATTTTGTCACAATTCTTATTCTGCTAACTTGTTGCTGGTATTAGTTTCTGGTGGGTGATTTCATTCTATTTCTGCCACATATTTGAATTAAAATTCCAACTGTGTTGTATGGATTTAAGGAAAGAAAGGCAGCCATTTTTTTTTTAAGAGACTAGCTGGATTTCTTAACTTTGCACAGAACTAGAACCTTCTGAAATAAAATTCTTGCTGTGAGTTAGAGACACAGGAGCCTGTTGCTTAGAGTTGGCCATTTAAAAAAAGTGAGCTCACAAATTAAAATTTGTTAAACTGAGGATATCTGCCTCACGTACTTTTAGTTTTGGTCTCATCTTTGAAACCACTATTCCTCTGATTAGAAGGCACACAGGCTTCTGGCTGAACTCTAGTGTAAGCTCTTCTTGGTTGATGCCTTTGTGGAAGTACCCACTCTGAGAATCTCATAAAGGGAAACTGGGATATACCACACCACCTTGATTCTTAGGTCATTTCAAACAGTGCTCGTAAATTCATAAAAAACTTGTGCAGCTAATTTTGCTCTAAATGTTTACAGTCAGGAACTTCAAAAAACATAAAGAGATTGAATTGACACTTCATACACGATCTTCTCAATTCACCAAACTGTCATTGAAATTTCTTTGGAGAGGATCACAAAGGGTAAAATGAGATTAATTTATTTAGTGGCTCACTATGGCACTATATTTGAATAATGCATTGAGTAATTTAAATCATTACAAACAGGAAGCATCCATCATTCTTTGCAGGACTATTGTTTCCCTTCAGCTCAGCAACATCGGCTTCTAATGTCAAAATTTGTTGGATGGTGTGTCTATGAAGTGCACTCAAATGGAGCCAAGAAATTAGGCATATGCTAAGTCAGTCAGCTGGTTATTCAAATAGAATAACGTTCTCCTTGATCGCTTGCTCTGTCACTGAAGAATTTCCGTGATTATCAATGCAAGAAACAGAGTTGAGTGCCTACATATTTTATCAACACTTTGTCTGGAGTTGTCAACAGTGCTTGTTGTTACAGGTTACTTTTTCTACTTTAAAATACTTTGCATCCTTCATTAAATTTCTGTGACAGGACAGCACAGATGGACTTTCCTCATTAAGTTGATCTGAATTCTTTTAGATTTATAGGAGGGGAATGGATGGGTTAGCCTTTAAGTCCCAAATCTAAAGCCATCAAATTCCTGATAAAAAGCAGCTGACTAGGGCAAATGATGATGATGATGATAATTCTTCACCCTATCTTCAGAAACTTAAGATTACTTCTAGTGGCAATTTAAAATAAGATTACTGTTGAGTTACCATTGGGTACTCAAAAGCGTTTTTATCATAGATATTTTCAGACATGCAGTAGAATGAATTCCCATACGTCGGTCTTAAGTACTAGTTTTTAAGTTCTAGAATTCAAAGGCTATTTTGAGACTTTGAACCTTTATTATTTGTTCACTTTATGTAGAGATACTTTAAGGCGAATAAAGCAGGGGTTATGTAATCAATGAGCGCTCACCAACACACTGGTTCCACTGGTAATGCTGAATATATCCTTGTGGGCAGCCACACCTGTAGCCTCCCAGGATGTTCTGGCAGCCATGCTGGCACCTGTGGTTTCCATCGCATTCATCAACATCTGCAAAAACAACCCCAGCAAAATCTTTAGGTCCCCCTTTCCTCTACTCTTCTTGAATGCATTCTAAACACAACCTTCAGGGGAACAAATAAACAAGACATGGTGCCCAGAGAAGCTATGATTTCTTTCCAAGTCACATGGTTATTAGTCAGTGGTGGCACAAAGCATGGTTCAGAGATAAGAAACCAGCTCATTCTATGCTCTCCACCAGACCATGGTATATCAGTGCTCTGAATAACAGCTTAATTTCAGCAAATCAACCATAGCAACCACAAATGTTGTGCATTTTGGATTGATTAACTACATATGGTATGATTTATCTGGTAAATTATATACATATCTATATATAGATAAAGATACACACATTACATATTCTAGTAGATTCCAAAGTGATTCACATGTAATTCTCATTTTGTGGAAGATACAAGCACTAAGAGATACCTAAAAAGTATAATGGTTTTGGAAGCGAACACTTTTATTACCATTTAAGGTTAATTAGATGCAAATCCCTTTTAAGTATTTGACTGTTATTTTTAGACAAGATGTGGTATTATTATACATATGGAGTAATTTCTTTGTTCATATATGCATACTCTTTTGGAATGACAACTGAGGCTTTGAAATCTACCCAGAAAGAGTGAAATAAAATCGGCATGTCTGATGTATGTGTAACAAATTTACATGGATAATTAATAAGTGGTATCTTATGTGCATGGTCATGAGCTGGACTCACACATGGCAAGCAGCTGTAAGTTCAGAACACTTTCAGTGTGTCAGTGACTTCAAATATAAAATCGAAAAAAATTTTTTTTGGTACTAGGGATTGAATACAGGGGAACTGAGCCACATCCCTAGCACCTTTTTATTTTTTATTTTGAGACAGGTTCTCACTAAGTTGCTTAGCACACCTCGCTAAATTGCTGGCTTTGAACTTGCAATCTTCCAGCCTCAGCCTTTGGGGCTGCTGGGATTATAGGTGTGCACCACCGTGCCCAGTTAAAATTCAAAAGTTTTAAAATAAGTTTTTGGCTGAAAGACATAAAAATCCTATAAGTCTTATAAAGAACTCATTAAATACTTTGAACATATATAGAAAGAGTTCAAAATCATATTTCTAGGAATAATTTATTTAAAATGGATAATTAAATCAATAAAATATACATTGTAAGGTTACATAAGAATGTAGAAGGAAATGTATGCAGCTCATGATCTTGGTCATGGTTTATCCCATAGAAGAGACCAATCCTAATACATCTGTCCTATAATATACTAGATCTTGCAATATAAACACTGAAGACCTGGATGGTATTTTATCGACTGCAGGCAGATTCTTATTTTGTCACCATTGAACTGTTCCTTTGGATTTTATTAGAGGAAATACCTATTGCTGGGGAGACTTTATAGAGAAAACTCATTGTAGAAAAAGACAATATGGCAGGAGTCTCAGCCCATGTAAGATAGAAGAAATAGCCATCAGTTTTCCCCAGTGCTTTCAATACATTTCTCTAATTCCCTGTGGTAACAGGTTCTCTTTTTCCATTTAACTTTTTACACTTTGAACCATCATGGAACAAAAGCCCAATTATTGTTAATTTGTGGTATATTTGTATGCCACCGTAAACCATGTTGAGCACAGATTTCTTTTTCAAATCAATTATTTCTCAGATCAATGATTAGGTAAACAGGTTTTTTTTTTTAAAAAAAAACATTTACTTGTTCTTTTTAGTTATACATGACAGTAGAATGTATTTTGACATATTATTCATACAAGGAGTATAAAGTCCCATTCTTGTGGTTGTCCATGATGGTGGAGTTACACTGGTGATATATGCATATATGAACACAGGAAAATAGTGTCTGATTCATTCTACTGTCTTTCCTATTTTCATCCACCCTCCCTATCCTTCATTCCCCTTTGTCTAACCCAAAAAACTTCTATTCTTCGCCTACCTCCACCACTCCATGTGTTAGCATCCACATATCAAAGAGAACATTTGGCGTTCAAACAGCTTATTTTTAAAAGTTAATTTGTAATTCCAGAATTTTTGTTTTATCACATTCACATTTTCCTCTGCTCTCAAAAAGATCACTAAAACTTATGGACAAAATTCAATTGCCAGATTCTATTTTGCTAAACCATCATTTTCTCTTTTGAGATGACTGCAATTTATCATCTAATGGCTTGGAGGTTGAGCGAAATATGTAGTTTGCTGTTATGAGATAAAGGATTTTTAAGCAAATAAACTCACCTTCACAGTTCAATCCAGTGGCATCAAGAGAGAACCCTCTCTGGCATTCGCAGTTGAAACTTCCAGGGGTGTTCTGACAGATTCCCTTTGCCCCGCAGAGTGAAGGCTGAGACCCACACTCATTGTTGTCTAGCAAAGCACCAAGAAGGAGGTGTCAGACATCCCAGTTATTCACACATGACTTACATTTTACTACATGAAGTAAAAAGTGATGGATGAAAGCTTAATCTTCACTATGTAAAAACCTAAGCCTGCATTCACTGTTATATTAAAGGCAAACATGGTAAGAAAAACTGTATTTCTGAGAGGTTTGAAACTAGGGTGTATTTTAGGGCCACTGCAGGAATAATTTTAGAGAATACAGACGGAACATCTTTTAGCATGTGCTTTCTAAAATGTAAAAAAAAAAAAAAAAATGCCCTGTATTCATTAGCATGCTCTAAATTACCACGAGCCTGTACACATTTTATCTGGACACCATAGCTATTTTCAGAACATGATGTAGAGGCATTGCCTGGAATATACGGTGCACATGTGCTTGGACTGTTCAGGCCTTTCTTTCTCAGGATATTGTTCTTGTGAAAAAATGTCTGTACCATTAGCAACTTCTTTAGACCACTAATTACAAGGGGCCTGTTCTAAATAGAAGTATGAAGACACGATTTAGTAATCATTTAAAATACAACTTTCATGTACCTACCAAAAGTGTGTGAAAGTTCCCGACTGTAATTTTGCCTTACCAATGCAAGCAGTGTGGTGCTGGGTGAAACCAGGTGGACATTTACAGGTAAAGCCCCCCAGGGTGTTGACACAGAGGAACTGGCAGTTGTGTTGTTTGGTCTGACATTCATCGAGGTCTGAAATTAAAGACAGTCCCATGGAAATCAGAGCAGTGATCTGGCTACGCATCCTTTCTCATGAAACCGCAGGAGGCATGCATGTTTCATTGGGAGTATTTTGTGCAATTTCTTTTTTTTTGCTGGGATCTTTGTGGGCTTCCATATGCATATGACAACAAGCACTTTCTCTCCCAGTATTTGAATGGCATCAATATCATGGGCTACTATGACAGGATGACAAAGGCAATCCGAACACAGTTTTCTTAAAATAAGTATCTAAAAGTAACTAACCAGATCACAATAGGTTCCATGAACTATTCTCAAAACTAATATTCAAAGGTTATAATTCTTGCATTTAATGCACTTTAGTATGTTCAGATTGTTCCTAGTAAAGGAGGGATCAAATAAAAATAAAGCTGAATTTCGAAAATGATGAAGGTCCTAACACAAGCATCCAGCTGGATTCTCCAGATCAAATAAAAACACCATCAATACCAGAAAGCAAAAAGCAAAAACAGGTTCTGTAATTTTAGTCACAAATAATATTCATAACTTGGCAGGGGGGTGCACATCTATAATCCCAGAGGCTCAGGAGGATGAGGCAAAAGGATAGTAGGTTCAAAGCCAGCCTCAGCAATTTAATGAGGCCCTAAGCAATCTAGCAAGACGATGTCTCTAAATAAAATAAGGGCTGTGGATGTGACTAAGTGGTTAAGCACTCCTGGGTTTAATCCCTAGTATACCCCCACCATGGTATTAATATTTGGACTTATATAAAAGAAAACTCAACATTTGGTATTGGTTAGTCTGAAAAATTAGGAAAATACATTTAAAATACATTCACTACATAATATAAGATGTAGACAAGACTGATTCATTATTTTATGGCTTAAAATATTTCAGTTGCACTCATATTATAAACACTGCAAAATTAAATTCACCCATATTGGCTCTCCAAACATGTTCAAGATAATATTAGGTCTTGCTCTTAGTTTGTTTTTGGTATGTTTTGGAAATAAATCTCATTTTACTGAGGATAATCTATATTTAAAATTTTTCTTAGTCCTTTTATTCCACACGGGTGAAGTTTCCTACAAAATCAAATATGAGTATACTATTGAAACTATTTTAATAATTAAACTTAGCTTAAAAATAATTACTTTTAATACAACTTACTTTTAATATAATTTACCCATTAATTTTCACTTTTCTGCAACAGATGTGTAATAAAGATAGCTTAGAGGAATGAAATCTTAGGTAAGTAACAATAGAAAATCTTTTAGTGATTTGTTTCAACTCTTCCCCTGCCAACATTTCATTTTGCTTTGTTTTAATTTTTAAAAAATGTGTGTGGTTTGCTCTAAGGAGCCAACTCTTGGACTTTAAAACATTTTCTCTGCTTCCATTAATGGGCCTTTTGATAGAAGTTTCTATGACTAATAAAATAGCCACTGAGAAGGTGCATTGTTATGAAGATGATGATGCACATGGTATAATCCCTGATTACCTAATATCAGAATCTGAAAGTAGAGAGAGAGAAAAGACTCATAATTTCTGGAGACTCTTTGCTCACCTTTGCACGTCTTCCCATCCTCTTGCAGGACGTAACCCCGTGGACAGGAGCACTGATAACTCCCTTCAGTGTTCTTGCAGATAAAGTTGCATGGTTTCGGGGACTGGGAACATTCATCAAGGTCTAAGTAAAAGTGATGTGAAGATTAAAGTCCTGGTTAAAAGAAACAACCAGCTTCTCTCCTCCCTCCATATTCTCATATTACTCTTTTTGCTTTTCCTCTGGCACTTAAAATGAAATACAGCCAGACAGAAATGAGACACAGGAAGATTTTCCTTAAGGTAATACTGAAATGGGTAATCTATTGGGATATCACATAAGCTGATGAAATATGGAGGAAATATTTTTTTTTCTTTAGTGAAAACTAAATCGATTATTTTGTAAAAATTCAATAAAGGGCAGTCCCCTCACCTCCAAATGTCAGAATGAGATAATAAAAAAATAAAAAAAAACAATAAAACAGTCAAAGGATTCTCTACTGAGACTGCTTAGCAATAGAAATTTCAGATGATGCTTATTTTTATGCAGAGAATAGTAAAAAAGGCATTCTTTGTATATTCAAAACATGCAAACTCACAATAAAGGCATTTTTCTTTCATCAAAAGAATGACAAGTGGGTATTTGTAAATTAAAAGATAAAATATTGAAAGAATATTTCATAATTTTTAGGTTTCCCTGAGGTTGAATAGACATTTTTTGATGAATTGAGCATTTCTGCAGCCCACATGGTCAAACAAGTAGCTGAAATGGTGCTGTCAGGAACCACATTATTGAGAGGAGTGGCATTGTTTTCATAAAATGTGTGTTCTGAAGCTCCTTGACAAAGATCCTATACTGACAGTAAGCAATTTGTAAGACACCGTAGTAGACAAGTCCCAGATACAGAGGTGCCCAGCCTCATTGTTATGGTTTGGATGTCCCCCAAAACCTCATGCGTGACACAATGCAAGAAGGTTAAGAGGAGAAACGACTAGGTTGTAAGAGCCTTAACTGAATCAGTGATTTAATTCCTTGACAAGGATTAACTGAGTGGTAACTGAAGTGTTAGGGTGTGGGTGGGGGAGGTGGAATGGCTTTGGTGTATATATTTGTATCTGGTGAGTGGAGTCTCTCTCTCTGCTTTCTGAACACTATGATGTGAGCTGCTTCCCTCCACTACACTCTCTAGCCATGATGTCCTGCCTCACCTAGAGCCTGGGGGAATAGAGCCCTCTGTTGACCTCTGAAACCATGAGCCCTCAAATAAACTTTTCCTCCTCTATAGTTGTTCTGGTCAGATCTTTTGTCACAGCAGTGAAAAAGCTAACTAAAACACTCACCTACACAAGATGTTCCACTGATGTCTGTGGTGTAGCCAACTTTGCAGAAGCATCGGAAGGAGCCCATGGTGTTGATGCACTGGCCGTTGGTGCAGAGGTTTGGCATTACCTTACATTCATCAATATCTGTGGACCAAGAAAACCAACAATAAACAGAGGTCAGTATGTATGCAAAGTGAAAATTATTTGAAGTGAAGAGAAACTTAGGAACTGAAATGAGAAAACCGACAGCAAATACCCCTAGTACTTCAGGAGAATCTTTTCATTATTCAAAGAATAGAAACATGGAAGGAAAAGAAGTGATACAAAGACATAAGCAAAAGAGGATGTGTGCTGAAATTGCTTTCTAGGAATACCCATTTTGTTATCTAAGTATCAATCTTCTTTTTTTTCCCCCCTGTCATCTAGAGGGCTACCTCTCTGAAATCCAACTAATTTGGATTTGAGATGATTTCCCATATTTTGGCCTCAAATTAACATTTCTATTAGACTCTGAATAAATAATTTTTGGTAGTAGTCAGGCAAAGAATTGGGAATCTGTGTAATAATGGAGGAAAATGGCCATTTGCAGAACATTGGTTTCTTAACTGGGTGTACCAAAGAATGGAAACCACCAACCAATCAGGAGACTGTTATTTTGAGACTATGCTACAAATAGAAGAAATTCCTATATACAAATAAACAATATTTACTTAAGTAAGGCAAGTGTAGTTTGGAGGTTACAAGAATGCACTTTGGGGTCAGACAGATTTGTTCCATCCCTGGAATTATAGTCCCTTAAAATGAGCATGATCTTGGAAACATTATTTATTGTTATATTAGATTTGTGTTTCAGTTTCTAATTCATTAATATTGGAATAATAAATTCTACCTTCTAGAGGTTTGATATGAAGAAAAATATTTTAAAATTTCTCCAACTTAGACAAGAACATCCTGTCTATTTGTGTATATAATACACACACATATGTAAACAGAAACATGCAAATATTTAAGCTATTATCATTACATCAATTTTCACTCTTCTTTCAAATTAATCCAAATTAATGAAATTCACTATATTGATAAGATAAATGATGTTTTTCAACTCCTCACCTCTTCCATCTGTGGTATATCCTGGGCCATGAGGACAAATCTTTTTGTACTGGGCAGTTCCAGGAAGTGGGCAAAGCTCACACTGGTGGCCCCAACCTCGCCCGCCATCACAGCAGCATTCTGACTTTGTGACAAGATTGCGACTGCTGGATGCCATCTGACACATTGTCTGTAATACCTCTGCAAAGCAGAGTCCCTGTCGATTGTCTGAAACAGCAAAGTAGTAAGAGTTAAGGCTAGAGAACTTACACTTCATTATATTGGGTTTCAAATTAAATAGGACAATCAATGCTTTCCCTCAGCAATATTTGTTTTAAAGATAAGTGTTCTTTTATATGAATAATCCACATTGCATAAGACAGCTTAACTGTAAAGTTTTGGTGATGGTTAAGTTCACAGGGTTTTCTTCACTACAGACAACTCATTAAATTTGACAAAAAGTGATACTATACAAACAGATGTATCTTTTTCCTTCAATCCATGAGCAACTAAAGGATAATGAACCACCATTCCCATAGAATCCAAATGAAAGGAAAATTAAAATTTTCTCTCTCAATAAGCAAAGGAGCAACATGATTTATTTTTGAAAAGCAACTTCTAGACTATGTTATGAGCTTGGTACATATTCAGTCAAATCTCTTGTTATTCTCTTCTAAAATATTATTTAAAAATCTGGACTGAGCAATTTTTGTTTTTTAGTGTAAATAAAGGAATCTCTCTGAGGGAAATCTATAATATGGTTTTATAAACCACCATAGTGAAACTGTTTGTAATATGAGCAGAAAATTACACTTTCCTTGTAGGTTATCTTTTCAATTTCCTAAAAGATTGATTATTAATAAAGATTCAGACTGGAGACAGCAATAAACAAAACTTTTTTCCTGACTAAAAAATGTCCTGGGATTTGAAGCAGCTGACCTCATTCTGAGAAGGACTGCACATAGTCGAAACATGGTCTTTTTATGCCACATCAAATGATGATATTCTTTGTTTGCTTTAAATCTTAATATACCATACTTTTCCAGTTGCCATAATCAGCTGCAAAGGTTATAATGTATGCACATTTTTTTGCATTAAAGATACAACACAATGTCACAGGAGAATATTTTGTAAAACATTGTATTTTGCATTAAGATACAACACAATGTCACAGGAGAATATTTTGTAAAACATTTTATGTACCATTAATATAAAAATCAACCTTCATTTTTGAAATGTGGCATTTACTTTGCATTAATATCAGCAGAGCTTACCTCACATTGCAAATATTTTCTTTTGGAATTAAATCATCCCCTGATGTAAGTTTTACTAAGGTCACATTTTCCATAGAACTTAATTAATCTTAATTTTGTAAAGTCTATTTAAGATTGTTATTTATATTACACATAGATGTGCACCACAAGACACACGTGTACAAATACGGCATTTTAATAGATGTGTACTTTGAGGAAGAAGTATGTGGATTACTCAGATTGGAACATTGGTTTAGCAGACAAGAATATATATATGTGGCACTCTTCTGTGATGACATCATAAAACAGATGTCTTATTTACCAAGTAAAACATAATTCATGTATCAACTTACCAAGACATTCAGTGCCTGAGGAACTTGACTGGAATCCTTCATTACACTCACACCTGTAGCTTCCAATTATGTTAATACAACGCCCGTTTTCACAGATTCCTGGTTTGGTCCTGCATTCATTTTCATCTTTAGAAAAACAAATAATATGAAAAATGAGTGGCTTGTAAAATCATAAATTACCCATTGTCTTCCGGTGAGTTATATCTTTTTTTTTTTTCTTTTTGGAACTTCTTTTATCAAAATACCAAGATGGGATTAAACACAGTAATTAATCTTTACCTCATTCTTCCAGGTGGTTCTTTCTTAGGGAACATTTTCTTCCCACTCACCTCCCTCTGGGGAAGATGGATGGGCTTCTATTCAGAATGGAAAAGCTGGCTTTTGGAAGGGATGGGCTTGCCCCAAGACACCAGACCCGAAGGGGAAGAACTTTGGGTAAGAAGCTGTGAGTTTATGTGACAGGAGATAAAGGCTGCAGGGTGGGAGGAGGGAAAGGCCTCCCAGGCCAGGCAGGAAGGCTCTGGGGAATACCACAGAAGCTGTCCTCTGTGAGGGCAGTTAGTGAGACAGGCAATAGGGGAGTACTGCCCTTTGATAAAGAAATCAATCTATTAGAACAAAATTATTTTATCAAAGTTTCCCATGTAAGTACTTATTGTATTTATTTCATATTTCTTAAATATTATTTAGTTATTTTTTGTCAAAGCTATGGTGTTAGGAGTGTAAGGTAGCTCATGGCAATCTTATCTTTTGGATAAATTGCTCCTTTCATCTTTACCAAATTTTAATTTTCAGTCTTTTTCCCCGGGTGTTTCTCTTTATCAGCGCTTGCCTTGAATATCTTGCTCTATTGCTTTCTTTTCAACCTATCTCACATTTGATTAAGGTACATTTCTTGTAAAAAGCACCTTGCTAAATTATACCCCATTTGATTCAAATGTATGAATTGTCAAGATCATTGTACTGTCATGTGTAGCTAATAAAAAAAAGCACCTTGCTGCATTTTAAACAATTTTTAAATTACATTTATCTTTAAACCAGCAATTTAGCCAACATCTATCATGACTGTCATGTCTCAATTTTCACCTGCCATTTTATTTTTTTACATGTACTGTGCTATTTCCTCCTTTTCTCAGCTATTAGATTAGTCTAGTTTTCTATTCCTTCTTCTTGCTCCCAACTCATATTTAGAAATTACAGTGTACTGTTTATTCTTCTAGTGGTAACAAACAATTTCAATGCATGCTTCAAAATTACCCATTATGTTCTAGCAGTTTGAATTAAATCTTTGTTACTCAATTTGTAGGTGTCCTATATATGGGGCATTGAAACATAATGGATTTTAGTGCATATATTTTCTACCAGTGTCAAAAGTTTAAATACATATATTTTTTGTTCCAAAAGCTTCTGTAACAAGTACCTTTGTGAGTATTTACTTCTCTTTGCTCTCTGCCAGTGCCAACAACCATGTTAATATGATCTAGAAACTTTGTCTTGTTACATTTGTAATGTTCTATCCATCAGCATCTACTTAAATAAACATCTACTTACTGGCTTATTGGCTCTCCACCACATCACATATACAATCACTTTCTCTTGGATTAATTTTAAAAAATTATATTAAAGTATACAGTTCAGGAATTATTTCAGAGAGGGTATTTGAGTGGTAAATACATTCTAAAACAGATTTCTGACAAGGTCTTATTTTGATTATTTCCATACTTGATTTTAGAATTTTAGTTAAAAATTATTTTCTTTTACTCAGCATTACTGTTCACTTGTAGGGAATCTAGCTTTTCTTTCTGGAAGCTCTAAGGATTTTAACTTTGCTCTTAGTGTTTTGAAATTCACCACGTTGTGTCTTGAGGTAAATATCATTTCCCTTTTAGGAAAAATAATATTACAACCATTTAAAAATATATAAAGTACTGAGCTAATCTCTGAATTTTAAAAATTGCCTAATTATTATTTCTAGAATCTGAGGGTGCAAGGTCTGCCACCTTGATCTAATCTTTTCCCTAATGTCATCCCACCTTTGTTCTAATTAACATTTTAGTCGTCTGAATTGTGTTTTTCAAAAAGGGCTCTTGCTAAATATACTGCCTGAGCTCAGATATATAATAGAGCATTTGTACTTGAAAGATAACTTAATATGTCCCAAATTCTTAGATTACTTTTGCTTTACTGCCACTCATTTTGAGAATTACCAAAAAGCAGGGGTTGCTGTTGTTGGCATTTGTAACTTTAGAAGGTATACTTTGGTTTGATGTGCCATTTATAAAATTTTCATTTCCAGCATTCACTTTCAATCCTTTGCCAATTTCTGGACCATATCAGCATTGCTAGTAATTGACATTTTCATTTTCCATCACTCCTGTGCATGCTCACCTGCCTGACCCAGTGCAGCACAACAGGCTTGAGGAAAACAGTCTCAGACATGCCTCATTTTCACATTCAAGTTGCCAATGGCTATTTGGTTCTTCCTCAATGATCATTGTTTCTCAGAATGTTCATGCTCCTATTTTCTAAAATGATTCCCTTGACACTGAAATGCATATGCTCTCACTTCACTGTGAGCTACCAGGATGTGGCCTTCTGTCCTTTGCCCACAATGAAGTGTCTTTGGTTTTCCTAAGGCCAGCCCTGCACTGGCAGTCTGGGGTTGCATTTCAACATTTCAAGGACTGAACCCCTCAGCATGCATTCTCTAGAAACTACATTCTAACAAACACTCTCTCAATCACATTTTACCCCTCTAGTTTGCTGCCACGTTTCTTTATTTTCCTTTAGGATAAAACTTCCTGAAAAAAAAAAAATCTACGGTAGTCCTGTCTACTTCCTCATCTGATACTTTCTTTTCTTTTCTTTTTTTTTATATGCCTTTATTTATTTATTTTTATGTGGTGCTGAGGATTGAACCCAGGGCCTCACATGTGCTAGGCAAGCACTCTACCGCCGAGCCACAACCCCAGCTCCAACATCTGATTCTTTCTTAACTCACATGCTCTGTCCATTGAAGCAGCTCATCAAAGCTTCTTATTCTTCCTCTCAATAGTGTTATCTTAAGGTTATTACTCCCTGACACTTGCATCATGTACTTTTTTTAGTTCTTGAGACACCATACCAACCTGGAGAGCTTCCTGTCTTGCTGGCTGGTGTTCTCATCAATCCCATGTGTGTGTGTGTGTGTGTGTGTGTGTGTGTGTGTGTGTGTGTGTGTGTGTTTTAAGCACGATGTATAGGCCAGCAATTTATATCTCTGCCCTCTGCCCACTTGACAGTATACAGAACTTTTATTCTTTTGTGTTCTCACAAATTCTGGTCCTCTGGCTTTTCCAAGGTAGCATCATCCAGTCAGTTATTCAAGTAAAAATCCCAGGACTCATTTTTTTTAATGCCTCTTTTCCTTTGTCTACCATATCCAACCAATCCATCAGCAGAACCATCTGTTGCTGAACTCCAGTCCACTTCACTCCCTTTCTAGACTCTTTATGGTACCATCTTTATCCTTTCATCTGGATAATTTTTAAAACCACCTAAATGAAATCATCCCTCCTTAAAATGCATTACCTAAGGCAGCCAGAAATCTCTAAAAATGCAAACTAGTCAATAACAACAAGTAACAATTGAAATTTTACCATCTGCCAAGCACTGAACTAAGGGTTCAATAATTCTTTAATCAAGCCAACAACCCTATGAGGTAAGTGCTCTCATTATTCCTATTTATTTTTACAGGAGGAATTTGAGGTACAAAGGTAAGCCAAGTTGCCCAAGGTCACAGACCTGGTGGAAAAGAAACCAGATTTTCCTATTCACCCTTCATCCCTGGGGCCCACAAACCACTCCTCCACAGTGTGCTCTGCATCAAGCCAAGCTCTTCATGGTGGCCACAGCGCTCTCGCCGCTCTCCTACACAAACTCAGCTCTGCTTGCCTCACTTCTGCCACACGTGCTTTGCTCTTGGCATTTCTTGTTTCACTTCTTGGTTGCAGCTTCATCAGAGAAGCTGTCTTCCAAATGACAGGAGCTCCGAGTCAGTCATGGAATGTTATTTTCTTAAAAAGACTTGCCACTCTATGAAATGATCATGTTGATGTCCTTATTTATTCCATGCCTGTCTCTTCTAGATCAGGACATAAACTCCTGGAGAGTAGGGGAACTGTCCTCTAGTTCATTACTGTATCCCCAGCACCCCAAACATCATAAGTGTTCAACAGATACAACCGAAGCAATGAACAACTGCTCTGCACCAGCTTTTCACGAGTCAGTATGCCTTTTATGATGTACAAGAAACTTTTCCCCAAATACTCAAACATTTTTGAATATTTTTCCTGTTTTGTTTATTTTCTTTTTTAAAGGATTTCTATGATGCATGCATTAGGGATTTATTTGTCTTCCCCTTGTTTGGTCTTTCTATTGATCCCTTGCAAATCCACATTCCTGATTGTGTTTTCAGTCTTCATGTGTTTTATGACTTCTCATGTGACTTTAATTTCTGTGGAGTTTTATTTCTTCCCAGGGCTTTACGAGATCCTCAATTCTTAATTTTGTCTTGTCTTCTCTTTCCCAATCTTTTTTAAAATCTATTTACATTTTTTACTTAATAATATCTCTTACAGAGTATTAGAGTGACTTTTCTAACTCTTGGTTTCCTGAGGTTCTTGAGTCTGTTTATTTTCCTTTCTTCTCTTTTTCTCCAATATGTAAACATTAGCTGCAGAGTTGTACAATTAATTCATCTTTGGACCATTTTCTCCAGTTCAGCTACTTGCTGAAAACAACAGCAGAGCAGGTCACAACCAGTACACTTCCACAGTGTCAATTTGCAGTTTTTGTAGGAACATTTCCTTGCCAATCGGTCATGCTTTCTGTCCTGGCATTACACTCAGGCTTTCAGATAATTAAGGAGATAAAGATCTGTACTCACAGGCACACTTAAGTCTTAGAGTCTGATGCTTTTCCTCTTCTTCTTCTTGCCTTACTTCTGATGCTTTTCCTCTTCTTCTTCCTGCCTTACCTCTAGAAGCCTCCACGTCTAGATGAGTTTGTGGATAATTAAACATCATGCTACCAGCTTCTCCTTCATTTCCACCTCTCTTGATACTTTGGTGGGTAGACACTTTCACTGCTGTCCCCCACTTTTGTCCCTAACCTTCTAATCAAAGATTGCTGGAGGAACTTTAAAAATTAGGGCAATCCACCAACATCTAAAGAAGATTATGCTACCAAACATCTTCCATGTTTTTGTTTGAAATTTTACATCGTTAGAAGGCGTTCTTGGAAGCTGCAGTGGTGACCATTTCTCTTTTGATCAAGACAGTCCTGTATTCTCCCTCACCTGTCATGATTCTAAAATCTTCCAGGTTTGAAAATGAGATAGAAGAAACTCCTCTATTCTATCAACTTAAAAATAAAACCTTCCTTCCCCTAGATTATATTTCAAAATGTTAATGAATTCAAAAGTTATTCTGCTGTCATTTTCATTAAAATTTAATAATATTGGTACATTTTTATTAGAGATCTTTATTCATTTATTTAAGAAATAATTACTGGGCTATATTATATTGCATAGTCAAGTTTCCACCTCTGATTAAGTTTACAGTTTTCTTTACAAAAGGTTTTAGAATTCCTGTGTAACTTCCGTAGCTTGCAATATTTTATTATTGCAGTTGACCTTTTTGAGTAATTTTGTTGGATTTCAATTTCATGTACTTAACATTTTTGAAAATTATTTGTAGGGGCTCTATCTTTCATCCTGAGTTTTGTAAACACTTTACAATATTTTGGCTATTTTTATGGAATTTCCAGTCATGAAAACATTGTCTGCATAAAATGAAAAGTTTCCTCATGGTCAAAAATAAACTTTGCAAACATTTCAGCTATCAGTGTAGTATAATGAAGAGTTTGAGGATCAGAAAAGTTCCAGAACCTACATCTTGTCATTTAACAAGAAAAGATACACATGTAAAATGTGGCCCTGGATCTTTTCTTTGTAAAATAAAGTTCACATGATCATGGACTATTAGGGGCAGAGCAAACACCCCTCTACTCCACTCCTTCCACCAATCCTGCTCACTGAGTACAGTGAGGAAACTGAGGAAGGACTGAGAATTAAATCACTCTGAAGGCACACAGCTTACTTAGGGCAGTTCCAGGACCTGACACCTGGAACTGGTGTCACATGAAGCTCATGTGTTTGGTCCCCAAAGCAGCAATGTTCATAGGCGGGGCTCTGATTACATTAATTGGTTAATCCACTGATTGGTTCATAACTGAATGGATGACTAGGAAGTGGTGTAAGCTGTAGGAGGTGGGGGCACAATGAACAAAGTAGGTCTCGAACCCAGCCCCTTCTGCTTCTTGGCCTCCATGAGGTGAGCAGCTCTGCTCCACCACGCCTCTCAGTCATGATGCTCTGCCTCACCACAGGCCCACAGCAATGGAGCCAGCAGACCATGGGCTGAACCTCTGAAGCTTGGGCCAAAATAAATCTATCCTCCGGTAAGTCGTTTTTCTCAGGTATTATTTTACAGTGATAGGAGACTAACACAGAAATGAGGTCCATTAGGTGCATATCCCAAAGGGGAATGTAGAGCCCTAGCCCCTTCCTCTCACCCTTTTGCTTCCTGGCTGATGAGGTGAGCAGTTTTGCTCTGCCATGTGTTCCTGCCATGATGGTGCTGCCTCACCAAAGAACCAAAACCCAGGGCCATTGGCCATGGCTTGGAACCTCCAAAACTACGAACCAAAATAAACCTTTCTATGTTAATTATCTCAGGTATTTCACTATAGTGACAAATCCACTCATAATCTGATGGATTATTTCAAACATTTAAAAAAATTAATTTTATATTGCACATGTCATTCAGGAATTAACCCTTTTCTAAATCTAGAGTTTCAGAGTTTCAGGACACAGAAGATCATGAAAAACCAAAGGGCATATGTTCTCAGGCCGCATACTCACCACTGAATGATCCAGAACCTCTTACATTGGTGTGGACCCTGATACAGTCGAAAGCTTACTGTGGCACACTGAGCTTTCACACAGCTGGAAAAATAAGTGGCTTGCAGTGAGGAAGATTTGGGAACAGCGACACCCAAGTGGCTTGGAGCAGGCACGTTACATACACAGAATCATCCTTCAAAGCTTACCTACACAGCCTTCTCCATCAGGCCTGCGGGCCATTCCAGGGGGGCAGATGCACATGAAGGTGCCAATCAGATTCTTGCACATCATGCCTCTGGATTCACAGTCGTGTAGCCCTTCAGCACACTCATCCAGATCTATATAGCATTTTTAATAGGAAAAAGAAAAATAGGAAATGGTCTGAAGCAGGCTATACTTCAGTAATTTTAAGTCACATTTTTTGGTCTTTGGCTCTAAACATGTTATTTTATGGTATGAGACAGAAAGGTGGATCATGGTCTCTTCAAGTGTTGGCTATACTCCGGATTCACAACCATTCCAGCACTAATCCTAACAATAATTCCAGGGAAGGGCAATATTTGCTTAAGAACTCAAGACTGTAACATGGTGGCTCCTTAACCCCTCTTTCCTTCTTCAGCTTAATTGCACAAACCATCAGATGTCTCGTTATGTAGGTATGAAACTGTACCAGCAAAATGCTGTCGTATTTATTTCTGTAAAGCTCTAGAAGAAGCCCGCTGAGAACTATAAAATTACTAAATTGTATTCAAGCAAGGCAAATAAAGTTCTAATGACACCCCTGTCTGTGGCCTTACCTTTGCACATCTTCTGGTCCTCCCTGAGGGCATAGCCAACCGGGCACGTGCATTCATAGGATCCAAAGGTGTTCATGCAACGGAAAGCACATAGCAACGGATTCTGGGCACATTCGTTGATATCTGATCAAAGAGATGGAGAGGCATGTGCTTAGCCTAGAGCGCTAATTGTTTGTTTAAAGAAATTCAAATGTATTTACTCGAAGGCCATATAAAAAGCAATAAGATAATAAAACTTCCACTTCTGGTATGTAGATATCGGTACTGGGTAAACTCTTCCTCAATAAATAACAGCTATAAACTCTCGGGAAAAAAATATAAAAGCAACTTGAAGTTTTTAGTGGTGAGTTTGAAACTCAGCGCAAACAACCAGCAGGGAGTAATTTCCACTTTTTTTCCCCCCTGAAATTACCCTGCAGATGGCCATAGTCCTGGCAGTGGCTGCACCTGGTAGCTCAATGTCCAACAGAAACTTCCTGAGATCTTGTCCACATGAACCAGGAGAGGGAATGTGGGAACAACTAATGCAGCTAAAGAGTGAGGGAAGCACTGGAGAGAAACAATACTGTTTTCCACATGCTCAGCCTAAGTTGCTGACTGTACCATGAATTTGTGGGGCAAAACCAAGGAAGCTGGCCAGGAAGGCTTAAAGAGCAGAAACAAAATCTGAGCCTTTACCCTCCACAGGCCTGCCAGACAATAGCTGTCTACAGTGTCCACCCACATTAACTGCCGAGGACAAAAGCATCAACATCCTTCAGAGCAACAGAACTGATTTCAGACTATATCATTCACAATATCTGGAGTATAAATTCAAATTTAACAATATACTGAAGAGCCAGGGAAATATGATCCAATTTCAAGCAAAAAGAAAATCAGCAGATGCCAACCCCAGATGATCTAGAATTATCAAGTAAGATTTTTTAGAGCAGCTACTGTCTGCTCACCAAGGTAAAGGAAAATATACTTGAGGTGAATGTGAACTTCAGCAGAGTATCCTAACAACATAAAGACTAAAACATTAAAACACATTTTATATATCAAGATGAAATCATGCTCAGACAAGAACCACTTGCCTTCACAATTCATCATGGGCCCTGGCTCAAAGCCTTCATTACAATTGCATTCGAAACTCCCAATAACATTGGTACATGTACCATTTCCACATGGGTTGCCGATTGAACACTCATCAGTATCTGAAAGAGAAGAGTAAGAAAGTGCCACAAGGCTTGGAGAACTTTTAGTTCAAAGAAGCATGTCCAAGAAGATCCCCACTGGCCCTCACACATTCCCAGGATCTTTGAAGTGCACAATGACCCTTGCACCCCCTGGCTTTAGCTGGCTGCTCTTTATGCCAATACTTTATGAAGTATTGGTATGCAAGGTCTGACCCCCAAACTGCAAAGCTTTTTCTAAATATCATAAATCCAAAAGAGAGATATGGTCCTCAGCTTTAAGAGAAGATATGATAAGACAAAGTAAAGTGGATCTCATTCCTAGTTATAAGTTTTGGCCATTTTATGTTGCTAGAGAAATTATATACTTGACTGAAGACAAGAGGTTAGGCAACTCTCTCTATCATCACATAAACCAAATCAGTCTGGGTAAAGTAAGGTGGGTAAAGAAAGAACTGTTACTGGTTACTTATCCTGACTTTGTAAATCCCACTACCACCCAGGGTACCTGAGACACTCTTTGCTGAATCTGAGCAACAAAACAGAACTTTCAAATTATGTGGAGCCAACTCACCCACACAGCGCACTCCAGTGTAGTCAAGGTTGTAGCCCATTGGACATTCACAGCGAAAAGATCCGTCCGTGTTGATACACTGACCATTTGAACAAATTCCTGGGCTCTCAAGACATTCATTGACATCTGAAACACACAACTGCTCATGAACTTCCTCATATAAAAAGACATGCCAATACTGTTTATATCTGTCCAACATAGATTAAAATTAATAAAATGATATTTCTTTCATCAGAGAAACACATATTTCATATATCATGACAAGCTCATATACAATGCAAATGATACAAAAATATTATAAATGTACATTAGATAAATATACTATGTGTTACATAGTACAATTAGCATGGCTTATATAGTAAATGAAAAAATATATTGTATAAAATGTGAATATAGGAATAAAATATATAAGAAAGCACACCTTCACGTGTGTCATGAAGACTGGGGACAGTTCCATGGCCATATGGACACAAATCCTGGAACGCAACTGCAGAGAAATACATAAATTCCCCATCATTCAAGAGCCTCAACCATCAGAGAACTTAAGAACCAATTAACAATATACATGAAATTGTACTTATTTTTCTTATACCCAGGTGTCCTTAACAAGAGTCTTCTATTTTCATGATTTATATCAAAAGCAACACCGAGTATATTTATAGAAGGCCACTTGAGCTTGGCCTTCCAGGGTGCCACCCACCTAGGTCTCCTTGTTCTTTCTGGTTTTGGTTCATTTAACAATGAGCCACCAAAAAGACCTCCCCTGCCCTTTACACACAGAAGCCACCTCTAACCTGGAGACCAGGCCTGTTTGATCCTGCAGGGAATTATTCTACAATTCGCTGATGCTCACAAGACTTAGGATAGGAGGCTGCTGGTTTCTACCAGCGAAGAGTTATTGTGCGATTCAACTCTCAGAATCTACATAATATTCTGAGAACTACAGCTTGTGATACTACGCCAACATGGGACTTTTTGTGTGTGAGGTTCTGGGGATCTAACCCAGGGGCTTGTGCGTGCAACCCCCAAACTCCCGACACCAAACTTCTGTAACCATCTGGAATATAATTTCCATTTTCTTCTTGCATCTCCTTCCATGAATCTCTCAAATTCATTCTTCTGAAAGCAAGTAATACCAGCTATTGGGAGGAAAAATGAAATACATGGGCAGGTCTCCCTGTGCTTACACATGTTGTACACAAATGTTGAAAGAAGTCTCCCAGATGAGGATGCTCACTGAACCATCAAAATCTATCCATGAGGGGACCATGTCACCCTCAAAAAATTCACAAATTACATGTCACACCGACTCAACAGACATTGAAACTCTGGTGCAAATGTGTTTATGCCGTCACTCTTACCCTCATCATCCTTGGGACACAGTTCACAGGGGTCGCCCCAGCCCTCTCCTGGCATCTTACTGCAGCAGCATTTTGCTTTGGTGGTGTTGAAAGCTTTGGGTACTGAACACTTGCCATTCTCAAAATTCGTGAAGCAGAAACTCTGGCGAGTATCTTAATCAAGAAATCAAACATAACAGAGCTCCTTACTGGTCATTTAAACAGATGGATCAATTTGTATATAACTCTGCTTTTTTATCTTGGGTACCAAGGATTGAACTCAGGGGCACTTAACCACTGAACCACACCCCCAGCCCTGTTTTGTATTTTATTTCCAGATAGGGTCTCACTGAGCTGCTTAGTGCCTCACTTTTGGTGAGGCTGACTTTGAACTCATGATCTTCCTGCCTCGGCCTTCGGAGCCTCTGGGATTACAGGCATGCGCCATTGCGCTCAGCTATATATATATCTTTCTGACAGAACATTTCTCACAGGCAGAACATGTAGGGCCTGAAAAATTGTCTGTCACACATAGTTTTGAGACTTACATTTTAAAATTACATATATATATATATTATATATATATATATAATATATATTACCATAAACATGTATTTTGTTAGGAGAAAACACTAGCATGATGGTTTGCCATCTAGCTCTGAGTTTCTAAGGGTGAATTATGACTGAAAAGTCATTCCAAAACTTACCAAAGCATCTCCGTCCATTATCAGACAGTACGAAGCCAGGGGGGCAGATGCACTGGAAGCTTCCTGGGGTATTGGTGCAGGAACCAAAAAGACAGATGTTGGGATCTTCATCACACTCATTTATATCTACAGAGCAGAGGGAGAATTTGTTAGTTTATTCAAATCCATACACTGTTTAATATCTGAAAATACGTTATTTGTCCACACCACAATAGGAGACTACTAGCCAATGGAGGTTAAGTATGAAATAAGAGATTACATTATGTATATGCTTAAATTATGCTTTTAAAATAAACCATTTAATGCTTCGAAAGTCAAACATTACATCCAATTTCAACCAACTATATGTGAGAAGTCCTAAGTCATCACCAGCTCCTTATACTTGGTCCTCAAGGAGTGTGTTCAGCCATATGCCTACTTATGTGGCCAATTCAACATCTCATGCATCACTCAACATAGCTACTGACTGATCCACTTCCTGATCCTTTTCTCAATAATCCAAATGGGGAGCATGAAATCAACCTTATTTCTCCCTTTGACCTTAAATAGCCCCATATGCTATTTGCTATTTGCACATGGCCTTCCATTCTTCCTTCTCAGTGCTCCTCAACCCATCTTCAGTTGCCACTTGTATCATTGCAAGTCTCTTGGATTTCTGCACCTTTCCTCTCTTCCCTCACTGCCACCAGGATTGGTTGCCTTTCTAAAGAACCCATCTGATAACTTTGAAAATTTGTGCCTAAGGAAGTAGGAGGACCCAGATACATTGAGAATGTTATCATTTCCCCCTGGTCCCAGAATGGTTCCTTAAAATAAATATGGATATCCCAGCAATGGTGTTTGGACACTTTTTTCATGGAAAGTGCACATTCCATGGGTTACTTTAACTGACTGAATCAATATTACATAACTTCAGGCACATCCGAACGTGAGCTCCATGGGGACACGCCATGTTGCTTTAGCTTACGTTGCATCCTCAGCCCCTAGGGCATGGTGTCTGGCAAATACTAATGCCTCAATTCATATCAGCAGAATTTTAGTGAATGAGTCATATCACAGCCCTTCTAAAACCAAAAAACCAAGAATCCTTGTAATGCCTCCACATGGCCTGGAAGATTAAGTTCAATCTTCTGAGTCAGCCCCATGATGTCCTTTACCATGCTTGTGCTGCCTGTTTTCAAATAGCCTCTTCTGTTTTCTTTCCCTCTTTCATTAGTAAATTCCCACCCAACCCAGAATGTGGTGGATTCTTTGTGATGGACTTTCTTGACCCTCCTCTGTCTCACCATTATCAAGATTACTCACAAGCTCATACTGTACTCCCACATCCCAGACATGCCTCCAGAGTAGTATTTGTCATGACCATACAAAACAGAGTTGCTTACAAAAATACATCTCTCCCATTAGGCAGCAAGTTCCCCAAAGCCATTTTTTTTGTGTGTATTTTTTGTGTTTTTACCACCTAGAAAGGTGCCATGTGTTCACTGTAATGCCTGTGGAACATAGGAATGGATTTATGTGTGTGTACACACATGGCTATTTACACATGTGGAAGCATGTGTGCTCATGTTAGGAAGAATCTTCTCAGAAAAACTGTAGAAGAGACACTAGCCTAAAGGAAATATTCTTATAGTGAAGAGAGTTTAAAAGCCAGATTTTCAGAGATGCAAAATAGTGGCATGACTAAGAATGTTTACAGAAAGAAAAATATTTCTGAAGTTCAATAAGCTGTTAACTAAATCATAGATATCTATATTTTTCACTAAGAGAAAAGGTAGCCAAGATTATATGAAACAAAGAGAAAAGGTAGCCAAGGTTATGTGAAACAAAGAAGCATGTATATATATATATATTTTACATATATATATATATAAATATATATATATATTTTACATATATATGTAAAATATGGTGGCTATAGCTGCTATTATTGCTCCATGAAGAGATGGATCATAGACATCTCCATGAAGAGATGGATCATAGACACACGAAGAATCAAGATTGAATATGAAAAAAAAGAAGGGCTGTGACTGTGGCTGAGAGGTAGAGCACTCGCCTGGCACATGTGAGGCACTGGGTTAGATCCTCAGCACTACATAAAAATAAAATGGGACTACCATGTCCACCTACAACTAAAGAAATACATTTTAAAAAAATAAGATAAGTTTTTACTAAAAGGATTCTAGTATAACTATTTATTACTATTTAACTGGACAACCTGACAATAAACTATAAAAATCAGAAAATCAGCATGATACACTCATATTGTGTAATTAAATAGTCTGAAATAATTAAATTCTATGCAGTAAATAAATGGCTCCTTTCAGCTTCAAAAACCCCTTAATGTAAACAGTAGAGCTACATATCTTTATATGGAATCTTGCCAAAAGTGATAGAATTTTAAAAATAGGCAATAGAAATCTTTAGCAATTCTTTCACGTTAGGAAAACCACACTAAGATGTTGGTGCTCCTGAATTTCAACAAGGCTGTAAAAAATAATCTGGATAAAAGTGAAATAAAGTGAACTGTAAAAAGGTCGACCTTCATCATGTCCACCAGGCAAGTCTGGGACCCACTTTTGATGTGGTTACAGTGTTCTTGTGTGCTGGAAGAGTTTCAACAGAAAAACATCTGTTATGACAAGTGGATTAATATTTTCTGTTTTGACATGAGGCCCTCCCAAGGAAAAAAAATGTCTCAGCAGAATTGTGAAGATTTTCTGCTTCACATTTCTAGGACCCTAGACACCTTTAATAACTGTTTTAAAGTTGGGTGCCAAAGATTACAATTTTGTAGACACTCTTTAAATTCAGTAGAAAGTCTCTGTTGACGTTTGGAAAAAAGATTAGAGTATGATGAAAATTCCTTGAGTAGCATAAAATTTCTGTTAATGAAAAATCCCACGTCCGTAAGTTTTTTATTCCTAGCATCAAATCATTTCTGATGGTTCAATAAAACAGATGTAGGCAGCTCTATATTTAATTCCTTAGCTCTGCATGCTTGCAGTGACTGAGATTCAATCTATTTCCACCAGCTCTCTACAAAGCCTTATTAATACTTCACAAGCCGTTGACCTCAGAATGATTGCTAGTCTTACCAATGCAGTTCTCGCTTTTTACTTCATACCCCGGGGGACAGATGCATCTGAAGGATCCCTCCAAATTCTGACAGGTCCCAGGAGAACAAGAGCCAGGGAGGGCAACACACTCATTAGTATCTTTAAAGAGAAAGAAGAGAAAAAAATAATTAAAATACAAGATGATTGTTACACAAATTTATCTGCTGAATGATAATAACAGAATTCAGAGCTGGGAATGTAATTCAGTGGTAGGGCAAATGCTGGGGCACCATAGACAAATACACTTGTGATACTTTTCTGACATCCTGAGTAGTACTTTTTTGGTAAGTTGTTAATTATCTTGATTTTTTTTTTTTTTGCCCAGTTTTATTGAGCCACAGACAGCCTCCAGCTCTGTTCCCAATAAAAACATTGCCTAAGACACATTCCCAACTGTCGGCTAACAACTTAGACCAAAATTACTCTACCACAGGTTATCTTGTTCATGTTATCTAATGATCAGATGAAATGTGAATGAGATTCCCTAAGTGTATGTGTGTGTGATGTCAGAGTGGGGGTGGAGTCTGGGATTCACATTTTTGCACAAAACCAAATACGTGAAGACCATATGTTGTTTAGAGGCTTACCTATACAGTTTTTGCCATCTGGAGTAAGTTCATAACCTTCATTACATAAACACTTGAAGGAGCCAATTTCATTGAAACACCGTCCATTTCTGCATACCTGACCGAAAAAGGAGCTGCACTCATCTATGTCTGTAAATAAATAGGAGTTAGCTTTTCAGAGACAGCTCTCACATGCATACAGTGTCATTAGAAGAAACTTAAAAACACATTCATTATCATATATCTTCAAAAACCCTACTTTACAATTCCTCATCGCACAGAAAAAAATGACACATAAGAATCATGTAAGTAATAAGGTGACATATAGTCCTACTGTATTTCAACCACAAGGGTGTGTCTTTGGTATGAATCTAACTCATGAATTTATAACCAGATAAATGTTGAAGGTTTAAGGTGAAGCTTTCTATGTTTGTCCAACTAAAATGTATTTCTTTTTCTGAATGCAAGGGATTATCTGGGATTTAATGTAATGGTCCAATCTGTAGATCCATTATCTGGAGATTAAGTATGTTAACCACAGAACATACAGAAATAATTTATCAAAACTAAATACAGAAAAATCAGTTAGTTTAAAAACATTCAGAATTGCAAACATAATACAGAATTAAGAAAATAAAAGGACACTAAATGTTACGTGTTTAGTGAAATTTCAAGATGATTACATGTGAGTGATTTCCTGGGTTGCTGGAGGACTGTACCTTGGTCAGAGCCATGCCTGTGTCTTCTAGTTCACTCTGCCTGTATAGTGCTTAAGAAACTACAGTCAAAGAGATGGGAGTTGAAAAAATGTCCAATTGGTTGCAAAGACATTTTCACAATTGCAAAATTTCGAAAAAATAAAGCCAACAGGAATGTGAGTCTGGTTAGTTCAGGAAGTGGATGGGGTTAAGCTGTGACGATCTCTTGCTCTAGAAATTCTGAGTTACTTCCACACACCTTGCAGGGTCATGGAATTTAAACAAGGTAGGCTGCAAGGTACTGGCATAGTGCTTGGCAGGTGGGACACACATGTGTTGTCATTTTTTTTATTGCTCCTCTAACTCACTTTAGGAACCTCTCCCACTCAGTATTAATTCCCAGGTCACATTTGTTATGTTAGAGTGCACCAAAGGCTATACACCTATGTACTATGTATAGGAGAGGTTTCTGAGGGTTGATCTGGAAACCTAGTCACCATGCACTACTTTCCTGGGGAAAGGTATCCAGTCTTCAAAAGTTGAGGGAAAAGGAAATTTAAACACAGTACATGTATTGTAAGTAGGAGGCTGCTGACGTTTGAATGCAAATCAAGAGTAGACCTGTATAAAATGCTTGTAGTAGCATTGAAATAAAAAAAAATGTCTATTTTCAATCTCATTTAAGAGGTGAGAGCAATCTAAACCCTAAATCAGTTCCAAAATGTTTACCACCATCTCAATGCCTTTTTCTCCTGATTAGTCAACTGACAAAAAGTGTTAAAAACAGTATATTGTCTCATGATTATTTAGGCCAAAAAATGATTTTAGTTAACGAGAAATTGGTCAATGTTATTACATATCTTTTGACAAGTTTTCCATTTTTATAACTGAATAGTTTTATTATTTGTTTCAGTGTAGTCCGTAGAAATGAAGCAGAAGCAATAACGGACTGGCCAATGGACTCACCTAGGCAGTCATTATTGTGAGTGAGTTCGAAGCCTGGGTAGCACAGACAGTTATAGGATCCCACGGTGTTTTTGCAAGTTCCGTTTCCACAGGGGTGCCGCTCACACTCATCGACATCTGCCAAGAAACACTGGCTTAAAGGAATTCAACTTTTAATTAGGGAAAAAAGAGTATTCACTTTGTGCAGATTTTCTCAGTATAGTACTAGGGATCCATATTGATTTGAGAAAAATAAGTAAGAGGTAGAAAAAAGTCAAAATCATAAAATTATATCACAAAAATAACACTTTAATGATGTATAGGCTCATACAGCACTCAGATCCAGCCTAATCAAGCTAATTAGCAGAGATTCTTTAAATAAATAGGTCTATTTATCAATTACAAGTAAACTGACCTTTTGAAATAATAAAATAATTTGTTCTATTTAAACATGACAAACACTTGTTCAAAAGTTTAGACCTTAATTTGAGAAAACAAAGATAAACTTTAGTTTTTATTAATGTTAAACTTCAAACTCCAATTTGGAGTTTATTTAGAATTCATTATCATTAACCTTCCGAAAGACTGAAGTCAAAATACTCAGGCCATCCATCATAAAAGAGAGTGTACTCCTGGGACTGCGAATTCCAGGCTGCTGAAACTGTACCATGCAAAAAACAGGGCACTGCTCTTTAGGAAGGAAGCTCTGACTGAGGGGACTGATGGAGTTTAATCACGGAAGAACTGCTAAGAGTCGGGGCAGATGTCCCTCGTGTGGATTTCCAAATCATAAATCTCATATATTTTTAGGCAAATCATACTCTCTGGGCATATAGGAAGTACAAAAAGTTCCATGCAAATAGAATCAGAGCCTGTTCTCCTTTGTACAATTTTCCCTGTCAGAGTGGCAGAGGTTGGGGGTGGCTAGTGGGGGTGGGAGTAGTGGGGGGGTGTCTTAGGAGGCAATGGATGAGCTGAGAAGTTCTCCAGGTGTTCCTTGTTGCATGGATATACCATGAAGGAAATGAATTCAGGAATACCAAAACCTGATTTTAATATGCACCTAGATAGTATCTTGAATACCAAAAGAGTAGATGCATAACCCTCGGTTTTTCCACACTGAGAACATGCTAATTATAAATAGCCAAGTTTTAAATTTAATTTTGCTCCTTCAAGGGCAAAGCACAGAGAGCGTGCTCTGGCAGAGGCAGAGCCAATCGCTGACATCAGATTCAAGGAGTTACGCTCAGTCCCAGCCTCAAGGCAACCAGCCCATCTGCCTTTGAAAGCTTATTAATCATCAGCTCAGCAAGTGCTTAACTGAACACTATTATCACTTAACTAACCATTATATTAGCTACTGGGAATTTTCAGAGTTTGGTTATATTTGCTTCTACAACTCTTTTAAGTGATAAAATACACAAGATGCAGATAAATTCTGAATTATTCAATAATTTGTGCAAAAGGAGTGTGTAATGTTGTGCCCTATAACCATTTAATACTGTCACTCTTACTACTCCTTGGCATTCCTAAACTCTCTTTTGAGGGGGAATCCAGTGGGGTAAAAAGGAGCCTGTACTGTGAACTTTACACAACCTCCAGCATCTCAGAGTGCGTGTCCGGCCACATGTCTTCAGAGGAGAAAAAGTTGAGAATCACTGAACCAAGGAATACTGTGTTAAGTCCCTGCCTGCAAACTGTGCTCTGAATAAAGAAAGGCTTAAACTGTTTAAAATGGTAGCGACATGGTAGTCACTGATGGCACATGACAACTGTAATCTATCTTGGACTCTCAGCCTCACTTTGCTCCCTGGAACTAAATGTTCTTACCCATGCACATGGTCTGGTCTTGAGAAGCCTTAAAGCCATTGTGGCAGATGCACTGGTAACTTCCTTGCAAATCAACACACAGGCCATGACTGCAAACGTTAGGAATTTCTAAACATTCGTTGCGATCTATAACAAACAAAAAACCCCCATATATTACACATATCTGATTTTTATTAAGATTCCTTCATTTTTCACAGATGCATTTTTTCTAACCTGCTATTAATTATTACAGACAGGCTGAAAATGAACCATAACAATAGCTGAATCAAAATAAGCAGGGCTTTCAAAGTATCCAAGCCTCTTTTTTAATCATGAAATTTTTTAGGTTGATTGGTATCAAGGATACTATTTTATCCCAGGGAAATCTATTAAAGGGACATCTTTTCTTAATAAAATCATCTAAAATATATGGTGAAATAGGTTCTCTGTAAATAAACAGACTAAGTTAGAAAATCTTTTCAAAATTATTCTTGAAGTTATATTTTGTTAGAAAAGTTTGGACTACCCTCCCCTCTTTTCCTTTTTGTAGTACTGGGAATTAAACCAGGAGCGCTCTACTACTGAGCTACATTGCTAAATTGCCCAGGCTGGCCTTGAACTTCCGATCCTTCCCTCAGTCTCCCAAGCCACTGGGATTCCCGGCGTGCACCACTGAGCCCAGCTTTGTACTCCCTTTTAGTGTAGGAAATGCAAAGGCTCTTGTGTGTGGTGCTTGTGGGCCTCTTTCTTACCTACACAGGCCCCATTGGGTGAGAGTTTGAAGCCTGCAGCGCATTCGCAGCGGTAGCTGCCAGGACTGTTGATGCAGTCTGCGTTTCTCTGGCAGAGGTTGTCGCCATTACTGCACTCATCAATGTCTGAAAGAGCAACAGTTCCAAGGTAAAGAGGCATTCATCATTGCCTTAGGGTAACAGGCATGCCACCACTTTGATGATCAAGTCTTAAAGGACTTCAGAAGAAATAATGAAAATCAGACTACAGTTTACATGCCATTTATGTACACCAAACTCTTTTTGGTTAAGGACATATATTATTCAGAATTACCTTCACAGACCAAGAGCAGGTCATTGTAACTGAATCCTGTAGGGCATTCACAGCGGAAACTGCCAATCTGGTTAATGCACACACCATTTGCACAAATGCCTGGAATCTCTTTACATTCATCAATGTCTGAAATTGAACAGATTTGGTAAGGTATATGTGATTCTGCTTAATGTATTTGCCATATAACCTGAAATAATGCTATGCATACCTGGAATGAGAATGCACATTCAGTGTCATAAACATCAATGTCCATAATAGCAGAAATGGCTTTGTGGTTTATGAAAACACACAAACCATAAAATGGATGAATTCCTCTAAATAGCAATGGAAAAATGTAAGTGACTGATAAAATACACAACTTCCTGGGGAATCAAGCCCCCTCTTCAAATTGTGTATCAGGTCATCCTAACTTCCACTACTGTATAACTATTAAAGAACTATCAGGAATCAATCACCAGACTCTGCTGATGAAATAATACCACTATTAACACTTGGTTAGTCAGTAAGCATGTTTTTTCCTCTCTGGAATTCAGATTATTGTATTTTGTAGTACCTTTAAAAAAACTGAGTATATTTTAGTAGAACATATATATAATATATATATATATAAACATAATCTGGAAAAACTCACCAACGGCTTTTCCTGTGTGAATGTCAAAGGTGAATCCAGGAATATTTCCACATATGGTTTTAAAATCGGCTTTAAAATATAAATAAAAGGATGTACTCTTAACATTCTGAAGCTCATTCATTCAAATTAACATTTTATTTAATAGTATTACTTTTACAAATATATTTTATATTATTCACAACCAGACATTTTAATTTCAATTATATTTATTTGGTGACTGAGTACTTCTGAAAATAGTAGATCTAGGTATTCTCTACCATTATTGTTATTTCTATCAAGTAACTTTTTACTGCTCTAATATTAGATGGTAAGTATATCATTATGAGATTCAAAACATCTTCTTAGGGCATTTAAATTTATTTTCTTATGATATACAGAACTTTAAAAATTATCCAATACACATAAATTGGAAAAACAGATTACAGCATGAATTTAACAAAGGATTATGATCACACAAGGACACAGATAGGAAAAATGGTTTTGTAGTGGAGAAACAGGTTAACAACCAATAATGAATGAGATGTGAATTTTGTCTTTTTTTTTAAAATCAAAAGCATCTATTTGTTGTAATGTTGAGGAGTAAAGAATGATTCATTATGAAATAGAACAGAGACTGTGACAGCTTTTCCTATATATAATTCACCAAACCAATGGAAACTTAAAAGAGTATTAATTTTTATGAAGCAAAATGCTTCTGATGCCCATTGTTACACAAGTGATTAAGTTCTTGAAAAGAGCACTAGCTAAAACTTGTAATGTACACTTTTTATTAAGGCAAGGGTTTTGTATATACATCTTTGGTATATACACCACCAATACACACTGAGCATCCAGATTCTCAATTTAATGATTTCCAATTGCCTGGCAATATGAAAATTAGAATTTATATACATCATCTCATTAATCATTATTACAACCATATGAATTATTCCCTGTCACTATTTATTAGTAATCTTTATTTTACATATGAGGAATTAGTTTCAGAAAGGATAAATTTTCTACAAGGTCGAATAGTAAGTGGCAGAAATTAGTGTTTTGACTTCCAAAGAGGACCACTTGGGAAGCTAAGCCCAGATGATGCTCCTGGATATTGTCAGAACCGAGCTTCTCTGGTTATAGTACATGCTGATTTTTAGTGAAGTGTTACACCTATGTGTGCATCACTAACTCAGCCTTCAGTACAAGTGTGGGCTGCATGCTTACCTGTTCCTGGTGTTGGGCAAGGTTCACAAGGTTTGTTCCAGGCTTTGCCAACATTGTATGTGCAGCAGCACATCCTCTTTGTCACATTAAAAGGCAACTCATTTTCACAAGTGGTTCCATTGTAGCTTCGGTAGCAAAAGCTTTTTCTCATGTCTACACAGAGAAAAATAAACTAGCTATTCATATCAGCTAGCACTTCATGAAGTCCTCACACCTGCAACATCATGCTTTCTTGATTAACCCAACTGAAAACAAATTTTCTTTGTATCATTTTAGGTATCCTAAAATAACCTTTTAAATTAGTAAGTCATTTTTATAGTAACATCTCCCTTTTTTAGATAAGGGATTTCATTTTTAATTTTCTTGGGATACCATGTTAATATATATCTGTATCTCTGCTCAAACACATTTACTTAATTTTAAAAGAGTTAAGTATTAAATTTTGCATGTTCTTTTATTTTTATAACAGTATTGTTTATATAAATGGAGAATTAAAATTATTTTTAGAATACATAGCTGCAAAACTTGATAAAAATTTTTATTTTAGATTTTTTTAAAAATGTAACTATATAGCCAAAAGGCAAAGTAGTCTATGAGATTCTTAAATACTTCAGTATTCATGAAAATTTAATTTCCAAGCATTCTGAACAATAATTCTGAGAGAGAAGTGCCTTACGTGTGTAGTCAACAACTGTGGCTTAATTAATTAATCTCAGCAGCCTGTACTTACCCATGCAATTGTGGCCTCCATTGACCTGCATGTACTCAGGTGGGCAAATGCAGGTGTAATTTCCCAGGGTATTGTAGCAGGTTCCAGGCCCACACACACCGGGATGTGCAAAACACTCATCAATATCTTGAACAGTCAAAATATCCACAAATCAGTAAAGACATATATATATATATATAAATTATAAATAAAATTATTTTTTCTTTACTGAAGATTGAACCCAGGTGCTTTATACCACTGAGCTGTAACCATAATTTTTTCATACTTTTTTTTTTAATGTCAAGACAGGTTCTCACTAAGTTGCTGAGGGTCTCATTAAGCTGCTGAAGTTGGCCTCAAATTTGTGACTCTCCAGCCTTAGCCTCCCAAATTGCTGGGATTATGGGTGTGCATCATAGTACCTGGCTAATAAATATACTTTTCATAAATTCATGTTATTTAGATTACTGAACAGAAGCATAGATGATTCCCTAATTCCATATTTATACAAAATTTAGAAATAAAGAAAATATTCAAGATACGCATTTAGATGACACAGGTATATCTTCCTTCAAAATAAAAAAACTCCCTAATATTAAAACAGAAATATAAATCTTATAAAGAAATTACTTTAAGGTGGTAAAAATTAATTTACTTGGTACCTATATATTTTTAAATTGAAATTCACACTCTCCAAATATAATTTCTTTAAAGCCTGCTTTTTATTTCAACTTTCAATTAAATGCAGGTTATGAGAAATTTTATAGCTCCTTTTAAATCAACACCTATTGAGAGATTCTAGAAGCAGAGTAGCTGCATATTTTTTTTCTTATTAAATCACATTTCTTCCAGATCATTTACCTAACATGTTTCAAAAGAAAGGTTATAACCAAAAGAATTATGTTACATGTTTAATGTTCATTTTTAGAAGCAGCGTTTATTCAACAAATAAATACTGAGATTCTACTGTAGTGATAAATATAAATAAAGTGTGGACTTTGGTTAAAGAAACTCCAGTCTAGTAACAATAAAGGTATCTAAAAAGGTTAATTATAATGCCATGTGAGGGAACGAAGCAAGAAGGGGTCCACATAACCTCTGAACTTCTTTGCATCCTATCCAATGTTTAAAAATGACTGAATAGCCAGGTGCAAGGGACCATGCTTGTAATCTCAGAGGCCTGGGAAGCTGAGGCAGGAGGATCACAAGTTCCATGCCCCAGTAATTTAGCAAGACCTTGTCTCAAAATGGAAAATAAAAAGGGTTGGGGGTGTGGCTCAGTGCTAGAATGTTCCTGGGTTCAATCCCAGGTGCAAACAACAACAACAACAACAACAACAACAACAACAACAACCAAACCAAGATTAAAACTGAAAAATATTAACTTAATAGTCGCATTACATTTATGCTGACCTATTTTTCTTATATAGAATACATTATTAATATTTTCATTAACTATGTATTTAATACATAGTTATATATTATTAATATTTTCATTAACTATGTATTTAATACTGTATGTTTTCATACTCTATTTTTCCATTTTATTTAAAATATATTTTAAAAAACGTATAGATGAACACAATATCTTCATGACCCAGGGCCACAAGTGTGCAAGGCAAGATCTCTGCCACTGAGCCACAACCCCAGCATCCCAATTTATATTTAAATGGTCCTCTTACTCAGAAAAATCATAGTAAGTTATAGCAAATGAGCTATAGATTAAAATTATCTGTCATCATACAACTTAGCAACATTGATATGAAAAGAAAACGCTATGAACCAGTCCTGACAGATCCTCTGGTAGAACTTGGGGGTTAGCCCTCATCCTGAGCAGTGGTTTTGTTGTAAACAGGTGTCCCTTCACCTCACCTTCACAGATGCGGGTTTCCTCACTCAGATAGTAGCCTTGTGGACACTCGCACTGGAAGCTCCCAAAAGTGTTAATGCAGTTTCCACCCTGGCAGAGGCCTGGTAACTCCTGGCATTCATCAATGTCTACAAAAAAGAGCGACAGTTCACTAGCAACAATGCCATGGCGAAAGACCAGTGTTAATGTCAGGGCTTTCCACGTGTAATTTTGTTAGACCCACAGACTTGCTTGCATCTAAATGAGCACTTAAGTGGGGGTTTTATTTTGACCATGGATTTTCTGGGCTTTGTGGGAGAACTTTGCCATTCTGTGAAGACTGATACAACCAAGTGGGGAATGGTTCAAGCTGGAGGACAATGGTAGTTTCTATGCAGAACAATCAGACATCATATCCCTGCAGTGGATTATTACATATTGAGAAAAGTAGTTATTTAACATTCTTGTAACGGAATGCCCATCTGTAATTTTGCTAATTAATCTTGTCGTGTTTGCTCTTCACAAATTCTTGTACCAGTTTTTCTCTAAAGTAAACTCTGCAGCTTATTTGAATCTACCCATGAACTTACCTTCCAAGATGATTGTGATGGGGTTAGGTCTAAAGCCTTCACCTCCGGGACACAGGGTGTAATATTCAGCTAGAAAATAACAGAAAACAGATTTGATACCTGTGTCCAAGTGGCTGAGACAATGAGCAAGCAAGCATTCAGCAACTGCTGGGCTCAGGACATACTTTAAGGGGGGTGGGTGTCCACCCTTAGTGTTCTATCAAATACATTTAAAGTTATATTTTACATGAGCAAAGATCACTACTTCATAAGTGTTAGATACAGTAGAACAACAAAAACGTTTGTTTTTGAAGAAAAAAATTCCTTTGCAGACAATTTATATCACAACTCTATAGGTAGAGTTGGCTAGTAGGTAAAACCAAGACTCTTCAGTACAAAAATTTGAGTTCATTTGCCTATCAGAACATATGTTTCAATTTAAGGTATTCTATGACTGACTTTGAAAATACGACCCACCTATGAACCTGAACTAATCACCTCTGAGAAGAACCGGGAATGGCCTTCATCTGTGATACTATGGAGAATTGATATTATTACCATTCATATTGGACTATGGTTAAAACTGTTTTTCTTTTTAAAAAACATATCATGAAAAAATAGCAGAAAGAGAGGAATTAAAATTTCTTTTATATAAAACACTCTTGGCTAGTTTCAGCATAATCTAATTAGTACAAATCCATTTTTTTTCTCCTCACTACTTCCACAGCCCCCCAGCCCAAGAATAAAGTGGGCTGTTTGGTCCCCTCTTCTCCAGCCCTGTACTTACTGCTATTGACAGGTGGGCATGTCTCACAGGGGTTTCCCCAGGCCTTTCCCAAAGAGCAGCAGCAGGAGGAGCGGCTGACACCCACCCCAATCTCCGTGTTGCAGGACAGACTCCCGTCTCCTCGAGGACCAAACTTCAGGTAGCAGTTGCCCACACGATTGTCTGTAGAGCAACAAAAGAGCTTAAAATTGCCCTTGCTGGGGTTAGCAAAAGACACTCCAAGGATGAAATTCAAATTCTGTACAATAATAATAAAAGGTTTGTTTTAATGTTTGGCACAAAACAATCTCTTGCCTTGAACCTTTTCAAGATTGAATCATACATAGCAAATTGTGACAGACTCTCCAGTATTTAGAAACTTATGTGCATCATATTCTCAGATACTTATGGAACTGAAAAAGATATTTCTCATTTGGGACATTCTGGGCATTTCAATAATGTGAATGCAAGAAAATTCTAGTACAATCAATCTGTATCAGGGATTTATGAATAATAGAAAAACACCAGGATAAGTTAATCTAAGGTTATGTTATCATATCGAGGAAATATTGATAACCCCATCTTGTTCCTTTCCTCCTTATCTCCATTCTCTCGTGATTTAGTATCAATCTTCATAACAAACCTTGCAGGTTTTTAGAAGGTCAGTCTGTTAAAAATTTAGACTTCTCTATGTAAAGGATTAATGAATCTCAGACTGGTCTCAATTTGTTACCATTTTGATTCTATGGCTCTAAACACTACTTTTGTGCTCAGAAGTCTCAAATTTAGAATTCTATCTCTTTTCTCTCCCCTGACCCTTCGGCAAACTGCTTGATTTCTCGTCTTAAATGTCTATTGCTTATTTCATAGTTAACATTTCTAAAAATAAAACTCTTTGATATTCATACTCCACATAGAAAATGTGCTATGCATTTTCAATAACTATGATGTCACCTTTGACTTCCTCTCTCAATCCTTATTCAGTCTGGTAATACCTTCAAAATATATCTGGAATCCGACTAATCACACTGTCTCTACCACTGAATTCCAGTCTCTTCCCTGGATTACTGCAATGGTTTCCTAACTCATCTGCCAATTTTCATCCTTAACCCTATTTTTCCCTCTGTAGCTAGACTGAACTCTCAGAAACACTACTGTAAATCACCTTCAATAGCTTCTCTTCTCAATCAGAGTAAAGCACAAAGTTCTTACCAGTCTATAAAGTAATTTTCATGTCTGGCTGCACTTTAGAATTATTTGGGCCACTTTTCTTATTGTTTTACTTATTTCTCCTTTTCTCATTTTGGTTTTGGTGCTAAATCTTGGATACAGAAAGGCAAGTTGGTCCCTCTCCTACTAGGTTTGAAGTTATTCATCCTTTCTTCTCTCCCTTCCTCTCTCTTTTATCCCTATTCTCCATTTCTGCTTCTATTACTCAATCATCCACATGTATTTAATGTTGGTAGTTTTTTACATGTATTTTTGCAAAATAAATATAATTTAAAATTTATATAAGGTTATTTTTATCATATATTTCATTTAGTTTTTTGTTTAATTTTAATGGGACATAATAATTACACATAATAGTGGGATTCACTGTAACATTAATATATTTATATATTCATATATCTATAACATAATTTGGATCATTTAATTCCCCAATACCTCCCCCCACCCCTTCCTCTACTGGGCTCTTCTATTTTCATCTCATTTTTATAAATTTTCCCCATCATGCTTGCTTTGTGAATATTTAGTCTGTGGACTTCATGGCATACAACTGCCTTTTTCTTTTTTAAATCCATGTACTTTCCAAAAACAGTATCTAAATCTTAGTCTCTGCAAATAATACTTCAATGAATGTCTTATGAATGTCTGAGTATAGGTTTGAGAGTTAATATCTTTGACATAAAACCTGGAGAGGCACAGCTGGCACATAGTTTGCTTATACTTAGCCTTTCAGTAAAAAATTTATCATATGCATATTCATCATTTATCATATGCATCTAATGGATTCTTTAAAAATGTTTAAAGTAATTTGAAAAATAATTTACATGATGGAAAAGGTATAGCAACACAACTTTATCAATAATTTTAATAATAACTCAAATTTCCATTGCACATTTTCTTGGTTTTGAAGATACTGTGCCCAAAATGGTCTTCTGCTAATCAGCTGTCATTCAAAAACATGGAATAAAGTGGAGATTTTAAAGGGGAGGGATTATTTTGGTTTTAAATTAATTGTAACAAATATGCATCACAGTTCCTAGCCAAAAGAATTTAGGTATTTCCCTCTATGTAATTCTATTTGCTCATTTCATTTCTAAAGCTTTTACTTACCAACACAACCCACACCAGTGGGGTTTAGTTGAAAATCAGGTGGACAGTTACACTCATAGCGACCAGGTGTGTTGACACACAGACCATTGACACAATTTATGGGATCTGCACATTCATCAATATCTAAAAACATATTTTAAAATGCCCATGTTAATTAATAGCATTACTTTCTTCATGTATATTGTTGTTCCTAAGAATCTGGTGGATTTTTTTTAAATATGTGGATTAAAGATTAGGAAGGACTCCTCAGCACAATGAAATAAAAAAATCTTAAATCCCTTTGTATACCAAAAATGGTATAAGGCCCTTGGTATTTATGATACCATTTAACATCCTTAATAATTAAATAGTAATAAAGTATTGCAATTCTGAGGAAGAAAAAAATTATGCAACTATTTGCCTAACTAAAATTGTATATATGTATATATTAACATACACATTCACTTACATCTATACAGATATATTTTACCACCTTCATGTTAGATATTTAAGTTATTTCTTTAAAAATGACTAATTCCATAGTTTTAAAATAAAAAATATAATTTTCTTTTTCAGAAAACTGCAAAACACAATGCAATAGATTATCTAAGCAGAAATCTGAGAAACTTTTCTATATAGCACCCAATATTCACTTTGGCTAACTGGAACACAACTGGAACCCTTGACTGGCCATACCTGTGCAGTTCCCTCCTGTTCTGTCCAGTTCATAGCCATCATCACAGATGCAGTGGAACATTCCAGGCAAATTATTACATGTTCCAAAGACACAAATATTTTGGAAGGAGCATTCATCAATATCTGAAGATTAAAAAATATCATCTCTTACTTACAAACACTTTTAAAATTTTGATTTAAAGTATAACATTAGTGAGTTTCCTAACTCTACAGATGTTTGAATGCAGTAAAGATATTTTCTTTTTCTTTGGCTCAATAGGTAGTGTAAATGGCAAAAAACTAATGTTTATCTATAGAAGATATATAAAAAAACATTTTTTCTAATTGTTAAGTTTTTTATATGTTTTGTAATTGGTAAATTAAAATAAAAACAATTTAAAATATTAAAGATAATAAAATTTAAGTCTGTCTTTTAAATTGTACTTCTTTTTTATTCTACAATCTGATGCTATCATAAAATCAGTTATAAACAGGGAAATGGTTTTGTTCTTAATACCGTGTAAGATGATGATCCACTGCCCATACATTTCTTTCAAATTTCATTAAAATAGCTATAAAAATTAGAAATTCAATTTATAAAACTCTTCCATGAGGGTTTAACCCAAGGTCAATCAATGTGATATATTAGTGCTCATTATTCACGAAAATGATGGCATCCAGGTGTATGTAATGGCTGTTGGAATAATCTATATTTCTACTCATAAAAAAGATGTACATTTTTATACATCAATTGCCTGATATTCCAAGAATGTAGACCACACATGTCATTTTAGGCTAGACTCGACAAGTCATTCTTAATTGCTGTCTTAAGATAGTATATCTTAAGTCTAAAATGGTCTTCTGTTCATTCATAATAGTTAAAATTTATTTGTTTAAACTATTTTAGATTTAAAGTATGATTCAAATTCTGTTTAAAAGTTCAACTGATGTGTAAAGGTGATTTTTCTTTTTTAGTGGGGGTGGTGGTGGTAATAAAGTTATTCTCTAAAGAGAATAAGCAAAGATTCATTTAGCTGGATCATAACTGAGTTGTATTAATCTATAAGTGAAAGTTAATAGCATTATCTCTCTTAAGTATGCATACTACTTTTAAATGACACTCAAAAATTCAAATGACACAGGAAAGCATTGATAACAAAACAGAAAAGGTAGCAAACAATATAGAAAACAAAATAGCAAAACTACAAATCACTGAAAAATGTTTCTACTCATGATGAACATCATCCCAGAATTTCCATATGCATACTCATAGAAACTAAAACAGTTTGTATGCATCAGATCCATTTTTCATCATATCAAGTTTTAGAATACTTTTCTAATATCCAAGAATGAAAAATACTAAAAATTTATCATGTTTTATCTTGATGCCAAAGTCCAAATGCAAGTTTTTAGATAGTACCAGACTGCATGTAATGAACAATAAGAAAATTACCACTTGTATGTTCCTTCAACTCTTTATTTTTGTCATTTATATTATGTTCACATTTTCAATGTTTATGGCCATTTTCCATTATTCAACACTGTTCAGTGTTAATTCTTACAGGGAGCAATAGCCATTTTAGTCCACCTTCTGTGTGATTCTTTTTTTTTTTCTGATCATAATAATTTACATTTTATTTATTTTTCTTTTTAAATATTTTATTAGAGATTTATAGTTATACATAGTAGTTGGGTTCACTCCAACAAACACATACGAGTTAATTTCTTGATAGTGCATGTTTCATTGTGGGTTGGTTATTCATTTTTTTTTATGATCTTTTGTTTCCATAGGATGCCTGGAAATTTCTATTGTTTATTTTTAGCTTCTTTACACATTACTGTTCACTTTGATGCAGCTCAGATGACTCTCTTGATATCTGTCCTTCTTGATCAGGGCTCTCTTTGGAAGATAGCGTGGGGTCTGGATTTTATGAAAGCTGTTATTTAGCAACCCTAAGGTTCTAGAGATGGAGGAAGAGGGGAATGTGCACAAGAGGAGCTCTAACAGACTCCATGTGCTCTTTGTGGATGAACCGGCCTTTGTTCTGTCTTCAGACAGTATGATAAATGGTCTGTGTCTAATGAGTCTAATGAATCCTCGATTGTCCCATTGTGCTTCCTCTAGGTTTTATATTCCCTCATTTTGGCGGAGAATACTAAGAAGTGGCCAACTCCAGTAATTTGGGGGACTCCATCGAAATTCTGAGTATTTGTGGTGAGAAGTAGATGCTGAGTGGAAAATTTTGATCAGAAGGTAAATTCAGAGCAGCATATATTTATAATAAGATGGGAAATCATTTTATTATTGAGGAACTCAATCAGGGAATTCAGGAGAAACTGTCCAGATGACCACATCTTGTGGAAGAGATAAGACAAAAGCAAAGAAAAACTGGCAGAGCCATGGAATTACATTTCTGGGACTGGAAAGGCTGGTGCTTGGCCAAATGGCAGAGAGGGTCTATGTGAGGGTGAACTACACATGTGCCACCCTCAGTTGCCTTGTTAATTTCTTTCCATGGTAGTGACATATGAGAAAACTCAAGTGAAGGAAGTAAACTGTTAACTATTTAGCCCCACCTTGGGGGGGAAGGGTCTGGGGGAGAAGCTATGGAAGGGCTTACGCCATAGATAGAGGAACAAATTTATGGAGGGGAAAGTCTGTCTACGTATAAAGAATTCCTGCTGGCAGCAGTGTTTGGCTACTGCTGACTTGCTCCTTTTCCAGCTCCCTGTCAAGCTGAAACTAATGATAAATCATGTAATTCACTACCCACATCGACTCACATTTTCTACTAATTGGCTTCAGTGCTAAGAAGAAACCAGGACTGGGGAAAAAAATGAAGCTCTTTCTAGTTTAGCAGGAAGGCTTTCAGTATCTATGCTCTCTTCCCCAGGGGTTACTATTCACCCCCTCATTCTGAGTCAACCAATACTGGTGGAGGTTCATGAAAACTCATGATCTTTTAGGCACTTATTTTCTTTAGGTGCCACTGTCAGTGATGGAGCCAACCCAGGATCTACACTGAACTTGAACTTCCCTAGAATGTACGGTTTGTGCTTGGTTGTTGCTGCTGCTGGTGTGAATGTGTGTGTGTGTGTGTGTGTGTGTGTGTGTGCGTGTGCGTGTATGTGTGTGCACGCGCACACATGCCCACATGGCTGGGTGGTGGGAACATACTGGTACTTAATATTTCTATTCATTTGATGAGGCACTAGAGTAGGGGGAAAGACTACTCAGTTTTCATTTTATCATCTTTCCCTAGGAGTTGGTATGAGTTTTTCCTTTTTTTAAGGTTTTCTGTGAATCGCAAATTTTGTTGAAGCCCTATAATATGTGAATCATTTGCAATCTCTTTTCTTTATTCATTTATTTTGCACTCCCTATAACATGCTGATGGCCTGGACTATGTGTAATGTGCATTAAATCTCTTAATTTAAAAGAAAATCCAAATTCTTTTTCTTGGAAAGATATCATACTAGACATAAAGTCCCATTTCTATGAAAGGGGGATAATAACATCATAACTTTGAGGAAAGAGACATTGCTATTAAGAAAAAAAAAAGTCCCTAATGAATCCCTGAAGTAGGCTTCTAGTCCCAGACATACAGATGGCAGATTCAAATAGAAAGGTCAATGCCAAAAAATGAGTTCTTTAAATGTTGATAAACACAATAAGTAATGGTGATTTGGGTAAGTAATAGATCATATCTTAAGAGCTGAATAGTTTTGCCACATGTCATTCATTTAGTGATAAAAAAAGAAAAGAGACAAAAAAAAAAAAGAGAAGAAGAAGTGGTTAAAAAAAGAGTGAGCCAAACTTCCAACTATTGGCCCTTGGCCAGGAAAACTTCATAAGAGATGAAAGCTGCCTTCATCATTATTCATTTTGCAAAATAATCCACGCTTAAACGAATGACTTTTATATGTGCAGCATGTGCTATGTATTTTGCTTCCAGGTGGAGCCTGTTCCAGCCCTTTTTGTGGTTTCATATGCTGTAGTTGATCCAACTTGAAAATGAGTTGGAATCCTGGTGACCTACCTTGGCAGGATCTGCTGTCTGAGGCTGGAGTGAAGCCCATCTCACACTCGCAGCGATATGCACCCGGGACATTGAGGCACTGTCCATTCTCACAGAGATTTATGTTTTCTGCACACTCATCAACATCTGTGGAAGAAGTAAATTACAACATCTCTATTAAGCTTTAAATTTCATGACACGTTTTTCCTTGCTCTATAACTAAATCAATTTTATTGGCTTGACTTAGTGCTCATTAACATGAAACCGCAATTAATCACATTCACACAAATAAGGGTGTACAACTTGATAGTAGAGCTATTTAACCTACCCTTAACATTCAATGTGATTAACACAGATGCCTCTCCCATGTAATTGTCTTACTTCTCTTTAATGCCAATCTGATGCATTTGTATTATAAGAACATTATTAGATATGACAAAAAATGTTGGAGGCAACTTTAAAATGGTATTCATTCATTTGAAAACATTATAGTATTATGAGAATAAGCAACGTGTGCTTTCACTGATCCAAGTACTCTAAAGCCAATTAGAGACATTATGGGAATGGGGAAAGTTTCTTTCATGTCATTACAATCTTATAAAAATACTCTCATCTTAATTATGTAAACAGTCATGCATTACTCATGGATTTTAAAGACGATTTATTTAATTCTATGAAGCAGAAAAGAGGAGATGGGCAGAAACAAACACGCAGTGAGCGCCAAGTAGTGTTCCAGGGCCTGACATACGTTTTTCATTGAGTTTAGCCAGCAGTTCCATGAAGTGAAGAGGAGGAAAACCCCAAGGGTCAGGGCAGTCAAGGGAGTTGTGAGGGTGACACTGAGCTAGTGTGTTGCGTGAGCCTAGCTCTGTCTGCAATGTCTAACACCAAAGCCATCATGTTCTTACCTTGATACCACCAGGAAAAAAAAATCCAAACCAAAAACTAAAACAACCAAAAACCAAAACAACAACCCCCCCCACACACAAAAAAAAACTAGGAAAAATGTACTAGCTAAGGTCTAAAAGCAAAAAGAAAGCTTCAAGACTGAATAAACATGTTTTCTTAAAGAGACATTTGATGATTCTGCAATCTGCATTTGGGGTAAAATTGGGAGTTCATAACCCACTTCAATCTAATGTATGAAATATGATATGTCAAGAGCTTTGTAATGTTGTGAACAACCAATAAAAAAAAATAAAGAGACATTTGACAATGATGAGTCTGCATTTTTGCTATCAATGATGAGAAGCACCTACCTTACAAACTAAAACTATTTATTTATTTATTTGGTACCAGAGATTGAACCCAGGGGTGCTTAACTGAGTCACACCCCCACCCCTTTTGATTTTTTGAGACAGGGCTTTTGCTAAGTTGTTTAGGATGGATTTAAACTTGCAATCCTCCTGCCTCAGCCTCCTGAGCTCCTCAGATAACAGGCATGTGCCATAGCACCTGGCAATCTTTATTTATTCAACTTTTGTCCAGCAAGATGATCTAGTCTTATATATGCAGGTGAGACAATGTTTTATTCTCAAAGAGTGTAGAATAAATAGAAGCTAAATGGAACAGAAGTTAAAACGTCAGTTTGGAAACTTATATTGGGCTCTTATGAAGTTGCTTTTCTATGTCCCCTACATGTATTATTCCACTTAGTCCAAATGTGATAAGCTATTAAGACTCTTCATAAACACATTAAATAGTAGTGATTATCTTAAAAAAGCTGAACAGTCATTCTGTATCATCTGTTTATAGTGGTTAAAAAAAGAAAAAAGGAAATGTCACTATTATTACTATGCTCATTTTAAAACAGCAATAGGAAAACTAAGGTCAGACAGGTTAAGTGATGACTTAGGGTTATACTGGTAATAAGTGGTACAGCAAAGATTTCAGTTGAGATGGTAAGGTCTGGACAAAGCCTGTGCTTCTTCACCACTGTACTAGAAATGAGTAAGAGAGAACGATCATCATTTAGCCTTCTTTAATTGTAGTCTTCTTCATGGAAGGAAAGCACATATAGTATTCCATGACAGACACATCCAAGCATTCTGAGGCCCATCACTCACCTGAGCAGGTAAAGCCATCTCCAGTGAACCCTTCGGAGCAGGCACATCGGTACGAGCCTGGGGTGTTTACACACTGGGCATTTATGCTACACTGGTGGGTTCCATTAGAACATTCGTCTAGATCTGTATGCCAAAAAGAAAAAGGTAGCAACAAAGGTCAGAAATGAAAACAAACAAATACCTAGAAAGGTTTTAATTTAAATAGAAACTGGCCAAATGGAGTCCTAGCATATCTATAGGGTCACGGCTCCAATTCACTAAAATCTCATACCTATAATACAAAATAACCATGCCACAGGTATGGGCCAGAACTACCAATTGAAGGATTTTGTAGATATCTAATTGACTAACAATTAAAATAAAACCAGTGTCAGACTTCATTCTGACTTCAACTGAGAGTGAACTTTACTGCTGTTTCCTTTATTACTAAAAAGGGACCATTTGGAAGGTACTACCGAGCAGGGAAAGCTTGCATTGAGTGTTCAAGTTGATTTTATAGATGAGGAAGCAAAAATATGTGCAAATAGTGCAAACCACAGATGTTAAGCACAGAAAAAAAATCACATTTTTATATGCATCATAAAAAGCATTAAAAGGTACAATAAGAGAATAAAAAGGGCATCTAATTTGGACTACAGGAACAATGAAGGCCTTGCTGAGGAAGTAACTTTTAATTAATTCAGCTCTAAAGAATAAGGAAGAGTTAGCCCACTGAATAGAAGTAAGCAGGAGTGTTTTTTTTTTTTTTTTTTTGCAAAGAGAATAGCATATACAAAGAAATCAAAGAGTAAGCGTTTGGTGTGACCCAGAAATTCAGGGAGGTCAGAGTGGCAAAGCACAGTGCAGAGGACAGAGGGCAGGGGACAGTAAGCTAGAGAAGAGTGGAGGCATTTGCAGGGTCTTGTGAGCCATGGGAAGGAAGCTGGGGTTTATCCTAACTTCAGTGGGTTGAAATGATGACCGTGGAAAGGTCAATTTTGAGGTATACATGTTCTGCTGATGCTGTGTGAAAAATAGATTTCAGGAAGACACAGAGAGAACAAATGAACATATCAGGGGTGGGGGGTGGTCTTTCAGCATGGTGGGGAGTGAAGGGGACAGAAAGACATGGACAGGGACAGAGAGACTCAGAATAGCCAGGGAAATGAAGATGGAAAGGATGGGTATGGATGGCATTTGGGCACACAGGTGCCTGGACATCGTCAAATCACTTGTATTGGAGACAGGCTGACTTGTGATAATTGGCCAGACTAACAGACAAGAAGCACATAAACGGGAGGCTGCAGGGGAGAAAACCATTAGACACATGGGACCAGACAAGTGGGATGAGGATATGGCTGAAGAGCTGTGAGAGATGGCTAGACTAGAAGTAGGTTTCTTGTAAACTTAATGAAGCTATCATAGGATGTTAATGCCACAAAGTTATCTGGAAACTATGATAATTTACCTTCTGTAGTTGGCTCGTAAACATTTGACACATATAAAGCATTTGGATGGATAGAAAGTAGACTCAAATTAACTTATATTATTTGTGAGAAGTGTTAGGGCTATTCTTTAATCCTTACTGCAGGCCTATAAGCTTTTAATGAGAAATCATCATGGGGAGGTCAGTTCAGCTTACTTTCTTTTCTATTTTAAATTGACCTGGATAATTCTTACCAGCTGGAAAAATGCTTTATTGTTAAGGCATGTAAAACATTGAGCATATTAAAACAGCACTGTGAATGACACCAAGGGTATAATCCAGTCCCCTGCCTCACAGCTATAAAAGACTTATTATTAGATTCCAGCTCAGGAGCTATAAAACTTGGGAAAAATGGCCTTCCCCATTCTCCTTTCTTTGAATCAGACCTCTTGGAATCCAACAAATCCTTAGATTTGCCTGGAAGAAGAATTCTGTTTTCTAGTAAGGAGCTGGGATCGACTACTTATTACAGACTTAAGGATCTCTAAAAAAAAAATACAAAAACTTTTCATTTCCTCCATTTATTTCACTGGGTTTTAAATCGTGCTGATTACTCTATGAAAAGGCTAGGGAGAACATATTAGTCATTTTTCATCATACAGCTGTTTGGATCACCGGCTGCACATCAAGTAATTTTTACTGAACAATATGTGTGAAAAAGCAGATGCCAAGGCATCCTGTTGTAATTTGACCATTTATGTTAAGGCTGAAGGAAACTCTTAGGCAGGAATTATCCCTGCAACAAAAGACAGACTTTGATTTACAAGAGAATAAATTAAAAGTGAAGAACACGTTCCTATTCAAGTATGTGAATTAACAACTGTACAAAGGGCCTTTAAGAACACTGAGCTTTGGCAAAGATATTTACGTTTGCAAACTCACCAATACATTTGATGCCATTCCCCACCCAGCCTTCTCTGCAGCTGCATTTGAAGCTTCCTGGGACATTCAGACAAGAGGCATGCATGTCACAGTTGTGGGCACCAATTTCACACTCGTCCACGTCTGAGAAGCCATAATTAGTAAGAAAAAAAGATTAGACAAAGCTAATTATTTCTACTTCCAAGTGCATTTCTGTGTAGGTACAATTTTAAAGTAAAGATAGAACTAAACAGAGAAAACATTATATCACTTTAAATTGTTTTGGAATCCAATAAGATCTGAGGTTCCTGAGCAAATCAAACAGGCCTGTTCCTAGAAGACATTGCCAACTTCCTAGTAGGAGTGACACGCAGCAGCTGCTGCCCTTGGTGGGTATGACAGCCATCCTCCACAATATGCAGAGGCCCAGACAACACTTCATGCAGAGGACAGATTACATCAGGTTATAGATGTCAACACAAACCTTATTTCCCAAAAGAGACTCTGCTATTCCTTTCTGTGAATATTTATACATATTTTTCATGAAGATAAGAACAAGGCTGACATTTTCCTAAAGGAACAATCAATTCTTTTTGAAAAATACATAATAGTTGGTTATTTATTGATTTATAGAGATTTTGGAAACTATCATTTGGTGCATATGTTTACTTCTTGTATTTACTTGAGAATACAGAAAAATGTTCCCCGGAAATGCTATTTGGAATGTGACCAGATATTTTTATCAGTGTGTGTGTGTGTGTGTGTGTACATGTGTGTGTATGTGCACATATTACATTTATACGTACATTTACAAACACATATCCAGTCATGTGCCACCAACAACAGATATACCTATGAAAGTGGTTCATAAGATGATGATGCCTAGTGATGTAGCTGTCTTAGTTTGTGTAACTATACTCTATGATGTTCTCATAATGATGAAATTGCCTATGATATTCTCATAATGATGAAATTGCCTAATGATACACTTTTAAGAATAAAATCTCATCATTGAGACACATAAGTCCGTGTATATGCACACATACATATGTGTGTGATGTGTGTGTGTGTGTATGTATGAACTGTATACATTTGGTTGCCTAAAACTTTCTAGAATACAAGAAATGATTGGTTCTATCCAGTTCACTGATTACACAATGTAGGTGCTGAAATCATATATGTATGTGTCACCCACAAGCAACATACGTACACTGTTGGCTTGTATCAACTCAGCTAGTGGTGAGCATGCATAGTACTCTTCTTATTAATTTTGTGTCCCTTCCTAGAGGCGTCTGCCTTGGTTGTAGCCAAAGCCCTTCACCACCTGCCTTGAGCAAAATACCACATAGGGCCTTAAATCAAGTACTGAGGGACATCTGGTCCAAAACTTTGACTTTGGTCCTCTATACAAAGGACTAAAGCTAATTAGCGAAGAAAACAAACAGGAGATAAAGTGAAGGGGGGAACAAAGAAGAGGAAGAGAGAAAAAAGAAATATAATTTGGGCACAGAGAAAAGACAAAAGTGAGTGTAAAGAGAAGTGAAACAAAAGGAAGAAAATATGGGGTAAAACAGAAAGGGAAACTGCTTAAATAGAACTCAATTTTTAAGTAGCTTAGAACTACAAAAATGAATGAAAACTGGGATTCCTCCAGGTCTTTCTGTGTCCCTTCTTTATGTGTCTTCCACCAGGGAGCAGTCATGCCAAGGGAGCAAATGCTGCCCTGAGGGCCTCGGGAAGCACAGCAGACCCAGACTCCCTCCACTCTCCTGCCCTGTGACAGGACACATGGCCAGCTCCCAGGTGCTTGGCTCAGCCAGTGTGCTGCCAGATAAGTGCTAAACGCCTCCTGCATGCCCCAGCTTGGCCACTCATCACACACACAGTTGCAGCCTGGCTGTGGGAAACAGGTCTAAGAAATGTGAGGGAACAACGATGTTGAAGATTGGCCTTTGAAACCCAGGAAGCTTGGAACCCACCTGTGCATCCCGTGGTTCCCTTCTTCACTGAATAACCCAGCTGACAGTGGCAAATGAAGGATCCCTTGGTGTTCTCACACTCCCCAAACATGCAGATGTTTGAATTTAGGTCACATTCATTCACATCTGGAAAATGCATTTTTCAATACTTTGGTTAGTATAATTACTCATCAGCATAATTTAAAAACTATGCTTTAAATTAAACAGCATAATGGTAAAACAGAAAGACAAAATTTACAGTGTAACCCCTTTGCAAGATACAGTATTACAAATTACCCTCTGTCTTTGAAGGGTTTTTTTTTTTTTCTCTAACTAATTTTCCCTTTTCAGATTCTATAGTTCTAGTAAAATAATTTGAATTTTTTAATATTTATTTTTTGTTTGTAGTTGTCAATACCTTTATTTTTTTATGTGGTGCTGAGAATCAGTCGAACCCAGGGCCTCGAATGTGCTAGGCGAGAGCTCTACCACTGAGCCACAACCCCAACCCCAAATAATTTGAGTTCTTAAAGTAACAAAGAACCCTTCCTGTTCTTGTGTTTATGTGTGCATATACGTGTGTGCCAATGTGTCCGTAAACATGTGTTCTTTGCTGATGACACCCACCGATGCAGGTTTTCATGTCCATGGAAGCCATGAATCCATCGTAACAGAGACAGCGATACTCTCCAGGAATGTTGGTACACTGACCACCGTCACAGATGTCAGGATTGTTTTCACATTCATCAATATCTAGGGACACAAAGGAAAACATCAAATGAAAACAAGGAATGGCTGGCCCCAATCTGAAGTCTTTTCCCTTCATTCCTGTTATTCAGCAGTATCTGGAGCCACGTTCTCTACCTGCACAGGACCTCCCGTCCGGCATCAGGGCGTAGCCCTCGCTGCAGCTGCACTCGTAACTGCCTTCTGAATTAGTGCACTGGGTGTCACAGCCCCCATTCATTATCATGCACTCGTCGATATCTGCAAGATAACACGCAACCACATTACTAGTGAGCTCTGCTTCCTTAAGTAAAAAAAAAAAAAAAAAGTCAAGATTTTCTCCTTTTTAAACAGAAAATGATGAAATGGCTTTGGACCCTCCCCCCCCCCATTTGTATTAGTCTAGCACTATGAGCCTATGCTGTTAGTCTTTCTCAGTTCTTTTACTTCCTTTTAGACAAGGCTCTATTTAAGTCCAGTATGTGAAGGATAAAGAACTCAGAAATACAGCAACCATGGAGTTTTGGGCATTTTCTGTAACATCAGCAAGACCTCTCCAATGGTGCCCTGGGAAGCTGCCCCCGTTTTTAGACTCACTTTCAGGACAAAGGATTCCCACAGGCTTTAATACATATTCACTGAAAAACTTTTCCTACACGACTTGGAAATGTGAGTTTCAGACCTGTGTGGCTTCATCTTACCTGTACAGCCCTGGCGGTCTGGGGTGGCCTGATATCCAGGATTGCAAGAGCACTGATAGGTTCCAATCATGTTCACACATTTTCCATTTCTGCAGAGATTGTCACTCAAGGAACACTCATTGATATCTATAAAAGATGAACAGAATTAATGTTTTGTGTGAAAGCCAAATCACTCAAAAATATCAAATGTGCATCACTGGAGAAGTAATCTCCTAGGGGGTGTGTATTTCAGGAGGAAGTGATATGATCTAGGGTACTTCAAGAAAATATCAGAATCACTACTTCTATGTATTCCTAACTATAAAAGTGCCACCTAGTATTACTTTGCACAATGATAAATCATGCCCTAGCTATGCTGTCTGATACATAGCTGAATGTATTATTGAGCACATGAAATGTGGACAGTATGACTAAAGAAGAGTTAATGTTATTTAATTTCAATTAAAAGTAAATAGCCACACAGACTACCACATTAGATCATTTAGCACATGCTAGAAATGAAGCTTACTACTATGTACTGGCACATCCATTTTGGTCTTCATTAGCTGGTCAAGTGTTGCCTACAAAACTTAAACTATCCTGAGGGCAGCCACTAGTTCCACACAACACAAGCATGACAGTGAGCCCTCAATGTGATTGTTTACATCACATTATGTATAGAAGGATTTATAGATTATATTGTCTTTTTAAAAATAAACTAACCCATATAAGATGGGCAAGTGCCTAAAAAACTCATGCAAAGATCTGTGAAATAAAATAGTACTAATACTGCAATCACAAGAAAATGGCAAGAAAACTTCCTTATCCAAGGTACACTATACATTAAAAACAGTGATAAAGTACAGTAATCAGATATAACAAAAGATGAATTTCAAGTTCTCAAAATTACTCAGACAGTATGACATGGGCTTATGCTTATGATCATTAAGTGTATATTTTGTATTTTATAGAAACACATATTTTATATTGAACATTATACTGTAAAGGGGTATAATTTTAAGCTCTAAGATTCATGAAAACTAAATTACAAAATAAACTGAATTTAAGATTCTGAATTTCTATATCACAATATGTTCATCCATGAGTAAATGTCCTATAATTGGCAGTGAAAAAAAAACTTTTTGTACTTTTATTTTAAATAAAAATATTTAAAACTTTTAAATTCACCTTTTAAAAATGTCTGTTTAGTCCATGACTTAAGAATCATCTTGTTTATTAGCAGAGCAATTTATATGGCTTACAAGTAAATATATGTATACTGGGGAGATGTACACAAATTATTTTTAAAATGTGATACATAAACTGCTCTATTTTAATCTTTTATTTGCTTATAGTTTCAAAAAAAAAGTTCCTGACAAGAAAATACTTCCTGGTTAAGTCCAAGTTTGAAAGCCAGTATAAAAGATCACAGCAAGGCCAGAGGCCATGCTATGTTTATGAAAACAACATTTGGAATGTTCAAAGACCATCGATTAGTGCTCTCCTGTGCCCTCTGTTCTCCCTGCTGATCTCTGGGCTGTGAAGAGACCGAGGTGTTCCTCAAGAACAAGAAGTGGGAGTAAATGAAACTCACATGGACACACATGAGTGACCCCTGTGTATACTCATGGATGCTGAGTGGACTCTTGCCTACATGCATGGACAAGATGTTGGGTAGAGGGTGCACCTTGCACAGGTTTGTACACAGATGAACAATCAGGGAGTATCCCCTGGCCACCACCCATTCCATCCTGCAGAGAGGATTGGGTCTTGCACAGGGTCCCTCACATCAGCCAGGTGAGTTTGTAATGAAAAAGAGGCAAACCAGAACAATGTCAGCCCACCAAGCACATCACGGAAGCAGCCTGTAAAGACACAGCCTGAAGCCAGATATAAGGAATCTGGATTTCCAACTTGTAAATAAGCTAGATTTCACATGCCCTAGGACAAGTTTGGTAGAAGTGATTCCTGATCATTGCCCTTTGTGCTGGGTGGATTTATGAGAGAGGGGACAAACTCACCCACACAGTCCTCGCGTGATGGTGACAGCTCGTGTCCCAGGGGACAGTCACACTGAAAGCTGCCCTCAGTGTTCACACAGGTGCCACCCCTACAAAGGAGAGGGTTACGTTCACATTCGTCAATGTCTGAAAGGTAAAAACGTGAGATCCATTAAAGAACTCTGAGGAAAAAATGTTCACGCATAAAGCACGGGAGGAAGGATATTATCTGAGGTAAGTGTTGGCTCCAATGTATGAGCTATGCTTGACAGGAGGGGGAAACTCTTCTCACTTTTTCTGCCATCAGTGTGAAAACTAAAAATTCTGTTCTTAAAGATAGTAAGCTATCAGTAAATTTACTCATACAAAATGAGATTTCCAAGGCTAAAAATAAACAATATTTGCTTTACATCACCACAGGTTCAGGGTATCATCCGATATTGTCAGTTATTCTGGTGTATGTGCCTTTCATCAAAGTGAAAGAAAAATCTTAAACTCATGACTATCTTCTAAATCCTGCATGTCATTTTGAAAATGAAACTGTGACTTCAAAAGGCTGGGAATATCACATGGGTTTGCAGCATTGCACACATGAAGAAATAGTCCGGGATTAGCATGACAGAATACAACTTTTGGGGTTACCATACTATGTCATCCATTTCATTTTATTTATTATTTTGAAACCACAGAGGAATTTTAAGGAAATCTGTCAACATTTTTATTTTATTTTATCTGTTACTTCTGCATTACTATTATTCGCAACAGTGGCATTCATTATGCCATATTTGTACATGCACATAATTTGATCAGTCTCATTCCCCAGTACCTTCCCTTTTCCTTTCCTCCTCCCTCTCTGAATATGCTTGCTCTATGCTATGATTTCCTACTGATCCCCTTCTACTATTATGATTATTTTAATTGGTGACAATGACATCCATTTTAAAGGAATCTCTCCTGAGTAATCATTCCCTGTGCTGATTCTATGAATAAACAGAATCTGGTCTCCACATCTCACTGCCCTGAAGGTGCCAAAGGTTGGGGCTCCCAAAAGCTATACAGGGCAGATTTTCTGTCTGACACTGAAATCTCTTCTCTCCCATCAGAGCTCCTTGACAAGCCTGCTGCCTGATGCTCCAAGAGGTAAGCCAGAGTGCAGCAAGTAAGCGGTGCTAGACTGGTTTCAAGATCGGCCGGGAAGAGAGGCCATGCTTACCCATGCAGTTCTTCATCATCATGAAGCCACTTTCGTAGCCTTCGAAGCACTCGCACTCAAAGCTGCCCGGAGTATTGACACAGATCCCACTGCCACAGAGGTCAGGAGAGATCCTGCACTCGTCGATGTCTAATCCACACGGTTTGAAAGAAATAAAAAAAAGAGAGAATGAGATGAGACGGTGTTAAAGGCCAGCGAGAGGGATTTGCCTTTCCATAGGAAGGTACTGCACACTGGACATACTGGGGAAATCAATGGCTAAGAGGAGGATATGTTTCCAGGAGATCAGAGGCAGACAGGGCCCTAGGCACATTCCTTTTCCCAACTGCCAAAACTGTCACCGCCAACGGGCAGGTGGTGGTGCCTTTTTGCCTTTAAGAGTTCTGGAGTTGTAGGTTTCTCTTTGTGGCTGAGACACAGTAATAGAAGAGTGAACCAAGCAACTGTGCTAGTAGTTGAATGAGGCACATGGTAAATGAGGAGAGACACTTCCCATGTGGAGTGAAACCCCACAAGTGACTTGAAGGCACTGCTGGTTCCAGTGCATTAGCCCACAGGGAGCATATAAAGACAGAGCCACTGCCTCTGAGCAGGGGTGGCCAGCGGAACAGAGAGGCAGATGCAACACATTAACCTCAAGTCAGACTGAACTGCCAATCCAGGAAGAGCATCTCATTCTCTGAAACAGGAGGAGGGAAGACGGGAGGAAAGGAAAGTTTTATTAGGAGGCTCTATGAGTACAGAACTGGCAATCAGACTTGAAGGGTGATGAGAGGCATGCAGGTACATGCACAGACACAGGAAGGCCTTGGAGGATGGCCCACTTTGTGTTTTTCTGTGTCACAGTCAGATGTGAAGATCTTTCCTGATTCAGTTTTCAAAAAATGGAGAAAAATGGTGTTTGTGTGTTTGCTACTTTACATATATTGTATAAAAATCTTCAATAGCAACAACTGTACTTTACAAAAAAATAGTTTTCTGAGAAATCTCCCATATCCATAACTAAAATGTTTCCAAGAAAATGTGACATTTAAAAAAAAATTTGTCACAATAGAAAAAATGCTTTTGCCACTATAGTTTTCAGTGAATTTAATTTTGAAGTTTTTTGTCATAGGATTTAAGGATTTAGTCAGTGGATGACTCATGTGTGTCCTCTTGGGTGGGGGTGTCTCAGCCTCTGCTTTCTCCCAGGTTTTAATTCCCCAATTACCAGCCATATTGAAAAAAAATGCAAGTACTTTCTTTTAAATAGAAGTCACACATATTTGATGAAGCACCTAACAGTATGCAAATTAATTCTCCTACTTTTATCTGTCATATCTGGTGATTGGTGCTGAGCCTAAGAGGGGCCTATGACACATCCTTTGATGGAGCAGGAGCATTGTTTGACTAACATACTGTGGTGGGAGCTTCACTGTGTAAGAGTGTGAACTCTGAAATTAAGTGTCTGGTTAGAAACCTCATCTGTCACTGTGTTTGGGGCCTTGAAAAAAATCATCTAACTTCTCTAGGCCTCAATTTGTTTCTTATCTGAAGAAGAACCCACCTGCAGATTTATATTCGTTAAACGCTAAAAACTGTATTTCTCATAGAAAGTGCTGCAAACGTGTAAGCTATTCTCTGCTCAGAGCTGGCATTTTGGGGGTGACTTGTGAACTGATCCTTGAAAATGTTGTTCCAACTTTAAAGTAGAGAGGCAAGAGACACAGTGCACCTGTGAATGACATTAATGCACCTTGGGGAACAGGAAGTTATATAGAGTAGCTGTTTTTGAGGGTAGTCATGGGTGTAAGCACAAGCAGGATGGGTGGGATCACCTAGGATCACTTTACATCTTGTGAAGAATGGGTCAATAATTTTCTATGGAATTTCACATTATATCCCCAAACAAGGCAGTGTTATTAACAAAAAAATCTCTGTATCCTACTGAAGAAAAAAAATGCTTGAGATTAATAAATTCACTTGGTTAATGTCCCAACAAAAACAAGATGTTGGGATCAGAACTGGAAGAACTCAAAGCTTCTGGGTAAAACCCAGGGTCCAAAGTTGCCTGAGTTAATGGAAGTTGTTTTGCCAGCAGTTACACAATCTAAGTCCTGTATGAGGATGATAAACCCAGGGATTGTGAAAATGAGGGCTTTAATTGTGGTAACTCAAATGTAGAAGAACTTGGAGGAGCATGTTCTATAGTAGATAATGTGATATGTCACCCACGTCCCCTTTCTAGAAACAAGGACCTACTTTCCCCCCTCTCTCAGCTGTGGGAAATGTGCTAGTAGAAAGCTCTCCTCTAAGACAGGCAATGCTTCAGCTAAGACCTGTTTCTCACAGTCACACCTTCTCTTAGCAGCTCTAGCTGAGAAGCCAAGGAGAATATGCACCAAGGGAAAGATTTAAAAGAAATTTACATATGTGGCTCTTCTAAACGAGAGAGCAGAAGTCAAAACTGTAAAAGAAATGGCTACTTAAAAGAGGGGTGAGAGGTAAAATAGGAAAAGAGGTTGGCACATGTTGGAGGGAAAACAGAAAGACTGAAGAAAAGTTCTGAACTGTTTATAGGTTGAGCAAAAGGGACTGTGAAGAGGAGGAGATGCTAGAGCCAGAGGAGTTGAGCCTTAAGCAGGAGCAGGAAGGAGAGTGAGGGTGAAGGACTGAACTGCAAATCCAGGAAGAGCATCTCATTCTCTGAAACAGGAGGAGGGAAGACGGGAGGAAAGAAAAGTTTTATTAGGAGGCTCTATGAGTACAGAACTGGCAATCAGACTTGAAGGGTGATGAGAGGCATGCAGGTCAAGTGACGTTTTAGAAGTGCCGAGAGATACGGGAAGCAGCTTTAAGAGGTGCACAGGTGCATTGCTGAGCGCCTATGAGGACTTGGCTGAAGGCACAAGTAGGAATCTCAGGCAGCTCTCCTCACACTCTCCCAGCAAAAGTTCAGCAGCCCAGAGTGGAAAAATCCACAGTGAGGGAATTAGGGATGTGGCATTGGGTAAAGCAAGAAGACAAGCAGAACTTGAGAGGACCCAGTGGACAGCTGTGGAATACTCAGGAGTCACCTAGCCTGGGTGGGTACAGGAAGGAGCTAAAGGGGACATTCCAATGGACATCAGGAGGGAAGGTGGGAGAAAAGGGAAAATTTCAGAGACTATGAATGAAGAGAGTTCTGAAAATAAGATCTTGGGGAAAAAAACAACAATTTGTAATATTATCTAATACAGAAATTTTGAGCTTCATAGCTTTCAAATTAAAGGGAATGGGAATGGATGATTATGGATAGTGACTGACGTCTAATTAGTAAGAGTACTATTCACAGATGAGTAAGGTAAGTCACAATTGCTCCACCATCAACTTTAAAACTTTTAATAGTATGCCCTTCAAGATTATGTAATTATTGTGGATTTAATGACTACATTCTTTAGTCCTCATATATTTTGAAAATCTTATTCCTGCATATAAAACAAACAGCATTTTGGTGCTAGTTTGCAGATGTCTCACAAGTTTATTTGGAGAACTGACTTATGGGAAAAGAAAAATAAAAAGCTACAAGTTCCCAGGGAATGGGCTTTTGAAGGCAGTATTTTCAAACACAGCAAAAGACAGAAGGCCAGGGATTGCCAAATAACACAAAAGAACAATCTCACCTGTGCAGTTCCTTTCCTCCATGTCTAGAGCAAAGCCACTATTGCAACGGCACTTGAAACTTCCAATTGTATTTCTGCATTTTCCATAGGTGCACATCCCAGGAAAGGCTTTGCATTCATTGATATCTAAAAGAAGAAGGAAGCCAAATTTGGAGCTGGCTGATATACACAAGGAGGTTCATCATTTAAGTTAAAAATTCATCATGATGGAAAATAATAATAATGTACCTAAGTAAAAAACGAGGGCCATCAAACTTTGAAATGATCTATCTCATTGATAACCAATGTAAAAGTTTCTTATGTGAAAAAGATCCTCTATTTTTAACAGAATTCTGATCCCTTTATTTCTGACTGTTTTATGTAGTAAGGAGGGGATACAGATCTTTCTGCTACTGAAGTAGCTGTCAGGGTCACTTCTCCAAAGGTCATGTGAAGGAAGGCAGAGGGATCGCAGAAGGAATGAAAAGAGCAAGATGAGAAGTCTATTTCTAGCTTTTCTTCAGGTCCATCTTACAGGAGTAATTGATACCATTGGGTGCCCAGAAATCATGTCTCTAAAGCAAAACCAATTCTCAGAGGGTGTAGAGGGTGTCCTGCTAGTGCAGAGGAACCAGGGCACCGCTGGCAGTTACCTTTGTAAAATGGCCTCCCAGTGAGAACATCCCCTCGGTTAGCAAAGCCAGGTCCTCGGGGACATAGGGCCTCAAACTCCTTGGTCCCAGGTTTGGGACATTCTTCACACTCAGTGCCCCAGGCTGCCCCCACAGCACAGCAGCAGGCATCCATGCGGAACTTTCCAGGAACTGGGTGGATGCATTCATCTTCATCCCACTTCAAGTAGCACTGCTCCATACGGATATCTACGCAGAGAGATCAGAACTTGAGAGTGCTGACACCTCACCAAACGCTCACATACCTAGTGTCCACTCAGCACCAGGCATGAGACTGGGCCCTGGAGATGCACTGGTGGGCGAGACATGTAGTCCTTGAGCTCCTACAAGGGACTCCATAATGAGAGTCACTTAGGAGAGCAAAATTGGGTTCCTCTTCAGCTTTCTTACAAGAAAACTTGCAACAGAAAAGGTCTCCTAAGGACATGACTCTTTTTGTTGTCTCCTATAACCCCCCTTTTGTATTGCTCACATCAGAAAGAGTAATTTTAATGCCAGATTCCTCTTGTTCAGTGAATTGCTCAAAGTGGCTTTTAAGCCGTCTTGACCGATCCTAGTCATAAAACAGCAAATGCTCAGTTGCAATCTATTTTCTAATTTCATACAACTATTAAAATTGCTGTTTAAAAGAAAAAAATACAATTTACAGGGTTATTTTCCCCCTGCCCAATCTACTTTGTGCAGCATGGTTTTTGCCCTAGATTATGTAAATCTTCTGTATTAAGGAATCAAACAATTTGCTTAAATGTCACATTTTCCCATCAATTTCAAAACATACCAATGTTTCAGCGTTTAGTCTGTGCTAGCCAGGATGAGAGGATATCAGTAAATAGCCAACAGGGTCAGTATGGTGTGTTAACACTTTAAAGTTCATCTGTTAGCCAACTGAATTGGTGGTAAAGCTACAACCAAACATTCAGCTGTTTAATCCCAAATATAGATCAGAATGATAAGGTTATGAGTTTAGAAAAGGTCATTCTTAATTAAATAACACAATTTATTTGATAAGAGAATTTCTAAATATTAAATCGATTTTTGAACCCCCAAAAACCTGTTTAGCAGAGGAAAAGAGATTCCTGATGGAAATTTAGACAAATAAATTAATGTTTGCCATTTTAGTTAATGTCAATAATTCCTTCAAGTCCTCAACCAAAGGTAACATCCACTTGAGCAACTGTCTTTAACGTAAAGTTATACACTTCTAATTATTATAATTAAAAAGTCCTATTTTAAAAAAGTAACTGTGATAAAGTTTTATTTTGATTCTGTAGACTAGACATAAGCATTCACAGCAGGTAATTCTGCCTTATATATCAACATTAAACTAATCAAGAATCACATTCTCTACCAGTATAAAGAGTGACAATAATCCAGTGAGTCATATTCCCACAAGGCTCCGGGTCTCAGTTACAGCGAGCTCCATTCAACACTGTCACTCAGGAAGTCAGGCTCTTCACAAGATGGGAAAGTTTCATAAAAGTACCAGTATCCTGAGAACTGCAGCCTGAGACTTACTGTTTCTAAGGTCATTAAAGTGATTTTTCTCAAGAAGCCATTCTGGGATTAAATTGGGGAGAGGTAGATATTTGAATTTAAGTATGAAAAAAGTTATGAGAGCCTGGAAGAGCAATCCTAGGTCTTTACTACAAAGATTCATATTGATATTTACATCAAGAATCAGAAGAGACAGAAGATGGGCCTCATAAGCTCTGGCTTACACAGAAATTAAAATGTCAGCTTGGAAATCTTTGGATGGTATGTGTGCCACCATCTGCTTCAGTCTCCACTGCTCTTTTAAATCAGCACTTCAGTCATTTATGTTACCTGCCTGGCGTCCCCAGGCATTTGGGATCACTGATTTAAAAGATGCTCAGTCAGAGTAATTTACCACTACTTTTATTCTTAGATATATGACATTTCCATATGCCAATATGTTGAAACTTCCTCACATCCACAGACAGAATAGTAAATGTAGCTTAATCCCAGTAGTGACAAAAACAAGCATAAGGATAAAAAAATCGTGTATATCGATTTAAAATATTATAAAGGCTCTGGTTTTGAGTGATGTCACTGGAAACTGATTTTACTGAGTGATAGTTTACAATCAACATATCTTCATATACTCTAATCCTGAGTTTCTAAAGGCAGCGTGATTTCATTTGACCATGCAAATACAATTATTTTGTCATCTTCAAAAGATGCCTTTTTTTTAAACATGGTACCTAATTTAAAATATTTAAAAATTGGAAAAGTATATTTTATTCTTCTACTTTGCAATCAATGCTTTCTAAATAATTTCACATTAATGTATACCATGTTTTCCACCCAAATTTAAATATGCTATCAAAAATTAAAGTGAAATGTGTGTTAACTACAGTAACCAGATAGTATGGTACTACAAACTTTCTTTTCTTACTACTGATTTTAAAAAAACACTGATATGAAACTGTTAAATATTAATATTACCATTGCTAATACTCTGCCTACACTCTTAAATGTCAAAAATGAACCTACATAAAGATGTTTTGAAATGAAAAATTTATTGTTTCATAGCTCATGGGAAAAAATCCCTTCAAATGAAAAACTGTTGTTTACAAACAATATGAAAATTAATAGGTTTATTTTTCCATCATGAAATTCAAGTTTAGTAATGACACTGATAAAGAATAAGGTCAAATTTCGATACATATAATATGGTGTTGAAAAAGATTCTCAGTTTAGATCTTTATAATATAAAGCATTAAGAAAATTTAAACTCTGAAGTGGGGAAAGGAAGAACCAGGACCTTTCATTGTTTTCAAACAGAAACAAATAACAAATTTCCCCATTGTCCAAAGGGTACAGCTGCAGTTAGCTGGTAACTGCTGACTTTTTAAAGTGCTGGTCTACATTTATTCTTCTGTGTTACAAACATACATAGTTTTCTATTAACTCAGTATGAAAGACTGAACTTGCCTGAAGTATCTGATTAAAGAAACAAATTTAAAAGATAGTTTTTTTTTTCTTGTGGTGCTGGGGATGGAACCCAGGGCTTTGTGCATTCGAGGCAAGCGCTCTATCAACTGAGCTATATCCCCAGCCCCAAGATAGATTTTTGAGTAGTACCAACTTTAGGTATTAAGCAGAAAATATTTTACTTAAATACATTCATTTAAAAAATATCCTGAAGTGATTTTTCTCCCAAATATCTTATTTGAAGCAACTTTCACCAGACTCAGTGGTTTTGGACGGGCCACTAACCAAAGGACAAGAAAATTCAGGGCTAGTTTCATGCATAAAATACATGAGGGCAGGAGTCTTACCCAAACACACACGTCCAGTTCCATCCAATGTAAGGCCTTCTGGGCACTCACAATGAAAAGACCCTTTGCTATTGACACAGCGTCCATTTGGACAAACGCCAGGAAACACCTCACATTCATTAACGTCTGCAGGGAAATGGAGTGAGCAGAGGGGTAAAGAAGTCACAAATAGGAAAAACAGGTGCAGTTGCACTTCCTGTATAACATATTCAATCTGCAATACAATGTGGATTATTACTTGAGTTAAGCAGAAATATTCCACAACCCAGCCACCAGCTCTCCTAGGCACCAGCTGTGAAAAACGACCTCAGCCTTGCCTAACCATAAAACAGCCCAGACATGCTCCTCTGCCAGCTGTTCTGTGCCTTGGAGGCTGGTGATGTCCTCAGGAAACTTACCAACTGCATAAAGAGGAGAAATGGGAAACCCCAAGCTGCTTCCCCCAAGTACTGTGCTAAAGCGTTTGTTGATTACACTGACTATTTTCATTGAAATTTCAAGATTTCTGAAGGTAAAAAATATTTCCAAAGCATGAGAGTGAATATCAACTTTATGATACTGCTCTGAAGATTTACATCATCTAAGATTTCACTCACCTTCACAAGTGACACCTTTAATCCTAGCAAATCCTCTTGCACAAGCTGTATCTGTAAGAACAATAGGACAGACTTTTACTTCATTATAAAAGGAAATACAACTGTTCTAAGCTCAAGAAACAATATGACAGAATTTTAAATTGAAGGTGGAGCTTTAAAGGCTGAAGACTCCAGCTCTCTCTTTCTTCAATTCAGTGGAACAGGACTTGAGTGGTAACTATACTGTATCAAGATGTTCCCTACAATTCCTCTTTCCTCGTATGGACAACTGAATGACAAGTAAGTAAAGGACTCAGGAGAGCCAGAGTCATCATATTCTACTGGGATACGTGCAAAGAAAGGATAGTGAAGGATACAAGCAGCTACTTAGCACCTGGATTCAAACCAATTCCCTTCCTTGTCTAAAAGAACTGAAAGATCTGCTTCTACTATGAGGAAAAACCAAATGCATGTTTCAGGAGGTGAATATCTTTAGCTAGGAAAGACAACAATGTAGGCAGATAGATGAGCTCTTGGTCTGCCCCGGTAAGAAGCACACAGTGACAAATTTAGAAGCCCAGAAGCCCCTAGTCTGCCACCTACCTAATTCACAGCGCTCACAGGGGCTCCCCCAGGCAGCTCCCAGGGTAGCACAGCATTCAGATTTCAGAGTGGCTCCGTTAATGTTCACTTCACAGCGGTTGTCCTGGATGTTGAGCCAACAGGTCCCTTTCAGGCTGTCTGAAAAGGAGTAGGAAAGGTCGGAGAACTTGTACCTCCAAAGCAAATGCAATTCCACCGAGTACACCAAAGGCGTGTGTTACAGTGTTAAAAAAACATAAGGAAATCAATTTTTAAGGCTTTACTAACGTGTCCCTTGAAACACATGAACAAGCATTTAAATATGGCATTTTACATACATGTAAATGACTATACTCCACACATCTCACAATATGGCAATAATACAATTATGTCTTCGGACAGCCTATCGAGGAGTCATTGTCACCCAAGAAACATAGTTCACTGCCATGAAGACATCATCACTTGAGTGAAAAATATTCATAAGATTTATCCTTTGTGATAAATGCTTTGATATTTAAAATTTTATTAAATAAAATTCCTCAAATGATCTCCTCTCCTAATTTCCCACCAAATTAACTACATACGTTCTGTATTAGAGAAACCAATATTTCTTGAAACTGAAAAACTTGAAAGAAAAAAACCCTAAGAAATAAAGAAGGAAATAAATAAGCATCACCTATAAATCTACCACGAAGACATCCTCAGGGCTAATACCTGATGTATTTTCTTTTAGGCATTTTCCTATGCATGTGTATATAACCTTTAGTTCAAAAAGTAATATATGTTTATGGTAAATCTTCGGAGGAAAGAGAGAAGTATAAAGAAGATCAAGAATTACCTGGCAACCAACCATTTTAGATATAACCACCCTAACTTAAGGGTGTCTCCGTATCAAATGTAAGTTCTTGCTTTTGAATGTAGAGTGATCTAGTAAAATACAACCTTACTTTGAAATTTTACTCCAGGTGCATTACGAGCAGTTAGTAAACCTGCAGGTGTCGTAATAGTATTTCAAACAAATATTAAAATACTGTTAAGTAACTGATTTTGAAGCAGTGATAAGTAACCCAATCAAAGTTGACATGACAAAACACCAACTGGATACACACACATGAAGCTTTCTTTATAGAACTGTGGTTCTCCATTAAGTGTTTAAGGCTCTTGTTAAAATGCAGATCCACGTCTCCAGATATGCAGCCCAGACACCTGCATTTTGACAAGCTCCTCAGGTGATCCTGATGCAGGTCACGCAGAAAACACAATTTCAGGTTTTGATCTTAAGAGTGTACTATGGTACACAGATGAGGAAAATAACAAGGTGTATTTCTATAGCATTTACTCTAAAACTAAGTTTAATAATAGGTTCAGATAAAGTTTACTTCTACATTCAATAATAAAAACAAATAATAACTCTCACAAACCCAGAAAGGGAGTTGTGATGAAAGTGGCAGGTCTTGATGAGACCGGCACTGCAGCCAGGAGGAGGCTGCCACAGCCTAAACCCTCGGGAGCAGAGGTTGAAATGAAACAACTCTCGTCTTGACTGGATATGAGAAGTTATGGGACAAGGGTATGCAAAGAGTTGGACGGTCACTTTGCCTTCTTTCTGGCTGGAACATTCACTTTGGTGTACAATTGTACACAAGTGAAAAAGGTTTGCCTGATAATGCTTGTGTCAAGTCCCAGCTCCAGGCTCTTTACCAGCTCACACCTGTGTATTCTGTAGCACAGAGGAAGCAGGTGCTCGTGGAAGACCACCGCAAACTTCAGAGGTCTTTCACTGATCCAAATTAGTTACTGAATTCTCCAAACTAATTGGTGACCTTGGGTGTGATCATTTTAAGTAAGATACAATAATAGGAACTGCTAATATTGACAAAGGCACTATTCTAAAGGCTTTCCATCTATTTGTTTATTTATTAAAACAGCCATATGAGGTATGTGCAATTTGCAGATGAGGAAACAGAGGGACAGAGAAGTCAACTCATTTACTCAAGGTCACTCAGCTAGTATAGGATCAGAATCAAGATTTGAATTTGCAAGCTCTGTTCTGTAGCACCCCACCTATTGGTACTGAATCAACACTTGAAAGTTACAAGTCATTGGAAACCTCCCTCTCATTTCTCTTTCTCCTTCTTTCCCGTCTCTATCTGACTCTCTTTTACACACATACACAGGATAGATACATATGTATGGCCAGAGTTTGGTTAAAAACTCTCAAAAAAGAACTGGGCATGATGGTTCCTGCCTGTTATCCCAGGGGCTCGGGAGGCTGAGGTAGGAGGATTGTGAGTTCAAAGTCAGCTCAGGAAAAGCCAGGTGCTAAGCAATTCAGTGAGACCCTGTCTCTAAATAAAATACAAAAATAGGGCTGGGGATGTGGCTCAGTGGTCGAGTGCCCCTCAGTCCAATCCCCAGTACAAAAACAAACCAAACCAAACAAACAAACAAAAACTCTGAAAACCAAATAAACCAGTAGTAGTTGGAGAGACACTGTTACTTTAACTGAGATGGTCAGAGAAGTCCTGACTTATAATGTAACATATAAATAGAAAAATAAAAAGAATAAAAATTTGTGGCAACCAGCCACAGAGATTAAATACAGCAAGTTTCACATGGGCTCATGCTGGATGGGTGTGAGCAAGAAGTAGGCTGGGGTGGCTCAGGTGGAGGGGTGGAAGGCAGAGCAATGGGAGACAGAGACAGCGTGAGATCATGAGGGTAACACAGACTTTGGCAAAGATCTGAGCTTTTGCTCTGAGTGAGTGGAGAAGCCAAGGTTTTTATAGTCAGGGTTTCCAGACAAGGAATGACATGTGCTGACTGATGATTTAAAAGAATTACCCAGTGGCTATGTGGAAAATAGACTCTAGGGTAGCAAGCATGGGTGGGGGAGGAGGGACGTACGAGGTAGAGGTTACAGTAATAATCAGGGTTGCTGGTAGCAAGTGGTTGGAATAGCCATCAACTTCAAGTATAATCAATAGGTTTTGCTGATGGATTTGATGGACAGTTTGAGAAGAAGAAATTGAGGATGATGCCAAGGATTTGGGGTGTGGGAGTTGGAAGAATGGAGTTGCCATTTGCCAAGACAGAACTGTTTCTAGGAAACACAGGTTCACGCCAAAAGATAGGAATTTGGGTTTGGACGTGTTATGTTTGAGATGTCTAAGCAGTCGTCTGCACTTGGATGTCTCAAACAGCTGGAATTAGTGGAGAGGTGGGGTGATCAGTTTGAGAGTCAAGGTAGAGGCCATCTAAGGATGAGCACCTGCCGAGAAGCAAAAAGGTCTGTGGACTGACCGGTGGAACCTGTCAGGTTGGAGGGGAGGCTCATCAAAGGAAATGGAAAAAATGAGCCAGAAAAGTGAAAGGATAAGAAGAAAGCTGTGCTTCGGAGGCCAAAAAATGAAGCACTTCCTGAGAAAGCAAATGCTGGACGGCCAAACTCGGCTAATAGTTTAACGTGGAGAACAAGCTGTTGGGTTTGATCACAGGGTGGTTATTCCATACAAGTGGAGGACAGAGTGCAGACCCCAAAGATGAGGGAGTGTGGGTTATACAGAGCCATCAAACCAAAGTAGTGTAATGCACAAAGGTAGTATCAGTCACGGTTATTGTTCTATATTTAATGATATCAACTGTAATACAAAATAAGTCTTTGAAGTATTTCAGAATAATTTAAAATGAATTTTTAATTTGGAAGTTTGAAGAATATCCTTACATATTTCTAGTATTCAAACACCTCATATGTGATCTAATTTAACTTTAGTGACCATATCATTAAGTTTTTGTTCCTTTCGAAATGTAGAGACCTGAACCCTGTGAAAGAAAGCTCTAGGGTAATCATCAACACGAGTCCCTGATGGTCCTCTAAAAACACATACATAACTTTCCTCTGTATATTTTACTATTTTCTATTCAATTTTTTCCCCCTAGGATGTGCTTTTTTAAAGGAAAGTTGATAAGATCATGTCTAAAATTTTAATATACTAGGTAGATTTCTCTCTGAGTAGTTTTAGGCTGGGATATTCAAATTCCATCATAATGAATGAAAGAACGGCACTGGCTGGGAAGAAAATATGGTGGTGCTTAGTTGTTGGCAAGGGGAAGAATGACATAATGACTTGGGAATTAAAAGTCTCTGTTTCATTAACAACTCTAAGGCCAAAAGGCCAAAATAATAGAAGTCTATACAATGAAGCAAAAACCAAGATAAAACTTTGATGCTCAAGTGGCATACAGACTTAAGATTTCTGACACACTAATCTACTAATGCTGAAATTATTTCCTTGGCATAATATAATGACTCCACTCAGTTGGAAATTGTGCCTTAGCAAAAATATTTCTGCCTTACCCATCCAATCTGTGCCCTAACTCCCACCAGGAATTCTATAAGAAAGTAGTGCCTCAGGCACTAATATAGAGACCTGAGGAAGGCTCAGATTTCAGCAGCTGTACCCCACTGGGAGATGGAGAAATCCATACTTCCAAAGAGAAGGTTTCACTGATAATTTTGAACTTGGGTCATTTCTAGTCATTTCACAAACAGGTATCCTGCCATCCAATGATTAACATCATTAAAATGCCATTATCTTTAGCAAGTATTAAATTGAAAATTCATTTTGGCTAAGTAACAAACAAAATATTCCCAAATCATTGGGCACTATGTAAAAATAAAATAGCTTCCTATCTGGAATATATATTTACTTCACTTTAAAGGTAGATGCTAGCCAATAATATGAATTGTGGCATGATTGAAGAATGGAGGCATTGCCCCTAGTAGCAGGGAAAAATCACCAATAGTCGTTTCCTTTAAACATGCTGTATTTTTTCAAGTAGTAATATGTCAGACAATCTTGTTCTACAAATATCTTATGTCCTTATCTGGAAACAACCTTTCTCTTTGAGATGTATTAAAAGAAGCTAGTTTAGGAGTTTTGGAATCTTTCTCCTTAAAGATTTCCAAAACTAAGAAAACACTTATCTTCCTTTCATTGGAATTCATAGATTTATGATTGATGAAAAAAAGGAAAACATAGTAAATTCCCTATATATATTTCAAGTTTAAAATCTTCAAATTCTTGTCCTGTTAACTAAATCCAAATTCCATAACATTTTTGTTCATGATAGAAGGTTGTTTACAGAAAGTATGCAGTAGGGATTTGATTGTATTGTTGCCTAAGGCGTTTTTAGGGTAATGTGTATACATATGTCTGTGGTATGGAAATGCTTATAACTTATAGCATATCTACTTATATGAAAGGAATACTTTGTAGAATCTAACAAAATTTAAAAGGATGCCTAGTTTATACAAATATGCTTTTCTCGAATCACGTTATGTTCTTGCTAAGAGGTATGTGCTTATCTTTGCAGTGAAACCGAAACTTCAATACCATGTATGAATCTTACCGATACAGATCAATCCTGTGGAGCTGAGTTTGCTGCCAGGCGAACATTCACAATTGAAAGATCCAAGGTTGTTCCTGCAGGCTCCATTGACACATGGGTTGCTTTCACATTCATTTATATCTGCAATCCAGAAGGAAAAGATTCTGTTAGAACTGCCATGTGTTTCTGGAAAATATTATTCCAACAAGTCATGCTATGCCAGAATGTCTGGTAAACTTGGCTCTTGTAATTTTAATATGGATCTACAAGGCATAAAGTGAATGGGGAATGGAGACATGCATTTTACAGTGTAAATACACATCTACATGACTGGGGACTCAGTAGGACTACAGGGAACAGCCTATTTGGAAAGGGTTCAGTATGTGCTCTTTCAATACATTACTCCAACTATATAAATTGGATTAGTTTCCCCTGTAAGAGAATGTAATTCCAGGTGCAACATGCTGTGCACAAACAAATGTCAATCATTTCTGTCATTTATGGTTCTGTGAGGCGTTGAAGACAAAATGTAACAATAGTGGCTTTGATTTCAAACCCCTGGGTATGAATCAGGAAGTAAGGGCTGAAACTTTCATACTGGATTCAGAATTTTCCTCTAGTTCTTATCCACCTTTCTCTTTTTTTGGTTCTTTCACATTTATAAGTTTAATCTGGTGAGTTTTTCAAACAACTAATTTTGGCCAAATAAAAATCAGAAAAAACTATAGTTGCAGCTGGGTGCTTTGTTGCATGCCTGTAATCCAAGCAACTTGGGAGGCTGAGCTAGGAGGACTGTAAGTTCAAAGCCAGCTTCGGCAACTTAGACCCTCAGCAACTTAGTAAGAACTTGTCTCACAATAAAAAATAAAAAGGGCTGGGGTATGGCTGAGTGGTTAAATGCCCTTGGATTCAAACCCTGGTATCCATTGCCCCCACCCTACGACCCCCCCCCCCCCAAAAAAAAAGGGAAAAAAGGAAAAAAAGAAAAACTATGGTTGGGAGTATAGCTCAGTGCTTGGCAAGTATTTAGCATGTGCAAGGCCATGAGTTCAATCCCCAGGAACAAAAATATACAAAATAGAAAAACAGAAAAAATTGATAAAGTGTAAGTAATTGCATTCAATATGACTCTATAATCATTAATCTGATTTAAGCATATCATATATCCACAAGCTAATTCTTGCTGATGATTCAAAGTAATGACAGTATGCCTATGTTCTCAAGAGGTGACTAAAGAAACTTTTCAGCCTATAAAGTAAAATAGCTTAACATAAGTTAATGACAGAAGAAATGCAAGCTTCAGTTCAATAATAGAAACAAATGAAAGACACTTCCAGCATAAATTCAACCGTTTGAATTTGAAGAAGTGGCTCAGACATTTCTTTCTCTACTTGGTGAATTATCTGAAACAGGTTGAAATACTTCAAGCCTTTTTATGATGAATAGAAGGGCTTTTGAGTTCACCAGAATACTTTTTTTCCCCCAAAAAGATTACTTTGAATTTAATACAAAGTACTTTGCTAAACTGAAGAAAATATAAACAAATAACTGGAAGATGCAAATGCTTATTATTCTTGAATGTCTGGAGTCAAATATAAACTAACAGGGCAGGGCTCACAGTTGATTTTTAAGTCAGTGAGCCTGCAATGCAAATTTAAAAAACTGATGTAGAAAACAAGTACTGTTACTTCAAGATTACTGAAGAAGTACCCAGATACAAATTTAATTATGAAAATACAAATTGATGAAACATAAATGCATTTTGCTTTCAGATTGTTTGTTGTCTTAATGCAAAATATAAGAGCAGGTTATATTATTATAGCACAGATTTAAAATAAAAAACATATTCCAGAGTACTGAAATTCTTTCATACAAATACAACCTAAAAAAGGGAAGCAGATAACTAATCTGAGAATATATCATATAAATCTCCTATTAATTTCACTTGTGAGAAGTCCCCCCCAAAAGAAAAAGGTAAATGTCACAAATTTTTAAAATCTCTATTTTACATTAAGCAATGACAAACTCAAAAACTGCAAACATATGCAATGACAACTACAAATATCAACTATTTAGTTTTAGTTTAAATACAATGTTTTTATGTTATAAATGTCATGGAACCAGGAATTGAAACAGTTCACTGTACATTCCTGGAAATAAACTTCAAAGCACATCTGGTTTACATTTAACTAGTTATGTCACTGGAAACACAATCTAAACCACAGTACTTGCTGTAAAAATTTTAACTTTCACAGACCCTCAAAGCTCAAACAAAAAAAGTAAAATAAAGATTTTGTAACTTCAGTCTGAAATGTAGAGCACCTTTCCTCTCTCTGATTACTCCAATTTATTATATATTTAAAATAGCTTGTTGAAAACATGAATGAAAAAGTTCATGAAGAAGGCAAATATATACAGAGAAAGCTAGAATCTTCAAGGAATCTGCTAATAATAATAATTCCCTGTTTAGTCCTTGGAAATTAGTTAAGGGGGAATAGAATGAAGAGAACTGCTTCAGGCAGAGAATTCACTGTTCGCATGCAATAGTGGAAATCAGGAGACCCAAAGGAAAAAGAGATTAGAGGCCTGTGGGTCTATTTGTTTTTTTCTGCAAAACACTTATAATAAAATGAAAATGCAAATAACTTAGTGGGTAAAAAGTGTAGAAATAAGTTATTTGGATAGGTTTCCCATGATAAATCATTTTTATTTCTGTCAATGTCAGAAAGCTACAGCAAAGAATTTCTCTGTCATTTCTTCTGTATTTATGTAACATGAACATCTTTTCTATGAATAACAGATAAAATTTGTTTTTATATTAAAGAAAAGGCTCAGAGTATCAAGAGCAAGTATGCTTTGAACAGAATAAGCACAGATCCCTCTTTCTAACCCTCCCTGCTGCCTGGTTTGCTCCCTAAGTGTCAACATTAATGTAAATGCCCACGATTACACTATTAAACACCATTGGCTCCTACTCTTCTTACTTGCTCATGTAAGCAGACGAGTGTCTGACTTTTACTTCCTTGGTATTAAGCTCTCATCTTACTTGTTACAGTGGAAAGAATATATAATTCATAATCCTTGACAGTTCCGTGTGAGTACAACTCAGAATCAGACACCATCCATTTAGTTGCACACTATGTCTCTCTCACAAGCTCATCAGAGGGTATCATCACTATGGATGGGAGATCTAGTTGTAATAATCAACAGCTTAAGATGATATCCTAAGGTGCTCTTGCTCTCAAAATTTCCCAAGATTTAACAGCTTACCCTTGAGTAGACAATGGATAAAACAAATTAAGGGCAGTGGGCAGGAAGGGTAAAAGTTGGGAAAAACTTTTAGAAGTCCCTTCTCCCACACCTCCCTAAAAATGTGTAGAGGAGATACGTCTTCACAAAGTCCCTTTTTCAGAGCAATTCTGAAGGGTAATAGGTATCAGAAGAGGAAGAGACCCTGTAGTTAAGTATATTCAAGAAGTCCAAGCTGGTTTAAAAAGAGACCCTAATAACCTTCAGAAACTCCCAACTCTTAAGGGGCCTCCTGCTCAGCAGACCAGAGAACTTCAAATCCTTCCACTAGGAATGGATGACTGATCCGCTCTGAGCAGTTTTCACCAAGCTGTCGAAAAGTGGGGAAATAGTTACCACCACTAAGTTTAGAGAAAGAAGACTTTATGCTGAGATTTTCTTTTTCTTCTCTGTTTTTTTTTTCTTTCTTCCGGCTAATTACTGTTTTTCAGTGGCCCTTCCAATTCAATCCAAACTTAGAATTGCACTATGTAATTGCATTTTGTTGACTTGAGCCGAGTCATTTGGTTTTGGCATCTCACTCTATAGTCCTAACCTGCTTCTGTTCACAAGAATGCTTTGAAGTTAAACAGGAAGAAGAAGAGAGAATGCTAACATCTTTTTCACATAATATTGCTATTGCAGTTTTCTTGGCTATGGAGCCACTAAGAAACAAATACTTTAACAGATAAGGAAAGGGCTATTCCATAATAATTAAAGATGAAATCTTTTAAAACAAGTGTCTGTTCTGAAGCAGTAATTATATATGAGAAGGTTCTGGAAGCATTAAGTAGGCTCATACATCAAGAATTAAACAAGGACAATGACTAGTAGTCATGCCACAGAGGATTCTGAAATATAACTTTGATGGGGACACAAAAATATAATTGAATGCATTTTCACTTGGCCAGTGTTTCAATGAAACAAGGACTTCCCTAAGTGTCCAACTCATTCACATAACTTCCAGTGCAGAAAAATGTGGTTCAAAGAAAGGGTTTTTTAAACATTGGTTTATGAACTGTAAGTTCAAATAATATCTATTTAATTATTAATTGGAAATGACAATTTTCTTAGACTATAAATTTCATGAAAGTGATGATTTTTACTTAGGTCTCAAATGTTCTCTGGGCCAATCTCTTGGGTAAATCGCCTATTTCACAAATAAAATGTGCAAGAGCTGACTTGTCCATTGCAATTCAAGTTCCTACGTTAACATGTCACAGTGGTTTAAAAAAGGGAAAACAAAGTAATCACACAAAAATCTGCCATTTTATTTCAGCATGTGAAACAATATGGTTCCTTCCACTCTTTTTTCCCCCCACTTCAAAATGATTGTTTCAAGTGTTGATGATATTTTATCTGAATGAAATAAAACTGTGTTTATACACTGGGTTAGATGCATGCTATTTCTGAAACTACTGGATTAGCTGAAAGAGATCATTTTCTAAAAAATTCACACAAGCCTTTTTTGAGTATACTATTTCATCATTGTCAGTGTGATTGACAGGTGTCCATCTCTAGGTACTTTCTTGTCACAGCTAAGGTAAAGAAACAGCTCCTACCTTCACATGTCTCCGTCTCTGTCCGGAACACATAGCCAGGGGGGCACGTGCAGCTGTAACTTCCTGGCGTATTTCTGCACAGTCCATTATCACAAAGCAGTCTGTTCACCAAGCACTCATCGATGTCTGAAAGCAATCATTGGAAGACAGGAGATATACACATTAAAAGGTGTATCACAGTGATCAACGATATTTTATTTTTGTTTTTTCTCTCTTCCTCCTTTGACTTAGTCTCCCTGTACCACAGCACATACTTTAATCTTAAGCAAAATATATTCAGTTTTATTCAAGTGGGACGTTCTGATGCTAGAGGATACTTCTAAGATCTTTTGGAGGCCTTGAAAAATATGTGCGGTTGCAAAGGCTTCATCACTATTACTTTGTTCTTCATTTACTTTTTGTTCCACAATAGGACTATAATAGGTTTATTTATTTCATTTATTATTATTATAAAATTTACAGTTCTGGGGATGGAATCCAGTGGTACTTTACCACTGAACTATATCCCTAGCTCATTTTCACTTTTTATTTTGAGACAGGGTCTCACTAAGTTCCCCGGGGTTGGCTTCAAACTTGTGATCCTCCTGCCCCAGCCTTCTGGGTAGCTAGGGTTACAAGGTGTGTGCTACTATACTGGGCTTCATTAAATATTTTTTAAAATATATTTTTTAAAATTGAAGATGGACACACTACTTTTATTTTATTTATTTTTATGTGGTGCTGAGAATCATACCCAGCACCTCACACGTGCCAGAAAAGTGCTCTACTGCTGAGCTACAACCCCAGCCCTTCATTTAATATTTTAAAGCACTAATGAAATATACAAAAAAATACAAAAATATACATATAGGCTAACTCATTTGCCTATATGCTTATCAATATACAATTAAAATGACAGATGGCATTTTTTCTAATTAAAATTTGAAAAGAATGCTTTTAACAACAGTTTTTGAAAAGTTTTCCTTAATTTCCCGCTATGCTTTTTTTTTTTTTAAGGTTGAGAGAGAGAGAGAGAATTTTTTAATATTTATTTTTTAGTTTTCGGTGGACACATCTTTGTATGTGGTGCTAAGGATCAAACCCCGGGCCTCACGCATGCCAGGCGAGCGCGCTACTGCTTGATCACATCCCCAGCCCTCCCGCTATGCTCTTTTACCTCAGAAACAACTGGTTACTACTGAAACACTAGTGATGAACTTTATGGTTTCCTACAGTATTCTAGAACAGCCTAGCAAAGACTGTCCAAATCTTGAATTTAAGAAACTCATATTCACCTTTATCTTCATAACCTCATTCTCATTTTTACAAGTGCAGTTAATGATAGAAATAAAAACTGTGTTTGGGGTAAAGACTTCCTTTTACTTAAAATTATATGTTTTGTCTTGCAAATAACAATTGTCTCCTTACAGACAGTATGCTGACACTGTGAAGACATGGAAAACAGATCAGAAACCGCCCCCCCCCCATCTCCTATAATCCCATCACCATGGTAAAATCAGGTTTTATGTTTGATCTGATCTTTTTGCTTTTGGACACTATGTTTTTACTTCACTTCTGAATCTTGATATGAACTTCAAAAATTAACATTTTATTTTAAGGATTTGTATAAGATTTCCCATTACTGTGTGATGTTTTATCAAGTAATGGTTTTTTACTCATTTCTCCATGCTCGTGGACTGAACTGAGTCCCTCATAGAGCAATGTTGAACTCCTAACCCCCAACATCTCAGACTGTGAACTGATTTGGAATTAGAACTTTTATAGATATAATAAAGTTAAAACAAATTGGCATAGGTTGCAATTCATCATGACTGGTGTCCTTATAAGAAAGGGGAAGTGTGGATGGAGAGAGCAACACAGAGGGAAGATGAGGGAAGAACACAGGGAGAGGACCACCATGGCTGGTGTGATACATCTACAAGCCAAGGAACTCTAAGGATTGCTGGCAAAGAGCAGAAGCTAGAGGAGGGAAGGAAGGATCCTTCCTACAGCCATCAGAGAGCATGGCTCTGCTGACACCTTCATTTCACTTTGGGCTTCCAGCCTCTTAAACCATGAGAAAATAAATTTTAAAAGCAACCTAGTTTGCGGTAGTTTGGTACTGCAACCCCAGCAAACTGAAACACTATTACTAGATTTAGGCTTTATTTTATTTTCAAATTCTAGTTTTAATTTTCCAAAATTATGTATATACCTACTTTAAAGAGTTCAGTAGTTGTAAAACCTCTTTAGTATGTGAATCCCTCTGAACTTCCTATATTTAGTAATGTACCCATCTTCTCAACTGCACCTGGAAGCTGACCAGGAAGTGAATGCTTCTGGTTTATAAAAGCTAACTTGGTGTGCACATTTTTAGAAAAGTTCGATAATTTTTGGTTGGTACTCTTCCCTGTAGGTATCAAGTATATTTTTATAAATCTATAAATCTATCTGTATGTATGTCTTCAACTCAAAACTAAATGTATATGCTCAGTAATAAAAATGATTACCAAAAATGCAGAAAAAAATGTATTTCTTTTTAATCTATAACTTGGCTTTAAAAGTCATCAAGGACTAGTTGTAAAAATTACCATGCATAGTAATGGATCAAATAACGTTCATATTGCAAAAATAGATTTAAGTGATATATGGGAAAATCTAGATTCTCTGCAAATTCTTGACTATCTAAACTAATAGAAAACAATGAAACAACCTCAACCTCCTTCTCATTCCTTTATGTTAAACATATATTACAAACTTGAGCTTTTTCAAATGTTCTGTTCAAATTAAAAAAGGAAACACCTTTATGGCAGTTATCATGTCTACTTATGTTATTGTTACTAGTTATTTCTTTATAAAGTACTCTTTGTCTGTGACACTTCATTTTCTTATTATTACCCATATGCCTGTTAATTTTTATCTATTTGTTTATTTATTTAAAAATTTTAATCTGTTATATATGACAACAGAATGCATTACAATTCATATTATACATATAGAGCGTCTGTTAAATTTTGAAGTACTTAGTGAAAATTTATAGGATTGTAGGAAAATTTACAGGATTTATAGAAAAACTACAAGCCATTACTCATGTATTCATTCATTTAGAAAAAAATATTTTAAATACTTTAAGTACCACTAAGATGTTGCTACTGGGTAACAAAACTTGTTGGATTCTGGTATTTTTACATCAATGTATACCATAATGGAAACAAGAAAAACTGTAACATGTCTAGTTTTAAACACCTGTTAGTTGTACTTTCATTTCTCTTCTCATTCATGGGATCAAAATATATGAAAGGCTCATGTATATATATAAAAAAAACCCTTACCAATGCAGTTTCGTCCAGAGGCATCTGGTTCATAGCCACTGTTGCAATTACAACGGTAACTGCCACGTAAGTTTTCACAAATTCCATTGGCACATATATCAGGATCCAAGGCACATTCATTGATATCTGCATTAAATATAGAAAGCACAATAATCATAGACATTTTATTATTGATTGATAAATTCAGATCTAATGAAGATCCTTCAACAGATGAACTCTGCAAACCCACAATTCATCCGCCTTTCAGAAAGAAAAAAGAAATAAAATAATTGGTAAGAAAATAACTTTGAGGGATCCAGGATACTTTACTAGTAAATCAGAAGAAAAATTAAAGGAGACAGAAATTCTAAGAATAAAACCATGTAATGTGTCCATATTTATGATAAAATTATAATAAATGAAATTTATAGGCTGTTGGCTCAAAATCCAAAGGAAAACTCATCTTGTTACGTATTATCACCATCCAATTAAAAGACAAAGATGTATTAGGGTGGTCTCTATAAGTTAATGATCTCCAAAGGCAGAATATTTCTGTTTTATTATCTTTTTTTTTTACAGTTTACTAAGTGATAAGATACTTAATAAATTTTCTCACTGTTGATAAATTGAAATGAATGGACAGATCACTTTAAACATGGCTGCCTTAGCATACAATGCTTTTAATAAGCTACGGCCATGACCACTGCTCAAGTAATTTTCCAATAGGAGGATAGTTCTGCTGGGGAGGCCATACTGACAGGGCATTAAAAAACAAACAAGCAAAAACCAAAAGAGATACCCCAAATCAAATTTTGTTCACTGTGCTCAAATTTTGGTGATTATTATTTTCAAGAACTTGGAAGACCTTCTTATGTACTTTCTATAGACCCTTTTCTTTTTATATTTGGAAAAAAATATCCTTGTAAGAGTTTGCTTCTTTACTCTGGTTTTGGATATTCATTTAAAGATTCACCATTACTGTCGACTAATCTATGTTTTCCTATACATGAAACATGAAAGTAGAAGAATATATATGAAGGGAAGAATAATAGAACCTTGTAGTTTTGCTTAAAATACACGATCTATATGTATACTAAAATGTAAAAGAACTTTAAAGTCATAAACACATAAGTGCTTAAATGCTCAAGATTTCATACTGGAAATTTAAAATAAGAAAACATCAATAAACTTTAGTTCTGTAGTTTTTGAAAAACATTTTAGTATTCTTAGATGTAAATAGTCTTCAATTATTTTAGGACAGTATATCCCAAACTTGATTCATATCAAATACCTCTTAACTGTATCTGCATCATGAATTTAATATTTTCTCTTAAAGTTGACTCACTATTGCTTCCTCTTAAGTGATTGTATCTATAAAATCATGAATGAGGTTTGTTAGTAACATAAGCTTATTTCCTAGATAAATATTTATCCAAGATGAAAGCTGGTCTAGTGGAAAATACCACTTAATATCATTAACCATTTATCTGGATATAATTTATCTATTCATTTTTTATTTTTTGTTTTATTTGGTCTTAGGTATTGGACTCAGGAATGCTTTATTATTGAGTATATTCTTGGCCCTTTTTATTTTTTAGATTGAGAGAGGATGTCCTTAAGTTGCTTAGGCTGGTCCTAAACTTGAGACCTTATTGCCGTAGGCTTCTGAGTCACTACAATTATTTTGATTTAGAGACACTGAGTGTGCCACTGCACCAGCTCCTTGCCTTATTATTTTAAGGGAATGTTTACATAGTAAATATAATCATATTCATACTATAATTAAAATCTATGTAATTATATTAGTTACAAAGTTGAAAATGAATAAAATTACCTCTTCCATCCACAGTGATTCCTACTCCGCTACTACAAAGGCCATGGAATTCAGCTATATAATAAAAAAAATAGAAAAATTAAAAACTCTATACCTGTTATATATACAAGTCATTTACCATTTGGAAACTACTTGGAAGAATTATGTAGATTAGTTTTTAAAATGAAATAAATTTTATTATTTTTAGCACATCATTATTATAAGAATCCTCAAATCACAGGTGAGTATAAAAAATAAAAATCACTTGTAATCATCCTGAGTATCATTAATATATTGATAAATGTTACCAATGATTTCTATATATGGAAACTTTAAAAAAATGTAAAATACATTATAGAGATTGCTTTGTTTTCTTCTCAATAAAATAATAAGTCAAAACTTATTTAATATTTACCAAGTGCATGATCTTTTTCTAACATTTCACATCTAACAATTTAGTGAATCTTCCCAAAACTACAAATAAGATGCTGTTGTTTTCTCTGTCTTACAATGGGGATAACTGGGATAGAGAGATATGCAGCAACTTGACCAGGTCACAGAGATTTTAGGCCAGCAGGCTTGGCTCCTGGGCATCCTATCACAAAGAGGTCGTATCAAAGCCCCATTTAAGAATCCATTTAATATTTTATTCTCAGTTATGTGGTGGTGCCGATTTCCTTCAACCTCTTCCTGAGGAAATTAGGTTCATCTAGCCTTGAACAAATATAACAAATAATGGAAAGTTCAAAGTCACTAGGATAATCCCTTTGAAGTAAAAGTTAAGGTCTATGTGCCTCTCTTGAGGATTCTGATAGCCCTTGCTTCTTTTCTCAGACTACCTTCCCCTCAACAGTATCCCTTCTGGCTACCCTCTCTATCACAGAACACACCAATTACCTATAACTTCAACACTGTGGTTAAAAAAAAAGTCACTTTACATTATCTATTTATTTGTTTAGAGAGAGTGGAAATCTTTTTATACAGAAATCCACCATTTGTATCTGTGTTTTATAAAATCCTGTTTGAGTACCTTATACTTTTTATCATAGAGGCTTCAAATTTCCTTATTGATTAATACAAATTGCTTAAAGATTAAGAAATGATGCATTAAAATATTTTCCCAGTTTACACGTATATTTTGGTCTTTGGTCTCTGCTTTGAAAGAGCCTCACCATAATAAAAAATTAAATACTTCATGTGAAAATTATTTTTTAATGTTTATTATCATGAACTAAGTTATTTTTTAAAAAGTTTTTAACAATATTTATTACTTAGCCCATTTTCCCCCCTCACTGATCTAAAATGCTTTCTTTATTATTTTTTATTTTCCTATTTATATCTAGGTCTGTGCCTACATTTATTTTATTATTTCACTTATATTTTATCCAGTCTTGTACCAATATATTTTCTTGTATCATAATCATAATATGCCTTTTTCAGTTTGGTTTATTTTATAAAAAGATCCTCTTCATTGCTTTTCTTTTTATTAAAAAAGTCATATTCGCTAATTCTTCTAGATGCATCAAATAATTTTTTCGAGGTTTGAGCAATCAGTTGGGAATTACAAACCTCCACTTTGTTTTTAATGGAATTACAAGCCATCTACTTTGTGGAAATGCTGTTCTACCATTGTCCACAAGGAAAGTTCTTATTTATTTTTCAAGGCCAAACTAAGCCCCCTCTGTGAAGTCTTTCCCAGCTGCCTCAGGCAGCAGATTGCTCCTTCCTTTGTGCTCTCCCAGTTCTTTGTTTATGTCCCTGTAGGGCACTAATCAGACTAAATTGTAATTTGTAGATCGTCTGCCTGTATTCTGAACAGTCCTTTACTAAAAAGCGATGAAGTCTGTTTTTGAATCCCCATTGTGCTTATGATATTCAATAGAGGTTTAGTGAAAGCATAAATGAACAAGAGTCAACCTTATCTATTTGAGGGTCTGGAACAACCAAAAAGCAGTGGTCTGAAACCTATAGTGTCAAGATTTAAAAAATAAAATTGGGTTCTTATGTATCAACAACTGTGAAAGAGGTAAGTAAATTTTATGCTATTTATCTTCACAATATCATCAGGGATCAAAGAAATAGAAGCTAACAAACTCATAAAAAAATCTGTGTAACAATCACAATATCAATAACAATAGATCTTTCTAGTCACCATGCTGTCTGCCTAAAGATCATATGTAAAACCTAAGACGAATCTTACTATATCAGCAAAGAATTGGATTTATTTTCTTCAATCCAATATGATGACAAAATACTTCAAAACTGATGTACTCTTCAGCCAAATATCTAATGTTACATTTCTCGATTCTTTGGTAGTTATAAAACCGGCACATGTTATTACCTGAATTTTTGGCAGGGCAGGGCTGGCAGGGCTCTCCAAAACCATAGTCGGGATTGGCACAGCAGCATTCAGATTTGGTTACGGCTCCGGGGAAAGGACGCACACACACTCCCTTCTTGATGCCACCATAGCAGGTACTGCGCATGTGAGTATCTAGAAGAGGTAAAAGGACAGAGGCTTGAGAAAGTGAGAGAGGCAAAGGGACTTCAAAACTAAAGGCTTCTTTAGGCTAAGTGGCCCCTAAGCTGGGGGTTTTTAGAAGGCATCTGCCATTTTCTCTTAACTTGCATCTTCAGCATCTAAACGTGTTAGGAAACCAACAAATGTTTGTTGAGTGACAGAAAGACGGAATGAATATCAGCTACTTTTTTTCTCAAGAGTTCTCTGTGCTACACAAGTAGTCATTATCCCACTTATCCTCAGGCCTGTCATTGAGCCAAGGTTATGTCCATAGTAATAAACAGCACTTTGCGCTCTAATCACTGGCTACCTTATGCTCAAGTTGGCATTTACTATTGTTTCCATTTGAGAAGTTCTCTTGCATAATGAAGTGCAGCAAAATTCACCTACCTTGAGGTGACACTACTTGGCCATGAGAGTTCTTGCTTCAACTTTCTGAATTTTCAAGCCTGATATTGCGGTGTCTATGTTTTAATATACAATACTCAGTAAATCCAGTTATAAAAACAACTACCACTATACCTCCTGGGCATTGTACTGGTTAATTCTGCAGACCTAACCTCATGGGATGGCTGAGTCATCAACTTTACAAGATAGAGGTCATTGCCCACATTTTATAGATGAGAAAGATGATTATATAAGTAGCATGAAATCTTAGACTACCCAGGATGGGATTCAGACTAAGCTGCGTAGCTTCTAGAGTGCTCCCTCTTTCCAGTAGGTCATGCCACATCCCAAAGAAGCACTTACTGATTATTCCTCTTGCTCTCAATTATAAAATATTTCAGAACATTAATGGTGCAACAAATGTTTGTTGAGTGTGAGAAATATGGAATGAATATCAACTATTTTTTTCTAAAGAATTCTCTGTGCTACACAAGTAGTCATTATCCCACTTAATAAAAAAATGCTAGAGAAGTAGTACAGTCTCCTAGTAGTACATTGACAAAGGTATTTCACCAAAAAGATAACAACTGATTTATATATATATACACACACACATATATATAATTATTTATAACTTGTTGAAATAATTATATCTAGCGTTTATGAAATGAGTCATCTAATGATTTCTTATAATATGAGATTTCTGGCTGTGTTAAACAAGTGGAAAGAGGGTGGTGAGATTCACCACCAAGAAGTCAACTCTTACAGCTTTTCTGCTTCTGCTGTGGTTGAGTTTGCGAGTCTGCTCCAAGTTACCCATAAATGCACAGCCTAACACAAAGAAGTATCAGCACAACTATGACACGATTGATTTCCAATATTGCCCTTGTGAATGCTTTGGCCCTTACCAATTATCTTGGAAGGCATCAAGAGATGGTTACATTATTTCTGTTTCCATGTCAAGAAAATGTGTTATGCTATTTTTAAGTCCTTTGGGTGTATACTGGGATGTGGGATAACTGGGTCAAATGGTGGTTCCATTCCAAGTGTTTTGAGGAATCTCCATACTGCTTCCAAAGTGGTTGCACCAATTTGCAGTTTTACCAGCAATGTATGAGTGTACCCTTTTCCACATATCCTTGCCAATATTTATTACTGCTTGTATTCTTGATTATTGCCATTCTGACTGAAGTGAGGTGAAATCTCAGTGTATATTATGCTAAGAGAAATAAGCTAATCCCAATAAACCAAAGTCAAATGCTCTTTATAATATGTAAATTCTAACACATAACAAGGGGTAGGGGAAGAAGAATAGAAGTTCAATAGATTTGACAAAGGGGAATGGAGGTAACAGAGCGGGGCACAGAATAGGAAATACAGTGGAATGAATCTGACATAATTTTCCTATGTACATGTATGAAAATACCACAGTGAATCTCAACATGGTGTACAACCACAAGACTGGGATCCTAATTAGAATAAAATGTACTCCATGTTTGTGTAAATAAGTCAAATTATATTCTTCTGTTATGTATAACTAAAAAGAATGGGGAAAACTGCCATTCACAAGTTTTAGAAGCAAGAAGATAAGAAGTCTATGGAGCTCACTGGAGGAGTAAGGCCATCACATACTAGTTTGTATTTCAAAAAAAAAAAAGACTGTAAGTATAATTCATGTGCAGGTTTGAGGACACAAATTGTCCTAAGCTCTGATCTCCATGAGATGATCTTACATAGATTACTAGACTCTGTCATTACCCATTAAATATAGTTTATATAATAAACCAGAGTATATTTCTTAACATCTATGCCTGAAACACACACACAAAAATGATAGATATCTTATTTCCATTTTTAATCTTTAATGAGAACAGTTAGTCTTTCCCTGTTCTAGGACCCTGGAATGAGAAACTAGTTCCTATTTTACTATCAAATATAATCAAGCCACTGTCCACAGATGGACAGGATAAGAAGACTGTACCAGGAAAACTACCAGAATGTGCTCACTGGAACGCTTTAGTGGGAAGTTGAACTGAAGTGCTAAGCTATATCTTTTACATATGTTAACAAATTTCTACATGCTTTTTCTTTTTTTTAAAAAATGAGGATTTTTGGAGAAATTTTCCAGGTCATTATCAAATTTTATATATCATTAATAAAATATGGGCAGAAGTAAATGTTATTTTTTTCTTTAATACTAACTTTTCTTTCTTATTTAAAGAAGCACCCTTCAAGGCTATGTCCTATACAGGATGTCACTATTTTAATTTAAGAAGACAATAATAATCATAATAGTTTACTTACTGGGCATTTGCTATATGCACACCACCACCAAAGATTTGCACAAAGAAAATACTTAATATTAACATATTTAATCCTCAAAGCAACCTAATGAAGGAAGCTCGGAGAGGTAACGTATCTTGTGCAGGGTAACACAGTTCATAAAGAAAAATTAATCTTTTAGTTGGCAAAAAATGCTAGTGTTCATAAAAATGTTGAAATGTTCTTAAGTTAATATAATAGGATGCTAAAAAAGGGAACTTAAACTAGAAGCCTTTGACACTAAATATCAGGTAACAAGGTGAATTATGACATCCCATCCTGAAGGAACTAGATACTGGAAAGCTAGTTACCTGATCTTTAAACTCCTCTCAATATTCGAGGACACCAGTAGTTCAAGAGAGTGGTGATTAAGAAAGGATTTGGGGAGTGGGGCATAGGGGGGAAGCTGGGTTATGAGTAGCTTCCCTCCTTGCATGTGGTCAGATTAAAAAGAGCCCCACAGGCTCTTTTTCACAACAGCTCCTGCCTAGAAGGCTTCACAGGCAAGCCAGTGACTATTACCACTACAGGGACCAGGCAGAGGTGGTGCAGGACATCGATCTCTATTTGCAGTTCACAGACAGGGGGGTGGGTGTGTCCTATGGATTGGAATTGAAGAACATTAAGAGGAGGTCCAAGCTGAAGGAGACTGAATACAACGCACAAAGTCAAACTAAACTCTGATATTTGTCTTTTTTGGATTATTCTCTGAACCATACTGAATATTTATGATCAACTAGATAAAATTTAGTGATAAGAGAATTCCTAAGGCATAGTGTTTGAATTTTCCAGGCACTTGCAGTCTTTGAACATCCCAGCTGCATAGGAAGTATGTGAAAAATTGCTACATAATCTATAAAAAAAAAAAAAGAGGAGGTCCCATGTGGAGGATGCTGAGACAGCATCTGAGAAGGTCTGATGACAGTGGCCTGATGCAGGACTGGATACTGGATAGGGACTGGGTACTGGCAGGCAAACGTGCCTCCATTGCACGATAGCAGCTGAATGACTTGAAGTACCTCCCGAGAGCTATGCAAGGAAGAAGTTGGCTTTAACTCTCTGCAAAGACGGAACATCTCAAAGCTGTAGCAGAACAGTGTCAGTAACATAAACACTTCCTTATTTCGCTGCTAACCTCTCCTGCCCCAATCTGCCCTTCAGAGAGTCATGAACATTATCATTGAAGATCTGAGCTTGGAACTGGAATTGTTACTTACAGCCCAGTTCAGAGTACTAATTATTATCTGATCATGGGCATTCTAATATGTAAATTCAGATTGTCTTCCTTACCTAAGGTCATTGCAGAATTTTCTTGCTAATGAAAAATATTCAAAAAGTTATGAAATACCCTGACTTTTCCTTCTTACTTATTGGAACCAATTGCCCCCTGAATAATTTTTAAAATTAAATTTAAAAAATGGGAGACACAAAAATACAGTTGTCTTTTGTTTACACTCGGCTTGTGCGTCATATTTCTTTAATATGCTAGTTAAAATCATGGCTCAATTTTCTAGAGAAAAAAGTACAAACAAAGGAATAAACAAAAAATGTTCTAATATTTAAATTCTAATCCTAAAAATTCGTAAGTATTTATTTTCTAACTTAACCAATGGGTCTCAAAAATGATATCAAAGGCAGAAGGCATGTCAAAAAATCACATCTAGCATGTTATAGGAATAGCAGTATATAATTTTACACACATAACAAATGGTGGCTTTATGTTAAAAAGTTTAAGTAACCACAATGACGGAAAACTGGGGAGAGCTTTCCAAGAGTTTCAGATGTGTTTCCTGTATGTGGACAAGAGGATGAATTTTTGTGTTTAAACACTGAATTCCTAATGACTGCTCACATGTTGGTTTCTTGAACAGACAATACTTTCTCCCTCCCTAACTGGCTTTGTATGCACTGTAGATTTCAAGAGAATCATTCAGATGAAGGAAAAAGTAACCAAGTATATTAAAGCAACTGAAAATCTTAAACTCTCTAAGCAGGAAGGGACTATAATCTTCTAGCTTCTGAATATGAAATATCCCTGAAAATGTTCAACCTTGTGGACTGGATTAGATAGAGTGGGTGAATCTGAGTCAATGGGATAGTTCTATCTGTTGATCCCTCCTTGTCCCCCACCATCCTTGGGATCCAAATATCTTGATTTACATCTGTAAGAGTCAAATATTAACAATTGTTGCTAAGAATGCCATTTCTCTCTAAACTACTTTCAAATCAGTAAGTATTTATAGGTTTTACTGTACAACCTGAAAAATAGTGAGCACAATGGCTAATTCATGCTTTAAGTCTCATGAAACACTTCAGAGAGAAAATTTCATGAATGTGTTTTTCCAGCTCACTCTGTTATCATTACAACGTATTGTTTGGGTTTTGAAATGCCAATGACACTTTAACAAACATTTCCAATAGGAGTCCTGAATGACTTACATCCCTTAGTCTCTTCTATGTTCTATAATAGTGGCATGGGGGTGAAGAATAACTAAAGACATTTTTAGCTTTTGATCTAAATCCAAGTTCTGGGCATTTACATTTCAAATTTTTTTTTTGGGGGGTGTAAAATGTTATGGTTGATTCTGGAATTTCTCCTCTAAATCTCATGGTTCCCAATGCAACAAGGAACAGAGGTAGAGATTTTAGGCAATAATTCAACCATGAGGGCTGTAACCTCATCTGTGAATTAATCCATCTCATGGTTTAGTAATTTGAATGAACAACAGGGTGGTGCCTGTGGGTAGGAAGGGTGTTCTTGGAGGAGGTAGGTCACTGAGGGTGTGGCCCTGGCTCCTTTCTGTTTCTGCCTCTGTCTCTGCTTCCCAGCTGCAATGCACTGAGCAGGTTTCCTCTGCAACTCCCTTCTGCCATGATGTTTTTTCCTTGGAGCCAGCTGACCATGGACTGAATTCTCTGAAAACACTAGTCAGAATAAATCTCATTTCCTCTTCGTCTCAGTTATTCTTGTCAGGTATTTTGGTTACAAAGACAAAAAGCTGACTAATGCAGTGAAGATAAGAATTTACTTAAATAATCTGTTTTTTTTTGTCTTATTGGCTATTAAATACAAAACTAAAATCCATTGTATTTAGAATTTGGTTATTTAATATTATCAGAGATTTTGATATAAAAACAGATTTTTTTTTCCTCTTTCAGATTTCTGTCTTGCCTCTCCTCAGAACCTTTTGAAGGAGGCTCTATGGATTCTCTGTCCATTTAAAAGAAAACAAATTTATTGATATTAGCCTGTTCTGGTCATTTCATACAAATGGAATCATAGACTATGCAGACTTTTTTGACTGACTTTTTCTCACTTAGCATGATGTTTTCAGGGCTTGTCCATATTTCAGTATGGTTTTTTTTTTTTATGGCTGTACATTATTCCATTGTATAGTGTTGATCTGTATCCATGTTTTCAAAGACCATTTTAGGCAGCAGGGCCACCATGAAAAATTTAACTTACCAACACACACGCGTCCGTCCACACCCACAGCCAGGCCTGGGGGACAATCACAGCGGAAGGATCCTTCGTTATTGATGCAGTGCCCATTCATGCAGATTCCTGGGGTCTGGCATTCATCAACGTCTGCACAGAGGGGGACAGAAGCCCAGCCATTACTGAGTACCAGAGTTTATGTGTTGCCACTGCTCTGTTATATCAACCTTTGAACTTTGAAACTTGTAGAAGAACACACAAATATTACAACAGATCTTGTACAAAAGTACAAGACTTTCAAGCACATATTTAGAAAGAGTGTTAGAGTAAAAGTTGTCTTATTTCACCCATTTAGAAAAGACAAAGGGGCTCAAGAGAAGGAGGAGAAAGAAAAAATCCTGGGGACTAAAATGGAGGAAGTTATATTCTATGCATGTATAATTATGTCCAAATGAACTCTCTATTATTTTATATATATATATATATATATATATATATATATATATATATATATATCTACAATGCACAAATAAAAGATTTAAAAAAGAAAAAAATCCTTTTTAATTATTTATATGACAACGTTATTTCATGTTAAATAATATTTAATTCAAATTAGGTAAGGAAAATAAAGTCTTTAAAAAACTAAGATAAACTTTAAAAATTTTTTCACACAGAAATCTTTAGAGATGGAAGTTGTTTTGATAGTTATTCAATCATTTCACAATGAAATATTTGAGTTATCTTTTGTAATTTTCAATTCACTTGCATTTGTCAAATGGAACCCAATATTAAATGATTTCCCCAAAAGTTGAAACAAAATTTAAACAGAGACACCAAATTATTAACATTTTAGAATTTATGGACTGCAACATTTATAATAAGAAAATAAAAAATAATTTCCAGAAGGTAGAAACTGGTGAGACGTAAGTCTAAGTGAGACCTTTGTGTATTGCATTTAAGTGTCTTCAAAAATGTTGGAATGAAGCTCCTTACTTTCACATAATGTTACATACTAAAGACCAATGCCAAGCTCATATCTGTGGTAAGTTCAAGGCAGCTAACTTTGAGATGACATTCATTCCAAAGCTCCAGTATTGTACTCCCCTTTCCTGAATGAGAATCAGTCCCAGTTTTTACTATCTACTATCCCTGAAATTTCATTGAAATTATAGGGATTAGTTATGAGTCTTTTTTTGTATTCAGATAAGTTTGTTCAAATGAAGATAGAAAATGTTCACTGAGCAAATTTTTCTAAAAGGAGGAACTGAAAGAAAAAGTAGGACTTACAAAATATATTCTATCTTACTAAAGTTCACTTGTGTGTATAAATATAATATAATCTTATTTATTTCCAAGTGGTGTATCTCTTACTTATAAAGGTTACCACTAGAACTTTGTTTTCAAAAGACTTTGTAAACAAAACAAATAAAGTATTCAAATTATGTTTTCACAAAATCAATGTGAAAACATAATTTGAATACTTTATTTTAAAGACAATGATGTGATTGCAAATTATCTGTAAATCAGCTTTATGAAAAAAATGTAATGGTATATCAACAATGAATGATAGTGGAAAATATGGTTCTGAGAACACATAAAAATGAAAACCTTGCAAGATTTTTTTCTTCTTTTTTATCCAGCAAAGGAGATTATTTCTTTTATCCAGCAAAGAAATTATTTCTACATCGTCTCTTTGAACTTGTTAAAACCAACCAGTCATGCCTGCAATTGTTCCTAGAGCATTCTCATTTTTGTAAAGATGTTACTGTTTCTTAGACCACAGTATGTTTTTCTGGGAACCTTTAGGCACCTGCCTTACTGAATTAGCAAAAGATGTGAATAATATAAAATGCACATGGAGAAATTAAAGTAATACTTGCATGGCTCATTCACATAAAAGGATGGTTTCAATCATGGTTTCCTTCTTATCTCAAAGCCATACATACCAGTACAGTAACGCCCGTTAGGAGCTAAGACAAATCCTGGTTTGCAGATGCACTTGAAGCTGCCATCTTCATTGATGCACATCCCATTCAAACACATGTTGGTAGTTGTACATTCATCGTGATCTGCAGAAGAAGAGAGAGTAACCACTGGCCTTAAGGGAACCAATTTCCTCTCCTTCCATAATCTCCAGTCAAATTCCACTGCAAAAACGAGCCATATGCTCATGAATTTTATTTTAAGTAAGAATGTCAACTGAGCAAATAGTATGGAAAACGTGAAGGGCTTTTATATAAGGAACAAAGGAAAAAATTAAATAAATCTTGTGCTTAGCTGCTGTTAAACCCACATACACCATAACCATGAGTAGTATTTTATTTTGAACCCCCCAAAAGTAACATGATTCCAGTGGGTATTCTTTTAAAAGAAAGAATAAAGCAGTGGTAAACTTTAATTGTAAATAAAATGATCTGAGCTTTCATTAGTGAATGAAATATTACTGTGAGAACAGAATATTTCTATGCATTGTAGTCTACTGCCCTTCTGGACATCGGCATGGACACAAATTTATAGAGGTTCGATTATCATATATGCCAAATGTTTCTACATTCTCCCGGATTGGGGAGGAGGAGAAAATCTCTATCTTGTCAGTGTTGAAATCCCAACATCTAAAATACAGTAGGTGTTAATGAGTATTTGCATTAAAGAGGAATAGCTGCTACTTATAACTAAATGTGTACCATACCAGAAATTTTCATAAGCAGTCAATTATTCATGATTATAACATCTCTCCAAAATCCTGTTCCTTTGCTTTAATAATGTCAATTGCATTTATATTTTGCCTATCTATGTGAGGAATTCAAGTATGATACATGGAAGCATTGTGTATATATGTTTCTAAGTAAAAAATGTATATCCCTTAAAATCTTTTTTCAAGGGAGCAAATATTTCCATACCAACACAGTTTTTTCCATCTGTAGTTAATTCAAAGCCGGCATTGCAAATGCACTGGAAACTTCCATCTGTGTTCACACATCGACCGTTTTTACAAAGAACCCCATTCTGGATGCACTCATCAATATCTGGCAAGAATAAGAATTGCCAAACATTATTCTCTTACAATTCTTATAGAGGAAAACGGTAACGCAGTCAACATATTTTAAATATCTGGTTTATCTGTACATGTACCATCCAGATCGTATTGCTGCTTCAGCAACATTTCCATCTCTCACCAGCTTTTTCTTCTTGGATAGGTAGACATAAGCAGTTTTACAGCCAATATAGTGGCTGAAGAGGGAAAGAAAGAGAAAAGGAAATGGGGTGTGCACTGAGCCTGAAAGAGGGTGGGCAGTGCAGCTGGAATTACGGCTGCAGCTGTTTTTGACATAGTGGTTAAAGACCTTAAAAGTCAGAATGAGATGTTGGGTAAGTGAAAAGTAACTGCAGAATTTCTGGATAAGAAGCAATATGATGAAAACTGCTGGAAAAAATGGATTCAAGCAACTACTCATGGATGAATAGGAAATGAAAAAGAAGACCAGCAGAGTCATCTGGTAAAAGACTTCTGGGATGAATCAGCAGTGAGGTAGAGAGCTTGGACGATAGCTGTGGGTGTAGCAATGAAACTCTGAATACAGACCAGGCATGATTTGGTGTGGGACTGTGTGTGGGGTTCAAAGAAAACAGTAGTTGAAAATGACTATAAATCTTAAGCTCAGTTCATCAGAGACGAGAACGCTGACCTTACTCAGAGAAAGGAAGCTGTGACGCAGGGAAGGAGGATGAAGTGAAGTATTTTTTGCAGCCAGATGCCACACTGCCTGGATGACATAGGCATAGAGTATTTATATTTAAAGGGAGCACCTCTGTGGATATGTAAGAATAAATCTGTAATAATGCAACAACGCCCATCCTATGTCATATTTTAATAAATATGCTTTTCACCTCAGCAGTCTCGGTCACGATATTTCATGGAACATTTTCATATGTGACGGCAGGCTTCCTTACCAATGCATGCTTGCTTCGTAGGAGTCCTCTGGAATCCAGCGTGACATTTACAGTAATAGGATCCAGGTGTGTTAACACAATCTCCATTAGTGCAGGGATTTGATGTGCATTCATCAACATCTGTGAGCACCAAAAGAAACCATTATAGACTTCACTCCATCTGTAGAAATGTTTGTTTAAAGTACATTTAGCTCTCCCAAATTTGAGAGAAGGCCAGTCAGTGGTAATAGTCTAAATAGCCGAGTATTTATAAATGAATGAAAATTCCTTTCTTCAAATACATACAGAGGCCAGTCTGAAGGTTTACAAAAATATTGCCTATTTGAGAACACCAGGGAATTTGCTTTAATCAAGAAGTAATGATTTTTCAATTGGAATAATGCCCAGTGATTAAAAACATGGGCTCTGAGAAGAGACAAGCATGAGTTCCAATAAATGGTGACGTTTATGTCTACAGCAATCTGGGCAAAGGAATGCCTCTCTAAGGCTTAGCACAGTGTCAGAAGAACAATGAAACAATGAAAGGCTTAAAAATATGTATATTTATATTGCACGATATATGTTGTCATTGCAATGCTCTTGGTTTTAAAGAAAGAGATTGATGGATTATGGGACTTCCTTGTTATTACTTTTTGTGGACTCATCTATATATACAATTTAGCAGTCACTGAGGTTTTATTTTATAGTCAAACACATGAGGGAGGGGCAGAAAATGAAAATTAATTAAAACAAAGCCAATTTTTTTTTTCGTGAGTTTTGTTTTTCTTTAGGGTCTTAAAATTGACTTAGGGAATCTTTTTAAAATAAAATGAAGCTTTATGCATGGTTCTGATCTGAAATGTGAGAAAGTCTTTTCATTTAAGGTCTCTTGAGGCTTGATTAAATGCAAACCTATTACCAAATCCAGGGACCACAAAACCCAATGACAGACAAAGCCCAGAGAAAGCACTAGTGCCAATGTAAGTTTAATTTGTCTTCTCTTAGCAATGCCTACTAAATATTATTTTGAATGCTGGAAAATTAAAATCCTGGCCAGCTAGTCAGAGCAATGATTTGCCATTTCATCTACATTTAGAAGCCATTAACAAATACAATTGAGCTAAACTGAAGAGCACAATAAAGTCAGCTCACAGGTTTACCATTTTAATAAACAGATTACTTCTTTCACAGATGTTCTTAAAAAAGGAACTGTGCTCAATCAAACTCACCAAACTCATTTATATAAACACTCACGCTGAGTGCAATTAAGCTCTCTCTGGTAAAGGGGAAGAAAAAAAAAAGAAAACAAAACCTCATGGCAAATAAAATAAAAACAACAAAGAGTAATAGGATTAAATGCTTTTCCAATTCATTCAAAGACCCTTTCAGCCCATTTAGACTCACTTACATTTAAACTTTCTGTTGATAACATCAATTCTAGGGAGCCAAAGGAATGAAGCAAAATGAGAGGAGAGAGAGAGAGTTTAGAGCAAGCACATTAGCAGCACATAATGTATGATTAATGGGACTTTTCAATAGGAAGAGCACCTTCAGTTTGCATGGCTAAAGATCACTTAAGTTTTCTGTGTGTGCTTAATTGAAATGCAACAATTACAAATGTGCTGTAGGTGTTCTTGATGGGCGCCTCAGTGCAGAGCTCTGTTCTAGTGAGGAACACGAGAGGCCATGTGTCCAATCCCCTCTTTTCAGGGCAACTATCCAGGAAGCCGTGTCATTTTTTCCGGACCTTTTTCTCCCCCTTGAGAACCTGTTCCCCAGGCTCCTGGTTGCTATGACAGCTCTGCTCCTTATTTTGCCATTACAGCTACAATTCATTTCTGTCTCTGTAGCCCCTTAGGGACCCCATCAACAGTCCAGTTCACATAGAAGATGGTAAGTGTTCACTTACTTATTTCTTCACTATTAGTGACTTACAATTCCAGATGATATTAAAACCCCATTATTATGGCTTTTTCCCTCCCAGGACTCGGCTTTAGACTAATCATGAATGGCCATGGCTATCTTCTGAAATGGACATTTTATGCCTCCTCTTTTGTCCAATGTCCCGTTCTAGTTCCCCAAGTAATCCTATTTGTTTTGTCTTATTTACAGGAATAGAAGTGCATACCTACTGTGGTCAGAGCACTTTGACTTCTTTCTTTTTTTTTTTTTTTTTTTAGAGAGAATTTTTAATATTTATTTTTTAGTTCTCGGCGGACACAACATCTTTGTTGGTATGTGGTGCTGAGGATCGAACCCGGGCCGCACGCATGCCAGGCGAGCGCGCTACCGCTTGAGCCACATCCCCAGCCCCACTTTGACTTCTTTCTATGTTCTCACTGGGGACTAAGTATTTTTAAGCAAATTTCATGGTATTTTAAAGTTATGAATAAATGAAGGAATTATGTAAAACATTATTAAATAGTTAAATTGCCAAACAATATTAGGGTAAAAGAATATTTCCTCTTGAAAAACATATACTAACTTAGAAGACTCTTTGTGATTTGCAAGGGTTTCAAGAACACCTGTAGTCTAAGAGAAACAAACATTCTTTCCTACTACTCCAAAATAAAATGATTTGAGTAGCGTTAAAACTATCGGTAAAAACAGATTGACTTATATAGACAGGAAGAAAGGCACAGAATTTCATTTTGGAAGTAGAATCCACAGGAATGTGAGAGAAAAATGTGATAATATAACTCTTTTCAGGTCTTAGGAGTAATTCTCATAACAGCAAAATGTATGCGATCCTATCTCCTTTGTGTTTGATTCTTTTACACATTGTCTTTTGAATGATGCAGGTGTCCAATGAAGTTTCCAAAGTAGCAGTGGAAGTTTATTAACCTTGAAAACACTGGCACAAACGAGATAGCTAGGATTCTTATCCTGTGCCACTATTATGTAAACTACCCTCTTGGTTTTTTTTCTGATACACATTTGTTCCTTATAAACCCAAATGATTAAAAGCTGACGAGAATAGAAGCAAAAATATTAAGAACTCATGTTCTGAAAATGTGCTACTCTACTTTATGAATTATAGTAGTTATAGAGGTCTCACTGATGGAGTTTTAATTCTCCTCCAAGAATACCCGAACGATGGGCGTCTATCTGGAATGGGACCATCTGTAATGATGTTTGGGTCAAGCAGAAATTTAATATTTATATTGACATATTAATTGTGCAGGCACATAATCCCAATGCCACATCAGACGGGGTTGATAAACACCGCGGCAGCAACCATATCCACTGGCTTCTGAGAAAAATCAGGTCCTGGAATCTTAAGACGTCCACTAAGTGTGATCAATTCCCCTCCCCTCGAGTGGTACTAACTACATATCACCTTTGGGTGACTTAGAAAGCAATCATTCAAATAATTGCCTGCAGAGTTTAATTCTCTAGCAGAGCCCTGGGCTGACACAGCAACCTGACTACAGAAAGGAGCTTCTGATCCTTTAAGGACATCATCTTTGTTATTCCACACGTTCGTAAACACATTCTTCAGGACACAAGGGTTTTTAGGGGACAGAATAAGGTTTGCCTGGATGGAAACATGAAACATTATCTCTGACTAATTTACAGAATATATTAAAATTTGGACTCATATTTTCTTGTTAGTGTATCATACAGTGACACATAAATGACTGATATGAATAGGAAAATACAAATAGTCAATCAAATTTCAGCTTGATAGGGCTGGGGTTGTGGTTCAGTGGTAGAGCACTTGCCTAGGACAAGTGAGGCCCTGGGTTTGGTCGTCAGCACCACATGAAAACAAAATGAAACAACAATAAATAAATAAAGGCTAAATTCTAAAAAAATTTTCAGATTGATAAATTTTAATTATGTATGTACATGCAAGAGGAGATACTTTATATAGTACATACTTTGTATGTTATACACTTATAATATTTTCTGGTAGGAAAAAGGATTTTCAAATCATATAATAAAGAATAAATACACCAATGTTTCATGGTGTTCCAAAAATAACATCACATCTCAGGTGGTCTGTCATTTAAACAAGTATCAGTAGTACCAGCTAAGCTAGGGCTGCTGCATATGGTTTTTCATTGCACAATCCAAGGGTGGGCCATTTATATAGATTATGTGAATGGTACCTTGTAGAGGTTTGTGCAGTGCAAACCTGTGCAACTGTACATAGGGGATCCTGAGCTGAGCCTTGTTTAATCACTCTCATAGTCTTGTACATAGTTTAGAATACTGATTTTCCTCAACCATAATATCTGCTTACATTTTCCTTTCTAACCATAGCACACTCAGATCTTTATAATTTATAAAGTTGGAAAAGCCATGATATTAACTCTTCTTGTATTGGGCTTCTCATCTTTATTTTTTAAAAAATATTTTTAGTTGCCAGTGCATTTTTTACTTTTTTAAAAAAAATTTATATGTGGTGCTGACGATCGAATCCAGGGCCTCACACATGCCAGGCAAGTGCTCTACCACTGAGCCACAACCCCAGTCTCCTCATCTCTATTTTTAACAGAATACCTGAATCCAAATCTGAAATGTAGGATTGTGCTACTTATGAAACACATATATGATCATTTGAAAGTACTATGAATAAATAAAGGAATGACCTCAAAATGGTTCAATTACAATCTTCCTAAAACCACTTTTTAAAGATTATCAGATTTTTTAAATTACCAAATCCTATATAGATTTTTGTCCTTGCTGTGCTTGATTTTTTGGCTGCATTTAACACCTGTCACTATTTTTCTCTTGAAAGTGTACTCATAGATAGCTTCAGAGATAGCAAAATATTCTAGAAAGTTTCTATTTCTCCAACAGTATTACCAAGTTTTCTTTATGTCTTGAGTGTTGCTATTTCTCAGGATTCCAGTTTCAGTACTACTGAGATGTTTTCCCTTTTCTTGCTGTTCAGCCTGCAGGACAATGACTATCCTGATGGTTCTAATAGTCTGACTCCTAACTCTATAACTCCTGCTATGAAATTGCTCTTAGTATTAAACCTGTATAATCAAACTCCTTAGATGCCTAAAACTCAACATGTCTAAAAGAGACTCTTGGACCATTTTCTACCAGACTGCACCTTTTCCCAGATGCCAATGATACCACCATGCACTCGGTTTTGCTCACTGAGTCAGAACTTGCGTGTCACTGTAGTTTCCTACTCTCTAACTCCTCATGATTAATCTGTCATCAGATTCACGATTAACTCCCTAAATATGTAGGATCATTCTATTGTCCTGAAGTCTGTCCCAATCACTGTCATCATAATTTTTTGCCTGAGATTATAACAAAAATTTTCCTAACTGATCTCTTTATTTCCTCCTCTTTCACTATTAAAATCTTTATACTGAAAAAATGGGAAGGACTTTTGCTCTATCTAAGATAGACTTACCTTTCTTCCTGAAATATACAAATGGACAATGTATATAAAGTAAGGGTTTCAAGAACCGTAGTATCAGAAAACAAAGAAGAGAAATCCCTGAGAGATAGGAAACACACATGGGGGACACATCGACTATCCATCTATGGTTTAGTACTGTTCAGACACGGCCCAGGCAGAAGGAACCCAGGCAGAGTGTAGTAAGCTCCCAGGGCAGAGAAGACGGAGCTAAGTCAAACACAAGTCACCTGCTGTTTATAAATTCATATTGGAGAGGGGGAACTGCATAGAAAGAGGACTTGGAGGATGCAGGGAGTCCTCCTCATGCATTCAGCAGAACACAGACTAGCACATGCATGTGTGGAAGCAACTAAAAGCCAAAAGAAGAATTGTGGAAAGGATGAGAAGTGAGATTGCCTGGCCACCACAGAGGGCTACAACTTGTGCTTCTTCCCCATAGGTTAAACCCCCAGGGGTGCTGGGGAGCAAGTACACAAAGGGATCACACCTCCTCCTGGGAACTGGTGGATATGGACTACATGCTGCTCTAGGCTCACCTAAAAATGTTCAAGCAAGACCAGAAAGAATCAAATCATTTCTAAGTAACAACATATCTCAGAATAAAGCTCTCGAATGAGGATAGGAATACAAAGATATTAAGGATTCAGCAAAGTGAAATTCACAATAATGTCCATTCAAAGTTAAAAGGCATGTTTAAAAAAAAAAGGAAAAGAGATGTATATGGAGGAGATGAGTCAGATAATTGTAAATCATACCAGAAAAATGGCACAGATGTTAGGATAAGCAGAGAAAGATAGGAAATGATTATTATAACTGCATTCCATACTTTCAAAAGCTGGAGAAAGATTACAAAGAACTGAGACATGAAATATATTTTAAAAAAACTCAACTAGAAATAAAAAAATTAAATGGCATTAATACCAGATAAATTATCAATGAGGACAGATTAAGAGGACTTGAAAACGCTAATTCAACAATTGGAAATGAAACATTTACCAGGATACACCACATTAAGGGTAATATGATCCCTCTATTCTTCAACACCTGGGTACATCGGCTGGGAAAACTTGAGCAAATATTCAAGGAGGGACATTTCAGGACCTAAATTCCACTTGAAGAAACCAAGGCTCTTGGAGAATTTATAGATGGCATGGGTCTAAAGATGGGAGAATCAGTAACAACTTTGATTGGTGTCTGCAACGTGGGCTACCTGCAGGAATCACAATCAACTTCTTCAAGACTTCAAACTAAGCAAGTTCAAACTGAGAACCTAAGGAGTTGGAGCTATCACTTTTACAGTCTTTAGAACTCCATATGGAATGATCTTTGCCCATTTCTTAATTGGTTCATAACTCAAGAAGGGAAAAAGAGAGTACTAGATGGATTTTTAAAATTTATTTTTTATTCTCTTTTACTCTTTTGGGTGGAATTATTCTACCAGGATAACAATGTAACCCCTGACTACTGCAGACCCTGCTGCCGGATTAGATGTTTCTCACCACCTCCTTCTTGCTAGGCTGCTGCTGTATGAGTCAGTTTATGAGTGCACTGATGGTGCAAAGGCAATGGGTTGCCCCAGCACAAATTAAGGCAGCAGCACCAACGTATCCCCATAATCACCACCAAGAACTCAGAGTGAATTAGGAAAAACATATTTTCAGTTAAGAAGATCATGAATGAATCAGGGAAAACTAGTTACATTAAATCTTGGCACAGGAATACAACGTTCAAAAATTATCTCTGTGATAAAATCAGTATTACACTTTATACGTGCTGACTTAAGCACCATGAGAATCTCAAGGAAAAAAAAAACTGAGCATCTGTTTGCATTGTGTGCTAAATTAGAAGGGTTTCCACAGAGTACGATTTTTACTTGAAGAATAACTGGCATACAAATTATAGTTATTCAGACTTGTGAATTTGGCATCTTTTTAAAAATCACAAAATGAGGCTGTCACTTTATGGAAAAGAGTGTTATATTTGATGCTAAAGTTAAAATTCAACCTTAAAAGTGAAATAATTAGAGTATTTATTTACTATGTGTTTTTGGCAATTTCTCAACACATAAAAGCATTTCTAATGAGTCTGTGATATTATCTCATGTGTTTTTTTCAATATTGAATAGAGAAATATGTATTATACAATTAATCAATATATCCAATGACCACTGCATGTTACAAAAATCCATTCAAAGCACAAGACGGACCAATGGACTTAATATAACATTCATTAATATGGTTTCAGATTATAAATTGAAAAATAAGATTTATGAGTACCTCCTTTTAGATTTTTAGTGTATTATCCTAGAATTCTCAGTTATTTGAAAAACCTAGGAATCTCTTCCTGTTTTCCAAATACATATCTGCAGATGGATTTCAGTGTATTCTTCAACCAAAATCTCAACAGATTAAATACAGATGCAGATATTCAAATTCAGCTGGGTTCTATGAATACAGTTACTGAACAGATTTACAGAAACATAAACAATGACATTCATTTCTATTCTTTCTGTTGTAGAAAATCTAGTTTTTCATAAAAATGTTACTTATTTTAGCATGCAAGGAGTATATCATTGTTACTTTTAAATGAATAAATAAATGTTTAAAGTTTTCATCTTTTATTGCTAACAAAGTAATTATCAGTAGATTATAAACAATAATTTTTGAGAGTTTAATGGGCTTAATATTAAAATACCTGAGCATCAGATTTTAGTAGTCCATCATCTTGTTGTGTCTTAAGAATGGATTCTGTTTTCAAAATATATTCATTCTTATGTAGATACCTTTTTGTTTGTAAGCAATTCTCAGAAGGAAGTAAAGGGAGAATCAGAGATAGAAATCACATTTGAGAGCTGAAGGGGTAGGAAATTCTTAAAGCCACCTAGTACATTAAGGGAGATGGGCACATGGAAGAGCCAGCATGCGGGAGACATAGCTTGGAAATGAGCTTGGCTTCAAAAGGCTTTTTTTTTTTTTTAGTTATATTCAGTCCAACTTCTTAGAGCCCAACAGCTACTGAAAACTAAAAAAATTAGAAGAATCATGAACTTACCTATGCAGTCCCCATTTGCATCCTGCTTATAGCCCATGTTGCATTCACACCGGTAGCTAGAAACAGTAGGTATGCAGCGTCCATTTAAACAAAGATTAGCATGGTGCTTACAGATATCTATTGTCTGGTTCAGAATTGCTATGGAAAATTGAAGCACAAGTAATATTTAATCATTATGACATGGAGTACTTAGAGTGGACTTCTAAAATGTTATTATTAGTAAATTAGTCAAATACATATGAAAAGCCCACATTATTCTATGTTTTATTCAATTTTAATGTGGAGAATCTAAAAAAAAAATCATACTCTTTTGAGACACATGGCTGCAACTTGGATTTGTTAAGTTACACATCTGGAAACTCTGCCCATAATGATGTCTTTTTAAAATTTCAAGAATGTTCTACCATATATTTGAGTGCTTTCCATTTCTTTCTGGAAGTCTGCTGAATATTTAGATATAGTAAACAGGCAGTATGCCAAAAAGAATAAACATAACACCGTGGGACATCATTAAATATTATTAGCAAGAGCAGTGCTTTTAAAGAGAGTGATCTTAAATGTCAAGTACATGAATGCCAATTCTGGTCTGACGCTCACGTTCTCGATTTCTTAAGCAATTTAACAATAAAAGGGCGAGGGAAAGTCGAATATATGTATTACAATATTTGGATAGGCACAGAGCAGGACTTAGTTTATCTCAGTTGAGAAATGGTTTTGAAAAATAATTCAAGGAGTGCATGAATAGGGCAGCTGAAATAGGCCAAATGAAATACACTGGAACAAAAACATGGTTTTTGGTCATATCATTTAGATCAGAGAATTACAGGGCTCTGGTTTATATTTTCAGGGAACCTAGATCACACATATTTTTCCCAATTAAATTGAAAGTTTACAACACAGAATAATATTTTTTTACTACAGTTTCCTAAATTTAGTATCACTATATTTTAGACCCTGAAGTGAGTTTACGCACAAACACACAAACACACACACAACTCACACTTTTGAAAAATAAAATATATGTTAGATATTATAATAATACACGAGGTAGAAAACTAGAGGATCCACGGGAAACATGACCACTTACTTAGTCCAGTGATGATGGGACCCTGTCCCCCGGCTCCAACACCAGCTCCCCCAACGCCAGGAGAAAAGCCATTGCCTCCAGGAATCGGAAGGAAGCCTGTCCCTCCTGGGCCATAGCCATTGCCATTGCCATTTGGGACAAAGCCATTCCCCCCAGTGCCTCCAGGTCTGGCTCCAGCACTCCCTGGAATCCCTCCCATTGGAAGTCCATCCATGCAAAGTCTGCGAAATTCCTCTAGAAGAAAAGAAAGTTTAGTGAAACACAGATGGATGTCTTTCTACGTAATAAATGCAGTTGGCGTGTTGGAATCGATCATTTTAGTTTACTATTCTATACAATATGAATCAAGAGGTTATGATCTTCATAAATGTTTTTAGTAGGTGTCTGTAGCAGAGAAACAGTTTAGGTGTTTCAGAAACTATTCAAAACCTCTATGCCACATAATTTTAACTATGTAAGTTACACAAAGAATCATTTATATGTGTATTTTTATTTTATGCCTCTAAGTACAACTCATAAAATTCCAGACACGACTATGAATGCAAGAAATCTACTTGAACAGGTGAAAACTAAAGGTTTAAGTGTTTGGTTTTACTTGAATACTCATCAGTATTACACCTATACTTTTTTTCCTGACTCTTTTCTTCTTTAGGGGATTAGGTTTTAATATGGCTCCAGAATAATATTTTTATAATATGGATCTTAACTGTAGACAATATTTAATAAGTATTAAAATCTGCTACTTAGTGTACAAGTGTCAAAGTTGAGTGAAGAGAGGCCAGGAATATAGCAACCATCTTATTTCCTTAACTATTCAGAGAATTTAAACACTAGATTAGAATAAATAAGAATTATTAATTATGTGTTACTAAAGGAGCTATAAAATTCCAAAATGTATTACTAGACATTAACTTTGATTCCCACCCCACCCCACTTTGAGGAATAGATTTGGGTTTTATGTCAGTGATTTTGAAAGAATGAAGAATGTGTCTTGATATTTTTTCCATAATAGCATATAGAGGTTATACCTTTATATTTCAAAATTTTTATTTTTCATGATTTTATAATTCAATATGAAAAAGATAACATATCAATATATCTTTTGTGATAAACATTAACTGTCCTTTACTGCTCATGTTATGTATAATAAGAGGAACTACTTCTCATTCGTTCTAAGGTGATTTTCCAATACAGACTTATTTATAAGGCAGTTAATATAGCAAAGTGAAGGAGAGATTATTTTAAAGGTCATGAGTTAGGAAAGAAAACATTTTCAAGGACTGGGATACAAAAGGCTGGTATTCCTGAAAGAAAATATAAATGAAGGTAAAATCTTGTTATTCAATGAAGGTAAAATCTTGTTATTAAAGATCTGAAACTAAAGATCAGGAGATTGAAAGCCAAATTGAACTACTGACATTCAAAATAATTTTTTAAAAACGTATCTGCACAAAACAAGTCAGTTTTCAGAAATTTGTCTGATATTACTAAACTGGGAATGATCAAAACTGATCCAACACAAACATCCAAGTCACTGAAGATGTGAATAGAAGCAGAAATTGACCTTAAAGACAAGAGCCCAGCCAGCCCATCACTCTTCCTGATTCTCCTAACACCATCCGTCCTAAGGAGGCCAGGGGCCCTCCACTCACCAGAACCTCTGACGGGACAGGCTTCAGGGATGGTTCCCATGCCCCAGCAGCGGCCGGGCTCACAGCAGCACTGCGTTTTTGTCATCCTGCCTGGGAGTTCTTGTGCACAGCGACCATTCACCAGGCCTGAGAAACATGTGCCTGTTCTCTGATCTGAATATACGCAATAAAAATAAAAGATATGGCAGAATTACTTCAGATTCTTAACATTTCACACATTAGGAGAGTGTAGATGAAGTGAGCTATTCATTATTACTATTTTACTTGATTTCTCTTAACCTCTATTGTAGTATTCATGCTTTCCTTCTCTTAATTTCTATATATTTATGCATTGATTTACTCATTATTCAGCAAACATTCATTGAGCACCTATTCTATGGCCTATTTCAGGAATACAAAAGTGAAAGTCGTTGGGCAAAGACGAAGGCAAACCGCAATGAGAAGTCAAACTCAGACAGATCTAGAGCTTGAAGGGAAGCAATCACCCAACCCCAATCCCAATCCCCAGATGAATTGCGAAATCAGTCCTGCTGTCTGCCACTGAGATTTTTCAGTTAGCTGTTTGTTTTGCAGCAACACCTGACTGATACATGTGTTGATTTAGAAAGGCTGGTCAGAAGCTGCTGGAGACAGAACATCTGAGCAGAGACTTGACTCAAATGAGGGCAAAAGCCATGAAAGGTATGTGAAGGAAAAGTGGCTCATCAAGAATAGGCTGAGTTTCAAGTGTGTGAAGAACAAGAGGTCAAATATGACTAGAGAAGAGCATGCACAAAGGAGAGTGGAAGGAACAGCTCAGAGAGGCTCTCTCATATAGTTCTGCAGCCATTGGGGAATGTCTTTTGGATTTAATGGAGGTTATGAGAGTTTTTGAATGGTTTCAATAGAGAAAAGATACTGGTTGATATTTTTAAGAAGATCTCTGGCTGCTATGAGAACTGGCTGTAGTGAGAGCAAGAAAACTAATGAAGATCACAGTGTAGATATTCAGGTGAGAGACGATGGTGATTGTGATGAGGGTAGTCTCAGAGAACATGCTGAAGTGAGCAGATGGTGGACCTCACTGAAGGCAGAGTCAATGGAAACTTGCATGGCTGTGGGGTATGAGGGAAGGTAGTCTTGGGGACTTCCCCAGTTTCTGACCTTCACATCTCAGACAGTGATGAACACGAGAGATAAGATTGGGGGACACAAGACCAGACTCTTCTTTAAAACATGTTTCTTTCGGGATGTCAAATAAATGAACCTGAAACCCAGAGGAATAGTCAGGTGGAAGTTATGTATCTGTGAGTTGTCAGTGTATATGCTATTCTAAGCTATGAGGGTGGATGAGATGTTTTTGAGAACTGGGGTACCAGTAGTTCAAATGTGGATGAGGTAAAGCAGGGTAAAAACTCAAGGAACAGTGAGTTTGGCAGTGAGTTTTGCTATGGTCAGGAATTGGCACTACCCTGCAAGATTCAGGATAGAGAAACAGCGTGATCAAATATGACAGTGATAGAGGTCACTCTACCAAATGGGTCAGAATAGCAGATAAAGGCTTGAAGACAAGTTATGATAATTACAGAAGACCATAAAAGATAAAATTGCATGGGTATATGATATCAATATCAGCTGAATGTGTTTTTATAACTGAAATTGGGGGACACAAGACCAGACTCTTCTTTAAAACATGTTTCTTTATTCTAACCAACGTAAAATATAAGGATTCTTCAAGGAGGAGGTTGTAGCATAAATTTTGAGAAACAAAACCATAACTTTGATCCAGGAGACCTGGGCTTATATATAAATAACATTTGTGTATGAACCTAGATTATATACAAATACAGTTGCTTGATTTTACAACTATATTTAATTCTTCTTCTTTGTGTAACAGACTTGGTGGAAAAATGAAATAAAACAATATAGTCCTGTTTCTAGTAGAATGGTGATTTAGGTATCTTGAATGTCCTCTAAATCAAAATATGCTGGACAAAATATGAAAAAATGTAGAAACTGGCCCCCAAAGAAGAATAAAATAGAGCTCTCAAATGAGGTGAAAATGTGTTTCTTAGTAGGTCAGTGTGCAATTAGATTTCACCTTCAGGTCTCTGAGTTTGATCTGGGGATATATCTAGAATCTAGCATCCACCAATTGTAGAAACCCATCCTTTTCAAGTTTATATTGATGATTTATTACAATTTTTTTGTTAAGCCATAAGCAAATACCAGAATATTTCTCTGACCACAGGGGATGTAACGAAGTAGGAAATCAATTTGGAACTAAGAAAATGTCCTATACTTCTAAACACCTTATGGATCAAATAAACATTGGAAATAAGGTAATATATTTCAAAATGCCAAATACAACATAGCCGGTGTTCATTGGGAATCCATTCTATACCATTCTCCCAACTTTGGGAGTCTGCACTGAAATGGGGAGGAGTTCACAAATCTGTTTTTACACCGGATACTGCAGTGGGAGTGGATGATGCTTATCAGCATGTGGGCACCAGGACAGTTCACACTGACAGGTACACTACTCTGACCAACAAAATGCAAATTCACTTAAAACATTTACCAAACACCGAATAGCTTTGTCATTATGTATTTTCTTGAGGTATAAAATTGCCATCACGTGGGATCTAAAAAAACATTTTTGATGTTAAATTAAAAAAATATAGAATAGCCATTGTTCTATAGTTTGGAAACTTTAGGTCAGTTTTATAATATATACTGCAGAAAACTGTCATGAGTGACAGGGTGAAGCCAGTAAGAGAGGATTAGAAAGAAAATCATAAATGTCTTTCATAAATTCCACAATTAGAATCATCCAATAACAACACAGGCAGGCAACCTATTTCTAATCCTTTGAGTTGAAGTGTAACAGGATGAGATTCAGTCCAGTATAGTGTCTTATGGTTAAGGTCCCCAGAAAGGTATATTCAAAGCAAACCAACACAGTAAAGGCACTGCTTTTTCCTATGTTACTGTTCTTTCCTTGGTGTGTCTGAATTTTTATGGTCCTTATGGGGGGTAAAAAAACAACACTGAGTTAAAAAATGTTATCATTTGGAAAAAGTATTTGGGATAAAAAATGAGTACCTGATAAACATAAAAGTTGTCCAGAACCACTATCCTTTGAAACAAGGAGTTAAGAGAGAAAAAAGCAGATGAAAAACTGTAGAAAAATTATTCTACCACTGGGTATATGTTTATCGGTTGGACTGATAAGTCCTAAGTAAAGAAATTGAGTCTGTTCCTCTCATCTCCTGTTGTGCTCACAACACACCCTGAACAAGGCTTTCAAGAGTCTTTCTTACAGCCACCCTGAGAAAACAGGAAGCAATTCATCTCCTCTGATTAAAATATAACTCTACTTTGAAACAAAATCATGGTACACTTATCAGAGCGTGTTTCCTTACTTGACATTTAGTCTAAACTTGATTGAAGAGAGCTAGTGTTTAATTATACAATGTGATGAAACCTTGGTAAAAGTGGGGGACTGTATGCTGAAATAAACCCGAATATTCTATAATTTTTTTTCTCATTAGAAAGACATAAAGGGGCTGGGGTTGTGGCTCAGTGGTAGAGAGCTCTGCCTGGCATGTATGAGGCACTGGGTTTGATCCTCAGCACCACATAAAAATAAATAAATAAAATAAAGGTATTGTGTCCATCTAAAACTATAAATAAATAAAATTAAAATTAAAAGGAAATAAAAAGAAAAAATTCAGCTAGAAAATACAGAGGAGCTTAGCCTAGGTCAGAACATTGGTGGCGGTGCGTGTTCCACAGAGAGCAGCTATTGACTCTGGACGCTGAATGCCTGCACCTTCTCTCTGGCAGGTTCCATCCTGGGTTCCCCTTGATTACTTCTGCAGATTCTTACTATTTCTAAAATAGCAAACTAGGAACAATGAAAGGAACAGAACTGTGGTGGTTATCAGGCCGACTTCTTCCTTCAAAGCAGGCAAATGTTTCCTCACCATATCAAGTTCCCTTTCTAGGAAATGTTGTCTTCTTTAATTAAAACTAGTATCCCTGTTCCACCAGTCACTGTTTATGTGATTCTAATTAAAACTAGAATACTGTCCAGCACATTATTTCATCTTTGTCCTTTTAGATTTTAGTCAAGACATTTTCGGTATTTTGGGTTCTCCTTCAAGTGTTCATTGCAGATGTACACATGAATATAATATAATCAACACCCCGGGGTTGCATAGAGTAATGCTTACTATATAAACTATCCTTGATTTATATAATCTTTTGGTGGGGGGGAGGCGAATATCGAGGATTGAACTCAGGGGCACATGACCACTGAGCCACATCCCCAGCCCTATTTCTTATTTTTTTTTTTAGAGACAGGGTCTCACTGAGTTGCTTAGCACCTCAGCATTGCTGAGGCTGACTTGGAACTCACGATCCTCTTGCCTCAGCCATATAATCTTATGAATTGATTTTAAAATCACATCCTGCTTTCATTCTATGTCCCAATATGATGATCTTTCTCCTTTTATCTTGAAAACAGTCCCCCTGTCACTCTGCTTCCTAAGGGCACATCAGGCCCTAATGATTTTCACCTTTGTTCTTCTCAAAAATCATCATGAGCTCTCACTGTTCCCAGGATCAACCTAGATCCCTTCATGTGCCAGTCAATACCCTTGGCAGAAGAATTTAATCTCAATCATCCCTCTCTTACTTCCCTTTCCCAGACTCCCTGCACTATCTCCCCAGCCCACAGCATCTCTAATCTACCTCACACCATTCTCCTTTGCTTGACTCACCCTTAATCCTTCTGTTTGTCTAGCTCCTACTCATTGCTTTCAAGATCTATGTCAGTGCTCATCTCCTCAAGAATTTTAACTATAATAATCATTTTATTTTTTATATTTATTTATTTGGTACCGGGGCTTGAACCCAAGGGTATTTTACCGCTAAGCTACATCTCTGGTCCCCTGGCACCCTTTATATATTTTTATTTTGGGAGAGAGTCTTAACAAAAAAGTTGTTTAGGGTCTCAATAAGTAGTTGAAGCTGGCCTCAAACTTTGATCCTCTTGCCTTTGCCTCCCAAGCTGCATGTGCCACTGTGCCTGGGTTTTGTTTTGACAGATATTATATAAAATCATTCAGCAATTAATAAAAAACTGCTTCAGACTTGATCTTAGGTATATGTTTTTTCACACTGTTATGGTTTAGATGTGAGATGAACCCCCAAAGCTCATGTGAGGCAATGCAATGTTTAGAGGTGAAATAATTGGGTTATAAGACCCTTAACCCAATCAATGAATTAATTTCCCTGATAAGAATTAACTGGGTGGTAACTGAATGCAGGTAGGGTGTGGTTAGAGGAGATGGGGCCTTCGAGGTATATATTTTGTTACTGGTGAGGGAAGTGTCTCTCCTCCTCCTCCTCCTCCTCCTCCTCCTCCTCCTCCCCACCCTCTGCTTCTTGGTGGCCATGTCCTGACCTGCTTTCCTCTGCCCATACTTCCACTGTGATATTTTGCCTCACCTCAACCCCTTAGGGTTGTCTATGGACTGAGACCTCTAAAACTGTGAGGTCCCTAAATAAACTTTTCTTTCTCTAAAGTTGTTCTTGTCACATTTTTTAGTCACAGCAGCAAAAACGTTGACTAAACCACACATGATGTTTTTAGATTTTGTTTTCTCAAGAACACTCCAAGGTGATGTTGTGCTCTAAAACTTTTGTAAAAGTCAAAGAAGTGCCTTAGGTTGTGGTGGCAACGTCGTGCAAGAATTTCTAAATGCTTGATCTCATTTTCTGAACTTGCTGCTGACTGGCACTCTGCAGTCCCCTTGCTGAGGGTCAGTGATAGCTCTGTGTGCACGAGAGCAGCAGGGACATTATCCTGCTTGCTGGTTTGCTCACTGCTTCTTGTCAATTCATTATTTACTTACTGCTGGCTGTCATTCATTCTTCTCTGCCTATATTACAATGTGGAAATTAGGTATTAATAATGCCAACTACAGTGAATTCCAAAATGACAGAGACTCGTTAAGTGATGTTATTAAAATGCTTTTAAGGAAAAGAATATTAGTTATGCTTCAAGTCCTTTTAGAACTGGCATATGTTAGTATTCTATGTTAAAAATTGCTCTTTACTGGATATTTACCAACTTGATGCACACATTAGATAAAATTAAATCAGGAATTTGTCTTTTGTACTCAGCATATAATAAAATGGGAAAATTATCCTATTTTAAAATTAAAATGTATAAAACTTTTTTTATCATGTAAAGCTGTTTTTCCACATTTGAAAGAAACAGGGCTAAGTTATTGATGCTTTGCAATGTACTATGGACTCAGGATATTTGTACTAAATAGTATAATAAATTAGGGCATATTCAGCATTCACTAATCTCACTCACTAATACAGCTGCAGATAGAAGGTAGTTTCATACTTTAAAAAAACCTCATTATGTGTACCATGTACAATATATAGTTACAAAATAAATCCTCTGGAAATATCTATAACATATAACTTAATCATAAATAATTCCATCTAAGAAAACAGACTCAAAATTTTGAGAATCAAAGGCAAAAATCTTTTACACATTAAAACATGGTATTTATGTTTTTCCTCACACATGGAAAATATACTTATTCCAAGTGTAACATAGTTATTCCAAAAACATTGAAGCTGCTTAATTTCAACATTGGCTTTCTAGATTTTTAGTCATTCTCAGGGATTTAACTCTGTTCCTAATAGTATGATGTTGACATGAGATGAATGAGACTCTGACTAGTTCAGGACTCAGTTTCTGAAGCTCCAGCCAGGTGCTGCCTTCTGAGCAAACAGGACCATAACTCAGTGCCACACTGTCATGTCCAACTGGATGCCAAATGATGCAAGCAGTTATTAATAAACAAGGAGGTCCTGCATTCAATATCATCTAATTCATTCATTTGTTGGTTTTCCTATTCATTCAGAAAAAAATGTACTGAGCACAAAATTCATTCAAGATGTGACATGAGGCCCAGAATGCACTAAGCTGTGTGAGGCAGGATACAATGGTCTCAGTCTGGCCAGTGAGAAAAACACAAGTGTGTGTGATGCTACAAAATGTCCTGAAATGAGAGGGGTCAAAAACATCATGGCAGGGCCTGGCTCATTTTGCCTAAGAAGAAAATCTGGATTAGGTAGGAATATCTATAAAAAAAAAGTTATACCAATTGGAGATTTAAAGAATGAGTTGGATTTTAATGAGCATAGAAGGAGAGAACCATGATGCTTCAGGCAGAAGGGGCCTTGTGGGAAAAGGCATGGAGGTATGGGCTTGTGCAGTATGAGAGATGGGAGTGTGAGGTCCCAAGTGTAGAAATGAGTCCTGAGGCTGGGCTTGGTTATGAAGGATTGTGAATGTCTAGGTGAACTCAGGACTTTACAGAGGCAAGAGAAAAAAGGAGTTTATCATAACTTTGTGAGACAAACAAATGATATTGTATAAAAAAATTTCAGAATATCTTGGGTCTAATGTAGACATATTCTTTTCCTCCTCCTCTTAATAATAATGTGGAATATCTTATTGAACACTCAATTAGGAGAAACTCCAAGAGAAAGAGATCAGTAGCTTTCCTGAGGACACAGAGCTCTGAGATAATGAAAGAATGAAGATATCCAGTGTCTGATACATACACTGTCTTTATAAACGATAGCTGTTATTTTTACTATCACTACTGTTGTTTCCTTTATTACTGCCATTGCTACTCTTCCAGTATTACTTTTGATGACAGTATGGTATTCTGAAGGCCTCACCTACATCTCTCGTGTTCATTGTTGGATGGTCATCCCTAGCATAATGCCTGGCATATCAGTACATTTTATTGAACCAATTCAGGTCACAGTCCTTGTACTGGTGGCACAGGTCTTCTAGTGGACCAAGCAAGTCCATTCTTTGGGTACTAAATAAATTCTCTAATTTCTCCACTATGTGAATCTTCAGGTCCTCTAAAGACAACTGTGCATTTCTCTTCTTCTCTTTCTAACTACTCTCAGCCTAAAATTATAATTGACTAGTCTGAATGCTAAGGAAGAGAAATGTGAGAGCAGCAGCTCACTGTGCCATGATCACCAAAGGACTTTCAGTCTCTGTGCTCACAATAAAACAAAGTGTAGGCAGATGCTGTGGCTCATGCCTGTAAATCCCAGTGACTCAGGAAGCTGAGACAGGGGGATCACAAGTTCAAAACCAGCCTCAGCAACTTGGCGAAGTCCCAAGCAACCTACCAAGACCCTGTCTCAAATTAAAAAAAAAAAAGGGGGTTGGGGATGTGGTACTCAGTGGTTAAGTGCCTCTTAGTTCAGTGGTAAGTGCCTCCCAGTTCAATTTACCAATACAAAAAGAAGAAAAATACAGAAGTCTAAGGCTTGCTCAATGATGAATGGACCACACTATGACTAAGTACTGTTTGATTTTTCTGAACAAAGGAGAGCAGACAAATGTATTTGGCTTTAATCTGAATATGCTTAAAACACAAAATTAGAGGTGTCAATTTCTTTTTTTATAATCACTATTTTTACTAGAATAAACAAGCTCTAAGTAAATAGATGTTGACTGTATTCATGATTCATACCAACAAAAGAACCTTTAATTACTATATTCTGTCTCCCAAAGCAGATTTTGAAAATGTTTCTCATGCTTTTGTGTCTGTAATACTGGGAAACAGCAATGACTTGAGGAAGTCTGTCTTTATTCCCCAAATGATTTTGACAACCCAAACCCTTCTAAAACTGAAAAGTCTTTGCAAAGAGTACCTGGTCTATCAGTCCTTTAATAGTGGTACCGTTTACTTTAAACAGCTCTTTCAGCCATTTCCTCAATGGGTTGATATCTTGCCATGGGCACACCTGTTTGAGCTGTTCTGTCATTATAAAGGAGCAGTGTATTGTGCCTTCAAAATTCCAGGCTTACCGATGCACCGAGAGCCATCTGTTGATGTTACGTATCCACGTGGACAAACACAAAAGTAGCTTCCCACGGTGTTGGAACATTCACCAGTTTCACATATCCCAGGAATGACGCTGCACTCATCAATGTCTAATCAAGGGAAGAAGGAGAAGATAATTGAGAAAGGGCTTCACGAAATAAGGGATTTTTTTTTTTTTAAAGAAAGAAAAAAGAGTATGAGAGCACTCATGGGTGATTAGGTCAGATCACATAACCCTGAAGATACTCTTATTTCAGGCCCTAAAGAATTTCTCACAGATATCTATGGGAACTCAGATGAAAGTCAACTCCCATGGCAGTAAAACAAGGCCAACTAAAGCAAAACTCTATATCCTTTTTCTCCCCCCAAATGCAATTTAAATTGGAAATAAGTAAAGATGTCAATGTTTTCATTTCTATTCTATGTCAACTAGGGAATTATCCTACTAGAGCCCTTTGAAAAACACATACACAATTACATTTTAAAATATGGAATAATTACATTTGAAAATTTATAGCTGATGTTCACACTCATTATTTGAACCAATAGAGAGTAGCTGATTTTTTTTTCCTATTTGGCTTTGGAATATGTACTTCCATTTGAATAGGGGTATCTCTGACATTCTGGGAATAACTTCAATCTAAAGTAATACAGGAACATGGCAAGGGGAAAACTTGGGAGGCTCTGGGAAGGGTCCAGTTTTCCTATTGTACCTCCCTGCACTTATCCATTTAGCTTACTCAATGTTCAGAATAGTCTATTTCCTTTCACATTAATGAAAGGTCTGCTTTCTTTTAAATTTTCCCTAAAGGAGAAAACCTGACCATTTATATAAGCTTTAATGTACTTCTCTTCTAATCCAGTGAGCAGAGGGAGGTGGAAAGTCAAACAAAGCTGCAATTAAGTACACTGGGAGCTAATTGCTAATACATTTTAAAAGGAAATGAGCCATTGTGAGGAAAATCCAGCCAGGGCTGCTGGATTGTTGGCAGTCTTTTTTAAGAAACAGAGGTAGCAAAGACCAATGAATAGAAGGAACAATTATAAAAGCCATAAACATAGATAATTACTTAAAACTCCAAGTTTCTTTTCAGTTTTTTCCCTTTCTGTTGTATTTTCATTGAGAATGTATAAACTTAAAAGGCAGGAAAAATAATTACATTTTTATTGTAAATGCAAGGAAAGAAACTTAAACTCTATGATTAAACAACATAGAGTTGTGGGGGGTTTGGCAATGCCATTCTTACATCCCTCTATTCATTTTTTTCCCCTATTTATACTCACAAGTCACTCTTGCCTACAAGCTGTGAATTAACTACATGCATGTGTCTTCTTGGCATATTCTTTTAAAAATTTTACCAGGTTCAGACATTCTCTGAAATAATATCTTCATTTGAGGCTTAACAGTTAGCTGCTGAAGGCAGAGAGGTACAAATCAAAATCAATGCTCAAGAGAGATCAAAATTCCAACATGAATTGACTACATGAGAAGCAAATATATAATGTGGTGAAAAAGTTACCATCAGACTTAATCCAACAAAATGAAACCATGTGTGCGAAATTAGGACCTACTGCATCCTGTGCTGCTGTCTCAGTGCAGCAGAGTTTAATGCAACTGAACATGGATCCAGCAGCAATGACACTAGAACAACTATACTGTAGTCACCAAATAAGCACATCAATCACCTGGGGATAAGGAAGGCCAAAAAAAGAAAATAGCACAAAACAGCAAGTCCCACAAAAGTGAAGGACCAAAATTTGCCTTTTTAGTCTCTTAAGCCTCCAGGATTGATAATTTTTTTTTTTTTTTTTTTTTGGACCAGGGGCATGTAACCCTTGAGCCACATCTCCAGCTCTTTTTAAAAATATTTTATTTAGAGACAGAGTCTCACTTAATTGCTTAAGGCCTTGCTCAGTTACTGAGGCTGGCTCTGAACTTCTGATCCTCCTGCCTCACTCTCCCAAGCTGCTGGTAGTACAGGTGTGAGACACTGTGTATGGCTGATTGAGGCAAATTCTTAAAAATTAGGAGAACACAAGTCCTTTGTTTATATGTTAACTATAATTTCCAGACCTTTCTTTTCAGAATAAAGAATTTCTTTGTGCACTAATCTTAAATATCCTCCCTGACAACAAGAAGAGGAGAAAATGGAAAGACATTTGACAGTTTACATTTCTGGGAAAAATACCTGGTTCATAGAACAACACATGAAATGATATTAAATTTGTAGTCTTGCTGTTAAATGTTTTATTGTTAAAAATCTCTGTGTTTTTCATGATTCTCCTTACAATGAAGTAGGAACCTTAAAAGGTTTACTTTAAAATAACTGATATAAAAGGCTCTCAGAAAAGAATGTCAGAATCCTATATAAAAAATATGGATGCTTTTCAATTATTTTTGCGCTAGATGCCCCTCAAATTTTAAGAATTAAAAAGGTAGGTGCTCTAAAAACCTGATCAAATCCCCTATACCTCAATGAAGTTATGCCCAGTATTTGTCCATCAATTTAAATTTAGCATTAACACTTCTGTTCAGAAGGATGTGAGCACTTAGCTCTTTTGTATATTAGTTCTTCAAGAGCACATGTCATAATCAGATTTGGAACTACTATCTTCACAAATATGAAGCACATATTGTCTAGGTATAGACAAGTGTGCCTAATGATGACAAGGGTATTCGTGGGAAAAGTTCAGTGAAGTCTTAATGCTGGAATCGGTTGTTATCTGTGTTCTGTACACATAATGTGTTTCCATTCACTTCCTCTGGAACTTGTCTGAAATTTCATTGGTTTGGAACTTTGGTCTGTAAATATCAGAAAAAATGGATCCAAGCTGACATAAACCAGAAATTTAAATAGTTTTCACATCTCGAAGTCCAGAAGCAGCATGGATTTCAGGACTGGTTTAAACCAATGGGTCCTGCTCAGTTTCTCTGAAAAATCCTCAGTAGTACCCTGCTATGTTCTGACTTTATCTTTAGGCTGCTTTTCTCAATGGAGACAAAATGGCCAAAGTAGATTAGGCTGGACCTGAGACTGGCACATTTTAGAGGAGGAGAGGTTGTCTTTCTAGTGGCTCTCTCCTAAGAGGAAGAAAACTTTCTCCCAGAAGTCCCCAGCAAATCTTCCTTTTTGTCCCAATGTCTTGTACTGGGACACATGCCAATTTCTAAATGATTCCTCAGCCAGGAGAATGTACTGCTTGTCAGGGTCCCAGAGACATGGACCAAGTACTGTGGCAAGTGGAAAGTAGTTAGCTTTAGACAAGTAAATTATAACAAAAAACAGTGACCAGAGACCAGTGATTCTGAAAATATGGCAGAATTGAAGAACGGGAAGTACAGAATGGTGGAAAACGATGGACAATAAGCATAGCTTCTTAAGCATTTGCCATATCCTGAAGAGCTATTCCAAGGACTGTGGCTTATATTCTGAAGAGATGGATGCTGGCTTGGAAGGAACTTTAAATGAACAAATTATTACATAAGCAAATCGATATCATAAGAAGACAATCTCTGTGTTTAATAGAATGATGACAGTTTAGGGATGAATACTGAGACCTGAAGTTAAGCTTCACAATAAGGAAGAGAACACATTGAAAAAGATCATTAGAGAAATCAACAGGACTTTGTCACTGGACTCAGACATGTAGCTTGATCAACAAAGTACCTGATGGAGTGCTATGAACAGAGAATGGGACATGGAGGAAAAATCCAATTTTGATGTTAAACTGAGTTGGACATTTTTGAACTTGAAATGTTTGAGAGAAACAGGCAAAAATCTAATCTGTACAGTCAAACACCTGGGTATGAACTCAGCAAAGAGGTAAATTCTAAAAATGTACTTGTGTGGTTTATCACAGAGTATAGGGATCGCATTTGATATTGCAGTAATCGATGAGATTTCCAAGAAGATAGCTGAATTTAAGAAGAGGCCATGAGGACCATCAATATTTAAGGAAAATCACAGGAAGAAAATAGAGCATTGGAGACTGGGAAGGAAAGAAATGTGCAGGGAAGAGCATACGAATGGAGACAAGGAAGAGCACTGTGAAAAGGAGAGGGTTGCCAGGTGTGCCATGGAAGGGTGAAGGCACAGAGGGGCTGTAAAGCGTCTGGAGATCTGAAGAATTGAAACACAGGTTTTTAGAAAAAGAAAGCTAGATCTGAACAAAACCATCTGACGGATTTCTGACTGCCAAACCACATAACCTCATATTTGTCAACCAACATTTACAATGATTGCAAATCTTACTCTAAGCAGGATATAACAAATAATTTGGTAGTAGTGTGATATCAGATGTCACTCAATTCTAACAACACTACTCTAGAGATGCTATCAATTCTAACAGGTTCACGTCACACGCAGTGTGTGTAGTAAGAAGTAATATATCTGTTATATCTTGGATTTATACTTAATAACATATTTGCTGTTTTGACATTAGGAAAATTCATGAATAAAGTGCTGAATGCAATGAATTGCTATTTTAAGCTTTTCTATGGACAACAGGCAATATCCATATGATACGGTAAGTTATGTGGAACAGTGAGGTTTGATTTCCCCTTTTCAGATCTGAATGTATGATGTATCTTCAGAATTTTGCTGTATATCTGTAAAGAACTTTATTGGGATAAAATGTGTATACTATATAATTCACTGACTTGAAGTGCACAATTCAGTTTTTTAATATACTCACAGGATTGTACAATCATCGCTATAACATAATTTTGGAACATTTTTCATCACTCCAAAAGAAATTTTACCCCATTAGTAATCACTCTTCTTATCCTCCTCCAAGTCTGATGCTGTACATTTGTCAATTCTGTGCATTTCCTATCTATGATATCATAACACAGGCAGTCTTTTGTGACTGGGTGCTTCCATTTAGCATGTTTGTAAGGTTCATCCATGATATGGTGTGAAAAGTACTTCAATCCTTTCACTAGTGAATAATATTCTGCTGTATGGATTTACTACAGTTTATTTATCCTTTGTCATTTGATGAATACTTAAGTATTTCCATTTTTAGCTATTATAAACAGTCACCATGAAATTTCAAGTACTAGTTCTGTGTTGTCTTATGCTTATCTCTATCAGGTTGTACACTTAGTGTGGAACTTTTGAGTCATATAGTCAGTCTGTTTAGCTTGTTGAGGAACTGAGAAACTATTTTCAAATTAGCTGTACTGTTTTATTTCCACCAGCAATGAATGTATGAGGGTCCAAAAGAACATTCCTTATTATATTTGCTCTCTTTTCTTTTTTTTAATTTTAGTTGAGTGTGAAAGTGGTACCACATTGTTCTTTGGTTTTCATCTTCCTCATGACTAATGATATGTAGCACAACTATTAGCCTTCTGTAGAGTCTTTGGAGAGAAGTATCCACTCATTTCCTTTTCCCACTTTATTTTTTAGTTATTTGGTCTTTTAAGAGCTCCTTATTCATGTCGCTTAAATTATGTTTTATTTGTATATGAGCTGTAGAACTAGGTTTACAATCTTTGCGAAAATGAAATCTGGGAGTTTGACAGGAACTGTGTTGCATCTAAAGATCAATATGGATAAAACTGTCATCTTAACAATATTATGACTTCCCATCTATAAAGATAGGCTATTTTTCCTTCTAATAGACTTCCTTTAATTTCTTTTAGCAATATTTCTAGCTTTCAGCGTATCAATCTTTTAATTAGTGTTAAAATTTATTTTAAGCACTTTTTTCTTTAAAGTGTTTATTTATTCTTTGTTCTTTAAATGAAATTCTTATAAATTAAATTCTTTTCTTATTTTCATTTTCAGAATGTTCACTTGGTGCATAAAAAGTGAAATTCATTTTGTATACTGATGTTGAAGTGCAGCCTTGTTAAACTCACTTATTGGTTCTAATACCATTTTATAGTCTGTTCACTTTTCTTCAGTTGATATTTTATCCACTAACTGTATGTTATCTGTAAATAGAGATATAGTAGTCCCCTTTTATCTGGGTTTATGCCTTCTGTGGTTTTAGTAACCCATGCTCAATAAAAAAAAAAATCCCAAAAATGTAAAATGGAGAATTCCAGAAATAAGTCATTAATAAGTTTTGAAGTGTTTGCCATTCTCAGTAGCACGAGAAAATCTTGCACCCCACTTGGGATATGAATCATACCTTTGATCAGTGTATCCATGCTGTATACGGTCCTGATCTGTTAATCATTTATTAGCCCTGTGTTTAAGTAGCCCCTATTTTACTTAATGGCCCCAAGTGAATGAGTAGTGCACCTAATAGCTATGCCTAATTTATAAATTGGATTCCATCACAGTTATTAACTATGGTTTCATGCTTTCACTGCAGACTTGGAGTATATGTCTTGAAGATAAGGGGAGACTCTTTAGGTTCACTTCTTCCTTTCCAGTCTGGATAAAATGTACTTCCTTCTCTTACCTAACTGGAACCTCTAGCCCAATGCTGAATCGCAGAGCATGGACAGACATCTTGTTTTGTTTCTGATCTTAGAGACACTATTCATTCTTTTGCTATGAAGTATGATGTTGGCTGTAGTTTTTCATAGTTGCTCTTTATTAAGGTGAGGAAGTTCCTTTCTCTTCCTAATTTTTGGATCATTTTAACTATTAAAGGATGGCATTTGTTTCACATGGTTTCCTGCATTTATTGACATGATCCTGGCTTTTGCTCTTTATTCTTACCTACACATTATATTGATTGAGTTACAGATGCTGAGCCAATTTTGCATTCCTGGCATAGATTTCAACTGATAATGAAGGGTAAATCCTTTTTTATGGAGCCAGATTTGACAACTGACAATGACATATAATATATATTTTTTTACATGGGGATGCATTTCTTTTAATTTCCAGAGATTTTAAATAATGCATTTTTAAAACTTTTTAAAAATGTATTTTACCAGTTAAATTCTTGTGTGGCTAGGTCAAGCTCTAATGAGACTTTTATTTACATTCAGGAAGCCCAGCCCTTCAAGCTGTGACTTTTTAAACTGAATTCAGGTTCTCTGAACCATTAATCATTAAAGATCTTACTGATTACATTGTTATTGCAACCAAGAAATCTGATATATTAACTTCCTTAGTCTAGCTGACCAATTAGCATAAAATTTTTTTCCTTATATACATTTATTTGTGGGAAGGGGGACAAATACAATCCTTAGAATCTTTGTGTGCATTTTTTTTCCAGTAGAATATGCATACACATAAAATTGGAAGGACACTGTAAGTTAGAAGGACACTGTTTTACCTTCAGTTTTAATTGATAATATGGGCTTTATCTGCTATTCTATAATATGTATTTTTTTAAATGTGGAATCAGACAAAATTTAAATAAACATGGAAAATTTAGCTTATTGATGATAACTAGCTTTTAAAGGTGTAATTTCTCAAATAATTTGGCTTAAATAAAGAGAAGTAATAATTTTACTTCTGGCAAAGACATCAGTCAATGGTGATAAAGAAAAACAGGGCTGAGTTAAGAACAGGGGACAGGAGAGGCAATGACATCATCTAAGGTCTTGGTTAATGAAGATAGGAAGGAGTATGAGAAAAATGGATGATACAAGAATACCCCAAAAGCAAAAGCAAAAGCAAAAGCAAGAGTAAGAGAAAGGGACAGTAAGACTCCATTATAAGCTAATATTGATAAAATTAGAAAAGTTAAAAAATTTTCCAGAAAATTCATAGCTTCATCATTAACATCTTGAGTTATTAATATCTAAAAACAGCTGAAAGTCTAGGGTAGATCCCTGGAAGGTGACTGACATCTATGGATACAAACAGTTGAAACCATCATTGTGGATAAAATCAGTAGGATGAGAATATAAAGTGATGAGAAGCAGAGATCACAACAGAAGAGAAAATTTTACAAACAATTACTATGAGGATGTATTCATTTGAGAAAAGAGAAGTGAAGATAAAGAGGGGGTTTAGAGAGGTCACCAGGATTGCTGAAAAGCTATTCAAATTTTAAGGAAGTCAAATAGTGACAGGCAGAATAATGAGCACCCAGGATGTCATTCCTGCGACCTGGGAATATGTCAGTTTACATGATCCAACGGGATTTCAGTTGCTATTCAGCTAATCTCCAGATGTGGAGATGACCCTATTGCCAACTCCAATGTAATCACAAGTGCCAGATTCAGAGGGAGATTTGTAGATGCTGCACTGCTAGCTGCAAAGATGGAAGGGCCACAAGCTAAGGAATGAGAGCTGCTTCTAGAAGCTGGGAGAAAAAAAATTGTATATTTCCTAAGTTCAGAAGGCACATAGGCCTGCAGATGCCTTGATTTCAGCCCAGTGAGACCCATGTCTGACTTCAGACTTCTAGAACTAGAAGAGCACAAGTCTATGTCATTTTTAGTCATTAAATTTGTGGTAACAAGTTCAGGCAGCAATAGAAAACTAATATGCTAAGGAAATATATTTAAAAAGAAATAGGGTAATCTCTAAGAGAAAATGCCATCAGATTCTAGAAAACAAAGGCAATGTTAAGAAAGAAAAATCAGTACATCTTGAGGAACTTGAGATGACTGGTACAGAATAGGTTTTTAGGAAACTTTACAGTGAAGAGAGTCAGAGAATAATAATATAATGAGAGATGGTTAAAGATATGGAGAAGAGGATTTGTGCTGACGTGTCCAAGGATGACCTTGGCTACAGGTAAAGAGGAAGAGACACAAGCTATGAACTAATAATGGCAAATTTCAAAGCTGCATAGAGAGATGATGGGATTAAGCAAAAAGCTAGAGCAGGTATCTCTGAAAAAAATTGGAAGATATTCATCAAATATAGGAAAAAGCGGAAATGAAGACATAGCAACAGAGGAAATTTGAGCTGTGTAAGTCCATATCAGATACCTTCAGTCTTTCCAATAGAGTCAAAAATAGAACAGATGTTACAAAACCTTAATGTGTTAAAGAATCACCTGGGCAGGTATTAAAAATGTAGATTTTGAGTTTCAATCAAGATGCTTTACTATTCCCATTCTGTTCCAAACACACAGCACTGACAGATTACATGAACAAGAGAGTTGGGGCTGTAGCTCAGTGGTAGAGTACTTGCCTCACATGCACAAGGTCCTGGGTTCTATCTCTAGCATCACAAGGAAAAAATATAAAGCTTCATCAACTGAATCAATTTTTTTTTAAACGGGAGGGGAGGGGCTGGGGTTGTGGCTCAGCGGTAGAGCGCTGGCCTAGCGCGTGCAAGGCCCTGGGTTCCATCCTCAGCACCACATAAAAATAAATAAATGAAGGTATTGTGTCCAACTACAACTAAAAATTAGATATTTTTTTTTAATGGGAGGAGGGAGAGCCAACTAATTTCAAAATACAAGAAAAAAATTTTCTTGGTCCAGAAATTAAGATTGCAAGGCAGCTGCCCTCTTTCCCCAGAAGCTGGCAGTGGTGGCTAGCATCCACGACTGTACCTGATGACAATATGGAGTGAGAGAGCCACAGCAGGAACAGTGCAGGGTGCAGGGGGAAGGAAGGGAAGAGGGCCAGGAAAGACTTCCAAGGCAAAGTGACAGTTAAACTGAAACAGATAAACAGGCTTACAACAAGCCAGGAAAATGAAATGGAATAGTGATTTCCAGGCAAAGGAAAGAGGCGGCACAAAGGCAAGGCAAGAGTTCTCTAGCTGATGAACTAAGTAAGTGTTACTGTGTGGAAAAAGTGAGTGGAAAGAAGTGAGTTAGAGAGGGAAGCAGAGAATGAATCATGTAGGATCTTTATCCTGAGAAAAGGGGATCCAAACAGGAGTGGCATGACCAAACTTACAACCCAGAAAGATCACAGTGGTTGCCTTGTGGAGAAGCGGTTGCAGAGAAAGACGTAGGCGACCCTAAAGAAAGCCTATCTTAGTCATGCAAAAGAGAGACAATAATGATAAAGGCAGAGAAGTAAATGAATTCAAAACAGATTTAGGAAGTAGAATCCATTCAAACATTTTGGTGATAAAAGGGTTGAGCTGGACCTAGGTTTATGAGTTGGGCAAAAGAATTAATGGTGCCATTCCCTGCACTGGAGATCATGAGAATGATGGTAAGTTACCCACGGGGTGAGTGTAGTAGAACCAGGAACTGAGCCTGTGCCTGCTGAGATAACCATGGGGTGTTTACAGTATAACTGCCTGGCAAGTGGATGCATACAAAGGCAGGTCTTCCATGTTGGGAAGCCAACTGCACATGGATGACAGACTCTTCAGGGATGTTAGGCAAAATTAGGTACGAGAAAGTTACTTGTTACAGTCTTGGTGTGAGGTGTCTCATGTATGAGACAATGCAAGAAAGTTTAGGGGACCAGAGTTGTGGCTCAGTAGTAGAGCACTTGCCTAGCGTGTCTGAGGCACTGGGTTTGATCCTCAGTACCACATAAAATAAATAAATAAATAAAATAAAGGTTAAAAAAGGGGATGCTTTTAAAAAAAGAAAGTTTAGAGGTGAAATGATTGAGTTATGAGTTATGACCTAATTAGAGCATTAATCCACTGAGGGGGATTAACTGGGTGGTAACTATAGGTAGGTAGGGTGTTGCTGGATGAGGTGGGTCTTTGGGGTATATTTTTTGTTGCTGGTCTGCAGTTTCTCTCTCTCTCTGCTTCCTGGTATGATGCGCTGAGCTGTGTTCCTTTAACACACTCTTCTGCTGTGATTGATGTTTTGCTTCATCTCAGTCACAGAGCAATGGAGCCGACTGTTTATGAACTGAGACCTCTGAAACTGTGAGCCCCAAAGAAACTTTTCCAGCTGAAGTTTTTTCTTGTCAGGTCTTTTGGTCACAGCACTTAAAAAGTGACTAAAATAGTACCTCCTAGTGATTCTGAGGAAAGTCAAGTTTCATTTGACTGTGAGCATATTCCCTAGATTATAGTGGGCTCTAAGGTAAATCAGAAGAACGCAAGAAGTAAAAAACTATCGTCAATATCACATTTTTATATGAACAGGCAGAGTGAGAGCAGTCACACAAAGGGATGATGGAAAGGGAAGAACATATTTTAGGAGATTATATAGAGGATGGGAGCCTGGGGTCTGTCATGTTATATCAATATTTTGGTGTCATTTCAGCATTTTACTATAGTATGATTACATATTATTTCTTGGCTCCTCTTTCCTATTAGTATCTGTCTAGGGAAGTAACATTTAAAATAATATCTCTGTGTTAACATTAATAGACACTGAAGGAATTTTTAATTAAGAGGCTTTGTCTACTTAGGCTGAATAATTCCATTTTTTAAAGTGTTACTACTCTAGTAAGGTAATGAATGGTTCCCTTTGGGCCTGAAATCAATACTGTATCTTTCTAAACACTAATTTGGAGTAACTCAGGCATGAAGCAATGGTGGCAAGAGGCAGTTCCATCACAGTGCTTTTTAACATTACAACAGTGTCAAAGCTATTTCCACTTCAAAATACATAAAAGCATAAAATTTATTGATAACATGGCCGAGTAAAATGCGCTTCCATTTTCGATCTACATCCCAAAATGATATTTTGAGGGAAGTATAGCCACTATATGGTTTTTCTTTCTGTGTGCCTTCCTGCACCCCAGACCCATCTATGTGTTTTACTCAGGGTGGGAACATGCTGGTACCCTTTGTTAATCCAAACTTAGGATACATGAAGATAAACTTTAAACTTAGAACACAGACTGTCAAGACAAGCAAGACTAAATTATTTACAAATTCTAAAATTCTGAAGACAACATGGTTGATGCTAAGCTTTTGTAGGAGGATACTTCTAACAACTGAGTGAAGCTGTTAAAACCGCGTCTTTCAAAGTCTTTCCCCCAATCCTCCCTGCCTATCATAATTGTCTTAAAATTTTTAAATAAATCCAGAAAAAGTAATTTGAAAGTCTCCCTTAATGTTGGGTAAAACCTAAAATTTCAGCAACATGAAAGTCAGGAAATTCCAAAGTTAAACTTACTATAACCATTTGAACTTGGCAAAATTGCAAGAATTTAGTACTTTTTGTTCCCATTTTTCTCATTAAGCACCAGAATATTAAGGTATAAACATAAAACCTTGAGGATTTTTAAATGTATTTTGGCATAATTCAATAAGAAAATTAATTTAAGAATACTTGTTATTTTATTAATATAAATGGTGCATTAAAGTCATTTATTTTGTCTTCTAAATAAATGGCATCAAGTGAAAAAGAAATCTGTTCCACATTCCACTAAAAATTACTATACAAATGATTATTAAATTCTGTGTTTTTTATACTTACTACCATAAAAGGAAATAAACTCAGTGAAAATGTTATAATCAGTCACTAACATTCATACATGTGGAATTTTTATGAAGAAAGTTAATTTTTAAATTAGCACAATTGTATTTTTCTTAGTTTTTGTTGATTTTTTAAAAAAAGAATTGCCACGACAGGCAACATTTTACAAAGTCCAGCTTAAATTTAAAAAGTAGCTGCAAATACACTGAACCACAGAGACACAGTGTGCATATGTATAAAATGGGGGTGTATATGCTGTTACGAGTATGGAGAGGTCACTCCTAAGTCTCAGCCTGCAAAATATATACTTTGATATTCTCAAGGAGGTGATGGAACTACATCAATCCAAAGCCATTTACTAGCATTCTCTGCAATCAATCCATCCATCCATCAATCAATCAATCAATTCAGAGTGAATAGCCTATCAATTCTGTGAGTGAAGCTCATCAGGACCACCTCCATTAGGACTTGAACTGGGTTACTGTAGACATATTTGCCCTCTGTATTGAATAACTGCTTTATGGTACACCCAGTTGTTGCTTATCTATAACTAAGTCATCTCACAGATCTCATGGGTATTAACACAATTCAGCAATCTTCACTGAAGACCTGTCTGTCGTTTGAAATTCCCTATTCTTTTTTTTTTTTAATTCCCCGTTTTTAAAATTACTCTGGCCTTCTGTTTGATAATTTATGCAAAAGTGAAACTTTTGCCTGTACACTCAATAGTTTCAGATTAACCAAAGGACTCTATGGAGACAGGTATTTTAAACTGCCAGGGTGCAGACAGAAAGCAACTTTATTTCTCCCACGGCTTCTTCACACCTCTCTTGACAAGTTCTTTACTGAGCTTAGGAACTCTCAGGAAATTCCAATAGATTTTTCCCAGCTTTTTCAGATGAACAGAAGACCCACTCAAATCCAAAAATCCCAAAGCTCTCATCTTCCATTCAGTTAAAGCATTTCCTCTTCCCAGCAGGGACTCCCTCAGGCATGAATGCCCTCAGTGAAGGAGGGGAATGGCTGACTTCTTTTCTCTATCTTTCTCCCTCCCTAGCTAGAAGATACTATGAGCACATTCTAGGTTGCAGTGAGGAGGGAAGAGGACAGGACTAGTAACAAAGATCTAAGTGGGTGGGTCAAGGTGTAATGCCATGGATCTTTTCTTTTTCTCCTTTGCTGGTTCTTTTTCATGTCCTGGACCTCTAAATGATGATGTTCTAAGGCTGAGCACTTGGACTTCTCTGTTAAAATGGCTCCCTCCATTGATCTTGTCTAGCCTCAAGGCTTTAACTATCAACTATAAGCCGTACATATAGTATAGTAACATTCCTAAGTATGTATTGCCATCCTTGACCTTGCTCTTGAACTTGATTTAAACATACAACTACAAATGTCTATCTGATTGTTTAATAAGTGTTGCACATTAACTAACAAAAATTGAGCTCCTGATAACTCTGTCCTCCGCTCTGTCAGCTCACCACAGATGTTCTCCATCTCAGTTAACGGCAACTTCAACATTCTGGTTCCAAAACTTTGAAATTACTATTTCTTTTCCTCTCTTCCTCACGATTGATCTGTCAACAAATTCTGCTGGCTCAACCTTCAAAATTCAATCACTTCTCATCACTTTTATGGAAAACTCTGTGGTCTGAGCTACTATCGGAACTCACTTGGATCACTATAGCACCCTGCTAATTGGTCTCCATGCTTCCACATGTGTCTGCTGATTTATCCGTTTTTACTATCCAACAGCTAGAGTAAACCATTGACAAAAAAAAAAAAAAAAAAAGAATACTTTACTCCACTGTTCAAAACCTCCAATGGCTCCCATCTCAAGAGCTCAAACTATAGCCCAAAGTACTTATCATGTCCTGCAAAACTCACAAGACCTAGCCCCTGGCTGCATCTCCAATTCCATCTTTTAGTCTCCTCACCTTCTTCTCCAATCCCATAGACCTTCTAATGTCTCCTTAACACCTAGGCACACCTTTGCCCAAGGACCCCTGCATTTGCTGGTCCACATTTGGAATTCTCTCCCCAGAGTTTATTCTTTCACCTCCTTCAGTTCTTCATTTGAATACCACCATGTCAATGACTTTCTTTGGTGCCTAATTTATAATTTCATACGTGTATCAGCATTTTATAGGCTCTCACCCTGATTTATTTTTCTGATGTTTTATCACTTCTGACATAGAATAGATTTTACTTGTTCATTTTTCCTTGTCTCTATAAGTCAGCCTTCATGAGAGCAAGGATTTTGTTTTGTTTTGTTCATTGCTCTATCCTGATGGTCTAGAAGTATGCCAGGAACTCAGTAAGTATATTTCTCAAAGATTCTGGCATCAATAGTCTCTTGTGTGGAAGGTTCAAAATGTATAGTATTAAAACTTTTAGGAAACTTCCCAACTCTGAGAGCACTCGCCTCTCACGAATATACTATATGTACCTGCTCTACCTGACCTGTTTTGTAATTCTTTCTAAGATTTGTATTTTTACATAGGTTGGTGGTAACAGGTCACTGAAGCAGAACAATCTTTCTGCTCCTTTTTCCTCTTCTTCTCATACATACTGCTCACCAGTTATAGATGTTAAAGATAGCAATACATATAGGATAGTAACATTCCTAAAGGAATAACACAATCATAAATTATTGTCTTAAATGGGAATAGGATCTAGAATACAATCTATTCATGAGACCCACACACTTTCTTGATTTCAGGTAGAAATACTACCAATCAACTAGCCACTACAAAATAAAGTGTTCATGTGTACTAGTACACAGGATTTATTTAATACAATATTACACTCTCTGAAAAAAATGTTTGATTAAAAATACCAATATTTCATTCTGAAGACAAGAAGAAGAAATATTTTAAGATTTTAAATCTAATTATAAGTAAACATAAAAAAGTTACACTTCCTGTTTTTCTTTACTATTCAATTATGAAAATGTTTTTTTCCCTATCATGGTAAATTAAGAAAAAGATTCCATATGAGAAGAAAACTTATGATAATCTAATTTGCAAATTGCTGTATCCTATGAGTTTATTACATTGAATTAATTTTCTAAGCCTCCAACTAAATTTTCACAGTATGGTTTTACTAAAGTATTGGATGAGAACTTTTTTTTTTTTTTTTTTTTAGTAAACTTCAAATGTTTTGTATTGCAAAACATCTTTAAGGACTTCAAATCTGTCATGCTTAAAAATTAAATAAAACAAGAAAGCAACCTATCGTATTTATTCCCAAATACCATTTGAAGCATTTCTTTTTCAAAAAACTCCTTTTCTTTGAATTACCTATTAAGACATTTTCGCTGTTTTTCTACTGTTAGCCTTTTTTTTTAAAAAAATATATTTCTAAGGGTTCCTTATTTTATCCTTTTGTCTTTAATATGCATTGCAAATATTTTTTGCTTTTTCCCATTTTTCTTTTGATATTCCTTTTGATATCTTTGCAATGTAAAAGTGGTTTTCTTTTCTTTTTAATTTTTTCCTTTCATTTTCTTTCCTCCTTCTTTTTTCCTCTTCTTCTCCTTCCTATCTATCTCTCTCCTTTTTTTTTTTCTTTTTGGTACTGAGTATTGAAACCCAGGGGTGCATTACCACAGAGCCACATCGCCAGCCCTCTGCTTTGTTTTTCATTTTGTATTTTGAGACAGGGTCTTGCTAAATTGTGTAGGGTGGGCCTCACTAATTTGCTGAGGCTGGCCTCAAATCCTCCTCCCTCAGTCTTGCAAATCACTGAGATTACAAGAGTGTACCACCATATGCAGCATTTTCAGACTTTTAAGTAGTTAAATATATCAATGATTTTCTTCATGAATTCTGGATTTTTAATACAAAAAATATTCTTATGTTTTATCATAGTACATTTACTATTTCATTTTTAAAAGTGAGTCTTATTTGTTATAATCAGCTTACTTCTTTATCATGTATTATATTCACTTATTAAACATAACATTGATTTTAAAGCACTTTCTTATTTGTCTATGTTTAAAACTGAATTTCTTTATTTCTAAGCCTAGAGCCATAGTTTCAGAAAGAAGTTGTTATATTTTTGTTTCTTTTGTAAAATTGTATTTTAAGAATACAATACTAATTGTGATAGCATGAACATCTTTTTTCTTTAAGTGCCTTGTTGACTTCTGCCCCACACAGTATACAGATAGACACATAAAAGTAGAACAGCCTGGAACAATATTAATGTTGTTGAGAGAGTTTCCTGTCTTCTGAATTCAAGAATGACTAGGGTTCCAATGGAAGTCTAGATGGTGGTAGAGAAGATTAGAAAAAGCAATAATAGGGACGGGGTTGTGGCTCAGTGGTAGAGCGCCCGCCTAGCATGTATGAGGCACTGGGTTCGATCCTCAGCACCACGTAAAGAAATAAATAAACAAAATAGAAAGAGCAATAATACAAATAGAAAGAATAGAAGTAAAAGGAAGACCTTAAAAGACTAATAAAGCTCAATTTATTATGATCTTCACAAACAATTCCTTTGTCTTTGGAGCTCTCTAGCAAACTTAATAGGGATCCTGAGGTCCTATTTGGCAACACTTATTTTTAGAAGTTGAGTAGCTATCTAATAATAATAATGACAAGTAATAGTAAATTTTATAACGTAATTTCCTAAAATCCAGTCACATTTCCCTACTTCTTGCTAAATTCTTGATTATCTATATTACTTTTTACTTAATACACTTCTCTCTATATATTCATTGTTTTATTTTAATGTAAATTTTGTTCTAATCAATAATATTTTCAGGAAAGACACACATGCACAGTTTTGATACACTAGTATTTTTCCTTAAAACATTCAAATGGATTATAAACTATTGAAAATTATTTGTCCATGGATCAACTTAATTGCAGTTACTAGGAAAACTGCAGTAGGACTAGACTGAGGTGGGACCACTGAAAATATAGTGTAAGAATAGTGAAAACCATGAGCTCACTGCCTTTTTCTTAGAAGTTTTACTGGAATGCGTCCTCCCTCATTTGTTCACGTATTGTCTATGGTGGGTGCTGGAATACAGTAGCAGAACCAATCTGTGATAAAGACAATGTAGAAAGCCAAAAATGCTTACTATCTGGTTCAGATCTAGAGGGGCTCTGCACTTAATGTGCTCACAAGGATTCTGAGAATTCATTTCACTTTCAAGAAATGAAACCCAGAGCTCAGCACTTGGGTGAATTCAGATGTCACCTAGAAAATAATGTTTTAAAAGGAAGCCTACTTGCTCCAATAGAGGACTGGAAAAGGTATATATATCCTTGTGCAAATCTTAGGTGAAACTAAAACACTGAAGGATATACCAGGTTATGGTCCTTTCTTTCATAAGACTTCTTGTAACTACCACATAATAATGACTTAGATATAAACGAAAATTTACTGCGATTTTTAAAATGGATGAGAATACAATGAAAAGTTGTTTCACTTCTGTGTGACAGAACTTTCAAGGTTTTGAAGCCCAAGCAGGAGAGGGGAATTATAGTCACATTTGTAATCACATGGTTGGTAGCATTTCTAAGAATTCAGAAGATGAGACTATAGCTGAAAAATATGTTTGTGCTTCAGATTAGCATGAGCTATAACTAGTTAAATTAAGTCACACCAAACTTAATATAACAGCATATTGGTAAATAGTGCCCCAATTCTCCTCTGCCACTCACCAGAATTTCAGCCACGCTAGACAAAGCTACAGCTCAGCCTTTCATTTGTCCTATATTTGCTATTACTAGGTGTTAGGGAAAAATAATCCTTGGATAGTTTTCATAATTAAACAACAACAAAAAAAAACCACGTTAACGTGTAAAATATGAAACCACAGCCCTCTAGGATAATTGAAGCTTATATAAAAACACAGTAACTCATTTAATTAGCATCTATATGACATTTTAAAAATTTCCTATAATGAAACTAATTTATCTAAATTTTTTATTATCTGAAATAAGGGTTATTTAAAATAGATGTCTTCTGTACTTAAGACAACCATACAGGTCCCCACCATACTCCTAAGGCTGCATCAGAGTAAATCAGCAGCCCACAGACCTTCACAGAATTCTCAATGCCTAGTAGTGAATTAAGCATATGCAAGGCTGTAGGTGACCATACTTTCAAGAAATGCAATCCTGGATCAAGGTATTATATTTCCAGTTTTGTTACATTTTTACTTGACTACAGCAGGATATTTCTTTAGAGCAGACTAATTTCCTTCAGGCAGTGAGCCATGGTAATTTGTGAGACAGCCCCTCCCATCTCTCTTTTTTCTTTTCCCTCTCTCTTTCTTTTATTTTTTAGTCAAGAAAAGTTAAAGATATACATATATACATGTGTACACACACACACACAACACACACAACACATATACAATATGTATCTACATATGTATCTGTCTTGTCTTTCTAGATACATATTTATATATTTAAATATATTAATACTACAAAAACTATATATGTAAAGTATACACACATATATCAGCAATTCATTTTGTTATTTTATCTTGCCTATACTAGTTTTCTTTTCATTTTCACTATGAAACAGCAATTATTTGGCAAGCAAAATTAAAATTTAGTGAACAATTATGTAGCCAGCAAAATAAAGCCATTCATCAGTAAATAGTGGAGACACATTTAAGTTCATATCTTATTCTTCCCTTAATAGCAAAGTTCAAAATGGCCATCTGATCCTTTCATTCCAGGCTGGAATAAGTTTTTCTATCATTAACACACCTAGTTCTATTTCTCTGAGAAAGGTGTTTTGGAGACTCTCAATTTTTCCGATGACTTTCAGCAGAAACTGAATTGCAAGAATCATGTGAATTACTTTACCATGCTTTTTTCTTTCGTATTTTTTTAAAGGGATTTAAACATACAATGGCACTGCGGAAACAACACTGGCTCCCAACATTTGGGAAAATTTCCCTGAATCTAGTAAAGTGCAATTTCCTGACCACTGTCTTATGCTAAATGAATCAAGTCCTCTGGGTCTCAAATGTCCCTTGCTATATAATTTGTGTGGAACTGGGGCAGAAGGAGTCAAAACAGGCTGAGACCAGTCAGGAATTAATGGATAATCTAAAATTCCTAGTTCTACTTCCCCTCATCAACATGATGGATAATTTGTCATTGCCTGTTGATGCTTTTATCAAAATAGGCGCTCTGGCAGGTAAATCTTGTTATTCAATTTTTTGTTAGTTCTTTAAAAAACTGTAACTTGGAAACTACTTTTCCTCATTGAAATGATCTGTAAGAACTTTCAATTTTTTCTGTGGCATCTTTGTCTAACAAATACACAAAGTGTTAAATGCTTTATCGTATCTAATATGCATGAAAACCTCAGGCAGAAATCACCTTTCTTGTGCCTCCTCTGAAGGTGCAGCTGCTGACAATGACAGCTCTCAGGGGTGTAGCTGAGCACCAGTCCTGATGAGCATCCCACTGGGGCTGTGGACACACTGCTCTCTTCCCTGTCATACTTTCTGAACTATATAAACTTAAATTGTCACTTCTCTCTACAAATTTTCTCTTATAGGTTAAAACTATAAAAAATTAATTCGTACAAAAAGAAAGTTAAAATGTGACCTGGATGTTTCAAGTTTTAATTCCTGACCTAGATCAAAGCCTTCCTTTTTCTTTTTGTTGAATGATTTTTTTTTGAATATGTGTTTTTTCAAGGACTTCATGGTCATATTGGTGATATTACCCACTGTTCCTCAAATAAAGAACTCTTTCTCCTCTAGGCTTCCACAGGAAACTATGTGTGCAACTTTCCATTTTGTTTAGGTTGAAATTAAAGGAATGATGTTATTTTAGAACTCCCCATGAAATATTGCTGTCGGTTGACTAGAACTGTCCAGGTGGTGTCTAAGTTACTTAACACATGTGTTTCAATAGTGGAAGTCATTTGTGGGAAGAAACTAAAAATGTTTAGATTGGAAATTTCTGATAAGTATGCTACAAAGTGATAAATGCTCATTTTGCTTTTCTGTCAGCTCCGGCTGCTGCTGGCTGTCCCTCTGGAGTCTCCATCACTCCACCCTGCTGGTCTTTCCTTCTTAGATGTGACAGTTCCATTTAGGAGATACAGAGGGGGCATCTAAATGTCAGCTATATGACACAACTGTTACTAAGCCTTGCCTAATTGGTTTATAGAGGTCAAAATGCTTCCAATTTTTTTCTTTTTGGTATTTCTATTTATTTATTTATTTAGCTATACATGATAGTAGAGTGTATCCTGACATATTATCCAATTTCCATTTTGGATTCAATACAAACTTCCAATGAATTTGCACTAAATTCCTAAAATTACTTAATACTTTGCTGCCTATCATAAAAATGATTCTCTACATCATAAAAATCACATTCTTTAATGCAAAGAATTTTTACTATCCATTCATCTGACTACAAGTCATTGTTTTTCATTTTTTTGATTTGGTAATATATTTGCAGGATACAAAGTAAGAAAATTAGGCTGGGGCTTTAAGTGAGAAAGTCCTAATCAACCATTTTTCCACCTTCCATGGTACCAAATGACAGATTTTTCTAGTGGTTTTTACAAAAAAAAAAAATTCTATGCATAAATGAGCAAATATAAAAAGAAAAATACACACTTTTATCTTTTTATAAAAATGTCTTACAACTTACTTTTGTAAAGTTATATCTCAAACATACTTTTATATAAATACATAAAATCTCCACAATCTTTTTAAAAGGATGAACAGTTTCCCACTGTGTGCATGTTTTGTAATTTAATCACAGTACAGTCTATTATCCTATATATGTTGTTCACTGTATTTTGCTATTACAACAACAATAAAAAGGACCAAAGGAATAATCTTTTAAGTCCATCATTTATTAATTTAGTGTGAGCAGGATGCACTCCCAGAATTAAAATTAATAAATTAAATGGCATTTATATTTGTAATTTTGATAGATAAAATAAAATTATATTCCTAAACTACTGTTCAAACCCTTACCAATAGTTTGTCATTAGAATTTTTATTTTTATCAGAGGTAAAGAAAGAAATCTCAATTCTGTTTTCATACTTCTTGTTGTATGTAGGATAAACATGCTTTAGTATATCCAGTAGTCCTTGGTATTTCCCTTGTTGTCAATGTTGTCACTTTACATCCTTGATTATTTTTATTAGATATTTTCCTATTGATTTGTAGAATTTTTTTTTTTTTAGGTGTAGATGGACACAACACAATGCCTTTAGTTTTATGTGGTGCTGAGGATGGAACCTGCATCCCGCCCGTGCTAGGCGAGCGCTCTACCGCTGAGCCACAATACCAGCCCAATTTGTAGAATTTCTTCACATATGAAATATCTGTCCTGATTTGTGTTAGGGGCTGAAAATATTTATCCCAGTTCATTATTTTTTTGTCCTTCCTAGTAGTGCTTGTTTTTTTTTCTTTGATTACCACAGAATTTATTTTATAGAGTTGAATTTACAAATCCATTCCACTCCATAGCTTTTAGGTCAGCAAAACATTAAGGTATGCTTTCTCAGATCTAGGACCATATAAATATTTTAATTATTACTTTTAACATCACTTTTTAAATTGATGTTTACATCTTTGATTCATTTAAAATTTATTTTGATATAACATGTGACATATAGATCCAAATTTAAAAAACACATCTAGAGTAGACCTCTGTAAAACAATTGGGTGGGGCTTACTAACAGTTGTGTCTCCTAAATGGAAATGTCACATCTAAGAAGGAGAGACCAGCAGGGTGGAGTGATGGAGACTCCAGAGGGACAGCCAGCAGCAGCTGAAGCTGACAGAAAGACGATATTAGGATTTTGAAACACAACATCTAGAGAAAATGCTTTCAATTTTTCTTCCTTTAGAATGGGCACCAAAAAGACAGCCTCTTCAACAGATGGTGCTGGGAAAATTGGAAATCCATATGTAACAAAATGAAATTAAACCTCAATCTCTTACCATGTACAAAACTCAACTCAAAGTGGATCAAGGACCTAGAAATTAAACGAAAGGAATAAAAAGTAGGACCAAATCTTCATCATATCGGATGAGGTCCCAATTTCCTTAATAAGACTCCTATAGCACAAGAATTAAAATAAAAAATCAATAAATGGGTTGGATTCAAACTAAAAAATTTCTTCTCAGCAAAAGAAACAATCAGTGAGGTGAATAGAGAGCCTCAGAATGGGAGCAAATCTTTACCATAAGCACATCAGATAGAGCACTAATCTCTAGGATATATAAAGTACTCAAAAACCTTAACACCAAAAAATCAAATAACCCAATTAATAAATGGGCCAAGACACTTTTTAAAAGGGGATATACAATCAATCAATGAATATATGAAAAAATGTTCAACATCTCTAGCAATTAGAGAAATGAAATTCAAAACTTCCCTAAGATTCATCTCATTCCAGTCAGAATGGCAGCTATCAAGAATATAAACAATGATAAGTGTTGACAAGGATGTGGGGAAAAGGCACGCTCATACATTGCTGGTGGGACTGCAAATTGATGCAGCCAATATGGAAAACAATATGGAGATTTCTTGGAAAACTTGGAATGAAACCATCATTTGACCCAGCTATAACCACTCCTTAGTTTATACCCAAACGACTTAAAAACAGCATACTACAGGGACACAACCACATCAATGTTTATAACAGCACAATTCACAATAGCTAAATTGTGGAACCAACCCAGATGCGCTTCAGTAGATGAATGGAAAGGGAAATTTTGGTATATTTACACAAGGGAATACTATTCAGCATTAAAAGAACATAAAATCTTGGCATTTGCAGGTAAATGGATAGAGTTGGAGAATATAATGCTAATGAAGTAAGCCAATCCCAAAAAACCAAAGGCCAAATATTTTCTTTGCTACGAGGATACTAACTCATAATGGTGATGGGGGGTGGGAGCATGGAAGAATGAAGGAACTTTAGATAGGGGAAAGGGGAGGGAGCAGAAGGGAGGAAGCATGGGGTTAAGAAAGACATGGAATGAGTTGGACACCATTACCTTAAGTACATGTGTGAAGACATGAATGGTGTGTAAATACTTTGTGAACAACCAGAGACTTGAAAATTTGTGCTCAATATGTGTAATATGAAATGAATTACATTCTGCTGTCATATATAACAAATTAGAATAAATAAATGATTTAAAAAAACATCTAGAGATAGGTATGGTGGTGCATGCCTTTAGTCCCAGCAACTTGGGAAGCTGAGGCAGGAGGATCCAAAGTTCAAGCACAGTCTTGGCAGTTTTGTGAGACCCTAAGCAATTTAGTGAGACCCTGTCTCAAAAATAAAAAGAATTAAGAATGTAACTCAGTGGTTGAGTACCCTGGGTTCAATCCCATTACCAAAAACAAAACAAAAAAATAACAACAAAAAAAGCCATGTAGTCATCCATGGTTGTATAATTATGTTATCACTCATTTCATACTCTTTTCCCTTATTGATTTAAATACCACATATTTATATTCTTTTACTTTTATTTCTACTTTGTGCTTTTGTGCTATTTACATATTAGTACCATAGTAATTCAACTATTTTGCTTTTAAAGATGTTTTAGCATCTAGAACAGCTAGTTTCCTATTTTTTTAAAGTGCTGTTGTATCTTTCCATAGGAGTGATAGAATATACTTGGCTACTCTGAAACCATTTTTTTTAGATTATTGCTATTGATTCCCTACTGCAAACAGAGATGAAATTAGGTCAGTTTCTATTTCCTTACCCTTACTCTCATTTTCTTAAACCTGTAACTAAATTCTAAAGTTACACAGAATGGACTACTTTAGCACAGAGATACAGAATAAATTTTCATTGTAATTAACAGAAAATATGTCAAAAATCTATTTAGTGAATATCCAATACATCAGCCAGAGAGACAGCAGAGCACACTTCGGAAAGAAAGGTTTAACTTTTAAAAGAATTGGTTCTCCTGGGCTAATCTCCCAAAGGCTCTATGGAAACTAGCTCAGTAGGAGGCTTAAGTCAGCTAGGCTAGGCGGATTGGCTTAAACCAGCTATGTAGGAGGCTTGAACCAGCTAGATAGGTGTGCCTCAATCAGGTAGAGGGCAGAGTTGCAACTGCAGCAAAAGAGACTCTGCCAACAAGTTCTGTGAGCTTCAGGAACATAAACAAACAAATGCACTTGTCACAAATCTCCAACAACAAAATGTTGTGTTGGGAGAACAAAGCTTAAGACTCTTCAGAATAAATTTAAAACAACCATCTGACACAGTAAGAGCCACTGAAGGAAATTTTCTAATACCTTGAGGCTCTCTTCCTGTCTCTCATATAAGCCAGGAAAGAAAAATTAGCTTAAGGAATGTCAAAAAAGATACAGTCTGGAAAAAGGGATCATGAAGGACATCGGCACATACCTGTGCTTTATCCATGTGGACCCAACTTGAAATTAACAGATTTTATTTTCAAAGAGAATAATGCAGGACAGTCTTTAGAAGTATTGTTTCATTTCGTTTTGATGTGTTTTTTCTTCTCTTCTTCATTTAGATTAAGTGAATTTTTAGACTAATACATATCTAAGTAAGGTAAACTTCTTTCTGGATGTGAAGACATGGTTGATTCCACCAAGAATCATTTTGCCTACTGTTATGACAGAATTAGGAGATGGGATTATCGGAACCAAACTGGCCCAAGAGAAATAAGACATGATTTTAGTGGGTATCATGAGAGGTTTCATGGAATTTGGGCCTGACTGAGTGAAGGGGGAAACCCCCAGATTTTCCTTCACACACACAAACACACACACACATACAGAAAGGTGGGGGGTGCGTATACTCCTTTCAGCTTTGGTCTCAAATTTACAGCTTGCACTATAGTCTTTATCTGACCATGGAGGGAAACAGTTTTATGGGAGAATCTACCAGATCAGTGATACAGAATACATTAAGGCCCCATAACAGGTATCAACCTATATGTTTCAAACATTAAATTAGGAGATAAATGCCACCCACACCATTTCTTAAAGGTTTAATAAACGATATATGCTGAAACAAATTTTCATCATATCAAGCCTTTCACCATAAGATTTCCGTTAAGAAGTCACTCCAATCAACAAGGAGGAGACAGTTCTCCTCTTAGAAATAAGTAGTGTCTACAGAGGACCAAAAAGGAACAATGATAAGAAGATCTAAAAACATAAAACTGTATTTCATATTTTTGCTCTTGGTCTCTCAATGGCAGCCAGAGCAAAATAAAATTATTAAGATAATGAAAAAATTGTCAGCTGAAGGAAAAATTCCCTTGCTGAAGGCCATTATTCTCTTTCCAAATACAATTTTAATCCTGAGCCCACATTTTGCCTTCCAAGACAGGATATCCTTTTGGATATTCTGCCCAAGACAAATAAATTAACTTATTTACATGCTATTCCCAATTCATCCGCATATATTTGTGAAGTGTCCCCTGTATGCTATATACTGCACACTGTTGTAGGCACTGGGATATGACACTCAATGAGACAGTCCATTTCCTCAAGGATCTTATTCAAGTGGATTGGAGTGAAAGAGTCAACAAACAAGAACACATGAGATATCAATAACATAACATAACTGTTAAAGAACTATAAATACAGAGAGGAAAGACCAGTAGAATAGAGGAAAGGGAACAGGATAGGGATGAGGGGAGGAAAATGGGAAGTGCCAGAGACTGAATTGGAGCAAATAATATTCCATAGTTGTATAATCATGTCCAAATGAACCCAAATATTACTTATAACTATTGTGTACTAATAAAAAAATGGGGAAAAAGTAATGAACTAATTTGCATTTTCTTATTAAGAATGCCATTTTCTTTGTTAATTAGATCCCAAATGCTAGACTTTCCTTTTTAGATTTGAACAGATACACTAATTTAAAGACTAAAAACATTTTCTTTAGAGAATTTCATTGCTGTGTGAACAAAACATGAAATATAATCTAGTAAAAGTAGAGAAGGCATCATTTAAAAATGACTCTCCCAGTAATAGTATATTTTGTATTCACATCATAATTCACATAAGAAATTAAAAAGCCTTACCCCTTGACAGTCAAAAGTCATTGCTACAGTTATATTTTTATTCAGAGCAAGCATTACATTTTAAATTTATTTATTTTGGTGCTGGTGATTGATCCTGAGGTGCTTTATTACTGAGTTACACTTTTAGTCCTTTTTATATTTTTTATTTTGAGACAGGGTCTAAATTGCTGAGGGTCTCGTTAAGTTGCCCAGGCTGGCCTTGAATTTATAATCCGTGTACCTCAGCCTCCTGAATCACAGGGATTACAGGTGTGCACCACTGCACCCAACACTAACTTTAAATTTATGGCAACAATTTTACACTGTCACCAAACTGTGCATAAACTGACTACAATTTAAAAGCTGTCACCAAGTATAGAAACAGATTACATTATGTAATTTCATACATAAATATCATTTACTCTTTTATAGAAAAGAACAAAGGTATCCAAAGAAAGTTGATAATAACAATTTTTAAGATATATCTAAATAAATATGACTTATATACAAATAAAGCCTTCACATAACCTTTTGATTTCAAATTCTAATCACCACTTTTCCCAATTCTGCTATTCCCTGCAAATTCCGACTATTAAGTCACATAATTCTTTCTGGGCAATGGTTAAATGGATTTGGCTGCCTGGGCAGGAAGTAAGGAAAGACATGACTGGATCCAGGGCTCTGGGTGGTGCCTACATTACATCAATAGCCCCCATTCCTAAAGAATATGGACAAGTGCAAATAAAGAGTTGCACTGTCTTTCTCCAAACTCTGGCTTGGCTCCGAATGTTGTTTTGATGAAATGTCATGTAGAAAAGGCTTATTCCATTTTCAACTAAGAAGAAATTCATTGTTTGATGTATAATGGAAATGTCACAACCACTATTCAGTCAGTGGCTATGCCTTCTCGCCTATGATCCAATACTGTTTTTGTTCCTAAATACACTACCCTTGGATCTAGTCTGGAGGTTATTCAGAAATAAAAAGTGAAGGGGAGTAATAACAGTTGAGCAACAAAATCAACCCCAAAAAAGCCAAGAGACGAAGAAAACATAGCAAGGAAAAACAAGGAAACAGTAGCACATTTTCTGCAGATCCCTAATTTCTGGTCCGATTCTTGCGCTAATTCAGGTAATTCACATCATTTCCCCATCTTTAAAGTATTTTTCTTAAACTTTCAATTATAGATGGACCTTAGCGATCAACACTGTATTGGGGTAGAACAATTTTAGGTATTCTTGCAAAGAGTTTCAGAGAGAATTTATTTGATCAACTACATTTTTATCACTTTTTTTAATGTGGAGCATGAAATTAACTTGTAATAATATAAAATGTATACAACTATAAATATTAATTTGGAGCTGACAAAAAATGAAATGGAGCATTTGGAATATATAGGATAAAACATAACCAATGGGTCTATGGAATTATGACTCCTAGTATTGAAGCAATAGCATGTGTATGACCCCCTCACAACTCTCTCTCTAATGACATAGTTCACTCTCCTGTTTACCTTGCATGATTAAACTCTAGGTTTTGCCTTACCCATCCTTTTCTTTTAATCCACAGAGATGGGCAGAACTCTATAACCAAGCTACAAAAAATAACCCTAAATACCGCCTTTTAGAAATGGGAAATATATTTGAGTTCACCAGAGTACTTATGATTCAAGAAAACAAGGATATATTTCAGTTTGTCTTCAGAAAACTAACTTAAAAGAAGTAAATTGATTTAGCTAGTATAATAACTGAAAAGTACTTTTGATACTATTAGAAGCATCAAAACTATTCTAAATATTCAAATATAACAAGCAAATAAATTTATTTTACTGGAAGAATGCTGGTAGAACTTACCTTTGATATCCTAATCCATATTTTGTATTCTAGAAAATTATTAATTTATATCTATTTGAACTAGGTAGTCTTTCATAGGTAGTCTTTCATAGTCCTTCCTGAGTTATTTATATTTTTTTAATTTGATGGGTAGGCAAGAAACAATATCATTATCGGACATAAAAAGATTTTATTTTTTAATACATGATACAGTGCCAACTACTAATGTAACTTTACACATGATGTTATATTTCACTTGGACTAAGTTTCACCCAATTTCAATTTTTGGCAAAAATTTTTAAGTGAAATATAAAAGATCTTCATTAAGGAAAAATAAAATGGCTGAATTACTCCCATTTTCTCATTACAGCATAGCAACTGAGATAACACACTAGATGCAAAACATTCATTGGTTCTTTCCAAATCAAACCCTTTAAGGCTATGGTACGCAAACCAATACCAAAATAGTGTAGGTTATATACCCACATATGCATATTAAAATAAAGAGATAAACAGTCTTCAAAACTCCAAGTCATATTTTTTCTTGGATTCAAATTCAACAACAAAGCTTGTTCTCCAAAGGGGAGACACTCACCTTCACATTTCTGAGTAGTTTCACTCTGCTTGTGACCAGCAGGGCACCTGCATTCAAAAGAGCCCACTGTATTGATGCAGTTTCCTCCCTGGCATATTCCTGGAATAGCCTGGCATTCATCAACATCTGCAGGGAGAAAATATTTTTAATATAGATATCACTGGTTTTCAAAATATCTATACATAGTTCTTCAGTGTATAAAAGAAATTCATTGTTCTTATGAGAATGGGGTACAAGGGTAGGTATGTACGTATGTTTAATTTATGTAAATAGTATTATAAGTCTGATATTTTTTCTTTACTTTTCTTTGGAGATTTTGTTTCTAAGATCCATCTGTGTTGTTATGTGGAGAATCTGTTGCTTTGATTTGTTACAGAACACTTCTTAATGTGTTCATTCTCCGGGTGATGGGCACCTTTAACTTCTTAGCACCTCAATGTGTTATAAGATGAATGTCCCCATTGTTTCTTTTGTTTTGGTTTTGTTTTTGTTCCTTGTGACAGGATCTCACTGTGTTTCCCAGGCTGACCTTGAGCTTTGTGTTCCTCCTCTTTCAGCCTTCCTTGTAATCCTCCTGGGCTACCAATGAGCAATATCATGACTAGCTCCTGTTTCATTATGAAGTTGAACTGACCATGCACTTTGAAGACTCACAGATTCTATATCACTCTGCTGTAGACTCAGAGCAGAATTACTGGATCATAGGATATGGATGTATCTAGTATGGAGAGGGTTCAATGGTTCTTCAGAATGCCTGAAGCAGTCTACACCCCTCTGCTGTTTATGAGAATTCCTGTGTTTCCTCTATCCTGCCAGCAAATGATATTACTATCCAGTATAATAATTTTCTTTGAGCTAAAATTTGTAAAGGGATGATATTATTATTTTAGTTGTTTCTCCAATTACTAGTTATTATTAGTAGCTTATTAGATTTTTTTTTATCTCCTCATCTGAAAGTTGCTTTTTTATACATCTTAAACACTATTATATTGGGATTATTGTCCTCTTATGGTAAATTTTTAAAATTTAGAATTTTAAATATTTGACCGTTTTATACATTGCAATTATTTTCTTCATCTTTTATTATGTTTATTAATTTCATCTGCTTAGCAAAAAAATCATTAGTGAATCAATGAAGTTGTAATAAAGATTATTTTGACACATGAAAGCTAAAAGTTTCCAAGAAATGTCGTAGGAAATACTTCAGGTCAAATATAAGCAAGATAGAAATTAAAGTCTACATCAAGAGTGAAAAACACTGAAAATAGGAAATATGCTAAAAATATAAAATATGTATTTTTTTTATTTTTAATGAACTTATAGATAACTGATTGCTATAAGTGATGACAATAATAGGTATTTTTGAGGTTATAAAATATATAGAAGTAAAAAGCAATGATAACAGTGTGGAGCATTAAGGAGAGAGATGGAGGTATATGATTATGAAATTATTATAAGCAAAATGGCATAAAAGCATTTGAAATAGACTGCAGTAAGATATGTGTAGAAAAACACTAAAAGTAATTAGATATAGCAAATAATACAATTGAGAAGATAAAATTCAGTGTAAATATATATGCAATTAATCTAAATAGAAGTGAAAAGAACAAAACAGGAGACCAACAGACAAGAAATAGCAAAATGCAAATTTAAATTCAATAACATTAAAAAATTATATGCAATGCAAATGGTACAGATAATACAATGAAAAAGGCTGAGATTGTCAAATTTTATTTTAAAACATCAGGACTCAAATCTCTGTTGCTTACCAGAAACCTACTTTGATAGATTAAAAAGTAAAAAAGATGAAAAGGATATATTAAATAGTACTTAAAAGAAAGTAAAGTGATTATCTAATATTTTGCTTATCGGGACAAGAAACTTAACCACTGATAAACATTGACACGTCACAACAAACAAGGGCTTGATTCACTAAGAATGTTAAATGTATATGCACTGATTAGGAAATGTTAAATACCTAGAGTAAATAAAACTTTTGCAGATAGAACTTAAAAGGAAAAGACAAATCCATAATTACCCTGTAAATTTCTACTTTCCACTTAGTTGACTAATAGAACAAGTAAACTAAAAATCAGCAAAGACATATAAGACTTGAACTGTACTTTCAAATAACTGGTAAAAATTAGTATTTATACAACACTCCATGCTTGAGCAAAGAATATTCTTATCAAGTGTGTAAGACTATCTCCCCAGGCAGACTACATTCTGAGACCATATTAAAAACTTGTTATATATAAAAGAGGATTAAACTCACCCAAAATATGTTCTCTAGACACAACAGAATTAAACTAGAAGTTAATAAAGGAAAATATCTGAAATAGCCTCAAATTTGACTTTTAGCAATATACTTTGAAATAATATCTGGGTCAAAGGCAAAGTCACATGAAAAATCAGAACATATTTTGAATTAAACAAAAATTAAAATACACTATATCAAAATTTATCAGATATAACTAAAGTGGTACGTAGAGGTAAATACATAGCATTAAATGCTTATATTACAAAAAGAGAATTCTAAAATCAATGACCAAAGTTTTGATATTAATAAATTTACAAAGAGGTACAAATTAAAGTAAATAGAAGTAATAAAGTAATAATGATAAAACACAAAACAAACAATGGAAATAATCAATACCTCTGAAGTGTGGCCTTCTGGAAATATAAGTAAAACTGATAGATCTCTATCAAGACTGATCAAAGAATAAAAGAAAGAAAAGAAATGAACTACAAATACAAAGAATGAGAAATGAACTACCGCTACAAATTCTTTAAAGATTAGAAAGCCAAAAGAAATAGGGTAAACTAAATTCATCCTACTTATGGCACGAAATTCAGTTACTAAGATGAAGATTATATATTCCTTGAACAGCACAAATACCAAGGTTCACTCAAGAACAAATGGATATTCTGAATGTAAGTACATCTATTAAAGTATTTAACTCACACTTTAAAATCTTTACACAAAGAAAAGTTCATGTGTAAGTGGTTTCACTCGTGCATTCTTTCAAACATTTAAGGAACAAACAATGCCAATTGTACAAGATTCTTACAGAAAAAAGAAGAGAGGACATTGCCCGACCCATTTTATTGTACTCATATCACTCTAACGCCAAACCCAAAGACATTATGAGAAAAAAAAAATACAATAATCTCTCCCTGGGAGAGATGCCCCAAAATCCTTGTAAAATCTAAATAAGTCAATCTTTAGCATCATCACGAGAGGTTTATTCCTGAAATTGAAGATTTTGTTAAACCCTGAAACATTGATCAATATAGGTCGTTAACAGATGGCAAAGAGCATATGATTAACTCATAGATGTAGCAAAATCAAGTGACTAGATTCAACTCTCAATCATGATTTTAAAAATCTCAGTAAACCATGACTATAAGGGAACTTCTCAGTCTGATAAAGGGCATGCACAAAAATACTACAGCTAATATATTATAAATATTTGTGAGCCTTCTGTTTTAGAGTATTTGTATCTATGTAAATTTGCCTCGATTTCTTTGTCAGAAATGGTATTATAATTCAGTAGGTTTTTATGGTAAACACTGTCCATAAAATAAATAAAATATGGAAGGTTATGCAAGTAGTCTATTCCAATCAACAGGCTAATATGACAGATTTCCTAATGTATATTTAATTACAAAATAATCCATTTTGTATTAGATGTTAAAGTACAGAAAAATATTAAAAATAAAGAAAAAAAATAAATGACCCATTGATGTCACTTAACAGTCGGTCCTTTTAGACTTTTGTTCACACTCACAATGAGAGTAATGGTATATATATTTAACAAGGATGGAATCCTACTATATGTGTTGTTCTGCACTTTTTTTTTCATTAAAAACATGCTGTAGATCTGTCTCTGTGTCATATCTATAGATTTACTCTATTATTTTTGGTAAGCCCATAAGTTGGTACATGTTAGTGTATAAATTAAATAATTCAAGCCTACAAAAGAACTTAGCATCCTTATTATTTTTTCCTAGTTTTAGCTGTGTCTATAAAGTTAATTACAATAGTCCAAACTATTTTGGTACTAAAATTAAAGTAAATTTCAGTGTCTTATTAAAGGATAGCTGATCCACACAAAAGTCCACTGGAATGAAATATATGGCAGGAAGTTTATATATTGGACAGTTTAATTCAGAACATTTTAAACCTCATTATTTTAAAATGCACTACATTCCCACCCTCATTACAGTGTGGTATAAAATGTCCCTAGAAACTTTCTGGCAGATAAATCAGAGAAAGAATATTATGATATAAGCTGAAAAATGAGGCCAAACTTATAAATCCCTTAATACTACTCATAAAATCTTAGACTACATACTTAGTAGACTCAGTAATTTTTCAAAGGAAAAAGTAATCTGACATTACAGGGTTTATTTTATAATTGCCTAAAAAGTATTTTCCTAGAAGTAAAAAAAAAAGTCATTTATTTCTGAAGTCTCCTGGGCTATGCAGCTCTACAGAATTAGTTTCTTTTATGTAGATAAAGTTAGTAGTGGAAAGGAAAAAGGACATTTCAAAGAAATCATATAAGAATAATGAAGTTAGACGTAAAAGCTTACCCAATGCTTTCTCTAAAATCAACAACAAAAAAAGCAAGACTCTGACCTTCAAACCATGCAAGTTTACACATTTTCAGTCTTTAGCACAAGCAACTACTAATTAATTTTCCACTGCTCAGATTGTGCTGATGTATTTCTGTCTATCTCTTTAATTCAGGCACATATTAAGAATTTCTTTAAATGCTGAATTATTTCAAATCACATGGAAGAATTTTATAGAACAAAATTCTTTCAAAACTTAAACCTTATACAATCACTTTAGAATAAGTCTATTGAGGTTTAAATAATGGTGTGAAAGAATAATAATTCCAGTTCATGAACTCATTTATTCTCCGACTTCCCCAAGTATCTTGCCTTAAAAGATTAAACTCATTTTATTATATCAATTAATATTAGATAGTATATTATTTTTAGTTCATGTCCAAACATGGAAAAATATGTGCAGTGGCACAGACACATAAAAATGGTTTATTTAATCTGTACGTGTGGGAACCAAGGACTACAGAAATAATTAACATGTTTGATAGTATGTGTTTCTTAAATGTTTCTTGTCACCAAGTTAAAGGTATTTTTTGAATGGGAGTTCTTATTTTTATGCTTTATAAATGTTCATGCATACTACTTTTACTTCCATAAAAACAAATGTCAGAAAATACAACTGAAGAATAGGTCAATCTCTGGAATCTGAGAAATATGTGATATCCTGCAACCACTAGTTTATCCAGAACACCCAATGTGTGATACACAAAATTCAACATTGAATAAAGGATCATCACAACAAAGAAATATTGGTAACTTAGTACCTGATGAATTCTAAACCATCAAAAGAACAGAGCCTGTTTTTAACTCAATGCTCCTTATCTTAACAAATGCCACCATCCATCTTCAGCTACTAGAGTCAAATGGTGACAAACCTGCCATTTCCCTGTCAATTCTCATATACCATTTTGTCAGCAAAAAGTGCCTACTTCCCATACATATCTCAGATCTTCCCTCTGTTACTATACTTGTCTTAGCCTCTATCCTATATTCCCTGCACTACTGCAGGAACCTTGCACCTGGTTTCTGGGCTTCTTCTCTCAGCCCCATACTGAGTTCTCTGCAGAGAAGCTGAAGCATGTTTTTATGCTTTAATCAAATCAAGCAAGCACATGTTGTTACTTCTGCAGTTTACAGATACTGGCAGCTGTTTTCTGTTCTGTGTTGTTCTGAAGAAGTCTGAGATGAGTTGGGACATTCCCTTATTAGAAACACTCAAACCAAAAAAAAAAAAAAAAAAAACCTTGCTTATTGTGCCTTAATATGTCCACAGTGTTCTCATTATCTTCTGCTTTTAGTGAAGGTTTGTGTTTTCCAGTGAGAAGACAAGCCATTATCTACTTTAGATAGTTTTTTTGTCATTTGTAAACATGTTTTGTTGTTGTTGTTCAGCTCTGTTCATATCTTTAGTCTGGCTTCAATGTGTGGCAGATTTTCTATAATCATTTATTGTTCTCTGACATTTTTATTTGTGTGATTTCCTGGTGTCACTAATTTTTTTTTTCATTTGTATGTATGCATATAGTATTGCTTTTCTCATTGGGTACAGTTTTAAATTCTTCTTCAATGTCTTGCTTTAGTACTATCAGTTCACTTTTTATCTCATTTGATTGTCTTTACCTAATTCTTCTTTGAGCATCTTTTTAAAAGAAAGAACATATTATTTTTAACTTTCTTGAGATAACAGAAGTATAAGACCTTTGCATTTATTTAGGGTAGTGATTTTTTTTTCTTCCCCAGAGACACAAAGATTTACTTAGGGAAGCAGACACACATTCCAGGAGAATGAGAGCCATCTCCAGAAGAAGAGATGGCCTGTTGGGGGTTGTACTTAGAAGTGTGTTCTTCACCTGCATTTTCTGTATGCTCTTTTTCTTTCTTTTTCCTCCCAATTTTTCTAAGGAGGGCTTTTAAATTTTTTGCCATTATCTTGCAATGGGACATTTCCTGCTGAAGCCAGGTGGCAAGAGTCAAGAAGAAATGAACTGGTTTGAAAACTTCCATAGGGCATACAGCCAGAAACTGTCCCAGCCCCCTACATTTTCTTTTCTTGCTCTCAACTTTCAGTGGGTGATGAGCTCCCACCTTCCACCTTTTTGAGATACTGAGTGCTTGCTAGTGCTTTCTCCCCCTGTCTGCTTTATTCCAGGAGTGCTTCTGGGATGGAAGGAGAATATTCAGAAGTGGATTGCCTCCCCCTTTTGAGGTTCTCCTTCTGCAATCCTACTGTTACAGTGAGGATCTGAAGTCAACCCAACTCTTCCAGGAACATTCCCCCCCTCTCCAACAGAACACCAACAACCCTAGCTCTCTCTGTTAGTAGGAACAAATTATCACCCACCAAATGGCCTATCAGAGTAATGATACTTTAAGTCAATGTTTAGAAACTTCTCCCACCAAGTACCTGGGATCATCATTGATTTTAATGGAGCCTTACAGAATGATATTTGAGAATGCTGGATTGTTCTTTGTTATTCATTTCCATGGCAGTTTTTGTTCAGTTAAAACTGCTGCCCTTAATATGGTACGTTTTAAGTCACATTTCTAGATCTTACAAGTAGTGGCTTGTCTGATAGTATCATATGAAGTTGGACTTTATCATGATTTTGTTCATTGGGCCTTGAAGACAGTCAAGATAAATTTGCTTGGGCTGTACGTACTTTGAATAAATTACATGAATTGAATGAATTGGACAAAAGATATATCTCCTTTTTACTTTGTGCTATAATGGAAGGTCGGGACAACTTTCTACTCAGGGCATCCTCTTCTCATTCTAAAACACAGGAGGCTAGCCATTGCTGCTGGGTTTCAGCTGAGATTAAACTCTGCTCTTTTCTTGTGCAATTAGACTAATTAGTTTTGTGTCCAAATACCATAAAAAAGAACACACTTCTTTATGTATATATATATATATATATATATTTTTTTTTATTTATAGTTGGACTCAATACCTTTATTTTACGTGTTTATTTTTATGTGGTACTGCGGATTGAAACCAGTGCCTTGCACACACTCTACCACTGAGCCACATTCCCAGCTCAAGAACATACTTCTTTGTTCAAGTCTATGTTCTGGATCCTACCTACAATCTGTGTGGAGTCTGTGAATCCTGCACCTGTCAAGTTACCTGCAGTAAGGAGCTTAGTGTCAATCTGTTATTACTGTCAATGATAGAAGAGATGGATTTTAATAAGCAAATTCCTTCAGCTGTATTTTCAGTTTTGAAATATACAGGATAGTTTAAAAGAACTAATCCCTACATAGCAAATAGCATAAATTAATAATTATGTGAATTGTTTTTTAACATCTTTAAAGATTTTAAGAACAATCAGTTCATCTGAAAACATCAAATACAGAAAGCCAAATACTAATCTTAAATAAAATATCACTTCTAATTACAATAGACTTATGCAACTAAAGATAGGAAAAAAAAAACTATGTGTAAGAAAATAATACGTCATATGCACGTGACAGTTATAACATGTTTAAGCTTCAACATATTCTTGGAAGGACGTATGACACTCTAAAAAAATCTTTCATTCACTTATTGCTTAAATTTTAAGGCCTATATGAGATGACTTTGGCCTTTGTAAGGTAAAATGGAGGAAAGTGTAAGGCTAAATGTGGATAAAGGATAAGAGCTAGAAATCACAAGATTCTCAAAATTACAGCACTCAAGAGCCATGTGGCTGACCTCATGGCACCCCAGGAAGTACACCTTCATTTCCCACAGTTATCCCGTTTATAACAAATTATGTTTCAATCCCTCTTAAGTCATGAAGTCATTATGACTGCATCAGCGATGGTATCATTATGTTCAAGACTTTGGAAATGACTTCGCTTGGATAAAATGAACCGTGTTTGAGAGCCAATGTTAAGTAACTTACAGTTACTGTCCACATAGCTCAGATTTAGTTTTAACTTTATAAAACTTTTCAGTTATCCTATAAAATGATCATTATTATAAGAGAATCATGACATACATAAACTGTGTTAATGTGTTATTTTTTCATGCCCTATCTCTTCCAAATTAATTTGGCTCAAGTATTTGAGAAGCAGTCTAGGAATTTAAAGAGAAAAATGAAATCACCATAAGATGCAGTCTAAAAATAGCCTGAATTAAAGATTATTATTTAATTGAAAACTTTCTGATGATGCCATGATTTTGAAATAAAGCAGAACTTTTCCAGACATTTTAACCATATGGCAAATTTCACTTTACTCCCATTACTCTGTTAATCCATTAGATTTTAAGGCAAGGAGAGTCCAAAAGTTATCTTTGCTATATAAACAAAATCAAATAAGTAAGTCTTCAGACGTTACTAATTCTGGAAGAACATTCACAAAATTTGAAATCAGAAGACAAAACTTATTTTTTTTAAAAAATAACAGTTTTCTGTAAACCCAGGTCCCTCTGACAAAATATCAGAGTAAAGAAGCTTAAGTATAAATACAAATGAGGAAAGTAAATAATCTGGGGATGTTTCGGTTAAAGTTAAGGTCTTTTCTTGGTCTGAAATGAACTATTTCTTCCTTTGAAATAGAGAGATTTCGAAGTATTTCAATATTAATAGCATTTATCAATCCAAAAGGTATTTCCTAAGTATTCACTACGTGCCAGGCACTGTTCTATATGTCTCAGGCACAAATGTACAAAAAGATTTCTGCCTTCTGAAAACCTACATTCAAGCTAGGGAAAATAAAAACAATGAAAATAATAAATAGGTATCTTAGAAGGTGAGAAATACTATTTAAGAAAGTATTATTCTATTAAATCCCATCAATATTAATGTAGAAATATAAGCAGTATTTTATAATTATTTTTATTATTAATCTATAAAATTTACATGGTATTCTATACATTAATCTGGGGGAATCTACAAATAATAGAATACACTATTCAGAATATACTATAGTGCATCTTCCTATAGGAGAAATTGTTGCATTCTTTAGTTGCATAATGAGACTTTGTATTCACATGACAAATACAGAATTTTATTGTCCCTAGTGAACAATATTGCCATTTAACCCAATTTTCTTTATCAAGGTCTTACATGTGATGGTTATCAAACAAATATTACAAGTCACAGATGACGTGGATATTATATGTGAGGAAATTACAGTTTCCAATCTGCTGAGTTATCGATCATCCCCTAGGCATCCCTGTAGTTCTGATTTGAAAAGAACTTTCATATAAACAACTATTTAAATACAGGCTGAACATCCTTTAGCTAAAAGACATGAAACAAACTAGAAGAGTTCAGATTTTAGATTTTTTTCAGATTTGGGAATACTTGTCTTTCCATAATGAGATCTGCCTTAGGGATAGGACTCAAGTCTAAACACAAAATTCATTGTTTCCCACACACCTTATATCACAACTTAAAGGTAATTTTATACAACATTTTAAAGAATTTCGTGCATTTGACTATTGAAAGATGAGGCCAGGTGTGGAATTTTCTACTAGTGATGTCATGTCAATTCTCAGAAAGTTTTGAATTTTGGATTATTTTGGATATCAGATTTTCAGATTAGGGATGCTAAACCTATTATAAAACTATAAAGCTAACATTAGAGGCTACCATGAGGGATACATTTACCAAACTATGGAGAGTACTCACACTTTATTACTGAGCTCTCCAAACTGCAATTTTTATTTGGGGGTTTAGAAAGCTGAATTGCTTTCAATAATATGCCATTTAAGTGGATGGGGTTGACATCATTTTTGCTTCTGACATTGCTTATTAGCATCAACTTGAAAGACTTCAGGTCTATATTTGTATGTGATTTAATAATAACAAATAAACCTAACTCCCCATGTCTCAAATATGAGTAATATCATTTCTTGGAATAATACAAAAAAGTCATTTCCATTTTCTGTCATCCTACTGCTATATGATGTGAAGGTAACTGCCATTGGAGAGCTCACTAGAGAAAATAATCCCAAGCTTCAAAAGCTGATTTAGTATATAAAACATGGATGGAAACTGATTAAAATTATTATTACAAGTAAATAGGTAACAATTTCTGGCTAATTGGAATCAACTCCTATAACATCATCAGGTCCCTGATCTGGGCTTGATAGAGACACCAGGTCATGGATGTGGCTGTGGAGTTCCAGATGAGCTGGAAAGAAGATTGCAACTGAGCCAGGTCACAAGGTCTGAAATGGCTGCAGTCATGGAATGAATTTGCTCTTTGTTTTTTAAGACACTACTGATAACAATATGAGGCCAATTTATGGTGATTCTCTTCTCCTGATACCTGTGGTCAGGTTCTCATAACTTGAAAGAAATTAAGAGAAGAGAAAATGTGTTTATCCTGGACATTTGCATGTGTTTCGCTGTGGGGTAAGAGTTAAACCTTCTGGATGAGGATACAGAGTGGCTGATCCTTTGATTGTATGAAATATTTTAAATTGTTGTTTTTAATTTCCCTCAATTTTTCCTATCTCCCTCTCTTCTTTATTCATGTCAAGACCTGAAACAGTTACTAAGTAGCAAAAAGACAAACCATCTCTAGTAGGCTTGCTAAGGAGACCTCTCTTGGAAATAGGAATTGTGTTAAGGATTATCACCTGCGGTGCCAAGTTCTCCAACCCAGTCAAAGGAGAGGTGAGACGTGGGTGATTGTGCAGATAGGAAGAGACTGACTCACCTTGGCAAGCTCCTGTGCGAATGTTGGGGATGAAGCCCCGCCGGCAGGGCTGTGGCTGGGCTGGACACATCTCACAAGGATGACCCCATGCCCGCCCGATGGTAGCACAGCACAGAGTCTTTGTGCAGACTATGCCTGTCAGCTGCCCTTGGCACATCTGGTTGTTGACCTGAGTGAAACAGGGGCCGGTCCTGTAATCTGGAATGTAAAAAAAAAGATGGGAAGACAGGTTTTATGATTATACACTAATCTTGTAAGATAGAACAGAGACTATTTCTTCTGACCAAACTTAACAACAAAAGGTAAGAGAGTTGCATTTTGAAAATTCATAATTTTTCCACCATGAGAAGTGCATTAAGAGACTTCAATGTATTCTACACTGGACACTGTAAATAGGTGCTCGTGGGCTGAATCTGGCAAACAGATGTGTCTTAATGACTTGTATAATGTTTTTAAAGAATATAAATTAGGGGCTGGGGATGTGGCTCAAGCGGTAGCGCGCTCGCCTGGCATGCGTGCGGCCCGGGTTCGATCCTCAGCACCACATACCAACAAAGATGTTGTGTCCGCCGAGAACTAAAAAATAAATATTAAAAAAAAATTCTCTCTCTCTCTCTCTCTCTCTCTCTCTCTCTCCCCCCACTCTCTCTCTTAAAAAAAAAAGAATATAAATTAGTAGCCAACATTGTAAAGCTAAGAAATTTCACACAAAATTTGTATTTCTGGCTTTTCTTGTAAAATTGGAGGTTCTAGCCACACTAGGTCCACCAATCTATGTGTTTTTCCATTGCAGCCCTCCCTATAATTCCTACGGACAAACGTCTTTACTTATTGAGATGCCCCACCTGGGCCCGGGGGGCAACTGCATGAGTGACTCTTCTCTATCTAGCAAAGACTTTAGTTTCAGATTAGGGGATAAGAGTTTAGAAAATCAAAACAAACCAACAAAAATAGGCATTTCCATAGCACAAATATATTCTGGCAGTCTAAATTGCCTATAAATATTGGGTTCTAACAAGATGATTTCTGTTTGTGTGTCAGTCTGTTTAGTTCTATGGTTAACTCAATGAGGAAGACAGTACTAATGAGACTCATGCTCATGGATTCTTCATAGTCAAGTTAATCTTATATAATCTCTGTTCTCTAGCAGATGACTATCAATGTTCTGCTCTGTTATGACAATGATTAAAACCTTAGTAGATGTTATGTGTGATACATAAATAGACTCTCCTGTAAATAGTGAAGATGGTCCATTTAGTCCTTGCATCTCCAAGTGTGGTCACAGGACCAGCAGCCTCTGTATCTCTGAAGAGCTGGCTAGAAATGCAGACTTGGGCCCAGCTCCAGGTCTCATAATCCAGAATGTGCACTTTTAACAAGCTATTCAGAAGATCCATGTGCATCTTAAAGTTTAAGGACTGATTTAGAATGCAAGCAACTCTGAGACTGGTGTTGACTATTTTTACTCTGCTCTTCTTCCTGCTATCATTTATTCCAATTAACCTTTAGGATGATCAATAAGCATTCATTAAACAAAACTCAATAATGAACTAAATAGTTTTTAATTTGAGTTCTGTTGTTGCTGTTTTGAAAGACACAAGAAATCACACAAAGGTCAGTTTCTTGAGGACTGACCTTAACATTTGCTACATTTGCTTTGCTTTTTACTTTTTAGGTACCAGGGATTTTTAGGTACAACAGAAATGTGGGGATAAAGCACCCCCACCCCTAACCTTTCTTACAAAAACTGTAGGCATGGCTATGATATAGGGAATACTAGAGACATTATTCCATTTAAAGAGGAAAGCTAGAACAAGTTTATTCCATATTTTTGTAAGAACAAAACAAGTTCATATTCAAAAGAAGAGTCAATAATATTCATATGATTTTCCTGAAAAATTGTTACTGGGAAAACCAATCTTGGGTAATAATTTTACACTCAAAACCCTAAGTTAGGAAGGTGAAGACAGCATATAAAATGCTGCTGTATGATAAAAACACAATGTAAAGCAGTGAAAAACTTATTTTTTGATGGATAATGAAGCTTTTTCTTAGAGGAAAAGAATATTTTCAAAGCTCAATATAAAGAAACAAAATCAAGAATAGGTAACTTTTTTTGGCAATTGGTTTAATGTTCTTTTACTCTGCAGCTGAACTTCAACAAAAATAGCTCATTTTAATCCCCTGCATAAGAACAGCAGATGTGCTGGCTGCAAATCATATTTTTGAAAAAGATGATCTCTGGCATATACGTGAAGATATGTCAACTTATAAATAAGCACGCTTCCCATACCACAGATTGCCGGGTCATACATTTTTAATAATCTATTCTATTGTCCTTCAGGCAATAACTGTTTGGTCATTTAAAATAAATATTAAATTACATATTGTATTAAATTCTGAATATATGGGGGAAAGTCTATATTTTCACAAAAATATTTTTTTAAAATTTTATATTCATGCATAAATACTAGGCTCATATTCTTCTTACACTTCTTGGATTCCCAGAGAGAAGTCTACAAACCTCCCTCTAACCCCTCTCTTCAGGAAATCAACTTTCTAGGAGACACATTCTTTCTTCTAACTATTGTACCTTCTTAAAATTATATCCTCTTAGCATGGTCTCTGTGGAGAAGGGAAATATGTGGACACAGACAGCTGATTGTCCTCCGCAAATGACCTCTGGTATTGAAGGCACTGATTAAGGTAGCACCAGACTCCCATCCCAGAAATAGAGTTTACCACTTCTTAGTTTTTCTTTGCTTACATTTTCCTCCTTAAAAATGAATCTATTTTCTTAAATGATGATATTTTGTTTTCTGGTTAGCAATTAATTACTTTATTTATTTTTTATTTTTTAGGTACCGGGTACTTTACCAGTGAAATATATCCCCAGGTCTTTTTATTTTTGAGTTTAAGACATAATCTCTTTAAGTTGCTAAATTGTGGAGGCTGGCCTCAAACTTGAGATACTTCCGCCACGGCCTCCCTAAGCAGTGGGATTATAGATATGCACCACTGTGCCTGCCTAATTACTCTGAAGTTTAAATTTACAACTATACCTGCTTATTCAAGAAGTGGTAACGTGTAAGAACAAATGCTAGAATATAAAAAAGGAATTTAAATTTCCTGATCAGATGAAAACATCTCATTCCAAACTCTACTTGTATTTTAACTATGAACACAAAATACTCCTAAAAATACCTTAATTGGTTGTTATTGGTCATGCATTGTTTTCCTCTGAGTCTCACCATGGGCAAACTATTACTGTATACCAAGCTAATCCTTTGTAGTCAGGGGTGTTAGCAAAGAATGAAAGGCAAGAACTTCTCATGTACTTGGTATCTTGGAGCCACTGGACTGGAAATAGATATATCCTTCCTTATACGACCAAGAATATATTGTTTAAAATAAGTCTGTGTCACTTAAATATATTTTGATTTCCTAACATCTGAGTGAAATGCAGCATTTGGACTTGTTTAATACCATTTCACTTTTTATTTACATTAACAATTGGTCAATCAACAAGTTCATAAAAAAACTTTGGGTGCTGATTATTCCTCCCACCCCCACCCCCCAAAAAGAGCTTGATTAAGGTGTACTTCAAATAACCTAAGTGCACCAGTGAAATTCAGTGATTTGGGGTAAGTATTTTTCATTGTTCAACCATCACCACAGTTCAGTTTCAGAACATTTTCATCACCTCCAAAAGATTCCTGGTGCCCATTCTTATCCGTGGTCTCAGTCAACTACGAACCTGGTTTCTGCTGCTATAAATTTGCCTTTTCTGGACAATTCGTATAAAAGAAATCATATACTACGTCAAGCTGAGTGTGAAGCCAGCCACTGTGAGGAGTTTCCCTCAGAAAGGAGAAGAAAAGCTTCTTTTGCAAACTTCGGGAAGAAGGGCAGGAAGCCCAGGGATGTAGATGAGTTTACATGGTGGAGGAAAATGAGTGATATTCTGATACCTTCTATTTTTTTTTCTATGAAATAGGAGGTGGTAAGAGGTCTTTGGTGGGGTTGAGTGGGGTGTCAGGTCTTGGAGGTTCACTGAGATGGCACTGAAGATAACAGAAGAGTGAGTTGACCCGAAAATCTAGCCAATGCACAGGTGACACCCAGCACCTTGCTATGGTGGAGAAACAATATGACTTTATCACCATACCAGTTGGCTCATTTGGTGACTTTTTCTGGGCAACTGAATTCACTCAGAGGAGGGAGTTAGGGTGATGTTAACATATTTTGAAAGTGTTACAGACCATGGGATGCACACTGGATGAGATAGAAAGTGAAAAAAAGGAAAGAAATGCAAGATGGAAGTGGAAGTGGAATAAAGCAGTGAGATGGATGACTTAGGTGTTCCCAGTGAGGTCCTAGATGAGACAGGAAAGCAGAGGCAGCAATGCATCAGCTGCCCATGAGGCTGTAATAGCATTTACTTAACTAAGAGAAATGAAATCATGGCATGCAGCAACTTAGGTTGTGCTGTATAATTTAGGAAAGCTTCCCACGTATACCGTAATGTAAACGTCATTCCTTGCAGCTGTTCAATGGGGTGACCCTGTTAGAGATCTTACATGCTGTAACTGCAAGTCAGATAAGGCTCTAAGATATCCATTATTACTTTAATAAAGAATTGTCTAATCCTAAAAAGTATATGAACAAAAAATGTCAGATTTCTCATATCATGTAAGATATTTAGACTTAAGCAATCAGTTATTTCCATTCTGGGGAACCAAAAAAATGCAATACACAAACAAGTCATCATTTGGTATAGGAGCTTCAGACATGTACAAGAAGAACTGTGTAACGTATATGGCTTGAGTTTAAGGATCCTGGCCACTTTCCTGTCTCCTTTGAGTAATGGAGTTTTTGACAAAGCAATTATAAATAAAGTTCCATGAATACCATTATGGTTATAGCTAAGAATCCTAGATAGTGTGCCAACTGAAATCTCTGAACACTGATATAAACAGATCACGCAGAGAAGGAAAGGCCCAAAATTATATGGGATGACATAAGAATTTCCTTAGTTTCAGTAAGACGTGCCCTGGATGTCTGTACTGACAGCTTCATGCTGGGTATAAATCTTTATAGTGTTAAATAAACTCAAATGACTGATAAAGTAATTGTCTTCCTTGATAGATAAGCATCTTTCAACTTCAGGAAATTGTAGAATTAAGTAAAGAAATGTTTAAGAGAATTAAGATTACTGAATTAATATCTATGCTTTAAGTAATCTGCAGACATTATGTACCTATAAGGCATTCCATAAGACTTCCTTTTAACCACAAGTTAAAATAAATAAGTAACTTAATGTAGTGATTTTTAAGCTAACATGCCACTATGTTTATACACAGAACTACATTACTTCAGTGAACTTCAGTTTTTTATATTTGAGTATTTATATATGTAGCTTTAAATTTACTAGCTTATAAGGAATATTTGAGTACTTGTGAAGATTCTGAAGGTGCACCATGAAGTACTTATGAAAGGTATCAGATATATTCAATGTATAAAACAGCTCAAAAAGTGTAGGTGTTTCTTGAAGTATGTATGAAAATAGAACAAAATACTATCTAATGGTGTTAAAATGACTACTAAAATTTGTTAGACTTTAGAAACTCAAGAGGCATCTGTACACCCAGGTTCAGGCATCAGCACTATTTGCAAAAACCCAAAGTTAGGAGCAATGAAAGTGTCCATCAGCAGAAAGATGTGGTAAATATATATAATGCAGTATTATGCAAGCTTAAATGTGGAGGAAATTCAGATGCATGCTGCAATGTTGGTGAACCTTGCCGACATTATGCTAAATGAAATAAGCCAGTTATAAAAGGACAAATACCATATGATTCCACTTGCACAAGGCCTTAGAGTAGTCAAATTCATAGACAGAAAGAATTGTGCCTGCTAGGTGCTCAAAGAAGGGAGTATGGAGTTACTGTTTAACAGGAAGGGGATTTCAGTTTTATACGATAAAAGGGTTCTGTGGCGGGAGGGTGGCCATGGATGCCCAACAATGTGGATGTACTTTATGCCCCAAACTTAACAGTGGTTATGATGTTAAGTTTCATTTACCTATAATTTTATCACAATTTAAATATTTATTAATAAAAATAAAATGCTGAAGGGATGAGTGTGAAGTTACATTTGAATTAAGCAAGCCTGCATTGTTTTCATTTAATTGATTTTATTTTTTAAAATACATGACTGTAGAACGCATTACAATTGTTATTACACATATAGAGCACAATTTTTCATATCTTTGTATATAAAGTATGTTCACACCAATTCATGTCTTTATACATGTACTTTGTGTTTTTTTGCATTAGAATTCTTATTACACATATATACCAAAATTTTTCATATCTCTATTTGTATATAAAGTATGTTGACACCCAATTTGTGTCTTCATACATGTACTTTGTATAATGATGTCCATCACATTCCACCATCCTTGATAATCCCCTGCCCCTCCCTTTTCCTCCAACCCCTCTTCCCTATCTAGAATTCATTTATTCCTCTCATGTTCCCCCTCCCTAGTCCCCTATGAGTCAGTCTCCTATATCAGAGAAAACATTCAGCATTTTTTTTTGGGGGGGGGGATTGGCAAGCCTGCATTTTAAACAGCACAATAAATTTTGGGTCCTTTTCTTATACAATCACCATTGAGGGCACTAAAACAACCACATGCAGCACTGAGCACTCCCTTGTGATGGATATATATGCTGTTATTACAAGTGCCCACGGTGCTTCATAGGCATTCCTGAGCACACTCTTAAGTTCTTCTGTGAATTCAACTCCCAGAACTGGAATTGCTGCATCAAGTGTTCATTTGGACAAATTCTGCAGAACTGCTCTCTGAACAGGTGGCACCAATTCACACTCTCTACAGTCGTGTGAAAGCATTTGGCTTCCTCACATCATCTCCAACAATGAACAGACACAAGCAGCCTAACTTTTATTCCTTTAATGGTTGAAAAATGATATCTGCATTGCTGACTTGACATTAACTCATTGTGTGAATATCTTGAATATTAAGGGAAAAAATAACTCCGTGTCAGGTACTTTTTGTAGTATTCCTCTTTATTAATTATATAACTTTTCCTAAATGCTAAAAATATTTTTGCCATCTGCACAAATGAAGAAATTAAAGGTCAGAGATTAAGTAATATGGGAACATGAAAGAGCTAGAAAAGGGTGAATCAGAGATTCAAATCCGAAATTCATTTCACTCAAAAGCAACTGAGTGCATATACTCCTACACCACTCATCCTGTGTTCATTCCGTCCCATGCACAAATTTTCTGCACTGTCAGGTTTGGGTAACTTTGCCTTCTCCTAAGCGACCAAAGCTCTGTACATTCTAATGAGCATAGTCACAACCCCACAGATGCGTTATCCTGACTCCAAATATAACTTCCTAACTCCCAACTAGCAAACCCAGTTTTGCTTTTCTTCTGGTTTCTCCCAAAGATGATTCTCCATCCAGCTGGATAGATCAGGAGAACTGATCTCTCTGTATACAAAGAGAAATATTAAAGACTTGCTTCTGCAAATAGATGAATAATTACTTTAATAACCACAGTTGTATTGCATTTTATTTCTAACATAATGCCATTATTTAATACTTCATTGGAATGTGCACTTGGCAAAAAGAAGGACTGCTTTCACCTTTCTCCACAGTCTTTCAAAGCACAAGGCTACATCTGACATCAAAGGGCACTTAAAGAATGAAGAGGTAGGAAGGATAATTAGGTGCTGGCCAATGGTGCAAACAAAATTGCTATCTTTGATGTCATGTTTCATAAGGATGAAGGCCATCAAAGATGTAGTCCTAAAATTCATGGCCTACTTGAAGCTCACTTTCCCAAGAGCAAACCCAATTAACTTACTTTTAAGGACAACAAAAAAATGCTGAAGATTAAAAACTAAAGAAGATTATTTAAAAGCAGAGGGATATTGTCACTTTTGCAAAAGAAAGTTAAAGAGACAAAAATATTTTGACATGATTTATTAAGGGTCCAGAGATGTAAATGATTAACACAAAAAATGGATCATATGAAAGTCAAATCAATGGAGTACAAATTTTATAGTATCTAAGAAAAATCTTCAATAGCTAAGTAGTCCCCAATGTATTTCAGAGAAAGGGGATAAGTATTTACCAAACATTAATCCATTATAAAATCCAGAAACAACAAATGGAAGCAAAGTGTTTGAAAAGATTTTATATACCATTTGATCAGACACAATTAGATCACAAGATGGATTAGGGTGATTATGAATAAAGTGTCACACACAATTTGCTGGGGGGGATGTTATATAATAATGTGGATTCAATGCACTATTCTTATTGAAATGTCTTCCCTAATCAATGAGTAACATGAGACTGTGTCAATCAAACCTAATAAATCACACCTGTCCCAGGGAACTGTTGAACAAACCCCTCTCCCTGTCTATCCCAACACAAGACTTCCAATATAACATTTTACTAGATGAGCTGAAATCTAAGACAAGAGCAAATGCCATGTGATTCATTACTGGGGTTTCCATTATTCAGGAGTTTCAGGAAATGCTGAAGAACTGTTATGGGCCAGGCTATATGGGTAATGACCAAACAGACTCCGTTTTACCCTCAGACTCCATGTCATATAAGAAAGGCTTCTCCCATGGGAACACCCCACCTCTATACCTATCAATAGTTGCTTAGCATAGCATGTTTGGCAACACAAAATGGCAATTCTTATACAATGTAAAATTGTTCTCTTTTTGGTTCCCATTTTTTCTTGAACAATGTACCTTGTCAGAGAATGATTGTCTAGATGTTAGTAACCATTCTTTTTAAACTTGTACTCAACTAGGATAATTCTTAATCCACTTCCCTTCTGCTTATGATTATGGTAAGTCCTGTGGGAAATATCAAATGGTACACCCAGAATGAAAATATGAATATGGACATTGCATTGTCTCACTAATTACTCAATTCAGCTTCTGTACTCCTGCTTATTTGCTGCTACGTCAAACTGGATGTGGGTTTTGCCTTTAAATGTCTTACAATGCTCAGGCTCGGGGCTGTTCCTTGCAGAGATAGTTTTGGGTCCTGCAGAGAGCAGTCGCTGGCCAGCTAACGAAGACTGTCCAATTTGGACAAAACTGGGACTTGGTGTGTTTTCTGAGTGGTCTGCCCCATATGGAACAAGTAAGATTATGAGAAGCCCTGTCCTTGTAACTACAAGAGGAACAGCAGATGGTCAATGGATCCTGTTGGCACTGGTGGTCATCTGTACTGGTGAAATGAATCATTCCTGGCTCTTGTGATTGGAACCTTATAAACGTTCCATAAACAAAAGCACCAGAGGAGGCTAAGAGCAAAGAGATCCCCTTGTAACTTCTTAACAAAAATGTCACAGTACTGCAATACCAGCTCAGTATTTAAAAACAGTATCCCATCTCGCACAACCTTGCAAATCTGCAATTCACACGAAAACCTATATAGCCTGACTAGTATTGGTAGTGAGAAACTCATGAAAAAATAAATACAAAATGAAAGATTAAAGGGTTCTCTCTGAGGTTCAGTAAAGTGAACCCTTTTAATATTCAGTCTCAAAAAAAAAAGTACAGAAATAGGGATGGTCATTACTTCTAGTTAAACTAATTGTCTGGAAGATCAGATGTCAGGAAAAGCTCACAAGGGGGCAAAATTTTAAGAGATGAATACTCTAAGTAACAAATGAGAGTATGCAGCCTAGGATGTGAATAATATGAAGTACAAAATATGACTTAAAAATAAAAACACAAATAGAAAAATAATAAGGAAATATCAGGAAAAAAATTCTGGACTTAAAAATATCTTTAAATCTTCAGGTTACAATGATTCATGGGTGGCTAAAAAATATACCCAAGAAAAAAACCTCATGAAATCTCCAAACCCTGCATCTCTGAGACTAAAAGAAAATAACAAAACAAAACAAACAACAAAATAAAAAACCTTTCCATTTCCACAGAGAAAGAGCAGGCTATCTTTGAAGGAGATGAAACAGAATAGCATTATTCTTATTTGTAGCATAGACAGTGAAAACAATAGTTAGATTGTAAATTTATAAATTTTGAGGAAGAAAAGAGAGTCACAGGATAACATAAAATTAAGATTAACATAAAATAAGATTAACTTGAATAATAATATCATCAGGAGTTGTGAGGTAGGGGAGGTATCTTCCATAATGAGGTCTTGGAAATAAATGATTCTTATTATCTCAGTTTTGGACCAGGAGTACTGAATAGGTAAAATGTCCTGAGGTGAGAGGAATAACTTTACTTCGTTAAGGTATTATATAAAAGCCCTAAGACAGGAGCTGAGGTTTCAATACAATGGTGAAAGATAGGAATGTCCCCATTAGTTTAATAAAGAGCAGAGCGAAATTTTTCAGTAAGGAAGAAGGGCAGCAAAAGTAGAGGAATGAAATAGATGAGAATAAACCAAAATGCCAGCAAAGGTGAAAAGGTGAAAAACCACAAGATATAATGACTTCAGTGTATAAAACAAAAGGATGAAAATTAACCCAAATATACTGACATCATAATAAATATGAATAAGCTTAGTTTTTAATCAAACAAGGAAGTCCTGGATAGATTGGATTAAAGTAATAAAACTCAGCTATAGTCTATCAATATGAAAATCAGCAAGATGAAATGACAAGAGTGAAAAATAAACAAAAGAGCCAAGAAAAATTAGGGAAAATAATAATGAAGCACAAGTAGCAACAATCAGTATCAGAGAAGTTGAAATTCAAAAACAGGCACCTTAACTGAGTCAAAAATCAATATTATATGAGTATAAAAACTAAAATTCCTTAAGCATGTTTAAAATCTATACACTAAAAAGTACAGTAAATATAAACAGCAAAAAAAAAAAACTTCTCAGAACATAAGGGAATTTTTGTTCTTGATTTAATGAAGTAAATCAGTAAAAACAGAAATAGAGAACACAATCAAACTGCCTTAATAAGTGTATTTCCAATTCTGCACCAGATAAAACAGAGCATGCATGTTCTTTGGCTTCCATGGCCCATTTATCAAGGTGATCAAATACATGGTCTAAGCACACCATTATTTCAACTAGGTTCAACAGAGCTAGAGGTTTGTGCTGCTTATTTTGTGTTCTACTGTGTGCAATTCTAAAATTTCTATACTCCTAGCCTAGAAAGCCTTTAGGTAAACGTGGCTCCTGACTGATCACCAGAAAATGACACGTTGTGCTATTTATACAGAAGGATCAGTTTTTTTAGCTGTAGAATCTGTGACATGAAATTGACTATTTTAGAAATATGGAGTTTATAAAATTTCACACTAGTGTGTTTTTTTATCATGTATAGCTGTGTGATTCAAATGGTAGCCACTAAGCCACATGTGGCTTTCTCAATTTAAACTTAAATTTTAAATTACACGAAATAAATATTCAGTTCCTCGGTCACGCTAGCCACACATCAAATGCTCAGAAGCCACATGGTGGTTAGTGGCTACTGTATTGGACAGCATGAAGATTATTTCCATCAGTCCAGAAAGTTTTATTGACATACATTGAAGTAGTCATCTCCCAAGATCACAGAGAAATGGAGAACAAAACAGCATTCTGTAGTTTCAATGCTTTATGTTTAAAACTAGGTGGACTTGGAGAAAATGCAATAAAATTTAAGTACATTATGGAATTATGAGGTAGTTAAGATTAAAAAAAACAAAAAAAGAGTTTCACATTAGCATTTGCGATTCTGTTCTCTGAGAGAGTGGGATATGAATAAGGTTACCTTACTGGTGTTTGATTACAGAAAATTCTGGCCAATTTTTTAAGAAGCCAGGCACACTATTTACAAAAGGTAAATGTGCACGGCTCAGTTAGCCTCCAGTTAGCCTGCAGTGTTAGGTAGATGCTGGACTTTGCTGCCTGCTTCCCAAAATATATATTACTCATCCAAGGAAAGACATATAAAAGAATTTTGAGAATTGTAAAGGATTATTTAAATTTTAATTATTTATCAATAATAACTTTCAGAGACAGAACACCCTTAGAAATCATGAGACCTAATCACGCAGTTGGCAGATAAGGTAATAAAAATCCAGAAAGCTTCAGCTACGGGTTCTAAGTCAAAATGATGTGACATCATAGCTTAGGCCTCCTGACTTGTTCTCCCAAGTCCAGCACTGCCTGGAAATTGGAAGTCTACAACTGACAGATGCTAGGATGTCAAGAGCATTTCACTACAAAATAGACCTGCTGCGTTGGGATCCAGGAATATGGTCTAAGTCAGTATTTCCTAAAATATGGCTAGTGGAAGACCACAGAATACTAGGAATATTATATTAAAAAGGATTCTGTGGTCAAATATTTTAGAAAATAAAGTACAACAAAGAATTGGGGGGAGGAGGGGTATGTGTAAACCTATAGTACCTTCAGGGGCCCTTAACATACGATGTGCATTATTAGCTGCCAAGAGGAGACTCCAGTAGGCAGTATTCAAAATTTTTTTGCTCATAAAATATTTTTATTCAATAGCATTCCTAAAGACCAGTGTGGGATGAAACACCCTTTGGCAGACACTTATCTGACTTTATCAGCATGTGAGTCCCTTGTGGTCTCAAACGTGTGGCTGCTCTAAAGAGATCTGATGCAATAACACCTCTTGTGCAATCTGCTTTCCTCCAGATGAAACCCCCTCAACACCACAGAGGACATGAGAACCTTGTGACGTGCCTGAGGCACTCAAGCTTCCTAAAGTTCCCAAGCTGTTGCCTAAACCGCTAATAACTGAAAATACTAACAATTAATTATACTTTAGAAGCTTCTCTGTTTCCTTACATCATTTTACATATACTCTTTTAGGGCCTAAAATCTGACATCCACAATTGGCAATGGAAAGCATGTGGCTTCATATTCCTGAACGGGATTTTGTCAGTAACACTGGTCTCAGGTGACAGTGGCATGTGTAATGGGACAAAGTGGCAAATCAATCAATCAGTCAATCAATCTATCTACCTATAGTGATATTATACGTTGACTGTAAATAAATTATATATTTTTAAAATACTTTTTTAGTTATACATGGACACAATATCTTTATTTTGTTTATTTATTTTTATGTGGTGCTGAGAATTGAACCCAGTGCCTCACATGTGCGAGGTAAGTGCTCTGCCACTGAGCCACAACCCCAGCCCCACATTACATATTTTTTTTCTTTTCTAATCATCAGAAAAACACTATGAAATAGATACAAGTATTATGCCTGTTTCACAGATAAGGAAATTCAAGCACATTGAGATAGATAACTTGCCCAAGGTTACAAATGTAAATACTGGCCAAAATCTAAAAGTGGTGAGATTAGTAAAAAATGGATAATTCAACAAAACAGTCCTTAGCAAGAAAAACAAAGCAGGAGGCATCACAATACTAGACTTTAAGTTCTACTACAGAGCCACAGTAACAAATACAGCATGGAACTGTCACCAAACAGACCTGTAGATCAATGGTAACAGAAGAGAAGACACAGAGACAAATCCACATAAATAGTTATCTCATACTAGACAAAGGTGCCAAAAACATACATTGAAGAAAAGACAGCCTCTGCAACAAATGGTGCTGGGAAAACTGGAAATCCATATTTAGACAAATGAAATTTAACCTCTCTCTCTCACCCTGAATGAAACACAATCAAAATGGATAAAAGACTTAGGCACTAGAACAGAGACCCTGCACCTAACAGAAGAAAAAGTAGGCCCAAGTCTCTACCATGTCAGCTTAGGAACTGACTTCCTTAACAAGACTCTGAAAGCACAAGAAGAAAATCAGGAATCGATAACTGAACAGAAAGTGAGCACCAGCATACCTAGGTGCCCTTTAACAGATGAATGCATAAAGAAACTGTGGTATATATACACAATGGAATATTACTCAGCCTTAAAGAAGAATGAAATTATGTCATTTGCTAGTAAATGGATGGAACTGGAGAATATTATGCTAAGTGAAATAAGCAAATCCCAAAGAACCAAAGGCCAAATGTTTTCTGATATGTGGATTCACAATAGGGGAAGGGGAAGAATAGAGGTATTTCGGACTAGACAGAGGGGAGTGAAGGGAGCAGAAAGGACATAGGGGTAGGAATGATAGTAGAATGAATCAGACATTGTTACCCTATGTACATATATGATTACAGGACCGGTGCAACTCTACATATGCACAACCAGAAGAATGAGAAGTTATACTCCGTCTATGTACGATTTGTCAAAATGCATACTACTATCATAGTATAACTAATTAGAACAAATAAAAAAATAGTCATATATGGGAAGAGGATTAAGAACACATGCAAGATTGTGTCTTTATTCTTATTTCTTAATATGCTTTGGTCATGGAGTTAAAAATAAGGTTAATTATAGCTAAGTAATGATTTAATAATAAAGTACTAATATCATTAAAAATGGCTGACTCACAGAATGAGCATTAATGATAAAGAGATGAGGGAAGCTGTTAATGACCATGAGGGAGGTTTACTCCACATGATACTGAGATTTTCAAGCAGTTTTTCTGCTACTGGGAGTTTCAACAGATCAGGTGCCATCTTCTGTGTCTCTGAATAGAAGCACAGTGACTGAGATCAGGGGTGGCAGCCAGACAGCTCTGGACTCAAACCGAACTCTAGCTTCACCCACTACTTTCCTGTGATCTTGAGTAGTTTCCTTCACTCATTGTGGAAGCGGAGTACGGTGTAATAAGAACACTTCATGGCACATGATGGTGGATGTGTGCACGGGAAGAGATAAAAACCTCCAGTGCCCAGCACCGGGTCTGGCTCTTAATAAATGATCAACTCCTGGCTGCTATGCTATGTATGTGGCCATTACAAACTAACTTACAGAGCCCTCCAGTTGACACAACACCTTCCTGTGCTTTATTTCATTATGCCATTACAGGAACATTGCAAGATGAAGGACGAGGGAGGCAGGAAAGTCTACGTAAACATCACGGTGGCTTTGATCCTACTCATAATATATGGATAAAATTTTCTTGGATGTGAAAGCTGGAAGAAACCACTTAAATGAATAGTAGGATCCTTCCAAGAAATAATATACTTCCTTATGGAGTTATTTTCTCTATTATTCAGGCTCCCTCTTTCCCAAAGATCTGTTTGGAATCAAAGCCAGGTTTCACAGCCTGAAAATTAATACTATGCAGCCAGAAATAAATTATTTTGCAAAGAGAAATACCAGACCCACATAATTTTTACTCAGGGAAAAAAAAAAAAAAACTCCCTTTTTACCTTGCCAGAAAGTACAATGAACAAATATAAAAGCACAGCACTTATCCATTTCTGTGGTCTGTAAAAGAGAGCACCTCTTTTGATTCATGATTTAAGTCTCCCTTCCAGCAGTACCGCTCTGTCCTGACAGCAAAAGCATCGCCGTCGGTTTCTGATTGGCTGTGATGTTATCTGGTTTTCAGATCATCTACCTGCAGCTTCCATCTCCTTGGCAGGAGACTCTGCCTCGCGCCACCAAGAGCAGGCCCCTCGTAGGAAGGAATTCAGGGTGCAGAAGACAGCGATTGTCCAGGTCTGAGCTTATGGGCGAGGCTCTCACTGCCTACAGATGAGCATCAGGGGAAACCTGGCTGCGTCCACGTGTTTCCAGACTTCCCTGATGTCCCAGATACACACAAACAGCCTGAGAGTCAACCAACATTTTAAAATTTCTAACCAGATGTTTACTAGGTTGAGTACATGTCTCTGCTTGACCACAGAAATTGGAGGAGTGTGATTCTTACTATTTTATAGTATCACCCTATGTCCTTAATTAGTAAAAGAAACAAAACTTTAAAATTTCTACTAAAAAAAAAAAATGCCTTCCTTAAATTTCTGTCAGTATACTCACACATCCAATGTGGACACTTTTTATCTAAGGGTAGTCCCGATCATGTTTTTACTCAGTAAGCAAGTTTTTCCAATTCCCAGGTAACTGCAGACAGGTTATGTCAATATAGAGAAAGGAAACAGTAAATCCTATAGGGTGGATTTCCTTCATACATTTTAGGGGTAAACTCAAAAAGTTATGTACCAAAAAAGGCTCTATTTTAATTGCTGGAAAGTTTGAGTATTTGAGCCTCCCAAAATTATTCTAACTTCCCCCCCCCCCAATATAGTGTCATTCTAAAGCTGGACTCCTCACAAAAATGGATTTATAAAGCTCATGGAAGTCATACTCAAAATATATCATGGAGTATGTAGAGAAAATGTAGATATACTTGGTCTGTTCTGCATCCAAACCTCCTTCCTATTTGAGGGAAATTTCCATTGTGTGAGTTTCAGCGGGAGGAATTCATCAAAGACACACATTTGGAAATTTTCCCCAGCACTAAAGATAATGGAGGAAGCAAAGGACAAACAGGGGACTAACCAGAGGAACCTCAGCCTATTTTCTGTTGGCAGTGTCTCTCACGTATTCTCAAAGTTCGTCTATAGACTGAGTGAAGATCCTACAGTCTACACAATACCTTTTCTTTTTTAAAAAATTTTGTTTTAATTAGTTACACATGACAGTGCAATGACCTTGACATATCATACATTTGAATCAGATGGGAAATAATATCTCATTTTTCTGAGAGTACAGGTTGCAGAATCACATTGGTCATGCATTCACATATATACACACAGTAATAATAATGTCTGCTTCATTCTACTGTCCTTTCTATCTCCCCAAACCCTCCCCTCCCCTCCCATCACTTCTCTCTACCTAATCTAGGGTAATGCTATTCTTTTTTTACCCCTCACATCTTCATACATCTATTTTGTATAACAATGAGGGTCTCCTTCCACCTTCCATGCAATTCCCTTTCTCCCTCCCTTTCCCTTCCACCGCTCTTCTCTATGTAGAGGTAATCTTCTTCCCATGCTCTTCCTCTCAATACCTTTTCATCACATTCTTTTTGTTACTATTTTTTAGTTCAATGAGCCAGATTTGGTTTCTGCTTGCTTGGCAACATGGATCCCTAATTGAAGCAGGTAGTACCCTATTCACAATGGATATATATTTTTTTAAAGTTTGAAGTGTTAGTTATAACTTAAGGATTCTACATAATTTTTTTCATTTGTATGCTTTGCAGGTAGGGGGTGAAGTTCTTGGGCAATGATTACTCTTTGCATGTGTATTTAGATTAAAATTTTACAGCATTGATTACATGAATAGTTTTCTCCCCTACAGTCTCGATTTTTTAATCTCTCCCTTGTCACCTGCAATATTGAGGTGTTTAAATAAGGCTTAACCCTAGCCAGGTATGGTGGCGCACACCTGTAACCCCAGCAGCTCAGGAAGCTGAGAAGGAGAATTGTGAGTTTAAAGCCAACCTCAGCAAAAGTGAGGTGCTAAGCAACTCAGTGAGACCCTGTCTCTAAATAAAATACAAAACAGGGCTGGGGATGTGGCTCAGTGGTCAAGTGCCCCTGAGTCCAATCCCCAGTACCACCCCTCCCAAAAAAAATCTCATTTTAACCCTTACAATGGTATGCATATTTGTTTTAGCTAAGACTCTTGGTAATAATTATAAGGCGAAATACTGCTCTCATCCCCTTTAAACTTACTAGCCAGGATGAGACCAGCCATCACATTTCCAAAAGATAAAAATAAAGAATTTGATGGGCTCCACTGATTTTGGGTTATGAATAAAAAGTACTTCATAAGAGGTGACATCCAAAAAAGTCGCAGAGAGAATGCATACTAGCTGAAAATGAGAGACAGCCCTTTGGAAAACCACCTGAGGTTGGCTGACTTCCTAAGTTATCTTGGAACAGGCTCACAGTCCGAAAGCAGTCTGTTACATTTGGGGCAGCAGACTCAAGAAAGCTTAAGGTCTGCCCATTTTTTAATTCTGAATTTCCACTAAGTCTATGTTAAAACTTTAATGAAATATTCAGGACAGGTAAGTCTGCGGGATACATAAAATGTAATATCGCTGAATCTATAAACATACCCCAAGCATTAAAAAATGGGTTGTCTTAGGGGGAAATGTCAGGGAATTTTAATATTTCATAGGAAGTGATGGTTCTTAAAACATCTTAAGCGATAATAGCTGGAAAAATTTTAAAGTATGTAGTAATTCTTTTCAAAAACATAATCTTCTTTTATAGAGTAGACAAATCTGGTTGCCAGTAGAGGCTACTTAACAGCATTTCAATTCTGCAATCATGTCTGACTTGAGTGCTATGATGTAACATTTTCCACCACATATGTGATGGAAGCCTGTGATGGATTGGGCTGTCTAACACACTTCCATAAACGAAATTACATATGGAATGGGCAAAGGGCAGGGAAGGCAGAAAAAGTAATTGTTTAGTGTAGAAGTCCATTCGATTTTTTACATTTTTATTTTTACAGATTTTTTTCACACTCTTGTATTATTCATACTTGAGTGCATTTATTCTCATTCATATTCCTTTTTTCATATCTCTTTCAATCTTAACATTGAAGGGCTGAGGCTCCAGCCCAGCATTAGAGTGCTTGCCTAGCATGTGTGAGGCGCTGCAGTGGACAGCCAGCACTGCACCAACAAACAAAAAAGGAACAGATTAAATATGCCATAAATTCTTAATAGTGGCTACCTCGGGTATAGGAGGGGAAAGGAGGAATGAAAGGAATGTGAGAATTTTTATTTTATCTGTAAAGCTTTATTTCTTCTAAAAGGGGGAAGAAGACCAGAAGTGATCTGAAAGATTTCTTAAAATGTCCTTTGTTGTATGCCAGATTTTTAAAGTTATCCCAAAGCATTATCCTTAAGACTACTTTCTTAATCAAGAACAGAACCTTCCTAAATAACTCATCAGGAAAAATTCTGCCTGATTTTCCAGGAGCAAATCAAACTTATCGTTTAAGCATGGGATTTATTTGGAGGCATTTCTCAGCGTTTGACTGCAAGAGATTAGACATATCTCACTAATGCCCATATATAAAAAGAACTTGTGGTAGGTGTGGTAGCGCACATCTGTAATCCCAGTGGCTCAGGAGGCCGAAGCAGGAGGATCACAGGTTTAAGGTCAGCTTTAGCAACTTAGCCGAGGCCCTAAGCAGCTTAGCAAAATCCTGTCTCAAAATAAAATATAAAAAAAGGCTGGGGATGTGGCTCAGTGGTTAAGTGCCCCTGGGTTCAATCACTGGTACCAAACAAACAAACAAACATAAAGAACTTGATGTGTTAATGTCATGTTATCTGCTCTATATTCTTTTTTTATTTGTTCTTTTTAGTATACATGACAGTAGACTGTATTTTGACATACTATACATACATGGAGCATAACTTCCCATTCTTGTGGTTGTATGTGATGTGGAGTTATGCTGGTCCTGTATTCATATATAAACACAGAAAAGTAATGTCCAATTCATCCTACCTTCTTTCCTATTCCCATTCCCCCTCCCTTCCCTTCATTCCCCTTTGTCTAATCTGCTGAACTTCTATTCTTCCCTCCCCCACCCCCTTGTTGTATGTTAGCATCTGCATATTAGAGAACATTTGAACTTTGGTTTGGGGAGATTGGCTTATTTCACTTAGCACTATTGTCTCCACATCCTTCCTTTTACCAACAAAATTCATAAGTCATTCTTTTTATGCGTGAATAATATTCCTTTGTGTATATACACCATAATTTCTTTATCTATTCATCTGTTGAAGGGCACTTAGGTTGGTGCCATAACTTACCCTACTGTGAACTGAGCTGCTATAAACATTGATATATCTTCCCTGTATTCTCTTACCCAACAATTTTAATCTTTAGACTTCTTTCTTTCATAGAAAATGCAAACACAGAAGAAACAAAATACAGTTGTTTTTATAAACCTAGTAGAAGGCATGTGCTGAGATTGAGTTTTCCTTCCTGAGTAACTATGATATCCAATGCTCCCCTACTAATTCATACTGGATACTTTCTTATATAGGGTTAACTGCAATTAACCTTTGTTAGTAAGAAAATGAACCACAGAAAATTTGTGGCTGGTTGTTACATGCTGACTAATACAAAGTTTTAGATTAAACAGAATCTTCAGAGCACAATTTCCTGTACAATAATTTGAAATACCTTTAAGTCACTATCTCAGAAACCTCTTTTTTTCTTTCAGAGAATTTATCAGAGTAAAAAGTTTTAAATGCACTTATTTTAAATTTTTCCAAATGGATTGCTAATACCATACATAAAAGACTGTAAATATCTTGGGTCCAATGGTTTCCCTAGTACCCAGCATAGTAACCAGCAGATGACAGATTCTTTTTTTTTTTTTAACACTATTAGTTGTAGATGGCACAATACCTTTATTTTATTTATATAATTATTTACATTCTTGTGGTTCTGAGGCTTGAACCCAGTGCCTCACACATGCTACGCAAGTGTTCTACCACTAAGCTACAACCACAGCCCCAGATGATGGATTCTTAGTAAACATTTGCAAAATTAACAAATGTGTCACTTCAGTTTAATGTTAAATGCCTTATAAATCTTTACACATAGTCAAATATGCTTAGGCAAAGAAATTCCAATGACAACAAAGTATAAAAATGCACAATAACTTCACACAACACATGTAAAAGTTTCACATTGGAACGTCCATATGATATATAAATTATGGATTTTTATACCCGGGATATAACCACTTCAATTTAGAGAACACTGTGAGAGCAGATTTCTTGATTTATCATAAAAAATAATTTTAGATAAACTCAGACAGTTCATGTAAACACTGTAGACTTTAAGTTACCCAACATTAAAGAAACAGGAGTTGTACAAATGATATTTTATTGAAGTTGTAAAGAATACATATTCTAAGTGAGGATCCTTACTTTCCTGCTGGTGATTTAATAAACGTTTCAGTCATATTTATGACTATTTCATTTCCCACATTTATTTTGTTGCCAGGATAAAACCTTAGGAGTTCATGCTTCAATAAGTCCAGACTCAAGAATCTTCTACACAAATGAATTTTAAGTTGGCATTCACTAAAGCCCTAAATTTTCTGGCTCAGCTGTCAGGGTGTAGAAACTGAGGCTTGCTCTATACTAAAGGTCTCTGTCAGGAGCCACACCTTTGCCAATGAATATATCTATTGACTATGGACTGGTGGTGAGTTTTCCTCTCTTATGTATTTGAGTTTTATATTTTTATGTTCTCTCATTTAAGATATTTTCTTTTTATTCTATTTAGAAATTATCATATATTCAAGCAATGAATGCTTCTAAATTAAGTTAAAAACTCTGGTTTTCTGATTAATATGATTGTATACATAACATGAATTCCTGAAGGAATTCGTTATTCTATAAAAATAAAAAAGAGTAAAATTATTTTACCTTACAATAGCAAAATATTAACAAGCAATCACAAAGTACTTACATATACTGGGCACTGTTTTATCTGCTTTGTGAAAAATAACTTATTTACCCTTATGGTGAGGAAGGTATAATTATGGTCAATGGGTGCAGAAGAAGACAGTGTAAAATGAACCAAGATAATAATATAATAATAGACTCCAATTTGTCTCTCAAAATTGCACAACTTTTTCTCTTAAGTGAAGACTGGTGTGGGGGGGTCAATGTTCCACCTTCATAATTAAAAATGATTTAGGTGCCAGGAAGTGTAAACATCAACATTAATGTCCACATGAAATATAAAGTACAAACAATTATGCACGTGTGTTCACATGGATCTGTGTTCCTAGGGAATACACTTCATATATCAATGTACTCACTGATATCCAGGTATATGGTCATTTTAAATTTTTAAAATTTTGAATAAGAAAAATATTGAGACTAACACTGTGTCTGGCACATAGTATAAGTTCAACAAAATTTTATTGTTGAAAAATAAGTGCAAAATAAATTATTTTTTTATTTTTGCTAGTGGTAATAAATACATGGACAATAAAGAGCAAAATTTCTACTTTACTGATTGCTGGTTTCTATGAAGATTATACAGGCTACTCATCAATTTCTTTTTTTTAATTTTTTTTTTAAAGAGAGGGAGAGGAGAGAGAGAGAATTTCAATATTTATTTTTCAGTTTTTGGCAGACACAACATCTTTGTTTGTTTGTGGTGCTGAGGATCGAACCCGGGCTGCACGCATGCCAGGTAAGCTTGAGCCACATCCCCAGCCCCATACTCATCAATTTCTTAACCACTAGTGATGCAGAAATCTTGAAATGCGTTTTTTTTTTCCTTTCAAGTACAGAATGCTTCTGAGTTTGTTCTGATCTAATTTCACAATTGTTATCTAAGCCAAATCTCATAAAAACCTTCATCACATGTCATTTCTTCAAATACCTGAGGCCAGCACCTCAGTTTCAGAGAAAACAGAAACACAAGGTGAGCAAAGATAATTTTGTATTACAGATCTTGAAAACAGAAGGAAAAAATAATTTTCAGAAAGAGGCATGAACTTCTTTTATGAATTAAGATTGAGTACAGACAGACTGTACAAGTTTTAAAACTGTCCTTTAAAACTTTGAATAACCTTTGAAAAGGACAGTAAGTCATTTACTTTCCAAAGGATAACTGAAATTTTCTTGATAAGACATTTAATTTTTCTGCAATGCAATCAAGTGTTCTTAAAACCCTGTAAACTATTCTCCAGGCACTGATAGACCTTGAGATTCTGCAATTTACTGAGAACTAAAGCAGGTTATTGGCAAAGGCACCTCTGGCATGTTTCCTTGCAGAATGGGGTGGTTACAGAGCACAGGGAGTAATTGCATTTCATCCGCACAGGAACTAGAAGCAACCAAAGACCGCCAGGGCTACCCCGTCATTAATGCTACCACAGCCCAGTACAAGCCAGGAGCCCGACGGCTTTGGCACAATGCTATCATTTACTGGATAGACAATCCTTTTTACTCTTTAATAACATTAAGCTTATTCTTCCATAGCTGCTCCAAGGTCGGAAGAGGGCACTCTCTAATGTAAAGCATAGGGAGAAAAATAAAACAAAAGCAATCGCAGCTAACCAAGAAAAAGCCCACCCTGATGAAGAAAGGAAAAATGCCACCAAATTTAAAAGTGCAAAACCAGTCATATTTTTAACCAAAACCAAAAATATTTAAATATTTATATTATATAGAGGGAATTAATGAGAGATTTTTTTAAAGTTGCTTTTTTGAGCTATTTTCTCTTTCACAACTCCCTCTAATTAATAGCATAATCATTTTTTTGTGATTTTGATTGATGACCTACAAGTTCTCTTCAATTTATTACACTATAATCTGAAAAGTTTCTCTTCTTCTAGAATCAAAAGATATTGAGATTCATGCCTTAAAAACTTATGTTTTCCCTCCATCTCACTAAGTTAGAAATGTTCAGATTTAGCTGCATTCATTTAGTGAAAGCAATGTTAATGTATGATGTTCATTCTGTTGGCTTTCTCCTTGAAAAAATACTTTTGTTGGCTTCCTCTCAGTAGATCTGGTAAACTCCTCATTTCTTCCCTGATATAGAATACCCTCCTTGAGTAAATGTACCCCCTACGTTTCTAACCTTAGACCCTAAGTGTGGCCAACGAGCATCAGGAAAGTTGTGGAGTGTCAGTGGCACAGTGCCTGACAAGTGATCACCCAGCATCCCTAAAATATTGCTTGCACAATGACTGTTTACTGTTAAAAGACATGTTAAGAGCTGAGCATGGTGGCACATGCCTATAATCCCAGTGGCTCAGGAGGCTGAGGCAGGAGGATCGTGAGTTCAAAGTCAGCCTCAGCAAAAGTGAGGTGCTAAGCAACTCAGTGAGACCCTGTCTCTAATAAAATACAGAATAAGGTTGGGGGTGTGGCTCAGTGACTGAGTGCCCCTGAGTTCAATCCCTGCTACCCAGCCTTCCCACCCCCCAAAAAGACATGAAGAAACAGGAAAGTGTGACCACAGCACACAGGAGAAAAGGCAAGCAATAGATATGGCTTGGGTGGCAACACAGAGGACCAGACTTAACAGACACACACTTTTTTTGTTGTTGTTCTTATTAGTTATACATGATAGTAGAATGCATTTTGATATATTATACTTATATGGAGTATAACTTCTCATTCTTCTAGTTGTACATGATGCAGAATTACATTGGTCGTGTAATCATATATGCACATTGGAAAGTAATTAATGTCTGATTCATTCTACTACCTTTCTTATTCCCATTCCCCCTCCCTTCCCTTCATTTCCCTTTGACAGACACAGACTTCACAGCAGCCTCATGAATACATACCAAACTAAAGGAAATTTGCTGAGAAAGCAAGTATGTGACAATGTTTAATCAAAGTGAGGATACTATCAATAATTATAAGAAATTATTTCTTAAAAAGTAGAAATTCTGTTGTTCAATTCTCTCCCTTTTTTCCCCTCCCCCTTGCCCCTCATAACCTCTTATAATTTTGTGTATCATTGAAGGTCTCCTACCATTTCCATATGCTTTCCCTTCTCTCTCCCTTTCTCTCCCCCCATTCGTCTTTGTTTACTGTTAGTCTATCCTAGTAAGAATGTCAAAAAACAAGAAAGAAACTTTACAGCGGCTACAGGAAAATAATTCCTCACATACATAAGAACCTCAATACATTTAGCAGCTGACTTATTAGAAAATCTGAGAACAGAAGACCTTAAGACAGTGAAAATAAATAAACAACAACAAAACCCAAGCTAAACCCAAAGCAAGTAGGAATAAGGAAATAAAGAAGATTGGAGCAGAAATTAGTGAATCAATAAATAGAAAAATAAGACAAAAAACAGCGAAACCAAAGTTAGTTTTTTGACAGATAAAAACTGGCAAACCTTTAGGGGAACTGACCAAGACAGAGAGAGCACTCAACTTGCTGACATCGGAAGTGAAAGAGGGGATGTCATTACTGATTTTGTTGAAATAAAAATGATCATAAGTAACTATGAACATGAACAACAGCACAGCAATAAGTTAGAGGAAAGGACAAATTTTAGAAAGATTCAAAGTAACCAAACTGGCTCTGTAGTAATTAGAAAATCAGATGGAAATAAGTAAAGACATTGACTTAGGAATCCAAAAACTGTCCAAAAAGACAGACCCAAGCCCAGATGGCTTCACTGGTGAATTTAATCAAACATTTAAATAAGAATCAATACCAATTTTGAACAAACTTTTACAAAAATTATGAGTAAGAAATACTTTTCCAATCATTCTATGAGGTAACAATTACATTAATACCAATACAGACCAAGATGTTACAAGGAAAGAAAACTACAGATGGACATTCCTTGTAAATATATATGTAAAATTTCTCAACAAGATATGGCAAACCAAATCAAGTAACATTTACAAAAGATTATATGTCATGACCAAATGGGGTTAATACAAGGAATCTAATGTTGACCCATCATGTGGAAATCAATTAATATAATACACCATATCAATAACAGAGAAAAAATTATATGATCATCTCGATAGACAAAGAAAAAACATTTAACAAAATCCAACACCTTTCATAGTAAAAATATTTTAAAGCTAGGAATAGAAAGAAATTTCCTCAACTTGATGAAGGACATTTCCAAAAACGAAATCACACAGAAAATATCATAGATAATGGTGAAAGATTGGATCCTTTCTCCCTAAGATCAGGAAAAGGAGAACATATCTATTCTTGCCATTTTTTATTCAACATTATCATGGAGGCTTTTTAAGTAGAAGAATGATGCAAAAAAAGGGAACACATTCATACTAGAATAAAAGAAATAAAACTATGTAGATGACCTGATTTTATATGCATAGAGAGATAGATATCCTTGGACTTCTATGAATTAATACACATAATATGTGTCTATGCCCTAGAAATAAATGACTAAAGATTAAATTCAGAACACAATTCTATTTACCACAGTATGAAAAAGAGTAAAATATTCAGAAATACTTTGACAAAAGAAGTACAAAATGTATACTTTGAAGTGTACAAATCACCGCTGAAAAGAATGTAAATGTAAATAAATGAGAAGACAGTCACTGAAAGAAAGAAACAGAAAAAGCACAGATGAAACAGTCACTTAAGACCATGGAGTATTCTTTCCACAAATGCGAGTGAGTGGGGAAGGAGGACTCTTGCTCTAGGTATGCTGACTGCCAAATGGATGCTCAGGAGTTCCAGGACAGCTTAATGATCCATCAACACCTGGAATGCCAAGCACTACTCCTCCATATGTGCCATATGTGCACCATGGATGACTTAACACACGATAACGTGGAACTGTGAATGAGTGCACTCAAGAAACCCCAGATCCTCAGAGATTTGTGGACCACACTTCCCTGGACTACTATGAATTAATTGCCAGCTCAGTTTCCTAGACCTGGTCTGGTAGTCCCCATCAGTTTAATTCCAAATGAATGAGGGGTGAAATGACAGGGACCACAGTCCATTCTGAACGTCTACACAGCATTTAGATAATTACAAAGTGGAATTTGCTTTAGTGTCATTCTAGCAGACAACAGTGTAGTGTGACCCGTCCAGAACAAATTGATAAAACCAAGAGGTTACTGCTGTCTCAGGGCAGGGATGAATCATAATGCAGTCATCTCAGTTTCTGTTCATTATGACAAATTTTGAGCAGTACAGTGTCCAAAAAAAAATTCTTTTATTTCAGACTGGTGTCTTTGGGCTAAAGAGAGGGTTGGATCCATATTTCAAAATTCTTTGCAGTAATTAACAATCTCCAAATAGCATTTAATTGAATCATGGGATGAACTTACTTCATAATTTTAGTAATTAAATGATAAATAATTTATTAGGCAATTATATCATGAAAGGCACCAGAGTCTTTATGTTACGGTATACATTGTGAAATAACTTCCAACGTAGAGCCCCTTATCCTTGGGCTGACCTTCCCTTCTCTGGCACCCATCTGGCACTAAGAAGATGAAAAGAAGGAGAGAAGGGAGAAGAGGGAATCGGGAAGGAGGAGGAGGAGGAGGAGGAGAAAGAGAGGGAGGGAGGGAGGAAGAAGGGAGGGACAGAGGGAGAAAGGAAGAGAAAAAGAGGGAGGCAGGCAGCCCCTTTGTGCTGAGGGACACTATGGGAAGTCAGAGGGAAGTAAAATAGGCCTGGCACAGATACTTTAGTGTGGATGCAGAGGGTAGGGCTTATCTGCCTCCCAAGGGGTCTCTGAAAAGCATCACCTCACAAACTCAAACCAATATGGAGGTAACTCCATCAAAGGGATTCTTGCATCGCTCACAGGGACCTGGAAGTTACTGGAGAGTCTGGTTAGGACTGTTATCAAATCCTATATATTCTCTTCATCATATTAATTTAAAAAAAAGTAAAGAACCTCTTAAATATCTTAACAAAGAGTGACACTTTTAACTAACGAACAGAAGACTTTTCACTGGGATTCCCCCAAGTAACTCCCTTACTCTCTCAACTCCTCCATTATGAGCTCAGCTGTTCTATGTTACCCTGTCCTGGCTCTAGGATTTTCCCTCAAGTGCTATGTGTCTGAAAAATGATGCTTGGTGTTCCCCAGCACCAGCCATGCCCTCCAAACTGTCCTTTTTTCCAATTGTTCTTCAGACACCATCTCTACCTGACTCAACCACAGGAAGGATCAAAATCCTCTACCCTCACTCAAACCACACTTATTTAATTTTGCAAAGTCATAAACAATGAGAAATACATAATTCTATAGTAAGAAATAAATAATAAAACCAAAAATTATCTTTAAAAAGAGAAAGTATGGCTGGATATGGTGGCACACATCTGTAATCCCAGCAGCTCTGGAGACAAGAGCGGGAGGATCATAATTCAAAGCCAGCCTCACGACTTAGAAGATCCTAAGTAACTTAGCAAGACATTCTCTCAAAATACAAAATAAAAAGGGCTAGGCATGTGGCTCAGTGGTTAAGCGGCCCTGGGTTCAATTCCCAGTACCAAAAGAAAAAGAAAAGTAAAGTATTACAAAGTATAATATGAAAACTACAAGTCTGAAATGGTATATTCCTTTAATATATCTTACTACAATGTACACACTACAATCTTAGACTACTCTACAAATCTATAATGAAATTACTGAAGAAGATATGGGGCTTAATTTTAGCAAGATATGATGTCATAAATTTTCTTCAAACAAGCAGGATTCCCCTTTTTAAAAACTAGATAAAATTTTCCACTTTCTACATAAGATTTATAAAGCATATTTGGATGATTTCTTATTTTACCACCACATAGTAACCAAGCCAGGATTGGAAGCCATCATAAACATTGTTGGCTCAATTTTGAGTATGTACTCCTCCTGATTGAGGTCATTGAAATTTAAAAATAGGAGATAGGGAGAAAACTTTAAGACAAAGAAGACTTTTTTCAAATCCAATTTTGTCATACCAGAGGGAAGCAAAAACTATTCTAATAGCAGAATTTTAAGACATTATCAATCTATTCAAGATAATCCAGGAGTAAATTTTATCCAGTGTGATTCCATTTGGGGATCTAATGAGAAAATTGATTCTTAGATAAAGTCTTGGAGATATTTTTATAAATGATGTCTTAAACTTACCCAATTATAAGAACATCCTGGGATATTTTGGAAGGACCTCATGCTAGGCCAGTATTTTACAAACTTACTTAACTTTATAGTGAAAATTACTTAAAAGGCTTTAAAAGTGCTGATGGGTGGGTAGGCTTAGGTCCCAGTGCTCCAGAAATTCTTATGATTGGTCTGGAATGTACACTGAGCTTTACGGGGTTTTTTTGTTGTTGTTGTTTTGTTTTTTTAAATCTCCCTGGTGGTGATCACATGTAACCAAGGTTGGAAAATCATTGCATTTGAGCACTCGATCTCTAGGACTCAGGCATAGGAATCAATGTTTTTTTTACCAAAAAGAAAGAAAGATAGAAATTATGACTCTTATGACCAAGAAAGATGAATAACCACTCACATAGCCCAAGGTCTTCATTTTTAAGGCAAAAAATTACTTAAGAGTTGACTTGCTCAGGAACATAGTAATCTGTTAAATTCTAATTAAAGTCCCTTCTATGACATTCAGAACTTAATTTTTTTAAAAAAGATGAAAACAATCTTGTTCAAGATTGGAATGTGCCTTGCATGCTATTTCTAAATCAGATGAAGACATTCACAAACATGCAGCTTTGCCCATATGGAAGAAGTTTGCATGCATTAAACCATGACATTAAGTATGGTCATGGGAAACATAATTTTTAATCCACAGAACATGAGGCACCCATAGAATTAGTGTATCTTGGTTCAATGATGTGCACTTAATAAACTACCATAATCTTATTTGTAAATATCAGCTATAGGATCACAAATTATATCATACTCTATTAGAAGTAATTTCACCTGGATTTCTGTGTGACTTTATAGATAATTATCCAAGTCAAAAATTTCAAATGTAATATTGAGTTCCTGGAGAATGCAATAAATAGAAACTATATCACAGACTTTTCCATTCTCACAGTTAAGAGGAACACACCAGTAACAACAAGCTAAAAATGACAAAATATTTACTGTCAGCACCTACAGAAGGAAACATAGTACTTTCATAACAGTTGAAAAACAGTAGCCACGGAATGAACAGAATACAGCATCACAAACCCTCAAATCATACAGGAAATGAATGAATTATTCAGAATCCTGAGAAATCTCATTAATCCTCCCTGCAAAGCTGAGTTTGACTTTAGCTTATGAAATGAGGAAAGTCTTGTGGTGAACAAGTCCCTGCCTACCAACACAGCATCTCATCAGAAGCAAAACCCCAGAAAATCCCCGCCATTGTGATCTCTACCAGATGGAGGAAGTCAGACAGTGAAGACAGACCGATCATCACCACAGAGGGTCAGTTATCCCCAGCATTAAACAGAAGAGGACAAACAAGGAACATAAGGAAAAAGTATTCTTAGGGAGCAGGAAGCTGGGCTGAAGCCCCTTAAAACCACAATGGGGAAGAGGCACTCATCCTGGGGGATGATGGGGCAAATGGGAAAAACTAAACAGGCACCATTTTCTGACAACAGAGCTGTTACCACTGCACCTTAAAATGGGAGGAATCATCAAAATTCACGAATCTTTTCATTGAAAAGAGAATATCTCCAAGATGGAATCATCCTCCCATAGGGAAGGCAAAAGACAGGAAGTTCAAAGCTTAGTTTCCATCATGAATGCTGCCCAAACCTTAGTTGAGGTGTGTCATGCCTTTTGCAAACTCAGAATATGAACTATCTGAAATATCTGGGTCTCAAACAGGAGCTAGGAAGGAAAATGATGCTTAGGCAAAATCTGAATGGAGAAAGAGAGATTCAACTACACTCATTAGTGCAAATAGAAGTGTGGGACAGGGCTGCCTATTTAAAGCAAGCAGAAGTCAAAGAGGACTGAAATAGGAACTATGTAACATAATGATGTAACTGCTTTATCCTAAGAAACAAAATCCACCATAAAGAAAAAAAAGAAAACATAATCAGGAAACAAAGGAAATGCACCATTTTTTTTTTACATCACAGAAGTATTTACTGAGAACTACATAAGAAAATTAATTTACAGTAAAAGGGTTCAACAAAACCACAGTGAAAAAACAAAGGAGTGAAATAAAATAGAAACTTTTAAATTAAGGAAAAAAACTGAAAACAAAACAAAACACCTCTCATAATTATAAAATCAGTACATGAATTAGGAAAACACAAGAGAACAGACATACCTAAGAAAGAATTACTGACAAAGATCAAAACAATTATAGAGAAGATATCAAATAAATCTAATAACAACAACAACAAAAGTCAAGGTACTTGATATGGAGGACCTATATAGAAAGCGAAAAAAGTGCTCAATAATAGAATAGAAGAAAACATCTGTAAGTTTAGAAAGAAAACTATCATTTTAGATAAAATGATGACATCATTTTCAATAAAACGTGTAATGAAAAAATGATTTACATAATTATCAAGTTAAAATTGTTCAGGCACCCAGGAAAATTGACTTGAGAGAACTAAAAATAAGTATAAATTCAGACTTCATAGCATAAAATATCAAGAAATAATTGGATTATACCAATCATGGAAATATGAATGGGAAAAAATATAAATCCACTAAACTAAACCTATCTAACTTGGAATTCATGTATGTCAAAATTCTCCACAATAAGAAAGTACTCACAAGCAAATCCTAGAAAATCTACTTGATGATAGAATCTAATCAACCAAGGATATGGGTGGAAAAAAAAAAGCAATAATAATGAATAAAATACTTAACTCCCCTCACGATGGTGAGGTAACAGAAATTGCCTACTCGTGTGTTGATAAATCAAGAAATAGTGTGGCCTACGTATATTCATTAGATCTTACAGTTTTAAATCAAAATAATAAGCTTAGGAAGAAGTTTGTGTAATATTGAAAGTGAGTCTAAAATAAAATATTTTTACAAATTTGCACTAATTTTATAAAGACAGAAGCTCCCAGTAAAGAAAAATATTTGGTCAGAAAATTTCACTTTCCTAACTGATGTAACACTTTGTTCAACATATTTTTAGTTTTTGGCTCTTCAAGAGCAAGTGCCTGGTATGACAGGAACTAATAAAAATATATTCCTATGATTTTTCTAGTCATCTTTCCTGGCTCCCTGGCCATCTGTCCCTTGACAAACTTTCACTGATTACACAGACAATGAACAGTGACATTGCTTTCTCAAGTCCCCAAATAAAAGTTCCCCAAAGAATGGGCCCAATGAATCAGGAAATTGCTTTTCCCTAGTTGCAAGTGAATATGGATCAAATTCGAGCACATCAAGAAAGCATAAAGGAGTACTGTATTTTTCTAGGGAAGAACTGATTGTATTATATTTATTATAATATTAATATACTTCTTCAGAGATTTATAATTTCCATTCCCCTAAGACTCTTCCACTTCACCTACCACACATTAAATATTTCTTCCAGGGAGTTAAGCACTGGAATTCGTTTCATATTAGTGTGCAGCCATCAACTATTTCTATCAATGTTAGATTCAGATAATATACATGCATTATTATTATTATTACTATTATTAGGCACTGGGGATTGAAATCAGGGGCACTTTACCACCAAGTCACATCCACAGTCCTTTTAATTTTTTACTTTGAGAAACAGTCTTGCTAAGTTGCTTAGGGCCTCACTAAATTGCTGAGGATAGCCTCCAACTTGTGATTCTCCTGCTTCAGCCTCCTCAGTCTCTGGGATTACTCGTGTGCATTACCCTGCTTAGCCAGCATGCAATGTTTGTTTTTGTTGTTGTTGTTGTTGTTGATGTTGTTTTGTTTTCTTGAACAGATAAAAACATATAGTCAGGGGCAGTAATCTGAAAACCTAAATCAACTTTCACAAAAAGTGGGGGAAATTTCATTATTCAATTTTTAAGAGCTCTACTGAGGTACAATTGTCATACAATAAAGTGCACATAATTAAGGTATATGGCATTTTTGTATATTTATAAACCCATTAAATCATCACTACAACCTAAATAAAGAACATTCATCACCCCCAAAAGTATCCAATTGACACTTTGTAACTGCTCTATGCTGCCTGTCCATACTTTTCCACCCCTACACAACCACTGATTCACCAGTCCTCATAATATAGTAGTTTGAGTTATATAGAATTTTACAAAATTGAAATCATAATACATATATTCTTTTTATCTACTTTTTTCATTCAGCACAAATATTTTGAGGTCTTCCATACTGCATGCAATTATTATTGCATGAATATTTCATTACTTTTTATGAGCAAGAAGTATTCCATTTGTATGAACATCTGATTTGTCTATCCATCTGCCTTCTGATAGACATTTGGGTTGACAGTTTAAGGCTATTACCAATAAAGATGCCAAGAACACTTGAGCACAAGCTCTTGTACAAACAAATGCTTTCATAAAGCAATAACTAGACAAATAATTAGCAGTGTAATGATTTAGCTTTTTTTAAGAAACAGAAAAAACTGTTTTTCAAAGTGGTTATATTATTTACATTCTTACCAGAAATGTCCGTTGTCATTGTGTTGGTATCACATGGTGATTTTAATTTGCATTTTTTTTTGTAATGCCTAATGATGTTGAACACATTTTTATGCACTTATTTGCCATTTATCTATCTTCTTTGGTGAAGTGTTTGTATAAATCTGTGCCTGTTTTTAACTGGGTGGTGTGGTTTTTAACTACTTATTTTTGATATTTCTTTATATACCGAATACAAATCCTCAATCAGATGTACATATTGCAAATATTTTCACAAGTTCATTGCTCGACTTTTTTTTTTCCAGTGCTGGGGTTCAAACCCAGGCCTTCATACAAACAAGGCAAGCACTTTACCAATGAGGTACATGCCTAGTCTTTTAGTCTCTTACCTTTCAAAGACCAGATATTTTTCATTTTGATAAAATACAGTTTATCAATATTTTAATGTGGTCATGTTTTTGGTATAATATGTAATGATCTGTGTCTAAACCAAGATCATAAAGATCTTCTGAATTAGCCACAGATCATTATATAATTCATTGAATTACCTTTATGCATCTATTGGTAATTGGTGGTTCATATATATATATATGTATATATATATATATGTATATATATATATATATGTATATACATATATATATGGGCTTGCTTTCTGGGCTCTCTATTTACTTGTATATCTTTATGCCAAACTCTCGGGGTTACTAAAGCTTGATAATAAGTCTTTAAATCAGGTAGTGTAAATCCTTCAATTTTGTTCTTTTTCAAATCTACTTTGGCTACTCTAGATCCTCTAAATTTTCATTTTACATCAATTTCTCCAAAACTTTGCTGTGATTTTGTTAAGGAGTATGGTGAGTCAATATGGGAAGAATAGGCAAAATTGAGGCTTCCAACCATTGTACAAAATACATATCTCCATTTATTAGATTTTCTTCATTTTGCCCAGCAAAATTCTGTAGTTTTCAGCCAGGCATGGTGGCACACACCTGTAATCCCAGCAGCTCAGGAGGTTGAGGCAAGAGGATTGAGAGTTCAAAGCCAGACTCAGCAAAAGTGAGGCACTGAGCAATTCAGTGAGACCCTGTCTCTAAATAAACTACAAAAGATAGGGCTGGGGATGTGTCTCAGTGGCCGAGTGCTCCTGAGTTCAATCCCTGACACCAAAAAAAAAAAAAAATGTAGTTTTCAGCACATGGGTCTTGCTTATCTTTTGTCAGAATGATCCCCAAGAATTTCACAATTCTTAGACTGATCACTGCTATTTAGAAACACAACAGATATCCTGCACTGCACTTGTATTTTACCACCCAGTCAAATCAACTTATTTGTTCTAATTATTTTACAAAGACCATCAGATTTCCTACATAGAAAAAAAATGTCAGCTGCAAGTAAGACAGTTTCACTTCTTTCTTTCCAATATGTTTTTACTCTTATTTCTTTTTGTCATCTTATTGCCTAATTAGATGCAGAGTGCAATGTTCAATAACAGTGATGAGTGACTATATTAAGGAGATAGCAATCTGATATTAACGACTAAGCAATCAGCTTTTCATCATGGAGAGTGATGTCGGTTACAGGTCTTTCAGAAATGCTCTTTTGTCATGCTGAGAAAGTTTTCCTTTATTCCCTAGTTTGTTGACTGAATAATAGATTTTCATATATTGTCAAATGCTTTTTTCTGTATCGATTTGAATGATCACTTAATTATTTTAATTTGATATAATTCAAAATTACACTGATTTTTTAATGTCATGGGACAAACCACAATAAGTTAAAATGTATTATGATTTTTTGTTTGGGTTTTTTTCAGGGAGGTACTGGTGATTGAACTCAGGGGTAATCCATCACTGAGCCACAACACCAGCCATATTTTGTATTTTATTTAGAGACAGGGTCTCACTGAGTTGCTTAGTGCCACACTTTTACTGAGTCTGGCTTTGAATTCTTGATCCACCTGCCTCAGCCTCCCAAGCCACTGGGATTAGAGGCATGTGCCACTGAGCCTAGCCATATTATGATTCTAACATGGTTGATTCATTTTGATAAAATTTTGTTGAAAAATGTTGCATCGTGAGCATTATTTGCATTTTTTCTTGAAATGTCTTTCTGGTTTTTGGTATCAAGGTCACTTGGTCTTATAGAATGAGTTGATAAGTTTTAACTTCTTTCCAATTTTCTAGAAAAGTTTCCAAAGAATTGGTCAAACAGGTCAAGTAGAACTGTTTCTAAAATTTTATTGACTTTTTGTCGACTTCTATCAATTCTTAAGGATAGGGTCCCGAAATATCCGTAATTGTGATTGGTCTATTCCTCCTTGTAGCTTGATTTTTACTCTATGCATTTTGAAGCTACATTTAAGTTAAGTGAATAGTCAGAATTGTTGCATCTGCTTTATCATAATAAAATGATAAAATCTTTATGCCAGATTTTATTCACTACTCTGAAGTCTACTCTGTTATTAATCTGGCCACTCCATCCTCCTTTTAATTAGAATTAGGCAGTTATTTCTCTTTTCCACCTTTTAATTTTAATCTAACAGTGTATTTCAGTTAAAATTGATATATTATAAGCAACACACAACTGGATCTTGCTTTTTTATCTTATTTAACAAACTATGCCTTTTCATTAGAATGTTGAGACCATTTATCTTTGATGTCATCAGTAAGGCTAGGCTGAAATCTACAATTTCTATTTATTTTCTTATTATATATTACTAGTTCTCTTTATATTCTTTTGCTGCCGTTTTTTCAAATTGTTATTTCATTTTATCACATTTTGTTGGCTTTTAGTTACAATTCTGTATTTTTGGGGGGTTGCTCTAGAATTTGGTATACATGCCTTCCACTTACCAGAGTCAATCTTCAGGTAATGATACTATTTGACAAACAGTGTAAGACTCCTCAGCATTTGTGCTATTTTAAAATTCTATTTTATCACCATATCTTTTACACACCCTATATGACACAGTATTTTCTTTATTTTTATTTTTTTATTAAATTATTTATTCTAATTTGTTCAAACCAATGCGTCACAAATTATGTGACTCTCCAGTTTGGTGTGAAGAAAAAATAGTATTCGGACTTGTGTACACTCAGAGGACTGGTCCTTCTAGTTCTTTTGGGTAGTTTCTTCCTCAGCCTCAGATAGGTTCCTCACACGTAAGTGCAGAGTTCTGCAGATAACTTGAGGGAGACCCTCTGTGTATTATACCTGGTTCTCTACCTACTCCTGACTGCTCTCGAAAATTCTTCCCTGAGATCTTTAGCCACCACATTCTCCCAAGAGCCTCAACTCCATCTTCTCAACTTGGGAGAGCTATTAAACTGTGTCTGGGTTCTCATTATAGTGGGACCTGGAAAAATCTCCAGCAGCAAGCTGTAAAAGCGAAATAGTTCACATCATTGGTCTCCTTCCTCTCAGGGATTACTCTCCTTTGTTGCTTGGTGTCCAATATATTAAAAACTATTATCCCATGGCTTGTGAGGCTGAGGCAAAAGAATGCCAAGTTCAAAGCCAACCTCAGCAAATGAGTGAGGCCATAAGAAACTTAATGAGATCCTGTCTTAAAATAAAAAGTTAGTCAAATGGACTGGAGATGTGGCTCAGTGCTTAAGCACCCCTGGGTTCAATCCCCAGTACCAAACACAACAAGACAAAAAACCTGTGGCTTCATGTATTTTGTCCTGTTTTTCTGTCTTTTCAGGCAAGAGAGTTAATCTGGGTTTTGTTAGTCTAACTTAACTGGAAATGGAAATAACAATTTTGTTTTAAATATTATTAGTTTTGAATAAATATTTCAAATCACATATTAAAACAAATTCTAGATGTATGAATGTGGGGGACTAGTCTGAAATTTACATAATAAAAAGATTTATCTATGGAAGCTAACAACAGAATTCAAAACAAGCAAGTCAGCCTTTTCCTTCAGTTATTCTTATTTATACTGAACAACTGGCACACTGTTGTTTGAAACAAAGTAAATACATTATTTTGCTGTATTGTTTCATTTGGGATTGTGGTTAAGTATATGATTCTGAGGATATACCTCCTGTGTTCAAATCCTACTGTCTTCATTTGTTAGCTGAATGCTTAACTTCCTTATTGCCCAAATTTCTTATTTGTAATGTGATATTTTTTAAAAATGCTACCATTGGTTTGGTATAAGAATTCATCTGAAGCATTCATCATAGTAAATACTCACTGTTATTTGTCAAAATTGCATAGTTTTCCATTTTTTGCATTTATGCTAGTAATCGAATTTACTCACATATAAATTATAATCTCATTTAATACATCATACAAACTTAATATGCACTGTTAAGCTCCAGTGACATAAATGAATTCCCTGAAGTGGCCTCTCTACCTTCAGCTTTCCATTCTGTCTTGTCAATCCCAATTAACCCCTGTAGACAACTATTTTGAAGTCCAGAAGTCATTCACAGTACCTCTCCCCAATGCAGCCTGAAGAGAGGGCAACCTCTTGATTATGACGTTCTAGACTTTTGTATGTGAAGGTCCAAGTTTATTTTTCCAGCCTTGTCCTCTACTCTTCCTTCTCAGTAACTGTGCATTATGGCCATACCTGATGAATAGGCTGCATGAACACTCAAGGACCTTTACTATTATTGCACCATTTTTAATCTTGATTCTTCTCAATGGAGTCCCTATGTGCACCATCTGTATGTATGGCATGGCTTCCGTGGCATGGCACCAGGTGGAGTACAGGATGCAAAAAGGCAATCGCTCTCTCATGGAGTTCCCAGCCAAATATACAAGCAGTCATATCACAAAGATGAAGAGAGATGTTTTAAAGGAATGGAACACATGATGGAGAAAATAAAAGGGGAGTATGCCTAACTTTTGCCAGATGAGTAGGGTGGGGGTGGGGAGGGCTTCACAGAAGAACTTATCTCTGAATTGTTCAAAGACCCCTCTGACTACTTCTTCTATTAGGTCTAGCAATAGGCAAGTCTTGTGTGAAATTTACTTTACAAATACAGTTACACAGTACAATGCTAAGAACCATACCTTGTGCATCAGGAAGGGGCTAAGACACATCAGAGAGGCCAGTTAAATGGGAACTACTGAGAGGATAAAAACATCAGAACAGGACGAGCAGATTCTAGTAATTTAACTGCATAACAAGTAAGGTAGTGAAAATGATAGATGATAATTTTTGGTAAACCCATATTGCTCTCAGAAACTCCACAAAAGTGAAAACAATAAAACTGACATCGTTTACAACTCATGAACCCTGAACTGAAATAGTCCCAGTGATCCTGAGATAATCTCTCCCCCACCCACCAAGATAATTTTATCTAACACAGCATATTATTTCCTGAATTTATTTATTTTTTTATGATTTTGACTTACCTTTTACTGAGCATTTCACCCTGTTCCAGATGCTGGGAAAGCATTTTATTTCTCATTTATTTCTCATATTGGAAATGGAAGCTCCTCTTAAAATATCCAATTTAGTCCAAGTCCCTCAACTCTTAACCAAAACAACTTTAGGAGAAAAGACACAAGATTTGAAACATGGTGGATGACACGGAACAGCAAAAAACTACTAATACCATAGAGGGGCCCCTGGATCACATGAGGCTCAGTTTCAATAAGGAAATCTACATGAAGATGAGAAATGAACAAGAGCTTTGAGGAAGATCACTGCTTATGATCAGCATTTAAATATAATATGGAGAGATGTGGAAGAAACTCTGCTACTACAGAAATTAAAGAAGAGATGGAAAGATAAAATCCAATGCTCTTTGTCCAGGATAATGGTATTGCACTAGCTTCCCTTCCACTGAGAATTGAACAAAACAAAATAGAAAATAGAAGACTGTACAATTTACTCTTTACAGCATCCAAAACATTCAAAAGGGAAGCTTGCATTTATTCTGATATTAAGAAATGACCCAAGGAATCTTTCACTTCTGAAACGAGTTGATTTGCAAATAACTTATAACATCTTAAGCTACGTGCATTTTAGTTTTATACAACCCTTCCGGTCATCTTGATCATGAAGGAAAAAAATAGTAACAGCTTTTGACTTTGCTTCTATGACTCAGTTCACAAAAACCTTCTTTCTTACATTTTTGAATATTTGATTTTGAACAGCCAACCATCACATCTATCCTTTTGATAAATGGGGAGTGCTGTTCCAAAGCATCACCAATCCTCACTTACTGGGCGAAAGGCACAGTACTATTATTATTTAATTCTCATTAAAATTATTCAAAGTTTAACATAACATATATTATCTGTGTACAGATTAGGTGTTAGAGAGGGTAACATGATTTCAAGATCACATGGATCTTAATATTAAGCTCTGATTTTGACTATATATCATGTTTCTAAAACACAACAAATAACACTTAGTGGAAGCCTATCCTGTGGCAGGCACACTGCTTATTATGTGTCGGGTGCTAAACACATTACTGCTTGTGACCCTCTCAGTGACCTATGAGGTGATTACAGGTCCACAATTCTTTACCCGAAATTCCTGGAAACAGGTATTCTTGAGGAATTTATGACTTTCAGGATTTTTGAAATATATGGTATATATTATATAACACATTTATTGAATTACTTTCAACTAAATAGTATATAGCATTTCATTATACTTAACTTGCATGTGTGTGTGTGTGTGTGTGTGTGTGTGTGTGTGTGTGTGTGTGTATGTGTGGTAGCTTGGCCTAGTTTCCATAGAAGTTAACCTCTAAATACCTTCTTATTTGACATTTAAATAGGTAAATACGAAAATATTTGGGGAGTTACATGAATATAAAATATTTAAAGATTTTTTTATTTTATATTGCATGTTTTTCTACCTCTAGGTAGATGAATCCAAGACAAGGACACATAGATATATTTATATTCATACATACATACATATGCAAACACACATTTATAATGGAATAAATGAAAATACTCATTACTTTTGTTCAAAGGAAGAAAAAAAATCATACTCTAATGGGCTGCCAAAATATTCAATCTTACCCTGAAGAGCTACACTGAGTGGCTTAAACCAAGGACTGAGAAGGGGAAGCCTTGGATCAATCAAGAAACTGATTTCTTCCTAAAGTTAAGCACTCCCCTCATACAACAAAACCTCCCTGTCCTCACTCCTGGTTTAGCACTGTCTGTCTGTCTCCCTTTGTTTTATCAACCTTTGTTTTCTTCTCTTTTTCCTCCACTCCACTGTCTGCTTTTCCTTCTCTCGTTTTCTTTCCCTTGTCGTCTTAATGGCATTCAAGATAAGGATGTCATCTGAGCTAGTGCCAAAAAGTTAAGTTCCCACAAATCTTCTGGTGCTTCTCTGATGCCCATTTAAGGCTAAGTTTAGCTTAGAGAGTGCAAGGTTATAAAATGTTCTTAACGGCCTCACAAGTGCAGAAATGTGTGCGCGCTCGTGGGCACATGGGAGCTTGACATTTGTAGCTGGTAATATCTCTCACTGTTCCTTGTAACTTCCGTTCTACTAAATCTTTCATTGTGTTAAATCTTCAGAGTGCAAAGTAAATGGAGACATTTTATTTCTATTAAATAAATACTGTCTTAGTGACTACAGTAATTGGTAATTAATTATGAAATTTAAATAACCTTAGCTTAAGATTCAGTCATAATACATCTTATAATATCAATACAGGAATTAGTTTGACACTGTTTCTCTACTCTAATGAACTATGTCTTTTGTTTCATTCTACATTCATTTAACTGATAAGAAGATTGTTCTACTTCATCCCATATCTAAGATCTCTGCTTATTTCTGTTCCCATTATGATATTTACTATGTCAGTTTGCAACTTCATGTTTAAAATAGATGATGAATTCTAGTCTTTAAATTTACTTCTCGTCAACAGGGAATATATATTATTTTTCTTTATGCCTCAAGTTCCAAGTACCTAACTTAATATTTAATAATTACTTAACAAATATTGGGTGAATAAGTATTAAATATCTATAAAAAGTTTAGTTTAGCTCCTTATGTATATTCTAATTTATTGTTATAAAGGTAAATGGAAATAAAATATTAAAAGCACTAGGGAAAACTACAGATGTTTATAGTATTTGGGAATAGAGAGGAACTTTCTAAGCATGATACCAAAGGAACAAATCATAAAAGTCTTTCTAGAGGAAAATGAACAGAATGTATCTAAGACTCTAAATTTCCATATACCCAATGGCTCAGAAATTACATTTCTAGGTTGTATTCTGAGTATACAACCCAGTGCACAGATTATCTACAGAAAATTTGATTGCACATAGCTAAACAACAAACAAAACAAAAAAGGAAACTTGGAAATGACTGTAAATGTCAAATCATAGGAAATTTAGCTCTTTCAGACAACAATGATACAGTAATTAAGATCTTGAATAAGACTGAATAATATTGTACTCTTCTTTTCATATCCTCAGTGCTAGAAGTTTGACCTGGGCAAATCCTCCTCATCTGTGAGACTGAGCAGATATCTTTATAACCCTGATGAGGTTGTTGCAAAGTACGCAGATTCCTCATTATTACAGTATGAAGCACACCATTACAATGCACACACATTTAACAACACAAAAGGAGAAGCAAGATGTAACTTCATATTACTTTTAAAAAGTAGAATTCAAATAGAAAGATCTCATTTTTTGTAAACATTATCCATTCCGTAAAATAAACAGAATATTCTCCAAAATGTCCATAATGATCCTGAGTGGAGGATTTATGAATAACTGCATTTTCTCTTTTTGACTTATTTTCTAAATTAATTTATAATAAACATGTACTACTTTCAAATAAGGCAATTATAATGAAAGTTTTTATTAAAATATTGCTTACATATTTCTTGAAGGTATTAAAATCTATTGTACAGAATTCTTCACAAGCCCAGCTTGTTCTCTTCATCATATTTTCATACTACTGATCTGCTCTGTTATTGGAATATCCCTAAACTGTACAAACTCCCCCTCCATACTCTATAATAAATTCCAAGTCCATAGAATTAATATAACAAGTTATTTATGAAAATTTCTGAATCAGTTATTTCTAAACATAATTCCCATTATGGTCTACATGATTCACACTATTTAGGAAAACCCCAATTTTCCCATGTCCACTTCTGTTCTTAGAGAATCTAGATTCCACCCGAGTAGGGTGAGTGGTGGGTTAACCTCCTGAAATGTGGATGGATGAGCAAAAATATGTTGAATCATTTAAACGTTGTAATGGGACTTCCAGCTGCCATCACACACCCTAAGTGGTAGATTGTAGATGACTTATTTTAGAGAGGTTGCTACCATAATGTTGCTATTGAATTAGACAAGGAGGCAGGTGCTATGTGCATCTGTTAAATGCCAAGACTGGGCAGCAGCATCATGATGCAGAGCTCCAACAAACAAGACTGACAATAAACCTGCTGCATGATAGAGTGAGTGAGTGTCCAGTGACTGGAGGTCTCTTGAGACCCTTGTGTTCCCTTCTCAGGACACTTTTAGACATTGAGTTCACCCATGGGTCTCCATACCTGGATGATTTTGTGAAAATCATAAAATTGCTCCAAAATAAAATCAATCCCTTAACATTTTACCTAAAAGTCTGAAAGTTTAGATTTTATAAACTCTTTTTCAATTTGATCTTATAATTTCCTTTGTTGCAGATGCAGATTAACAAAAGAAAAATTAAAATGTCAATAGATCAAAATGTAATTTTTTAGTCCACTTTTTTAAAGAAAGGTTCTTTTCACTGAAAGATGTACATTTTAAAGGAAATGCCACTAGGTATCAGTCAAAATATTACAGAATTTCCACACTAAGGAAGATATATTTACATGATAAAAACAACTTGTAGTGGTAATTTGTGTGTAACTAATAAAAGAGTCTAGGACATATTTATAAAATGTTTTATAGAAGCTTCAAGGAAAATTCAATTATGAAATAAAAGTTCAACCATCATTTAAGTCAGAGAAGTTTGAAAAAAGGATTCTAAGAAGGCCACATTAGTAATCAAATAGTCAATTTATTTAGTCCAGAAATCCCTTAGGTAAACTCACTTATTGCCTGCCTGCCCCTCCAAGTTTTTGTTGACAAAATACTGAGGTACATGTTAAGTATTAGGGGAAAAAAATTAATCTTGCTATATAATTATGATTGTATTTCTACTTATTCTCAGATCTATATGAAATTCATTTTTTCCTCAACCACCATGTGTTTGGAGAAAGAAGTAAGAATTGAATACTTTCATGTGCTTTGGATGTAGCTGAGTTGTTTGCATTTTATAATCAGCATGTGGCCACAAGAACTTTTTTTTCTTTTTTTTTTTTTTAGTATAAAAGGTCATTGTGTATATCAGCAAGAGTGAGAAGGGAACTCCAAAGAGGCTCAGCTTACCCAGCTCCAAGACTTGAGTTAAATACCATAATCATGCCAGTCATTAGTTACTACTCAGCCTCTGTCTCCATCCCGGAAACCAGTCTGCCAGAACCCAGATAGCCTGAAAAGCAGCCATGCTTTATCAAAGAACTGATCCCAAGAGGCCAGTTTAAGGGAAAATTACATGTACTCTACATTACAGAGGGAAGATAGCCCTAGTTTTATAAAGCTCCCCTTTTCTTTAGAAAATAAAGAATATGTATTTTGAAATTCAGTAATTAAAATAAATGAATGTTAAATGTTAACATGGCACATGAGCCTACTCAGTAACCTCACTATAAATGAGTATTCTTTTGTATTTATGTAGATACAATATTTCTTAAGAATCATTATGAACTCGAATGGAATTAGCTGCTACACATTGAAAGCATTGAACTGGGGCTGGGGATGTGGCTCAAGTGGTTACGCGCTCCCATAACGCGCTCGCCTAGCATGCGCAGGGCTCTGGGTTCGATCCTCAGTACCACATAAAAATAAAATAAAGATGTTGTGTCCACCGAAAACTGAAAAATAAATATTAAAAAATTCTCTCTCTCTCTCTAAAAAAAAAACAAAACACTGAACTGAATTTGTCTCTTAAAGATGTTAAGGTTCACTGCTGTGATCTAAGTGCGGAAGTTACTAACTGCATCTTTTGGAAGAAATGAAGTTTTAGAACTTTCACCTGAAGGGCAACACTTAAAAAGACTTAAGAAACAAACACATATTTTAAAAAAATATCCTTAAGGTCAATTCATTAACTAATTAGTTTTATAATTTCTTCTAAAAACATGCTACTGTGCATGTAAAATGCATGTAAGTCTTTATTGGATTCCCATAAATTTAGTAAGAACTAACAAATCTAATGAATGAATAACTGTTGAAGAATAATGATGTAATGCCTGGAAGCCTCTGAGTTGAAACTAGCTACCCAACTTCTCTGCCAATTAGGAACTGACCTTGAAATCTGCTTCAGGATTAAGGCACTGCAAAGTTTACATTAATTTTCAGAAAAATGAACATCATCTCCTCCAGTTATGAATATGTTTGAAATTTTAAATGTAACTCTTCTCCTGCCTATGGCATTTAAATAAACTTAACATCATTTAAGAAATTTGTTTTATTCCATTCTGAACAATTTATCTTTTTATGCTAACATTTCATAATTAATTTTTCTTCCTCAAATAAAAACATCTGGTAAAGACATTAAATTCATCCTAAGCTTTAACTATAAACTCTGTCATTTGTGGAATGTACTGTAGTCCCAAGAAACATCAATTAAGTTAGGAATAATATAAATATCTTGATATGTATATATGTGCAAATGTATGTTAAAAGGCTGCACACATCTCACTTTTCAAATTCACCATATAATTCTAATTTCTCAATTTCTTCTTGAGATTTAACCTGAATACTGAGATGAAATTTTGGTCAGAATAATGACTACAATTTTTAAAATAAGGTTTCTTTGCAGTTCGAAGTCTCTCTTCATATGTAAACCATCATTTCCACTTACTGTCTTATTTCACTGACATAACTCCATAGACTGCAGTTTCACAATGAAGTGCTACATAACTTTAGATGGTATGATAAGCCTTGGGAAGACAAATTTGAGGATATATGTAATAATGAATGATTACATATCTGTTTTAGTTTAAGCTCATTCTAATCTTTACTTGAATGCTAAGTAGTTATTTATTATATTTTATAAAGTTTAACTTCTTTGATGTGCCATGGTAACACATACATCAGGACATAATTATTAGGTCACTAATAATTTCCAGCAGCCAGTAGGTCATGAGATGGAATTGCTATTCAAATCATGGTAAGCTGGTTTCACACTGGCTTGACTAACCATCTACATGGATATCGTGGACAGCACTGGGTGCATACCTCCAACCATCCATTCCTTTGCCCAAATGAAACCCTACTGTGTTCATATACTCAGCCTTCCCTCCCAGATGGCTTTGGAAAAGCTTTTATCATCCTCTGTTGCAAAGATGGGTCCTGAAAAGTCTACATCAAACATAGTAACACCATTGCTTGCCTTTGATCATTTAAAAATCCCAAGCTAATCCCAATTAGCATGAATATGTCTCTGGGCTATTACTGACCCATGGTTACAGGAGAGCTTTTCTCTGTACAGATGATTACTGAGAAAACCTGCCTCAGTAACTGCTGAAGGCAATCTTACAAAGACAAAAAACTCCAGACAGGGTAAAGCTGAAACAAAAAGGAGAACAGAGCGCACGAGAATAAGAGTAACACAGGGACAGCCTTGATCACATTCTACCTGAAGCCCAGGAACTCTTGAATTTTAAATTATGAAATGTAATACATTTCCTTATTGATGAGGGCAAATTTGTGTCAGATTTTGTAGGTTTTGTAGCCAAGAACATCCCAGAACTATTTTTTTTAAACAAAGGTAATATTCTCAATAGGTACTCTAATACGAATTAAAGACATGATTAGAATTTGCCATAAGTCAATCACTTGAAAGCATCCTACAGCTACTGCCCCTGAGCTGGCCTCACAAACTGAAGTCACCCTGGAGGAAAAACTGAGATGTTTCTGTTGTTGTTGTTAGGTCCCACAATCATACCGTTGGCATTATGGACACAATCAAAGTTATGGACACAATCATATCATTTCACTAGAAGAATTTTCACTGAATAACAAAACATAAACATTTTACAATAAAACAGACATCCTCAAAGAAAAGTTCTCATTTTTCTTGTCTCTTCTTACCTCTTTCACACTGTGGACCGGTGAATCCATAAACGCAAGCACAACGGTTGGGTCCGATACAACGCCCACCATTCTGGCACCCGTTTTCACAGACAGCTGCACATGAAAACACAAAGAAGCAGCTCATTAGAGAAGCAAATTCCCAGGCTCAGTGTAATAGTGTGGTGACGGTGCCAGCAAAGGGTCATACCTTGAAATTATGCCTCTAAAACACAAGTCACGATTGGCCTTATCCAGTTAAGTAAATGCATCTAACTGCATATTAAAGCAAAACCCTGCATAATTCATGTAAATCTCATTGTTAAGCAAGCATTTAGCAAAAAGGCTTTTTATTTTTTAATCATAATCAAAAGGATTGGCTGGTTCTTGATGCTCAGAGTAAGAATATCACTATTTGACCTAATTTTCTTCTTTTACTACCACTGTTATCATTCTTCTCAGAGATAAGAAAGTAAATAAAATAATGAGAAAAAGTGGAAAAAGAGGCAGTCTCCAGGGAGCAAGGAGAGAGAAAAGGAAGACAAAATGTGATGTGGAAAAATAAAGGGATGTAACATGAAATGGGAAAAGCAAAAAAAAAAAAAAAAAAAAAATCAGAGAAAGGAGCCAGGGAAAAAAGCAAAAGGGAGGAAAGGCAAAACTATCATGAAAAGGAGAAATTACCATCAACTTTAGCTATAAAATGTCAGGAGAAGTAACCAATCTGTAGAAAGTATGTTCAGGTCATAGAATAATAGAAAGTAAAATCCTGTTAATATGATGGGTTATTTTACACAAAATTAAACCGCATCCCAATTATTTCAGGTACAATTGTCCCTTTGTGTTTATGGGGGTTTGGTTCTAGAACCCCACACGGATACCAACATTCAAGGACATTCAAGCCCCTTCGATAAAGTGGTGTAATATTTGCACATAACCTACACATATTCCATACACATTAAATCATCTCTAGCTTGTTAGGGTCTGTAAACAAGTCGGGATGGTGCCTGGCATTTTGCCAGAGGGAGTGATTTGTGAGGTGGCGCCAGCGAGCCATTAAGTGTGGAGATTCCTTATTGGTTGACTGCTGTATCTAGTTTATATTAATTAAGATAAGCTGTGTGGAATGTATAAATACCCCTCCTGTCCTACAATAAAGGGCTCCCACTCCATCTGTATCAATCTACACAAGTTGCTCATCACCACCCGCCCCCCCCCCCAGGGTTATTTTGCTACAGCTGGACTGCGGCACTAGATTACTTGTAATACTAATATAATTTACAAGCTACACAAATAGTTTTATACTGTACTATTTAGCGAATAAGAGGAGGGGAAGAAATCTATGTTCAGTACCAGCACAATTTTTTTTAAAAAAATAGTTTTTCTAGTTTGTGGTTGGTTGAATCCCTGGATCCATAACCCAGGGATACAGAGGGCTAACTCTATTGGTGGCAGATGTGCATCATACACACTGTTTCACTCCTGCATAATCGTAACGTGGGAGACCAGGATTTGGGGCTCAGTGGGCCCAGGGGAAGCTAACCAGATTCCCTTCTCCTCACGATGAGGCTCTGCGATGTAACTCAGCTCAGCAGCCTGGATATGGAATAAGGAAGTTTCCCCAAGACCCACAGCCTGACACTCTTGAAGACACGTAATCCTGCCTCCGTACTGAGGAAGGGCAGCTCAATTCAAGAACCACGTCTGCTACTGAGACCAAGAGCTTGTCTCTCAAACCGCCTGCCCTGTTGAACAGACACTCTGCCCTTACAGAAGAAACAAGGGATATATCTTATGACCTGGGTACAAAAAATGATGCTCTTTAAGAACACTGGTTTTAAAGGAAGTGAGGGGCTAGACATATTTATCGGCACTTCAAGTGTGTTCAATATGCTGTAGGAACACAATGTCAACATGTACAGTCCAACAAGCACAGTGACACCCAAAGTGCAGTGCAATCCTGCTGATTCTTCCTCTGCACTGGTGAACTGGATTGCCTATACCATGCAAAGTGCACAGACAGCATTCTTGTGCTGCTGATGGGAGCAAGACCAAAACAGACTGGGAAACAAAAGGTATCTTCATGGTAAGGCGTCTCTGTGCCAGTGGCTTGTCTGCAGTCATGCTTTGATCACTTGTGCATGCCTCTGCACAAGTTCATCTCCCCCACAACACACCTTCTCTGACTGACCCAACTGTGGCACTTCCGACTCATCACTGCCTTGGAACATGGGGCAGGAAGAAAATTAGAGGAGTAATTATAAAAGACAGGGGAAAAGGATTAAAGGTCCCAAGGAGCATGAGAAAGATGGGGGTGGATAGGAATGTGAAAGAGAACAAAACCTACCAGAAAAATCTACATTAGTGTGGTTCCACAAAAGTAACTGCCAAGATTTGAAGATTCCAATTGTAAAGTGGTAACTCTAATCTAATGAGATTAATGAAAATGTGTGGAATTTTCTTTGAATGTTATCAAGTTGCAAGTCATCTATCCAGGCATATTCTCTCATCGCTATAGTAACCTTTAAAACAGAACGAGGCAAAGGCAGATGTCCACCACTGATGGAGACACTCACATGGGGAAATGGAAGAAGGGCAGGCTTCCATCAGGGTTTTTCAAGACAGAGCTTCCAAACCCCGAGAAGGAGGGCATGGCTGGTAAACTTTGGGCTTCTCCTAGAAAAATCTGGCCCATTACAGGTTAGACCTAATTTAACCTTTCTGGTTTAAGCTGACCTTGCTTTCCTTCTTGTTAAATTTGTTTTCTGGGAATTGGGAAAACAAGCTATTGCTCATAAAAATATTTTTGTTAACATGTAACATGGGTTTATTATCACTTTTAAATTAATTAATACATATCGATTTCTTAAACTTATCATTTTATATTTGAATATTGTAAATATTGATAAGGGGTTCTGTGAACAGAAAGGTTGAGGTACACTAATACAGTCATTTGGCTGTAATCTCATCACTCATCTGAGAATAGGCTCTCCCAGCATAGGAACCAGAGTTGCTCTAAAACTCCGATCAATGTGTTCAATATGCTGTAGGAACACAATGAAATTCTGCACCTTGACAAAATTTCACTTTGCCCACTATTTTGCAAGGCAGATCAGTGGAGTGGATAGACAAGTTCTGCTCTGTTGTTCCTAGAACTCCCATCATCACATCAATTTTCTGATTCTCAGCTTTCCTGTTGTAAAACATGGTTAATCACTCCTACCTCACAAATGGTGTGATAACTAAATAAAATTAAACAAGACAAACCGTACAGTGGCTATGTATTGTAGGTGTTCTTCTGCATGCTCAATTAATTCCCTTTCTTTTTTTTTTTTTTAACTACAGAACAAATACTTCTATGAAAAGGAGACTTGTTCTCCAGGAGAAAGATGAAAGAGCAATAGCAAAAGAAGAAAAGCAGGAAATAGTTAGAAGTAGAAGAAAAAAAAAAAAAACCACAAACAAAAACCCCATGAATTTTCATCTTTCAAATGAGTTAGAATAAAAGGTATTTTATAAAACAGTATTTTTTTAACAAAACATATTGGAAATAATAATTTACATTTGATTGGAGTTGGAAAGAAATTCAACATGCCACAGTTTCCTCTGGGAAAAGAATGCTGGCCACCCACAAAAAAAAAAAAAAAAAAAAAAACACTTACCCCTAACATGACAGTAAGAAGAAGGCTGGGGAGAAGAAGACCCTGAGATGGAAATGTGAGCTCAGGGTCTGTTCCCTGCTGCCACAATCTCAGTGAGGGGGAAGGGGTGTTGTTCAGCAACCTCAGCTTGTGAAACAGGACACTGCTTAAGTACTATATAAGCCAGGTATGTAAAGAACACTCTATCAACAGACGCTTCCTGAGCACTTACCCCGTGCAGGGTGATGTGACAGGCACACACGTATTTATTACACACACTCCTGTGCTACTCCGCAGAGTGCCAACACTGAGGCATAAGTCCAATTTCAAATTATGGTTGTGACTTCAACACAAGCACATAAGAAAAGCATTCTAAAACAGGTTCGAACGTTAAAAAAGAAACAAAAGTCCATGGCTTGGATGCAGGACAGTGTGACTGACTGGTCACTACGGGTGCTGCCTTCGTCCTTTCTTCCCAGAGTCCCCCTCCCAGCTTTCCTCCTTTCCTGTGGTTCACTCTTTTACTCCTCTTTGCTGGCTTTGCTTTCTCCTCCAGACCTCAAAATGCAGGGCTGATTCAAAGGATCTAGCTTCCACCCTCTCCTCCTCTGTCTATAACAACTTTCTAGTGATCTTCACTTTGGCCCAAGATTGAAAAATTATCAGTCTATTCCTAATTTGTGTCTCTCTATCTCTGACCTCTGTCCTAAGATCTGAATTCACAGAGATTGCCATTCCCTTGGAAGTCTAACAAACTTCTCCAACCAAAAAATACAAAGCCAAACTCTCGTCTTCAGCCCCACCACCCCTTGCCCAACTCACTCTCCATTCACTCATTCCCAAATCAGGAAATGACATGACCACCTCACATGACGACTCAAAATGCTCTAGTGGCTTCCCATCATATTCAGGGTATAAACATCATTGACCGCAGAGGCCCTACACCTCTTTCTCTCTTACCATTATCCTTTGTCCTCACTTTATTCCAGCCATAGGGGTTTTCTTATTGCTTCCGAAATGCCTGGAGTCTGATTTCTGTTGCAGGCCCTTGAATTTGCTTTCCCCTATGCCTAGAGCACTTTTCTCATAGAACCAAAAAGCACAGACTCAGGTCTGTGTGTAAATGTCATCTTCTCAGACACCCACAATGTAAAACAGCAGAGAACTGCTAATCTGACTCACACTCTCTCTCTTCGGCCCTGTTTCCTTCTTATCCTAGACCCTCTCATTGCCTGAATTTGCACTGGCTGTTTACCTTTTCATTTACTTGTCAATCATCTTCTCTACGAGGGCATCATTGTGCTTATTCATTATCACACTCCCAGCACCATGCAAGGGTCAGGGAACAGCAGACACTCCACATTGTTGAATAAATTGAAAGAATGCTTTCTAAAGAGTGCTCTCTATATTTCTGGGAAAGCAGCTAAGCAGTTTAAATGTTTTTGTCATACTCATTTTAGCAAACATCATATTTCCAGGGCTTTTCTGGATTCACAAGCTGAATCCAATATTCACTTTAAATATTGTATCACCTTTTCTATATTAGACAACTTAGAAAGTGTCATCCTTCAGCCATTTCTTGAGCTGTTATCTACTGGTGATCACACTTTCATCATATTTGCTTATTAATAAGTTTTGCTAGGTACATATTTTGCTTGCACCTGTGTTTTTCTGACCTAGATGAAATTAGACTTGGGAAGCTTCATTCCATGAGACATCCAGAGAACACATGTTCATCTGACTGGAGACTGTGGTAGCACTGACATGGTTTTACACAGGAGCAAAAGGTCCTCAAAGCACTCTTCATGAAGAGAAAGTACTTTCTATTCCCTGGCTTCCCTCTTACGTTTCACAAGCAGAGAAGGGACGGGACGTGCCTACCAGAGCTTGTTCTGCAAAATAGACAGGAAATACATTTCATGGATACCCAGGATCCAAATTCATCAGCTGAATTCAGGCTGAAAATATTGAGTTTCAGGATAGATCTGAAACAACTCTGAAGTATCAGTTGACACAAGGCTGTCCCCCTTGGGATTCTCAAATAATTATCATTTTCTCTTCCATAGAGCCAAAGATTGAATTTTGAGAAGGATAAACATGTCTTTTCTATGGCTACTGAACTCTCTACAAGTTACAACTAGATCTCCTAAGTTTTCAATAGGCATTTAAAAAAAATTACAAATCCGCTTCCTTATCAGTATTGCATTCCTAAAACAATCTTGTTTTTTTTTCTGGTTATAAACTGGAATCCGTTGTATAAAATTGAGGCAATACCTTAATGTACAAAGAAAATATAGAAAAAGAATCATATGTTAAAAAAATAAAAAAGAAATTTTGTTGAGATTTTCTGCCTCACCATCGTCCAAACCCGTCTTCTTCTCCCCTGGTCAACACTAGCTTAGAGAAACTATTAGACTGGCCCCTCCTATTCTTGCTAGAAAACTGGCCTCAATGCAACCTGTTCTCTTAAGCACTTTAACGTTGCATTTCTAACCGTCTGTCCATCTCAGATTACCCTGACAACTTCTGTCACACCTGAGAACCACTCACATAAGGGTCTGCAGACTATGGCCTAGTTGACTGCCTGCTTTTGTGCTGCCCATGAGCTAAGATGAAGTTTTCACATTTTTAAATGGTTAAAAATGAAAAGAATACTATGCCATGACAAGAGAAAACTGTCGAGTTCAGTGACTATAAATTGTTTCAGCAATAAAATTTTGCTGAAATACACCAAGCTCTTTCAATTGTACATTGTCTATGGTCACTTGCACTACAAGGACAGAATACACACAGTACTCACATCAGAAAATGCAAAGTCTTAACCATATACTACCTGGACCTTACAGAAGAAGTTGGCTGACTATTGATCTTAATGAAATATTTTTCCTTAAATTGATCCACCTATTTTACTTCCAATTGTTTCATTTATTTTTCTTGTGGTGGGGCTGTGGATAGAACTTAGGGTCTTGCACATGCATAGTAGGCACTCTTTCACTGAGCTACATCAGTGAATAGCTTAAAACTATTTTGAAGGAAAACTGCATAACACTTATAAATGGAAAGCTATAATTACCCTAACCAGAAAGGAATCATAAAAATAACTGCAACAATCACAAAGAAATACCATTCACACCTTAAGATGGATATAAAATAAAAACGAGAAAAAAATAAGTGTTTACAAGGATACAGATAAATTGGACTCCTTGTGTACTACTGAGGAGAATGAAAAATGATACAACTGATGTGGAAAACAGAATAGTTGTCCCTCAAAAAGTTAAAAATTAGAATTACCATTCAAACCAGCAACTCCACTTCTGGATATATCTACATAAGTACTGAAAGTAGATATTTTCAAAGCCATATTTGTCACAGATTACCCACAAGAGCCAAAAGGTGAAGCAGCTCAAATATCCATCAACAGATACATGAATAAACAAAGTGTGTATATACTGACGATGGAATATTATTCAGCCTTTAAAAGGAGGAAAATTCTGGCACTGGCTACAACATTGATGGACCTTGAACACATTGTATTAAGTTAAATAAACCACAAAAGGACATATACAATAAGATTACATTTCTATGATGTGCATAATGAAGTGCCTAGAGTAGTCAAATTCATAACACATAGAAAGCAGAATGGTGGTTGCCAGGGGCTGGGATTCTCATCCCAGAATGAGAAATGAGGGGTTGTTTAGTGGGTACAGAATTTCAGTTTTACAACATGAAAAAGGTTCTGGAGGTGGTTAATGGGTATGTTGCACTATACTGTGAGCGTATTTAACACCACTGAACTGTACGCTTAAAATGGTTAAAATGGTATATTATATGTTATGCATCTTTTATTACAACTAAGAAAAATTTAAAGCTGCAACAAAGATGCAATAATATTAATCCAAAGCAAGGTAGATGTTCCTGAACACCTAGGACTTGTTGAGAAAGGAGATCAATATTTCTTAGGGAAGCCATGAAATTTAGCATCCTACCTAGATGCTGTCTCTGATGAAATACAAATAAAGTAAAGAGAGACCATCATACTACATGTGATTCCACTGTCTTTAGTGCCATGCATTTCTTCTCATCCATACTTGAAAATATGTGAATTCCCATAAAGTCCCAATTTGGGAAGCATTAACTAAAAGCATTCCCCAGTGATGTGTCACAATCCAGGAACCACAGTCTTTCTATCCTTGTTACAAAGCTTTCTCAGTTGCTGTGGGATAGGATCCCATGAAGATAGCTTTGCTGGATTAAAGCTCCCTTTTTCATAATGACATCTAATTTTTGAAAACCACTTTTGTATCGTGGTATTAAACACATTTAAGCAAAGAACAAATTATGAGATTGGCTCTCCTGGGGCTAATGTTGGAATCTCCTAAAAAAATCATATATTTGGGCAAGTGAAAGTTGGAGTGTTTTCCAGCATACCTCACCGTTTTTCAGAAAAGTATGTGTTTTATGCAGCTAGCGAAAAGAAAATAAGGAATAATCTGAGAAAGTACTAATGCTATTCAATAACATCAATACTTTAACAGAAAAATTCTAAACATTAAAAATTCTTATAGGTTACATATTAGAAATTGTTAAGTATACATAAATCTGCTTTCTCAAAGTATCAGAGGCTTTATAAGACCTTCAATTATAACTTAATATGAAATACCCACTAAATTAAATTATTTATAGTAAAGTCTACACCAAGGTTCCTTACGTTGTCCACAGTAAGTTCCAATAAATCCCTTCTGGCACTGGCAATGGTCATCTGCACAGGTCCCACCATTCATGCACCTCACACTGCACTGCTGAACTGCAAATGAGAGCAACAAATAATATGCACATATTTGTTACCAAATTATAGTATTGAAAGCTTATAAAACTAAACACTACATGTTCAATTCGATGACAAATATACTCTACAGAACTAAACGTTACCATCCAACAAATTTTTATTTATTATTTTTCATATGTGCATACACAGGCATATATGTTAGAACATGTTATTTGGTATGTACTTAAAATACATTACACTTCCAGCATTAGAGAAAATCACTATAAAGTTCCCAATAGCATCTGTGTCAGCCTACACAGGAGGCACTCGCATCCATTCAGACTACAGGGGTTACATGTCAGCTATCGTGATGGATCTGGGATTGGTCCTCACAGAGTCTGCATTCCACAGGCAGACAGATCAGACTCCAGTAAACAATATCACAAAGTCATTATAGACTGTGATAAACTATCTGAAAGAAACTAATATGAAAGGGAATAACCTAGAGTTGAGGAGGAACTTGGGTAAAGGAATCAGACAAGACCATTTTGATGGGACATTTATGCTGAGCTTCAAAGGATGAGAATGAGCCAGGCATGGGAAGTACCATGGAGGAATTTCCGAGGGAGAAGAACCAGCAAACCAACAGACCTTACGATGATGAAGGGTTTCTTCTGAAGGACTAAAATGTTGTGTGGATTAAAAAGAAAGGCAAATGGAGAGAGATTTTGGAGAGCCAGGCAGAGGTCAAGCAGAGGATGAAGGGCCCCCTCAGCCACAGAGGGCTTTAACTATATCCCCAAGGCAAAATGGTTGTCATTGAAAAGATTTCAAAAATCAAGAGAAGTTATGTATTTTATGTTTTTAAAAGATAACTCTAGCTGCTCTGCAGAGAATGGATTTGAAGAGGGCAGGTTTACATGAGTCCAGGTAAGAAATGAGGATGGTTTGAATTACATGGTAGCAGTGGAAGTGGTAAGAAAAGAATGAGCAGAGATGTATTTTCTAGTAGAACCTTATAGGTCTGATTGAAAAAGTTGAGTGGAGAAAGAAAATAAGCAATTGCTTAAGCACTGGGTGGATGGCATTGCCACTGGCTGGGGCAAGAGGAACTGCGGAAGTACACTGGGATCCACAATGAACGAAGAGCTCCAATTTAGACTTGCTACTGAGTTTTAGATGCTTTCTATATGTTTAAGCAGAGACATCAAATAGGAAATGGTACATGAGGAGTAAAGCTCAGTGAAAGGATCTACTCTGGAAATAATGAGTAAAAGAAGAATATTAGGAGTTGAAGACACCTATGCTAATAAGTTCCTCTATGGAGGACATAACTCTTGAGAATACCATACTTTAAATGGAAGGCTGATGAAGACAGAGAAAAAAGACTAAAAAAATAAAAATCAAGATATGTTATACAGGTTAGAGGTATTAATAGAAATTAGGGACACTACAAAGAAACAAGTATTTCAAGTAAGTAGTGATGAGTGTTGGTAAAAAAAACTTTAGCAAAGTCGAGAAGGTTGAGAACTGAGGTCAGAAAAGCTCTTGGTAGAAAGGAATTCAGTATTTACAAGGCCAAATAAGTGCATGGATTCCCTGCTAAAGCATATACTGTGAGCTTAGAATGGGCCAGAGGGTATTCAGCTGCCCAAGAAGATGACTTAAGAAATTAAACTTTCTCCAGACTCATGTTTTTTTGTTTGTTTGTTTTTTGTTTTGTTATTTTTTTTTGCCAAGAAAACCAAGAGCAGAATAATAAAGATATTTGCAGGGGTATCTTGCAGACAATCAGGCAAGGGTGAAAGGTTCAGATAAGTTGTACAGAAAATGTGCTGATCAAGATGATCAAGAAGGTCTGGATGCATTTGAATGAAAGGTTTCAAAAAAAAAAAGGAAACTTACTAGTCCAAATTAGAAAATGCATTTTACATTCAAAGAGTGAAACTTGAGTTTTTCGTAAGAAATTTCATCAGAAAACAAGGACATGTCTTATATGAATCTTGAATCTTCATTCTTGAGTCAGACAGACTCCAGATTGAGTCAGTTTAATGAAAATTCTGGAGGAAACTATTAAAATATGACAACTTCACACTCACTTGAAACAGACTCAAGCATTTGTGTAAATACTGAGCGATTAAGTAAACAATACCTGTTTCCACATTGTTATAATATTTTCTCCAATATCTGCCTAAAAGATTCATCTTGGACCTTAATGTTCTAACAACTTTTAATTGGGTGGTGAATAACATGATCTTAGTCCACTGTTACAGTTATCTCATAGTGTTGAGAATTGGTGTGTAAAGCAGAATAAGGTAATCTGTATAAACCATAACTCTATAAGTTATCTGTTGTCTTTCTAATCCTGTTCTCCTTCCCTTGCAGCTAACCCACAAAACAGGATATGGGCTGCAGTAGCTACCCAGAGGCAATAAATACAGTCTTAATATTTGAGTCTATAGGCTTAGGCATCAGAACACAGATTCAAGTCTGTATTACCTTGGGTCAGTTAGTTATGTCCATCTTACTTTCCTACTCTGTGAAATGAGTACATAACAATATCCCAAAATGTTGATGTGAAGACTCTCTAAAGTAATGTAGTCAAACATCTAAAACTGTAACTTTCCCATAATAACAACCTACTAAGTTGTAGCTATTATTCACAAAGAATCACTGAATTCTGGCTTTTCTATTGCTGAGACATACAGCTCCTGGGCCACAATGAAAACATTTTTTCTTACTGAAAACCATTACCCACTTGAAGTAATAACTAAGCCACTAAAAGTTCTTACTCCAAAAATTAATATCAATCTACTTGGCAAGTGAAATAATCACAGATTTATAACTTCTTATAAAGGACATTTATCATTTACTCAAAAACTTCATGAAAATACAGTAAACAAGGTCACATATAAGAAACATACTTGATTTTGCTCCACAAGTCGGTGATATTTGGCCACTGGAACATGTACACATGTTAGGACGGGAGCAAAATCCATCTCCACAACTATTTCTACAAATTGCTGTAGAAAACACAAGAGAAAAGTGAATGAACAATTATCTGATAAAAACAAAATAAATACACAAAATAAAAAATAAGATAAAGATGCAAAATAAAAATCTAAATTTTTAAAACATAAAGAAAAATGTAAGATATAAACATGTTATATAAAATGTCTCATGTTAGATATGTAATGAAATTACCCATTAAAAACATGGGAATAAGTTTTACAAATATCTTATGAGACACACACTCTACCAACTGAGCTATGTTCTCAGCCCCTATAAAGGAAGTTATTTCAAATTCCATAATACTAATTACTTAATTTGCCTATTAGAACAAGTTGTGTTTTTTCTTATCCAAGACTGAGTTTAAATGCAGAGTTCAAAAAATAAACAAACAAAATAAATAAGTACATAAATGCAGAGTTCATTGAGAAGCAATCTTTATCCCCCTAGCAAGCTGTATTAAGGAAACAGAGATCCTAAACAGCCTTAGAGAACACAGCCCTCTGTCCAAAAAACTTTTGCAGGACAGTGAATGTGAAAATGGCTGAGCCAGAGACTCCAGGCCCTAATGACTTGGCCAAACCTCAGGGGTTCCATGCACATTCCTTCCCGGCTGGTATCTGACCTGCCCCATCATCAATCTTTGTTCCCCTTAATAATTCCCTCTCTCCTTCCTCTTGCCTTTCTTCCTCCATATTATCTCCAGAACTCGGCCTATTCCTGCTGCTCAGAAAAGCCACTGAGACATTTAGATGGGGAGAGAATCAAAGCCTCCTGCAGCTGTGACCTCAAAACACAAAGGTATGAAGGTCATCACAGCCAAGAATGTTTGGCTCACTGACGCCACACATACCACAGACACTCAAAACCTGTAGTCCAGTGCTTTCAAGTGGGAAGTCTTTCCCAAATTTAGAGTCAGTTCACTGAAGAGCTGAAAGATTTATCTCTATATCCACAATTGAATTCTCTCTTTGAGCACAAAGTCTGCATGCATTCATGCTCCATGCCTGGATCATGAAGACAAAAAGAGGAGTCTGGGAATGCCCTGAAACTAGCTGTAAATATTTACAGCAATATACATGTATATCTTTTCCTAGGGAGGAGGCACACAACATTCAAAGAGATCTTGTACTCCTCATAACTTAAAGGACATGTTCTACAGAAGCAAACTAATTCAATAAATGTTTTCCTTCTTCAAATTGCCTTTTGACATTCATATAATATGGCCAGCATCTCCATTAGAATTCCTTATAAATGAAAACAGTGTTAAATATCATTGTGTGAAGTTAAAAATATATTAGGCCAGAATATGATTCCCACCACACAGTTGACTGATACTTCCTGCAATGTACTAGAGTTTCAGATCATCAATAACTCTCCAGTGCTCATTAAAACATTTCTAAGTCCCTCTACTCCCCAGGAAATATACAGTCTAGGTTTAGGGGAGATCCAAAGAGTCCACATTCATCCAGATCATAAACCCAGTGAAGGTATGAAGAGTTGGAAATCTTCAGAAAGTGAGTGTAGTGTGTATCTGTGAGCCAGAGACAAACAAGAGCTCTCAGGCCCTTTCTTCCTGCACCTGCCTCAGACTATGGTTTGCCTCACCTAAATATGAGTGCCTCCTACAAACATTAAAACCGTGAGATGTATAAATACTAGATGGAGAGGAACAGAGGATCTAGGTGTTAGGGCTTCAGTGGTACTAGGAGAAATGACAGGACCAAGTATACATGGCACAGAAGAGGCCAATTTCTCACTCTATCACTGACCTGCTGTGAGCTCAAGAAAAACCCACATGTTCTCTGGGTTCAGTTTTCATATTAGTAACATAAAATAGAGGGATTATATTGGAGTGTGTTGATGTGTCTTCAGATCCCAAAATGCTATGAATCTGGACCAAGCCTATCCCAAACTGTTTCTTCTCTGATCAAAATACTGTTTGCAGTCTAATTCCACAATTCAAATTATTGACTTTAAGTTTATAATAGTTTTAATTTTGTGATTTTCCCTACATGTTATTTTTTTAAATGTCAAAATAATTGAATTGCTGAATTTAATGAAGTCTACTAAAGCTAAAAGTTAGATGAGACCCATGCATTAGGCTATAAAGGCATTATATTCTCCTTTTATTCTGCATTATATTTTACACTCAGAAAATTAAATTTATGTTTTTAATAACTATTTTCATAGATATTCTCTTGACACAAATATAAATATTTCTTGGAGATACTATTTCAAGGTGTATGCTTTTGCCTGGATTACTGATACAGGCAAATCCCAGTGTTTCTCACAAGCACCCATTTTTTTCAAGTAGTAGAAGCATAAGCTACAATAGTTAGTGTTACTCAGGTTTTCAAAGCTGATCTTCTAAACAACTAAAGGGCACAATGTTACTCAAAGACCAAAAGTATTTAAAGCTGACACTCAAGGGGTCATGCATATACTTCTACTGCAAATATTCTGGAAGGCTCTGCTCTCTGGAATTCCCATTTCACACTGATCCAATAAAACCTGACTTTACAGATTTTCAACACGTACCATAAACCAATCCCTTCTCCTCGGCTGTTTTCCAACTCAATAATGGCATTCACATTCATTACATTTAGTGAGTCAGACTTTCCGCAGTGCCTAAGTCACTCACGACTAGTATGGCAGGTGTGTGGTGAGTGACGTTAGCTGTTTCAGGATTCTAGGAAACCATGTAAGTGTAAAGCAGCCCTGGTAATGCCCTACTGGCCTGAAAGAGTAAATGCATCTTCCCTAAAAGCCTCACATATGACTTTCTTTGCTAGAGAGAAAAGAAAGCAACACCTTTTCTCTTTTTTAATAAAAGTGAAAGCTTATAAGCAGAGAGTTTATTTAAAATATTTATGAATATAGTTGCTGTTTCCTTTTTGCATCATTATTAGATATTGTGGGACTTTAGGGCAGAAAAATAAGAAGAAACTAGTCTTCACGGTACTTGAGATTTTGTTCCTTTAAAAAAAATGCCTAGGAATAGCATTAAGGGTCTATCTTGGGCCACAAAACCCATAAATATAGAGTTGGAGATGCCACTACATCCATATTATCCCTGGTCTAGTGTGGCTTGCCCTTTTTCTTTGTTCACAGTTGCATAATCATGGAGAACACTGAGGTCAATTCAAAGTCAAGATTGCCTCCAAATGAATGTGTTGTCTATATATGATACCTGGCTCTCCTCTGAACAAACACACAGGAGAAGTCCACTACAGTTCAAGTCACAAATTCACAGGCATGCAAAATAAGACACTGCAGAGTACTGGACTAGGAGGCTGATGACTAATGAGTTCTCCAATTAGAACTTGGGAGACCTACATACACACGTTGGAAAGTGAATAAAATAACCAAACTTTTAGGTCAGAAACACAAAATTTTCAAGTTCTAAGATTCAAATTGTGAAAAACTGTACTCTATGGGATTTAGGATCTGTAAATGCAAAATTTAAATGTCTCCTCCACCATATCCCCCCCCAAAGTTCAAGCCACTAGAAAGAGTTCTCTCTACAAATTTTGTTAATCTAGGTCCATTCAAAGTACCATGAGTGTGCTCCTTTCACATCTCTGTTATGAGGCTGTTGAGATGAAACCAGAGATAATAACTGTGGTTTTGTATAAAGGCCTAAGAATGCTTGATCTTCATAAGGCCTAAATCTCAGCAGAGTCTAAAACCAGATACTTTACATAATTAACACTGTGGTCTTATCTGGAGTTTTAAAGGAAAAATGGTTTTGAGTTATCTAGGGAATTGCTCCAACACAACCCCTCTTCTCTTTGTATTGACATAAAAAGAAAACTTCCGGGCACCTTTAAAACCTTTGTCATGAATACTCTTCAAGAGATTCCATAAGTGAAGTCTGATCTGAAAAACTGGCCACTTCTTTGCCACCATTCACATGGGGCTTCATCCCCATTATCACTGCTCTGTGGGCAATGGATTTTTACATGCAATTGTGTGTCTAAAAGATAGAACATTAGGTTGACCCAAAGATAGGTCTGAGGGTTCTGCCCCAAGCTGTGGGCCCAACCAAGCACTCACGGACAATGCACTGGTTTCCTCCAGGGAGCGTCTTCCATCCTGGGCAGCAAAAGGAGTGGAACCTGGAGCCGCACACGTTTGGCCTGCAAGGGACAAGCACCTTGTCAGAAACGTAGGTGTAGGAACACATTTTAAATTCCTGAAATTTAGGAATGGAGGGCAGACATAGAGGTAAATGCTCTAGACGTTGGAATGGGGAGGGTCCGAAATCTCTAAAGCGTCCCTTTCATCTGTTCCCTTTTGCTTGCCTTTAAAGGGCGAAAGGAGACAGGGAAACATATAATTTGCTACTATTCTAGCCTCCGGATGTAGAGAACAAAGGGGACATTCCATTTCTAAAATCCTTTCTCTCGTTCCCAAATCCATTCTTCCTTGATCTACTGTTACTTCGGCCCGGACGTGTCAAGGAAGGCGCGTCAGAAGGTGGAGCGCTCGGGTTGATGATTAGAGAATGAGTTGTAAACCCCGCACTCGTCCTCAAACAAAAGGCTCCGGAGCGGCGCCCCCGACGGTGGGAGCAGGCAGGCTCCGCCGGCCCCAGCGCAGGGAGGACCCAAGCCCGCCTTCTGCCAGACATTCGGAACCTGTTCCAGCACCGCAGGCCTGGAACGCTCTGCGATCCGCACCTGGGGGACCCCAACTCACCCCTTGCCCAACCCCCAGAGGGAGGTCTTTCCGCTGGCCGAGCTTTGGGGTTGGGAAGGAAAAGGGGGAGGCGCTCCTGGGGGTCTTCTGGCACAGTGGAGTGAAACGCTAGCCGCCAGCACAAGATTCACTGAGAGATTGGGTAGGATGGAAAGCCGCCAAGCTGAGGATCCCAACAAACCCGCCACCCCAGGCACAAGGCCGCCTGCCCACCTACCCTCGGAGCACGTCCTGCTGTCCTCGCCTGCGGACGCGGCTCGCCGCTGAGGTGCCCTCTTCCCGGTACTCGGGTGCCACAAACCCGCCTTCGGAGCCCGCAGTAGCCGGCCGGACCTGTTGCGGCTGCGGCTGAGGCCGGAGTGGCTTAGGCGGTGGAGGCTGGGGCTGGCCGGCTGTACCCTGCGCCCAGAGCGCCACGCAGCCCAGCCACACCAAGTAGGGCTGGAGACACAACCGCCTCCGTCTCTCCATCGCCGGCGCCGAGAGCGCGCGGACCAAGGCCCGCGAAGAGCGAGCGATCAAAGACAAAATCCACGCGGGCCTTAAAAAGTCAGGGTCTAACTAAGCCCTTCGTCAGCTGCCGGGACTCCCTTGGGCTCGGGCTCCCTGCTCTTAGCGGGAGCCCGGGACCGAGCGCTGGCCCCTTGGCTGCCGGCGGCGTGGGGCACAGGACGCGGGATCTAGCGCAGTGGGCGGCGAGGCGCGGTGGCAAAGCAGCCCGCAGCCCCGCGCGGTCCACGTTGCATCCCCCGGGCCACGGCCCCGAGCGACTCCAGGACCGCCAGCGGGTGGGGGCGGGAAATTACAAAAGTAACCCGAGCAGCCGCGGGGTAAAGTTACAAAGAAAGCGGACCTCACAAGAAAAAAAAAAGGGGGGCCTGCACGTAGCGGCTCAGCGGATTCCTGTGCGCTCCGGGCACAGATCTTGGAAAGCTGCAGAAGTCACCAGAAAAAAGCAGGCAAGCAAACAAAAGTTGCCCCCAAAGAAGAGCAAGGTCTCCTCGGGGATCTCTTGGAGTCCCACGGGGCAGCGACGCGCGGGCGGCGGCTGTGGAGCCCGGCGGAGGTGCGCGGGGCCGGAGCGAGCGGCCGGAGAGAGGGCAGGAGGCTGGACGCCGGGGAAGATGCGGCGGAGGAGGGCGCGGCACGGGGGTTTTAGAGGCCCGGCGGGGCGCGGGGCGGGCCTGCGGGCGGCGGCTGTCAGTGGGGGCCGGGGCGCAGCCGTCCACACGTGGAGAGCAGCCCGAACCTAGGGGCCGGCGGCGCAGAGTGGGCGGGGACAGAGTAAAGGGGCGATCGGTTGGGGAGGAACCAGGGGAATGAAGGACTGGGGGAGGGGAAAAGGAAGGAAGGGGGGGCAGGGCAAAGGGAGGGGAGAGGATAGAGATTGGGGAAAAGGAGGGGGCGAGCCTGAGTGGAAAGCCGAGGTTGGAAGAGAAGGACTTGGAAAGCGAGGTTGGCGAGCCCGGGTGCGAGAGGAAATGAGCGGGGGATGGGGGGGGAAGGTTGGGGCGAGGAGAGAAGTGGGAAAGCGGAGCAGGGGGGGTTAGGAGGAGGGGGCTGGGGGCCGGCTGGAGGGGGCGAGGCGCTAGGCGGCTTTGCTTCCCGTCCCCCTCAATTGGCCGCTAGCTCTGTTTTGACTGCCTGTACAAAGCGACCAGACGGCGGGGGAGGGGGCGGTTAGGGACCGGATTTGGGAGAAGAGGCAGCAACCCCCTTCCCCTTCTCCTCCGCCTTAGCGGGTCCTGCGGACTGGGGATGAGGTCTCTAAGCGCTCTGATTCCTCTGGATGCACAGCCGAACTTCCCCGCCGGACACAGGCCTCAAATTTTAAGATGAGAACGGATCCTCCTGCAAAGACCAGGACCCTGACCCGAGGTCGGGGGGATTCACAGCCAGCCAGAAAAGAGGCTCGAGCTCAGTGGATTGTAGCTTTAAACTGAGAAGGCCAGGGCCTCTCCATCTCTCCTACCCCCATCACCTCACGGGGAACAGCGTCAGTCTTGTAGGACCCTCAGAGGGGCTGGGAGTTTCCAGATTGAAATGCGTCCTCGGCCGCCAAGAGGGAGCTCACGCGGCAGCGGGGGACGGTGGCTGCGCGCCGGCGCGGGTTGGCAGATTTCGCGCAGGGACGTGCTCAGGTGCGACCCCTGGCAGGCAGAGCTCTGCCGGGGTCTGCATCCAGGGAGGAGTTAGAGATCCTGAAGTTTTGTTGGGGGGATTGGAGTAGGGGCACAGCAGGTAAATAGGGCTTGGTGCCATATCCTTAGTTCCTGACTTGGACACCTTCTTATTAATGATTAAATCCTGGCAGTTGATGTAACTCCTCTGTACCTTTAGGGTGCCTCTGTGCCCGCTTGACTGTGGGGTCGTCTTTTGCGGCCTTGCTTTCATCAGGTCTTTTTGAAGACCTTGTCATCTCTCAATCAATTGAATTTCATAACTGGAAAAAATGAACACCCTTGAAGACTAGGAATGAACATCTGAACGCAGTTTGGGAAATGGTGCAGAACGATGTCTGGATTATTCTACCCTAGAGAACCTTACATTAAAAGGGAAAAAAAGCATATGTGTATGATTTTATATATATAAAACCTATATATGCGTATATATTAATTCTGTATTCTCCCAAATTGCCCAGATGTGCTATTTGACAGTCAAACTTCTCTGAGAATTGGCACAACTCATTCCTTTATTACCCCAATGTATCAGCAAAAGACTCAAAGCCTTTCTTAACATTAGTCTCCAAAAGCCAAAAAAAAAAGTACATAATTTCAGGTGGTGCATTTATTTCTTAAAATCAAATAAAATTAGAGCAATAAGGGTATTTTTCTTTAAACATTTTAGCAGTAAACTATCTCTTGGGTTAAAGCACCTAAAATGCTTTAACAATAATGGTTTGAAACATCCTGTCTGTGATTTTTCATTTAATACCTAAATAACTTCATGGTTCATTTCTACCTATCACGTTAAATCTAATGTTCTAAAATCAAATACACCTTAACCCTTTGACCTAGCAATAACAGTTTTAGGAATACACATGAAAATAAGTGAGAAAAACATGAAATGATGGATGCATTAGTGTGATTATTACAGCATTGTTTACAGTAGGAGAAGACTAAAGACAAACATTCCATCAGTAAGGAAACCATTGAATATGGTTTAGTCCATTCTATGGAACACCTTACAACTATGAAAAAAATGAATGGGTGAGACTCTTATGCGTTTATGAAATGATTTTTAGCGTAGACAATTTAAAAAAATAGGTGCTGAAATTCATTGAGTCAGTAGAATAAAGTTTAACAGGTGCTAGAGGAGAAAAGGGTGAGTTGTTATTTTAGGGGCAGAGTTTCTGTTTAGGATGATGAAAAAGTTCTGGAAATGGATAGTGGTAGTGGTTGCATGATAATGTGGATATGTTTAATGCTGCTGAGTTATATACTTAACATGGTTAAAATGGTGAATTTTCTGTTTTGTGGGGTTTTTTTCAACTTTTAAATGCAAAGTGTAGAATTTTGTATATATTATGTTATCGTGTTAAGCATTTTTAATGAGAAGAATAAACCAAATATAGTAATAATGGTTAATCTGTAGGAAAAGAAGAGAACATGGTAAGAGACAATAAGGGAAGTTAGAAGCCCTTCTAAATATTTATAGTTTTATAGTTCTAACTTTGAAACCGTGTGTATATTTTATATACTTAAAAAAGAATATTTAATGTTAAAAGAACAATGCTGAACTGAAATAAAAATATAACAAATGAAACTGTCACATTGATAGAATAGCCATAGAATAAATAATTACTCAAAATGACATTTAAACATGATATTTGGACTAGACATCTTTGGTGAAATGTAACTTAAGAATGAAAGAACACAAAAAAATCTGAAATTGCTTTCAGTGGTAGTAATGAATGTAGGAAAGAGAGAAAGAAAAAGCAAATATAGAATTGTGTTGATGTCATTACAATGATTTCAGAATAAGAAAGATTAAATATAAAGCAAAAATAAAAACTTTTAAAATTTAAATTGAATTAAAATGCCAATTTAACTTTTATCTCTATTTTTTAAGTGCATTTCTTAACTCTGTCTACTGAAAAATCCAGAAGCACTGACAACACAATAGCCAAAAACACCAACTGTTACCAGATTATGGCTCCTAAAGACCATTTCCAGGTAAAAGGAATTGGGGCACCTTGGGTAAATGACTGATTCCAGCCAGGTCTGGAATAGGAATGTTTGAGGTGAGTCTGGCCTATCTTGTCATGCCTGAAATCAAGGAAATTATCAGACTGTTAGGGCCGCATTTAAAGGAAACCAAAGCTAACTTGAAAGAGATCACTTTGTCTAAAGATGAGGAAACTTGAACATCAACACAGATGACTGCAAAGGATTGAAATTGAAATATGTGATTCGTGTAAATATTCAATATTTCCAAATGATATTTCAGTGAATTGGTCTCCTGTGGAGGTTGTTGAGGTACAACACATGAAATTTAAAACACTGACAAATAAAACAATCAAACAATTATTCTGCCTTTACTGGAAAGACTCATAGAAAGTATTTTTGGAAAAAAAAATCAGACTGTAAAGTCAGGAAAGATAAAAGTAGGGGGGAAAATCACTTCTTTACCAACCCTACTCGACATAATAAACTCATAAACAAATTCAGCAAAGTAGCAGGATTTAAAATCACTAGGTCAGAGATTCTTTTGTGTGTGTGTATGTGTGTGTGTGTGTGTGTGTGTGTGTGTGTGTGTGTGTGTGTGTATAGTCAGTGGACCTTTATTTTATTTATTTATTTCTATGTGGTGCTGAAAATCATGCCAGACAAGTGCTCTACCACTGAGCCACAACCCCAGCCCTAGGTCAGAGATTCTTAGTGGTGGTGAATTTCTCCCCATGGACAGTTGGTGCTATTCATCCAGAGGCATTTTTTTTATTGTCATAAGACAATTCTAATAGAGTGGTGAGAATATGAGGAATGCTTGTAAACATCCTCTAATGCACAGGGCAGTCTCCCATTACAAAGTACTACCAATATCAGTTCTAAAATAGCAATTTCTTTAAGAAGTGGTGAATTATGTGAAAAGTCTTTGGGGAACGTTTTAGTGAATAATTGAAACTATTATCACCAGAACCTATTGATAAATTAGTAACTTCTGAAAAGGAACAAGACCAAATTCAGCATCCATTCATGCTCAAAATACTGGAAAAACTAGGGATAGTAGGAACATACCTCAACATTTAAAAAGCTATTATGCTAAACCCAAGGCTACATCATTCTAAGTGGAGAAAAACTCAAAGCATTCCCTCTAAGATGGGACAAGACAGGGACATCCTTTTTCACCACTACTATTCAGCATAGTCCTTGAAACCCTAGTCAGAGCAACCAGACAAAAGAAAGAAATTAAAGCTATATGAGTAGGAAAAAAAGAGTTCAAACTCTCTTTATTTGCTGATGACATGATTCTTTATTTAGAAGAACTAAAAAACTCTACTAGAAAGCTCCTAGAACTCATAAACAAATTCAGCAAAGTAGCAGGATTTTAAAATCAATACCAATAAATCAATTGCATGTCTATACACCAAGTATATATCAGCAGAAAGGGAAATCAGGAAAACTATCCCTTTCACAGTATCCTCAAAAAAAGAAAATATTGGAAATCAACCCAATAAAAGAGGTGAAAGACCTCTATAAGGAAAACAGAACACTAAAGAAAGAAATTGAAGAAGATCTCAGAAAATGGAAATATCTTTCATGTTCCTGGATAGACAGGATCAATATTATCAAAATGACCTTACTACTAAAAGCATTATACAGATTTAATGTAATTCCTATAAAGATCCCAATGACATTCTTCACAGAAATAGAAAAAGCAATCATGAAATTCATTTGGAAAAGTAAGAGGCCTAGAATAGCCAAAGTAATCCTTAGCATGAAAAGTGATGCAGGAGGTATCACAATACCAAACTTTAAATTATACTACAGAGCTATAGTAACAAAAACAGCGTGGTATTGGCAACAAATGAACATGAAGATTAATGGAACACAATAAAAGACACAGAGACATATCCACATAAATACAGTTATCTCATTCTAAACAAAGACACCATAAATGTATATTGGAGGACAGGTAGCCTCTTCAACAAATGGTGCTGGGAAAACTGTAAATCTATGTGTAATAGAATGAAATTGAGCACTTACATCTCACTCTGCACAAAACTCAACTCTAAGTGGATTAAAGACCTAGGCATCAAACCAGAGACCCTGTACTTACTAGAAGAAAAAGTAGGCTCAACTCTCATATCAACATGTCAGCTTGGGAACCAAATTCCTCAACAAGACTTCTAAAATACAAGAAGTAAAATAAAGAATCAATAAATAGGATGGTATCAAACTGAAAAGCTTCTTCACAGCTAAGGAAAAAATCAAGAATGTGTACAGAGATCCTACAGATTGGGAGAAAATCTTAACCTTCAGTACTTCAGATGAAACATCAATTTCCAGGATATACAAAGAACTCAAAAAACTTAACACCAGAAAAATAAATAACCCAATCAATAAATGGACAAAAGAACTGAACAAGCACTTCACAGAAGAATATACACAATTGATCAACAAGTATGTGAAAAAAAGTTCAACATCTCTAGCAATTAGAGAAATGCAAATTAAAACTACTCTGAGATTCCATCTCACTCCAGTCAGAATGGCAGTTATAAAGAATACAAGTAACAGTAAATGTTGGCTAAGATCTGGGGAGAAAGATATTCTCATATACTGTTGGTGGGACTACAAATTGGTGCAATCATTATGGAAAGCAATAAGGAGCTGCCTTAGAAAACTTGAAATGGAATTGTCATTTGATCCAGTTATCCCCGTCCTCAATTTATACTCAAAAGACTTAAAAACAGTATAATACAGTGACGCAGCCACATCCATGTTTATAGCATTTCAACTCACAAACTATGGAAACAACCTAGATGAATGGATAAATAAAATGTGGTATATATACACAATGGAATATTAATCAGCCATAAAGAAAAATAAAATTATGGCATTTGCCAGTAAATGGATGGAGCTGAAGAATATAATGTTAAATGAAATAATCTCCAAAACCAAAGGCTGAATTTTTTTTCTGATTTGTGGATGCTAACCCAAAATAAGGTGGGATGGGGAGGGAAATAGTAGAAATCCATTAGTATAGACAAAGGGAAGTGAAGGGAAGGGAGGTGGGATAGGAGTAGGAAAGACAGTAGAATTAATTGGACATAACTTTCCTAGCCTTGTATTTGTTGTATACACAACCAGGGTAATTCCACATGATATTTAAGAATGGGATCTTAAATAGAATAAGTTATATTTTATGTACATGTATTCTGCCAAAATACATTCTATTGTCATTTATAACTAAAAATAAAAATATTTTTAAAAATTTGCTACATATGGATTTTCAGTTTTAATAGCATCATTTTTGAATAGGTTATCTTTTCTCCAGTGAATGTTTTTGGCACCTTTGTCTAGTATGAGATAATTGTATTTGTGTGGGTTTGTCTCTGTGTCTTCTATTCTGTACCATTGATCTATGTGTCTGTTTTGGTGCCAATGGATAAAGAAAATGTGGTATATAGATTCAATGGGATATTACTTGGCTTTAAAGAAGAATGAAATTATGGCATTTGCAGGTAAATGGCTGGAGTTGGAGAATACCATGCTAAGCAAAATAAGCCAGGAAACCAAAGGCCGAATGTTTTCTCTAATATGTAGATGCTAATTACAAATAAAGGGGACACTAGGGAAGAATAGCATTATCTTAAATTAGGTAGAGGGGAGTAAAAGGTGGGGAGGGGATAAGATATGGGGATTGGCTTAGCATCACATGACCAATGTGATTGATTCTACAACATGTACACTCAGAAAAATGAGAAATTATACCCCATCTGTGTATGATATATAAAAGGGCATAAATGCATTCTACTGTCATGTGTAATTAAAATAAATAAAATTTTTTAAAAAATATAATTTTTTAAATGTTCAAATTTAACATTAAAAAGAGGAATAAAACCAGACATTATGTATCTATGATGTGGTGCAACAGTAGGGATATGGAACCATCTATGAATTATCTCTAACAAAACAGTTGAACCTGAATGTAATAACACCTCTACATTTTAATTCCAGTTTAGGAAGTATGGTAAGGAGGGATCATAAATCTAGTCAACCAGATTTAGAATGTGGGATATATCACAAGACCAGGTTTCTTCAAATAAGTGACAGGAGTAGAGGAAAGGGAGAGAATTGTTTTGGCTGACAACCCCCAAATGTTTGTATCTTATCTGGAATTTTGATATGAACATAGCAAGTATAAAATGGCATTTTAATGTGACCAGGAGGAGATTAAAGGATAATCATTAGGTATTAAAGTTTTGTTTTTAATTTTTGAGGGTAAAATGATATGGTTTTATTTTAAAATAATATACCTACTAACATTATATCCACTAAAGTTTTTATGGACGAAATATGAGAACTGGATTTGATTTAAATAGTGAAAGAAAAACAAAGGCTGGGATCTGAAAAGATGGATTAGATGAACTTTTCCTTATAACTCTTGCTAAATATACTTAGGTAAAACCTTAGAGAAAGAAGACAATTAACATACATAGGAAGACACTCAATGGTGGCAAGAAGAAGAAAAACTGACAGTGATCTTGGAACCCAAGGAACAACAGGGCAGTGAGTACCTTCTATATCCCTAACTAGGTGCTGATACAGTTTATAGAAACTCCGAAGAAAAGTCTCCTATCTCCAGCACAAGGACAAGAAAGGGGAGCCTCACAAGACAGGAAAGTTTTAGATAATAAGTGCTGTACAGACAGTCGGACACCACAGAGAGAACTGGGTCACCCCCACCAGCAAAGGCCAAGTGGGGAGCCTAGACTTTCAACCGCACTGGGCTGTAACAAGGTGCCCCTCATCTTCAAATGAGAGCTCAGATTTTCATCTCTGCTGCACAATAACGAGCCACTCCTTCCCCAGGATGTCAGTGGAGAACATGGACTTCCACTCCATGGTAATCAGGTTCATATATTTATCTCTGTATGAGGGGATTTAATGGAGGAGTGACTCACAGGATCACAGAGGCTGAAAATCACATTAGACTGTCTGCAAGCTGGAGAGCCAAAGAAGTCAACAGCAGGGCTCAGTCTAGGAATCCAGAAGCCTCAGAACCAGAGAGGCTAGCAGCCTTCATCCTGAGATTGAGTGTGGAGAAAGAAAGCAGCTGAGAACATGGAAACAGAGGGCTAGCTTTGCTCACCAGGGACAAAATATAAACCTCAAATGCATGTTCCCAGTGATTTGCCTCCTCCAGCCACACACTACCTGCCCACAGTTACCACTCAGTTAATCCATTTAAGTGGATCAATGCACCAATTAGGTTGAGGCTTCCATAATCCAATCATTTCACCTCTAAACCATCTTGCATTGTCTCACATGTGAGCTTTTGGGGGATGCCTGATATTAAACCATAACAACCATTAAAATTGATAAGCTTCTGGCCACACTACCAAGGGGAAAAGAGAGAAGACAAACAATACTAATATTTTAATCAAAGAACCATCATTTCTTTTATCTCATGGATATAAAGAGGATAATTAAGGAATAGTATGAACCACTGTATGGTACAGATTTGATAATCTAAATGAAATGAACTAATACCTTGCATGATATTGATTTGAGAACTCTCAGTAAGGTAAATAGGTTATCTGAATTGTCCCATGTCTATTAAAGATGTTGAATCAATAATTAGCAATTCTCTAAAGAAGAAAGCTCCAGGCCTATATGGTTTCAGTAGTATTGTCTACAAATTCATTGGAATTTTACCAAACATTTAGGGAACAAACCATATTGTTACTCTACAATCTTATCTAGAAAATAGAAGCAGAACATTTTAAAACTCATCTCTCTGAGGCCAACATTCCTCTAATATCAAAACCAGAAACATAAAAGAAAATTACAGACCAGTATTTCTCATGAACATAGATGCCAAAACCCTCAATGCAATAGTAGCAATTCAAATCCAGCAACTTATAAAAATAGTTACATACTCCGACCCAGGAGTGTTTATTCTAGGTTTAGCATTTAAAAATTAATTAACATAATCTGTCACATCAAGAAGAAAAATCTTATGCTTTTATCAACTAATACCCACTCATAATAAAAAAGTGTTTGACAAAAATCCAATATGCATGATTAAAAAAAAAAAAAACCTCAGCTCTCAACACACTGAAATAGAGGGAATTGTCCTGAAATTGATAAAGTACATGTACAGAACTCCTCAGCTAACATCATACCTGATGAGAAACTGAATGCTTTCCAATTTGGAAACATTTGGACTGGGATTATTTCACAATTGAAAATAAGTAAGCATGTCATCTCTCACCACTCCTCTTCAACATTGCACTAAAATAAAACAAGAAAAGGAAACAAAATTATGTACATTGGGAAGGGGAGACTAAAATTACATTTGCAGATGACATGATTGTATATGTAGAAATTCTAAAAAAACCCAGAAGTAACCCTGGAATTAATAACTGATTAAAGTAATTTTTCAGGATTCAAGATCAGTTTAGAAAGGTCAATTGTCTTCCTATATACCACCAATGAATTAATTAGGAAAAGAAATACTTTGGTATAAATTTAAAAAAAAAAAGTGCAATATCTATTTGAGGAAAACGACAGAGCTCTGAAGAGAGGAATAAGATTTAACTAAGTGAAGATATATTCCATCCACCCGTAGGATTATTGCCAATATGTCAGTTCTTCCTGACTTCTTTGTTTATTCTTCCCAATACCAACTAAAATCCCAGCAAGTTATTTTGTGCCTATTAATATACTGATTCTAAAGTTTTTATGGAAGAACAAAAGACACAGAATAGTCACCTCAACACTGAAGAAGAGCGAAGCCAGAAGATTGACATTATTCAACTTCAAGACTCACTACAAAAGCTGAAGTAATGGACACAACGTGGTATTGAGTACATGGGTATTTATTATACTCTTCTCTTTAATTTTTTGTAATTTGAAGTTTTTTATAATGAAAAGATTTCTTTGGGACTTTCTTCAACCGTGCACTGCTCCTTATTTTCTCCCTTCCATTGATAACCCCAATCTTTATTCCCAAAATAGGTTTTATTAATTTTAGTGATTTTTCTGTTTTCCGAAATCAGTTATTTCTGCTTTAGTCATTTATTCCTTCTGTTTTCCTTGGGAACACATGGTTTGATTTCTAACTTTTTAAATCAATAGCTTACTTTAATTGTTTAGATTCCTCTTTAATCACTTACCAGTATAAATCTGTGCATTGCTTTCTGAGCTTTATGTACTTCTTAATTTTTTTGATATGTGATGTGTTCGTTATCTTTATCCTATAAATTTTCTTCATTTTTTGTTTTGAATTTGAACTGTTTGAGGGAAATATGTGCAATTTCCCTGTGATTAGGCATTTTTCTATTTAAGATTACTAATTTCTGATTTTCTTGAAGTATATTCAGGGAATATGGCCTGTTTACTCTGTATTTGTATGTATATTTGAAAACTATATGATTCTTTACATGGCATAAATTTTTGTAGATGTTCCAGAGGGGCTTGGGGAAAAAGGGAATACTTTTTAATGTTATAAAGTTTGAGACATACCTATTAGCTGAAGTAAAATAATTATATTATTTAAATCCTCTTTTTCTTCTGTTGTATAGCTAACCATTTAAACCATTTACGAAGTTAATAAGGCAGTTAGAATCTGCTGTTAATACTGTTTCTGCTCCTCCTCCTCCTCCTCCTCCTCCTCCTCCTCCTCCTCCTCCTCCTCCTCCTCCTCCTCCTCCTCTTCTTCCTCCTTCTTCTTTTTTATTTTACCTGCAGTCTGTGTTTTATCTTTTACCACAAATGTATACACTTATGGCAACTCTATCCTCATAGTAAATTGTAGACCTTGTATTCATAAAATGGACTTCTATCAATTTTATTACATTTGCTTTAAATTTAGCCTTTAAATTTATATCTCAGATTTCTTTTTGGTACTAGTATCCCCCCCCACCCATTATGTGTCTCTTAGTACTGGGTTCTTTTTGTGCACATGACATATTTCAGCCTGTTTTTTATTCAAACTTATAATCTTTGTGTGAATATATTCCATTTACATTAGGTTTCAAATTATGATTCTTTTTAATTTTTTATCCAATTTTATGGGGTTTTTTGTTTGTTTTAAATGCTCCTCCCCACCCCCTGTCTTTCTGTAAATGGATTTTCCTCCTGTTACCATGGTTTAGCATATGTAGTGTGTTCTTCTCTTCTTGTAGTTTGAAAGGTTTATTTCTTCTTTTTAGATGCTGCTGTAGAAATATTTATCAGTATGTAGATTTTATCTATCCACAACCTCTTGTAATAACAGATTTAGACAGTATCTGTTGATGTCCTCTTGAAAGATCAGATAATGAGCACACTGTACTTTGTACTTTTTTCTCTTTATTCCTCTAATTATTTTTTTATAGTATGACTTTTAGTTCTAGTGATGATCATTATAATACACAATGCACTTTAGATTATCATTTGTCAATTTACTTATCTTTAAATGGCTATTGATTTGTTAAAGAAACACAAAGTGAATTCTCCCAAATTTTGGCTTCTTTCCTTATTATTTTAACAAGTTATAATTTACTGGGCTTGGGTGGTGGCTCAGTGGCCGAATGCTTGTGTAGATTTAATCCCCAGCATCACATATCAACGAATAAAATAAAGGTTCATTGACAACTAAAAAAAATTACCTATGCAACATTTCCTTTCTCTAATTGTACATTCTATAACAGTTTTTATTCATTGTCTATATATGTGTGTGCATATATACATATGTGTATATATATTTATTTTTTCAGTATAGTGGCTCAAACCCAATGCTGCGTGCATACAAAACCATGATCTCTCTCTACCACTGAACTACACTCCAGCCCCTCTTTATATCTTTAAATTAATCCCATGTTTCTATGCTTTCTCCTTTCATTTCTTACTTGGGAAAATATTTTGATATTATTGCTTCCCTTCCTCCTATCCCCAAGAATGATTAATTGTTATATATTCATGATCTGATTCTAACTTAAAGATTATTTTAAATGCTTGTTATTTGAGAATGCCTCTTGCTTAAAAAAAATGTGTGCCTATTGACTTTATATAATTGCTGAATAGTTGCTGAGCTGGGTGTAAAGAGTAATATTACTGTGCTTTTCCTTGGTTCTCTCAAGAGTATTACCACCTGCCTAATGGCACTGAGCATGGTGTGGGTCAGTATGGGGCCAACCTGATTTGCTTCTCCCACCACCCTGCCACATTCAACCTGATTTTTTTCCCTTGGGAAATGCGTCTGCTAATTTTGAAGTTTTATGAACTTACCTAAGACATGTTTCAGTGTATATCATCAATTATGTTTTTATGCCTGGAATATATTAGAATGTTTGATCTACATACAGATTCAGTTCTTACCTTTTTTAAAGAGAGAGAGAGAGAGAAATTTTTTAATATTTATTTTTTAGTTTTCAGCGGACACAACATTTTTATTTGTATGTGGTGCTGAGGATCGAACCCAGTGCCCCGAGTATGCCAGGCAAGCGTGCTACTGCTTGAGCAACATCCCCAGCCCCTCAGTTCATACTTTTTACAAGGAAAAAAAAGGTTTTTTTTTTTGTTCTGCCTATGAATATCTTTCACAATTCTGTGTTTTGGGTTCCTTATTTCCATGACACAATTTGTCTTTGGTTTGGTCTGTCGTCTGCTACCCGCTTGCTTGCTTTAGTTCCCCTCTGCCTTTGTTGTGGTTATCTTATACTTTCTTTTCTTTGTCAATAATTTGATTCTCAACTAATTCTCTACTTCTTAAATGTAGTCAATGTTTTTGTTTGGTTTGATTTCAATTCTTAATTTATATCTGAAGTTCTTAGGTCTGAAGTTTTCATTTAACTCTGTTGTTATCATCTCTATTTTTAAAAAATATTCTGTCTCTATTAGTTTCACATGTATTCTCACATATATGCTCTATAACATAAAAAATTCCTATGGCAATTTTCTTCTGTTCAGTTATTTTTCTTCTCATTAAGCTTTGTCGTCTGTAGCATATGTCACTATTAGCTTACTCAATATCCATTCTTCTCAATTGACTTACGTTCTGACCATTCATTTTATTCAGTACAATAATGTTCCCAGCTAAAAGGGAACATTTCCCAGATTCTTATAAGCTAATAGTGGCTGATGCTCTTCTTCTTAGCTTCCTAATGGCACAAGGACATTTAAATTAAATGTCCTTCTTCATACTTTTCCTTGTGCAGGTGCAAATATCAAGGGTTGACTCACCCTTTGCCACATTGAAGGTCTTAATAAACATTTTAAAAACTTTTTCTCAGGCGCAGTGGCACACATCTGTAATCCCAGTAGCTTAGGAAGCTGAGACAGGAGGACTGCAAGTTCATAGCTAGCCTTAGCAACTTAGCCAGGCCCTAAATAACTTAGTGAGATCCTGTCTCAAAATAAAATACAAAAAGGGCTGAGGGTGTGGCTTAGCGAGTCAAGTGCCCATGGGTTCAATCCTCAGTTACAAAATATATATTTTTAAAACTTTTTATTCAGATTTTTGCACACTATATATGTGCATTAGGAGGTTTGAATTAGAAATTATATTTTACTGCAATGAAGTCAAGATGAATGGATTCAAGGAAATCTTTCTCTCACTTTGAGTTGCATATTTTAATTGTATGACATAAATTTCTGCCTTTCCCTTTGTTTGAGTCTAAGGTATTTTGACTGCTCTGGTCTTATTTGTTATTCAATCATTAGGTTTGGGGAAAGGGAGAGTTTCAGATGTTTTTCTTCTACCATCTTAACTTGGAAGTCTGTATGAGTACTTTAAATAAATTTCAATCAAAGTAATATAAACAAATGGTCACAAATCAAATCATGCAAAAATATTGTGTTAAGAAACAACTGAGCTCAGCTCCAGGGTGGCTTAATGCAAACATTACTCCCCAGAGATTTTTTTTCTTTTTCTTTATAAATGGAGGAAAAATTTACATACTGTAAAATGCACATAGATGAAATGTGTAGTTTGATGAGTTGTGACAATTTCTCAGACCCCTATAACCCCTTATTTTAAATATAGAACATTTTCATCACCAGAGAAAGATCACTTTTGCAATTCCCAGTTAATCCTACCCCCATCTCAGAGGAAATCACCATGATTTTCTTTCACTATAAATTAGTGTGTCTACTGTAGACTTCATATAAATTGAATCATACAGTGTGTACTCTTCTAGCTTCTTTCACTTGGCATACAATTTTTGCACTTCATTTATAATGTAGCATGTATAAACAGTCTATTACTTTTTCTTTGTTTTATTTTATTTTTTAATTTTTTTTAGTTGTAAATTGACTCAATGCCTTTATTTGTTTTTATTTGTTCTATGCTAGCATTGAACTCAGTGCCTCACACTTGCAAGGCAAGCGCTCTACCACTGAGCTACAACTCTAACCCGGTCTATTGCTTTTCATTGCTGTGAAGTATCTCATTATCTGTTTCTACTAATATATATTCTAACTGACACATGGTAATTTTATATGTCTTCCCTTATTTGTTTGTTATTAATATATATTTTTTAATTTGACACATAGTAATTATACATATTTATGGGGTACAGTTGTAGCATTTCAACTATTTAATTTATTTATCCATTCTCTTGGTGATAAACATTTATGTTGCTTCTAGCTTAGAGCTGCTTTGAATAAAACTATGAACACTCTTATACATATGTTTCTACATACTTATAGTTTCATTTCTCTTGAGGAAATACCTAAAGGTGGAATTTGGGGACATAAAATAGGTGTACTTTTCTTTAAATTTCCAAACTGATTGTATCATTTAATATTAACCCCAGCAATGTGTGGGAGTTTTGATTGTTACATATCTTCAACAACGTTTGGTAGTCTTTTTCATCTTTACCATTTTAAGGATTATGTGGTATGTGCTATTGCGGTTCTAATGTGTTTCTCTGATGACAAATAATTGATGTTAAACACTTTTTTTTTACATGATCATTAACTATTTCTATAACTCTCTTCATGAAATGCCATTTCAGGGTATTTTTTAAGCTGATTTATTTTGTTTTTAATTTTGAGACAGGGCCTCACTTAATTGCTAAAACTGGCCTTGAACTTATGATTCTCCTGTCTCAGCCTCCCAAGTCTCTGGAATTATAGGCATATGCCATCCATCACACTGGCCAATTAGCTGTTTTTTTTAGTGGGTTACTTTTATTATTCAATTGTAGAAATTGTTTATTATTCTGGACACAAGTCCTTTATTAGATATAGGTATTGTAAATATTTTTCCCCAGAATGCAGCTGCCATATGTTTTCTTAATGGTAACTTTGGATGGGTAGAAAACTTAACTTTTGATGAGGTATACATTTATCTTTTCTTTGTTATTTTGTGGATAGTGAATCTTAGCTAAAAACTTACCAGCTAACCCATATTTTCTCCTGAAGGTTTTTTCTTCTATAATTATGCCTATGAATTAATTTTATTTAGACTATAAGGAATGAGTATGTATGTATGTATGTATGTATGTGTGTGTGTATATATATAGACAGACAGATGCACACACATACATTCTGCTCCAGCACTGTTTCTTGGTAAGACCTTCTTATCCCCACTCAATGGCTTTGACACCTTTGTCAGAGGTCAGTACCACATTGTCTTGATTACTGTAACCTGATACTATGTCTTGGAAGAATTTGTGTTTTCTAACTTTGTTCTTTCAAAACTCTCTTGGCTACCCTAGGTCTTTTACATTTTGTATACATTTTAGAATCAGTTTTATCAAGTTCTTTTTGAAGGTATTCTGTGATTTTGACTGAGATTGCAGGAAATTTGTAAATCAAGATTAGAGGAATGAACATTGTGTTAGTATCGAGTCTTTGAGTCAACAAACCATGGACATAGAATGTTTATTTATTTAAGTCTTCTTTAATTTTCTTAACCATATAATTTTCATTATAGAGCTCCTGAATGTAATTTTATTAACTTTACCTTAAGTATTTTATGATTTTCAATGCTATTGAAGATGGTATTTTAAATTTTATTTTCCAGTATTTGTTGTTTAAGGTTATGGTCAATTTTGTATGTTAATTTGGCTATGATTTTTACTAAATCAATCACTAACCTAGGTGTTGCTGTGGAGGTACTTTGTAGATTCAACATCCTATTCTGTCAGTTTTCAGTAAAGAAGATTATCCTTGCTAATCTGTGTGAGTTTGAAGAGTAGAACTGAGGTTCTCTGAGTAAGAAGAAATTCCTCCTGTGGACTGCAGCTTCGCTTCTGCCTGAGTTTCCAGCCTGCCTTCCTGACAGCCTACCAAATAGATTTTTGGATTTAATACCCAGCCCGAACTATCATGTAAGCCACTTCCTTGCAATAAATTTATTTACGTGTATCTTACTCCCTGCTGTTTCTCTGGTGGAACCCTCAGATCTTAAAATAAGGAAATATGGATCCTGCAAACTTCCTGTTTTAATTTAATAGTTGTAGTAGTTTTTTGTAGATATGATTTTTTTTTACCTTTACAACCACATGACCAATAGCAAAGGAAAGTTTCATTTCTTCCTTCCAATCTGATGGTTTTTCTTTATTTTCTGTCTTTTGTATAATCAGATTAAATATCTTCTTTATGTCTGGTAGTTATTTTTGTCTGGGAGTCAACTTTGTCTAGTATTAATAAAGCCACTTTGACTTTATTAAGATTAATTTATATGTCATATATCTTTTTCCAATCTGCAATTTTTAAACTATTTGGATCTTTATGTATAATATTTATTTTATATACATAGTATATAACTAGTTCTTGTTTTTCTTTTTAAACCAGTCACTGTTTTTAGTTGAAGTGATTAATACATTTTCATTTTCTATAAGCATTTACTATAACTGTTTGACATAGTAAGGTTTATGTTTCAAATATATTGTGTATTTTATTTTCATTTCATTTCTTTATTATTACTTTTGTTTTTCTCAAATTATTTTAATATATTTTAGTATTATGTTTCATTTATATAGTAACTTATTAGCCATTCTTTTTATATTTATTTTGGATCATTACTATAGATTTTACAAAATGCATCTTTAACTTATTATAATCTAACTTTATATAATTTGTTTTACTTTATATAAAACATAAGAATCTTACAAATGTGTCTTTGTCAGTTCAGGCTACTATAAAAAATAATAGAGACTATGATTTATAAACAACAAAACATTACATATCAGCCAGGTGTTGTGGTGCACACCTGGAATCCCAGCAGCTCAGGAAGCTGAGGCAGGAGGGTTGTAAGTTCAAAGCCAGCCTTAACAACTTTGCAAGACTCTGTCTCAAAATTAAAAAAAAAAAAAATCACAGAAAAAAAGGCTGAGGATTTGGCTCAGTTGAAATATATATATTTATATATTATAGTTGTACAAACTGGAAAGTCCAAGATGAAGACTCAGAAGATTTGGTATCTCCTGAACACGTTTCCCACTTCATATGCGGCACCTCTTGCTTTGTCCTTTCATGGCAGAAAGAGCAAGGACCACGTGTCATTGCATGGCAGAAGAGCTGGAAGGGTCAGACAGTTCTCCAAGGCCTCCTTTATAAGGGTATGAATCCTGTACATAAAAGTGGAGTCCTCATGACTTAATCTCTTCCCAAAGGTCCCACCTCTCAATACCATAATGGGAACTAACTTTTGCCATGAATTTTGGAGGGACACAAACATTCAGACCATAATAGTTTGTTGCAAATGGCAGTTTGTCAAAGGTGTCCTGCACATTTTTGCTAAGTATGCAAGAATGTAAGGATTTAACCCCTGTATGCTCTTTCTGGGCCATTTTTTTTTTTAAAGAGAAAGAGAGAGAATTTTTTAGTGTTTATTTTTTAGCTTTCGGTGGACACAACATCTTTATTTTATTTTTTATGTGGTGCTGAGGATCGAACCCGGCGCCCCGCGCATGCCAGGCGAGCGTGCTGCAGCTTGAGCCACATCCCCAGCCCTCTGGGCCATTTTTTAGGGTCATATTTGCAGTAAGCAACATTGAGGGATAAGAATATTTTCTTTTCCTCCCAAGAATGAGTAGGCTTGCTTCTGAATGCTATAAAACATCAGATACCCCCCAGTTCTCTGACATAACTGTGTCACCAATCAGCTCACTGAACAGCATCTGTCTGACTTATTTGTTTTGTTCATCCTCTGATGAATGAAGACTTTTATCTAGGAGTTTCATGCCTTCTACCAACATTCATGTAATATGCTTCTTTATTAGCTTTCCATGGGTTAGAATCTCATACCCTTCACAGTTCCTGACCCAGTGTGTGATTCCATTCATTTTCTACTGTCCTTTGTGTTATTCTTGATATATATTTGTCTTCTACATAGGTTATAAAGCACTCAGTACATTGTTATTATTTTTATTTAAACATTTAAGTTATCACTTGAAAACTAAGATACATAAAAACATTTTATGTTTACTCACATATTTACTGTTTCTTCATTCTTTTGTTTTTCTTTCCCCCTGTATTGTGGATTGAGCCCAGGGGCACTCTACCACTGAGTCCTTTTTATTTTGTTATTTTGAGACAGGTTCCCACTAAGTCACTGATACTGGCCTCAAACTTGTGATCCTCCTGCCTCAGCCTCTCAAGTTTCTGAGATCACAAGTGTGCACCACTATACCTTGTTGTTTCTTCATTTTTCATGTGTTCTTGTTCTTCTCACTGTAGAATGGTTCAAACCTAAACAAAAACAATCAAAAGCCAGAAAGGAGTGCTTTCTGGGATCTTTCTGGGGACATAGTGTTACTTTGGGAGGCATGATGCACTTCTCATAAATGCACTGCGGCACTTCCATATCTCTGTGTCTGAATTCTTCTGTATTATAGCAAGGAATTTCTGGCATCTAAACTTTGTTTAGTGATGACTACCGTTGGGAATCTATGAATCTATGATTTTTGTTTACCAATAAAGAAAGCAGCTAGAGCTTCATTTATCTTTTCCAAAGTGAAAAATGAGTTCCATTTCTGTGGTTCATGTACCTTATCAAGACATGATTAGGTGGTAAATTTAATTGGCATTGTATATTAGCAATCTTCATGGTCAAATCTCAAATTTGATCTTGCTCTGTGACAGCTCACTCTATGGCTTTAAGAGATATGAGATGATTTTTAGCAATGTTATAGACATTCCTTAGGTTTTATTTTTGTCTGACTCAGAACTTAGGGATTTGATCAAGATAAGCCTTGCTTTTAACATATGTGAGGCCGTCTGAAGAAACTACACTATTTAGTAGTCTTAGAATTCTTCATGCCCCTCATCATGTTTATATGCAGAGCCAATGAATTCCACTAAAACCTTCCTTTAAAAGGTAGTAGCAAGTAGGCAGTATGGAAATCAGATCTTTGCCTTCAGTACCATGAAGGCCGATTTCCCAGCAGAAGGTTTGTTTCCCTTTTGAAGTTGTTACCTGGAATCCGATTTAGTTATAGAATAAGCTAGGATTCTTGGTTGTGGGCAGAAAAAAAACTGAATATCTCTATGTAGCAGGAAGAGAATCTATTATAAAGAGCTTGGAGAGCTTACAAATTTGGTAAGAATATAGAACAAGGTTCAGGAGGCAAGCCAACTTAAGCTGGAAGAACGGTCACTAGTTTTTAAAAGGAGAGAAAACTTGTTGTCACCACCAGACTTTATTGCAGCTACCCTAGTGAATTATTTCTGCCTCTCCTTACATCATTCATTTCTGATTCAACTTCTGGACAACAGTGTTCAGTGGAACAATCCAAAAAAAAAAATCTAGGAAGTGTTTATTCATCTATCCTCCATATTTGAAGGTACAAAACTGAGTCCCTGCAATACTGCGTAAAATGAGAACTTCCCCTCCATGTGTTGTAAAATGAACAACCCAAATGAAATGACCGAAAAAATTTTAAATAATTCAAAAACTTGATGCTGTGACCTGAATTCATTTGGTATATTTTCTGGGTAAGACATCTTGTTTTTTTTTGTCACCCTGAGTCTTTATTTCTTAAATTACCCTTTTGTTTTCTACTAGTCAGTGTACTGATGAAGACTATTGCCAAAAAGATTCTCGTGCCTCCTTCAGGAAACTGACTTTTTCCTTTCTTTCTACAAAATGTGATGATTTTTCGTATTCCCTGAGGTTCTGAAATTTCATTTCCTGATAAAGGAAAGGTTTTTATCACTCCTCATGGAGTCTACTCTCAAGAGTGATGGAGTTCTTCAGTTCTCTGATTATTCACTTTCGTCTTTTTCATTCTGCTTTTCTCAAACTCCTCGTAGTCAAATATTGTATATTTTGGAAGGTCCTCATTTAAACTGGTTCAGTCCACTCTTCAGTGTCTCTTACTGTTCTTTTCACTGTTGTGAGTTTCTTCTTTTTTTTTTTTTCCAGTCAAATCAAGGAAAGGATGAGAAGCAAATTTTATTCATGATATTCCCATAAAAAGTTGTAAATGTAATAATGTTAATACTTTATTTAGTATTTGTTGGAAATATTTTTCCTGTTTGACCTATCTTTTTATTTTTAAATTATGCTATTTTTACTTACAAAAGATTTTTTTTTAATTTGACAATTTTTGGCTATTTTTTGTGTCACTTTTTTTTCAAAAATTAGAAAGCATTTCCTTATATATATATTTATTTTTATTATCTTCTAATGTTTTGCATTCTGTATGTGATAATCATTCTGATAGTTGGTTGGCTGGGTAGCCAGCACTAATTATTAGAAACACAATCCCTTCTTAACAATTTTTGTATATATATATATATATATATATAAATTGTTATAGATATAATACATATCATATATCATACATACATGCATATCCTACATACATATCATATATACCTACATACACACATACGCACACAGTAGGGTATAATTCCTTTCTATCTCTTCTATTTCATTCTCTGTGTATTTTTATCACAACTCTATAATGTTATATTCCTTTAGATTTAAAAGAAAAATGAGGAGATGCCCCTGACTCAGAATTCCTTTGCACTGCTCTTTAGTGAAGACTAGCTATTGATTTTTTAAAAATATTTATTTTTAGGTGTAGATGGACACAACACAATGCCTTTATTTTTATGTGGTGCCGAGGATCGAACCTGGACCCCACCCATGCTAGGGGAGCGCTCTACCACTGAGCCACCATCCCAGCCCAAGCTATTGATTTTTTTTCCATATCTCATGTCCCTTAGGGGAGTATTTAAATGAATGTCCTCCTAGTGTCACATTATGGCTCTCAAAACAGCTTTTCTTCAGTCTGCAAAGCCCCAGATCCTTTGGACCTTAACTTCAAAAGTTCTTCCTCAATATGCTCCAATTCCTCATCACTCCCTGTCATGTACTTGAACTTTCCTAGATTAATCTCATCTTCTCCAGTTCCACTGATGCCATAATTCTAATGGAACAACATTCACGTCAATAACATATGGACTTTGGCCAATATAAGTCCGGAGTCCTAGAGTTCTGGTTCCTGGACTTCCTCATTTCCAGTTACTCTCTCCACCCCACGTCAGCTACCCACTTTTATTGTTATATGTCATTCTGGAGCAGTGCAGTCCTGCAGAAGTTTGTGCAATGATGAAATGTTCTATGTCCGCATAGGTTCATTTGCTTTTTGTCAGCACAAATATTTAATGTTTCCTTTATTCTCTCCATGCTTCTCCCTCTGTCAGCTGATGATAAAATAAGAACACTTACATTTCTCTACTACCTAATATAGTATCCGCATCTAAACCTTCTTGCCTCATCTCATCTGATATTGAAAGAGGACCTGAGGCTAAATCCTCCATTAAATACTTTCCACCATATCCTCTAGCTTAATGGAAAACATGGCTCTTGCAGCTCTTCTTCTTTTCTGCATCAGTATGCCAACATTCTTCATCTTTTAAAAAAAGTAATTCTTTTTTGTCTTCATGCCTCATCCCAATTACTGTGAGATTTCTTTGTGATGCTTCATTGCTGTCCCTACTTCTCTATCCCCATTTATTTATTTGTTTAACAACTGATAATCAATTTATTAAAATAGTCAACTTAAGTGTCTTCAATGATGACCTCAGCCTATATTCCTGGCTCACTTCTGGAATTCATGGATGAAAGTAATCTGCTTAATCTCTGAAGGACCATTCAAGCCAATGCGTCACTTAAGGATTCTTATCTGGGGACCATTCCAATGGTTAGAACCTTCACCACAAGGAATTTTTTCTTGCAGAGTGTCATAGAGTTCTGGTAAGCATGCAAACCTGTCTCTTCACATTGAGATTCCTTTCCTTTGTACCTCTAATCAAATCACCATGCACCGTCTCTGGGAATTTTACATAACCACTGGCTGGGGCAATTCTAGTTGGGCAAATCAGCATTTCTGTTTCCATGGAAATCTTTCTAGTATCTTTTAAAGCCACAGTAAGGTACTGCTTTCTAACCAACCTGTACCTTGGGGAGAGTGAGCAGCTGTGGGTCAGGAGGACCCTAGCTTTGCTGAAAAGCTGCAACCTCCTCAGAGGACACCTATTATTTTAAAACCATACCAGTTAAGGTTTCTGCTGGACACAAACTACTCATTCTCAAGATCATCAAATGAATGCTAAGTTGCTAAATCCAATGGTTGTAATCCAGTGTTTATTTAACTCATCCTCACTTCATCATTGTATTTTACTCTACTGACTCTTTGAAATAATTACCATTCCCCTTTTCCTTGAGAAATGCTCTTGATGATTTTGCTCCTATAACATGCCATTCTCCCTTTCCTCCAGCCTTATTACTTAACAATTTTAGCTTCTTGTTGGCTTTTTTTTTCCTGTTCCAAGCCTCTAAATGGACCTGGCAACTAACTTTCTTTGATTACTCTTATAGTTTGAATATGAGGTATCTCCTGAAAGCTCCCGTGTGAGATAGTGCAGGAATATTCAGAAATTCAATGATTAGATCATAAAAACTAGAATCTAATTAGTAGCGTAATGGATTTGATAGGTTAATAATTTGAATGATTTAATCTAGGCTAACTATGAGCAGGTAGGGTGTGATTGGAGGAAGTAGGTCACGGGGGGTATGCGTTGGGAATTATATTATCACTGGATTCTTGCTTTCAAGCTCTCTCTGCTTCCTGGCTGCCATGTCCTGAGCTTCTTTGCTCTGACATGCCCTTTCACCATGATGTTCTCCTCATCTTGGGCCCAGAGCAGGGAGTTAGACAGCCATAGACGAAACCTCTGAAACCATGAGACAAAATGAATGTTTATTCCACTAAATTGTTCTTATCTGGTATATTAGTCACGGTAACACAAAACTAACAAAACAAATCCCTTCCCGGGTGATATTTTCAGATATTAATAATCTCTTCTAGCACTAATGTTACTTTTCCTTAATCCTTTCTTCTGGGTTGTCTTTGCTACCTTGAGATGAATTCTGTATAACAGAACTTGCAGCCAATAGTGGATTAAAAAATAAGAGAACACAGAAGAGGGATTTGGTATTGGTCACGCTTCTTAGGGGAAGACAAAAGAATTTACAGTGCAGTGCCTATTTTAATAAAAAGATGTTTATCAAAGGATTAGAAAAAGCACATGGAATAACTGGAAAGATTGGGTTAAAAGAGGCTCAGTGCTCAGAAAAACTCCCAGACTCATTCGTTAAAGCTGCTAGGTTTCTCTACCATCACCACCTTCAGAACATGTTACCTCTACTGCTACCTCCAGAAGAGATCTCCATGCTACCTGTTCCTTACGTGGTTTTATTGTAACTTAGTTCTCCTACTGGTACATTTGATTGCAGAAATGAAGTCCTATTTCTTCACATTTGAGGAAAAGGAACCCGAGAAAGGTAATTTTGTTTCTATATCGGTGAAAAAAGATTCATATATGTAGAGTACCATCAAAGTCTAAAGGAGTTTACAATATATTGGGCAGTCACAAATGGCCTGCATCCGCTCTAGAGGAGCTGAATCATTTTTAAAAATTTTTTTTTTTTTGCCTAGGTTTTTCATTTCCTACAGTTTCAATTGGCTTTCTCCTGTAGGTCCCTGCATTTTCTTTTTGATTTCTTCTGTAGGAGCAATATGGTGTTCTAATCAGTTGAATCAACAATGTTTTGAAAGTCCACTTGGTTTTAAGCATTGTTTTTTCAACACAGAGTCAAGGGAAACTTGTCTCAGGCAACTTCTAGGGAAGAGCAAGGACTTTTCTGCCTCTGAAGCTCCTAGCAAAATATGCATCCTCTGAAGTAGGCCACAGGACTTTTCCTAAAACAGTAACTCTGGATTGATTTGAAACACTCATGAGCCATTGCTGACCTGGTTGAAGTGAAATTCTTTTGTAGCACTTAAGACATTTGTGAAAAGAGTGAAAACAAGAAAACAACACATAGGAAATGAATGTTGGGGATCCCAAAGAATAAATATCCATTGCACTTATTCTATCATTCTAGATGAACTTGAGAATCACAGAAGTATATTAGTCTTTTCTGTTACTATCATAAAATGTCTGAGACTAGATAATTAGAAAGAAAATATTTGTTTAGCTCATAGAGGTTGTTGGCACAAACAGAATGACACTGGCTCTGGCGAAGCCCTTCCTGGCTCTATGCCTTATGGAGGATTAGATCCCAATGATGTAGTAAGAGATCAAATCGCAAGATAGGAACCCAGAGATGGGGGAGGAATGGGCCCATTCTGTGACCTCCAATTAGGTTCTACCTCTTCAAGGTCCCAGCACCTCTGAGGACCAAGCTTCTAACACATCAACCTTTGGGAACACAAAATATCCAAACCATATCAGTTGACATCTACAGAAATTGTATTATTTTAGTAAAAATTAGAATGGAAAATTTTATTATTTCAGTAAAAATTCAGGAATGGGAAATACATCTTCACTTGTTACTCTTTATTGCTCATAGAAATCTTAAGGTACATTTTCTGGAAAGACTTTTATAAGGTAATTTCTGCTTTGTTGTGATGGTGAAAACAATTTTCTAAAAATATTTCTTTTTAATTTGCACAATTGTTACAAATTTGTGTTTACTAAATCAAATAATATTTTATTTACAAAAGATTTTATAAAATATCCTAGCACAATAGTGTAAAATTTGCATTGTGTTGTTCATATGGACAAAATTTTTTTATTTAGGTTTTGAAAGTAAATATTTCAATTTTCATTATTAAAATGACACTAATTGCTAGAATAAATATATAGCAGGCATTATAGCGTTATTTTTAATTTAGTCATACTGATATACTTCTACATTTTTAAGAGTACTTTAAAAATAAGCAGTTATCATTAAAGTAAAGTATGCGATCTTCTAAATTTTATCTATTTGATAAGTGATATTAATATGAAGTAATCCTAAAGAATTTAAATTATTATATTAAATGTGAAAATAGTCATTGCTGTCACTCTCTAAATCATTACCTGTTGGATAGTTTTAATTTTTAAAGGAAATACATGAGACTTTTTTTCTGAATCTCTCCCTACAACTGGTAGAAACAAAACCAATATTTTTAAGAATACATTAATTTGCTTTAATATTGGCATGCAGTGTAGTTTTAACATTTTATTACTAAAACATTCATCATGAAAATGCATATTTCCACTTTCTGAGTCATCCAATTTATTTTAAAAAACCCAAACTTTTGTCTTATTAAAAAAAAAACTTTAAAATACTTTTATATTCTTTTTATCTTTATATGCCTTTTCCACATCAGTCTTTGGCTTTTACATTGGCAGAATATGCAGGAATTTGATTTAATTTTCTCCAGACCTATTATCAATAAAACCCCCTTATTTTCACAAATTCTATTTGCTATACTTAAAAAGAAACAACTAATATGCAAGTTTTTGCTTTTACCCCAACATCTCACAAAGGTGTTTCTGATTACTCAATTACAAGTATTTCCTTTGGAAACCTTAAAGTATATACAAGTAATGGGATGTCACTAACAAATTTGTCTTTAATCTTTTCCTTAAATTTTAAACTTATTATGGACTTGTTTAGATTTCTCCTTCACAACTTCCATTTTGTGTTATTTTGGTTCTTTTTCCCTTCATCCCTCTGAAATAGTGAAACTTTCTTGTGAAAATAAAGTCCTGCAGTTTCAAGTTTCCCATCTTTAAACTATATTAGGCAATTTATGGGATCAATTTTTGAAGCCAACTGTAATAGTACATTAAGATTCTTGGATGAGGCAACCCTTTATAAATAAGATTTTCCTGCTCAAATGTAGAATGTGTCCCTGCTTACTATGAAGAGGAAGTTAAGCTACTCTTTTAATACATGTTCATTCTAAAGAGGATTATTTCTCAAAAGTCCACCTTTTCTGAATATGTAAAAACACGTAGACCTGGCACCATGGCACATGCCTGTAATCTCAGAGACTCAGGAGGCTGAAGCAGGAGGATCACAAGTTCAAGGCTAGCCTGGGTAACTTATCGATACACTTAGCAATTTAGTGAAATCCTGTCGCAAAATAGAAAAAAAAAAAAACATAGAAGGGGTTGAGGTCTGGCGCAGTGTTGCACACCTGTAATCACAGTGGTTTGGGAAGTTGAGGAGGAGGATCACAAATTCAAAGCCAGCCTCAGCAAAAGTGAGGTGCTAAGCAACTCAGTGAGACCCTGTCTCTAAATAAAATGCAAAACAGAGCTGGGGATGTGGCTCAATGGTCAAGTGCCCCTAAGTTCAGTCCCTGTTACCACCCCCCCCAGCCCCCTGCAAAATAAAGGGGCTGAGGATGTAGGTCAGTGGTAAAGCCTTTGGATTCAATTCCCCAATATGAAAACAAGGGCAGGGGGAAATAAAATTCTGTTTTCTTTAAATTCCTTCTATTTATATGAACACCTTTTTAATGACTTAATAACTAAATTGATATTTTAGGGGCTGTGGCTGTGGCTCAGTGGCAGAGTGCTTGCGTAGCACATGTGAGGCACTGGGTTTGATTCTTAGCACTACATACAAAAAAAAAAAGCAAATAAAATAAAGCCTTTCTCTCCATCTACAACTACAAATTTTTTTAATTGATACTTTAAAAATTTTATTGAAAAAATTTTAAAGTTCACTCCTCTTAGTATTTTAAAAGAACAACATAGATTTGGTGGCTACCTTTAGTGTTTACTAGATTTGTTTATTTCTTCTTTGAAAAAATGGTCCTGGAACATTTTCACTTCCTTCATGTACTGACTTTTCACAATGGTCTTGAGATTGTTGTAAAAACAGGCCAACTTTGATTTCCCTGGAGTCACAACCTTAGTACTTCTCTATCTTGTTTCTCTCCAGCCTGAATATTGCTTTACAAAGTTTCAGATTTTTTACTTCTCTATGTTTTTGGCCTTGTTTCAAATTCACTTTCCCCTAAAACAAAATATTCTACTTATCCTCCCTGGCAACATCATGCCATGGTAAATACCACCTTATATGGATGTATATTATATAGAATGAGATTAAACAAATCACCTTCCTTATTCCCAGCTCAGAAATGATATGCCCCCTTTGACAGCTTCTAAAACAAAATTTAACTTCTCAGAGTGTATTCCAGGATACAAAAAAATTCCATTTTAATGTTCCAAAATTCCTGATACTTATCAAACCAATGAGATTTTTCTCTGGTCTTGCTCTCTGTTGTTCAATTATAGTCATTATCATCATTAATCACTAGCATGAAATTTTATAGTTACACTGTTATTCCACCTGAAAACTTCTACCTGTGTCACTTTATCTAGAATATAACTTTCCCTTTTTATTTAAAAAAATGGATCTAAAAATACACAGGATCTACACTGCTTTTTTAGGTTAACTCCTTTTTACCATAATTTACCATAAATTCTTCCATAGAATTGAAGTTAGTTTTTACTTGCTTATTTCCTTCTTAAATGACATTTATGTGATCATATATATATTTAATTGATGGAAGAGAGCTCATTTGGCAATTTGGACTGATAGTATGAAAAATAAAAAAGCAATCTAGTATTCTTTTTCTTTTGGCTTCTGATATGCACTGTGGCTAAATTGTATCAGTCTTTTCAGTTGCTTCCTGGTGTGAAGAACTCGAACTTTAATTTTTTTTAGAGAAAATGAAGTAAATAATCCCTTGAGAGTCAAAAATATTAACACCAAGAGGGATTCCCCAGTGGAGCCACAAAAGAAAGACCTACAGTTAAGAGTTGAAAGTCTAATGGCATGAGTAATGAAGCAAGTGTGATTTGTCTTAAATATATTTACACGTTTAAGAAATGTAAGCTTGGATCATGTGGAGTCCATAAATTAAATAGCCAAAGAGGATTCCAAGATGAAATCATTTTATTACATAGGAAAGTTTAATTTATCAACTTCAAAATCCCAGAATACTGTCTTTTTATTTTTCAGGATCCATGTGCTTGTTTTGGTGCTTGGCCCAATGAAAGATATCTCAGGAGATCATATTTTACAAGTGAATGCAAACATATGAAGCAACTTGATGTTCTGGAGTTTATATTTAAACAAGTTTGTATTATCTTGGTTTAATTATGTTACTCATAATGTACACAAGTCATATTTTTATTAAGGAAAAAAGCTTGTCTCGGAAGCACAGAAACTAGAACTGGGGCGTCACATGAATCTATAGAATCAGCTCTGTTAATTCCATACAGATGTCTTAGTGCATTCCTGTAAATGTTCAGCCTGAAAAGGAAATGTTAGTTACACCCTTCCCTTCCACAGCCCAGGGTAAAATACTTCACATATTGTACATATGTCTTACAAAAAAAAAATTAAGTAATGGTCATTTGGGGCTTTGTATTTTACTATTGACATAAAAGAGCAAGTGTACTTAAAGCACAGCACATCAGCTTTTGCAGACATCAATCCCCATATTTTGAAGTATAAAAGTGTGATTTGTAGTTTTAAATAGTGATTAAGGGAAACAAAGTATTGAAGGAAATTTAAATTCATTTCTAACATGCCAGATAATACAGTTGTCATGTGGTTATGTTTACAGTAACCACAGGAAGATGGATGTGATTGTTCTTCGTAGATATTGACAAGCTAAAGACACTACCAGAAGGTATTTCACAGTGCCTGGGATAGCACCTACCGCATTATTTGGATCCTTGGCTGGTGTCTCTGTTTTCCAGACCAGTACATTCAAAATGGCTTGCTAGCTAGTGGGCCCATCTGCAGGTGGACCAGTAGACCAGTGGTTTTGATCAGGTAATGAAGAAATCTTTAACACCATCAGAAGAGACAGACACATAACTGGCTGCTGACCTTTCTGAAACCTCTAACAGTCTTCTTCCTTCTGCACCTGAACTTGACTCTCAAATCTTTCTCAGTGGGTAACTATTATTACTCTAACAGAAATGGCACATGGTGTGAAGAAAGTTTGTCTTCTCTGAGTTAGTCTAGCCCTCCTGTCTTGTGATGAATAAACTGAGGGCTAGAAAAACTAAGAAACAGGTCAGAAATCACTTAATTTACATGTTAATAGTGCTGCAGTGGGTAAGATAATAAGATTTCTCTAATAATAATTTATTAGTCAACTAACATCTGAAGGCCACTGAGACCCAGCTTTTCCTGCTGTGGAGAAAACCATCAAGCTAGATTTGCAACCTTGAAAAGAACCATGAAATCAGGACCTACTATCGGAAACTAGAACAGCTTTCAAGAAGTATAATTCTTGCAAGGGCAGATGGCTCTGAGTCATGGTCTAACCTTTCTGGGACAAAGGTGGCAAGTCTTGGCAGAGGACAAATGAAGGGAAGTGATGGTTTTAGAACTTGTGTTAAGAGCTTGTGGTTGTGCCACGGAGTGGGGAGAGTTTGTTTCCATTGTGTAGTTTGTTTGAGAGCCTGTCAATAGGAAGCAGAGATCCATGGTGCACTTAGGTTTAGACTGGAGAGATGCTGGCAGCAAGCCTGGTAGCAAGGTGTTAGGAACATTGCTTTAGAAGCTGAATTTACTTAGAGCACTTTAGTATGTGGATGACTTGTGCCTAAGCATTGCTTGTAAACCCCAGACAAATGTGACCAGCCAAAAGAACTCTCAGTTATTAGTAGCTTCTTAGCTGATCCTGGAAAGCTGAGGCTTCCCTGAAGCTGGGTACATGACTCAGCATCTTACCATTGGACCTCCTGGGAAGCAAGCAGGATGCTGGAAAAGACTCCACATTGACTGACTCCACACAGCCAGCCCAAGGCCCCTGCTAGAGACCACACCCTGACTTGATACTGTTGAGCTCTTGGGAAGAACATACATGTAGAAGAAGTAGTGTGGATAGGACATATGCCTAATCAAACTGAAGCATACTTTGAAATGGACTTTGATGTGTTCTATTGTGTGTCTTGGTTTCAGCAAGAAGTTAGGATGAAGGCATGATGCATTTGTATGACAGGGTGCTCTGAGGGTACACTGCTTTGTTTGTTTGCTTCATTTCTTACACTTCCCATTTTTCTGCACTCACATGAGTCATAAGTCTGGTACTCCTGAGATGCTGTATGTGGGGACTAGATGGAAGCATTGGGAAGGCACTCATGTATCAGGCAGAAGAAATGAGACAGGGAACCTGATTCCAAACCCTGCCCTTCTCCTCCCCCTTAAATCCACATGCTATCAACTGTACCTTCATGGCAGGCGTACTTACCTTCCCCTAGTGTTTTATGAGCCTAACTTTCAGGCAGGTGTTGTATGAGATTTCGTTAATAAAACTCATTTGAATTTAGTTACATTGAGAGACTTTTAGATAACAGTATTTTTTTCAAGAATTAACAGGGAATTCTTTTTATTCTTAAAGAAACTTGGTATAATAAAAATCCTAGAACTTTCTCCCTCTCAGGTAAGATTAAGACAAAGCATTAATTTGGGGGCTCTTGGGCTGGGTTGGTTCTTGGATTCATGATTAGAGTGCTTTATAGCTAGATCCCAGCACCTAAGATAATTCATTGCACTTAATAGGTACTCAATTTGTTGAACTTAACCAAATATATGACTGCAGGAATGGATTAAAAGATTCTTGACTCAAGCCAGTCAAGACTGCTTCTTACATGATAAGCCAGAGGGAGTAAAACGCCCTATCCAGAAGCAGAGGGCTTTCTTTCTCTTGCTGTTCCTTCTTGTATATCTGGTTCTACCTTTTGGAGAGAAGGGAGGTCTAGCTTAGCCACCATGAGTCCAGCCAGAAACATGCAGGAGAGGGTCATCCTTCTTGAACTACAAAGGTCTATGGAAATGTGTCTCATTGTTGGGAAAACTAGCTGTTTCTCCCTTGAGAGACCCACAAAGAACTCAACCACCTACCATCCATTATTCTACCCCTCCACAAAGTGAAAACAAGAATGAAAATGAAGTTGTACCCTTGCCAACTCACTAATTGTACCAAAAGGAAGGAGACTTTTAATTATTACAGGGTGGAGAGCAAAGGAGGCTTCATGAAGACTTTGCTGTATTCTAATTTTACTGTCATATCATTGTTCTTCAATCTGATAATTCTGCAATGTGGAGACTGCTTTTGAATACAGCAAGTTTGTCTTATTTATTGCTATTTCCAATAATGTTACATTTTCTTAACAGCCAGTGCTTGTCTATCAAACCTGCTGAGTCTTTGGAGGAACTTTGGCAACAGCTTTTCTACTATTTCTGTGTTTTTTTCTGCCATTGCTTTTTCATCAACAATATATATGTTGCTATATTTTTGCCAGTTCGTGTTTAAAACTTAAAAATGCCTTCTCCTTTTATCTTTTTGTCAAATACTTTATGAAGCAGTAAATCAACCTAAGTGAATATATTATACAATCTACAAACACCCTATTCCTTTCCTCCCATGAATCATGAAGACTTCATGTATCTTTGTTTAAGGACTAATTTTTCAAGTATGCTTGTCCCTCTGACTGACTTACTAGATAATGCTACTGATTCTAATTCTGTGATCGGTTTGTATTCATCTCTAGAAGCATGCCATTCTCTTCCATTCTCTTGCAATGTTGCAACTTATTTTCAGACATTCTTTAATTATACTATTAATATTAGAGCAAATAGTCAAAATTTTGTTTACATAAATATTTTTCATTTTATTAATCTGTACCCCTTACATCCACTTTCTGTGACTTACCTGCATGGACACATCTGTAGGGGCTCCAATCCTCCCCAAATAATGCCATATTTTCATCTCTAACCATTTTCCCTAACTACCCATCCTAGAAAAGTAACAAGCTCACCCGCTTCATCAGAATAAGGGACTCAAAGCCTCAGGTTTCCCTATCATTTGTACAACTCCACTTGGCCCAAAGAAAATATAAAATTGTCCTCTTGATCTGACTGAATTACTAGTGATTATACCTCAGAGTGCCTTTCCAAATTACATAGTGATAGGACATTTCAGTTCTCATCCATGAAAACCTTCTCACAAAAAGAAATATGCTCAATAAATTGAATAACAGAATTTCCTTAGACTCATCAGAGAATCAAGGTCAAAGGGAAAACTGTCATGGAGAAATCTAAAGAGACTATGAGTACAGAAAATTGCAATCAAGATTAGCTTAGTTGGAACAGAAGCTGCTGGAGCTGCAAACTGATAGCAACACATAAATGATAATTTTAATGGATTGATGGAGGCTAAGCGGTAGACTAATTTGAGAGTAAATAATTTTTAAGATCCTATTCTCAAGGTATCTCCATACATTTGTGGGTTTTGCCTCCAGCAACCCCACTAGGTTCTCATGGGGAAGATTAAAAAAAAAATCTTTTCATGTTTGTGACAGAAGGAGTTGAGTAACCATTTTGAAGTATGATTAGTGTTCTATAAGGCAAAGGCCTGTTTTGTAATGGACTTACCTAGACCATTATCTGACCCTGGAAGGATGATTAACTAACACCAACTCACTCTGGCTTGCTTTTGTTACTTCAGGGGAAAAAGGAAAAGGCTAACAAGCACTTTGGAAGATCACAGCCCAGGAACTCAGGCCAACTCAAGGAATGAAATGCAATCAGAAGATCATAGAACACTTCCCCTTCCTTAGCCTCTATCACATTAACAGGGCTCCAGGGCATCAAAACATATGACATAAAAACTGATAAAGCTACAAAGAAAATAGACTAATCCATTACTCTGGTTGGATATTTCAACACTTCTTTTCAGCAACCAGAATATAAATAAGGATATAGTTCATTGAATGGCACCATTAATCAACTGTATCTAATTGACATTTATAGAATAAATCACTTAATAACAGGACAACACTTTTTTTCCCCCCAAACTTGGAACATTTAGCAAAACAGACAAGATTCTAGACCATAAACCATACCTTAAAAAATGTAAAGCAATTGGAATCATGCAAAGTTGGTTCAAATACACAAAGTAATTAAAATGTGAAACAATTGGAGTCATAAAGACTTTGTTGATTCAAAGATCCCAAAGGAATTAAAAAATGTAAAACAACTGGAATCATAAAAGTTGGTTCAAAGATCACAAAAGAATTAACTTAGAAATCCATAACAAAAAGATCACTGGAAAAGTCTGAGGATGTTTGGAGATGAGGCAACATAATTTTAAATAACACATGAGTTGAAAAAGAGATCTCAAGAGATAGTAAAAACTATTTGGAACTAAATCTAAAAAGGAAAAAGAAAATAGAATTTATCAAAATTTAAAAGATAGAGTGATTATAGCGTATTAAGGGAAATGTACAGAATTGAATGTATATATTAGAAAAAAAGGAAGTATAAAATCAATAGTTAATACTTCCATATTAGAAAACTAAAGAAAAGTCCTTCAACATAAGACAAGTATAAAAGATAATAAAAGTAGGAAAAAAATCAATATAAATGCCGGGCACAGTGGTGCACACCTGCAATCTGAGCAGCTTGGGAGGCTGAGGCAGGAAAATCATGAGTTCAAAGCCAGTCTCAGCAACTTTGCAAGGCTTTAAGTAAATTAGTATGAGCCTGTCTATAAATAATATATATAAATAATAATATATATGTATTAATTAAATATGTTTATATACAATTTATGTGTACATGTATGAATATATATAAAGAAAATATATAATTTATGTGTACATATATATGTATATGTATATATATATAAAGAAAGGACTGGAATATGGCTCAGTAGTTGAGCACCTCTGGGTTTAATCCCTGGTAACCCCCCCAAAAAGTCAATAAAATTTAAAATAGGAAATAAACAGAGAAAAATCCATGAAACCCAAAGCAAATTCTTTGAAGAGATCAATATAATTTATAAATTTATACCTAAGCTGACAAAAAGAAAGAAAACATATATCATAGATACCAGCAATGAAATTAAGGTGATCCATTCTTATTCTGTGTACATGAGACTACACACTTACTAGATGGCTAAAATTCCCCAAATTTGACAATACTAAATGTTGGTGAATGTGTAGAGCAGCAGGAATTCTCATTCTATGGTAGGAATGCAAAATGGCACAGTCACTATATTAGTCAGCTTTATGCCACTGTGACTAATATATCTGTCAAGAACAACTTAGATGAAGAAAAGTTTATTTTGGCTATAATTTCAGAGGTTCAGTCCATGGTCAACTAACTCCATTGCTTTTGGCCCAAGATTAGGCAGATTATCAATGCAGAAGGGCATGGCAGAGGAGAGCAGCTCGGGACATGGCAGCCAGGAAGCAGAGAGAGTTTGAGCGTAAGAAGCCAGGGATGATACAATCCCCAAGGCCATACCCCCAGTGACCTATTTTCTCTAGCTACAGCCTACATGCCTACAGTTACCACCCATGAAACCATTCAAATTATTAATCCATCAAATGGATTAGGTTATATAGATAACCCCTTAAATAGATTAGGTCATCCACTGATTAGATTACAGCTGTCTTCTCTGAACATTCAGAACATTCCTGCATTGTCTCACACATGAATTTTAACAAACTGTAATAGCCACTTTGGGAGACAGTTTGGCAATTTCTTATAAAGCCAAACATAATTTTAGCATATGACCCAGCAATCTTGTTCCCAGATATAAATTTAATTGGTTGAAGATATATCTATGCAAAAACTTGCACATGGATATTTATAGAGGCTTTTTAATAACCATCCCCAAAACTATAAGCTCCCCAATTGTCTTCCAGTAGATGAAAGGATAAACAAATAGTAGTACATCACGATAAGGGGTGTTATTCAGTATGTAAAGAAAGGAGCCATTAAGTCACAAAAGATATGGAGGAAACTTAAATGAATATTATGAAGTGAAAGAAAATAATAGTAAAAGTTGAATACTGTATCATACCCATCTTATGATATAAGGAGGTTGGGGACGAATAGATGAAGAACAGGGGATTGGTAAAACTATTTTGTAAAATGCTGTTATGGTAGATGCATGACATTATACATTCATTGAAGCCCTTAGAAATTTGCAGCACAAAGAATGAAGTTTAATGAGTTTAAATTTTAAAAATCTTTTAAGGGTTCAGGGATCCCAATGTTGAATGCAAATGATGACAAGAGAATCCAATTGTATCACAAATGTGTGAAGCAATCTCGCTGGAATGTGTGTGGCAGTGCTGACTTAAGTAACTTTGAAATAAACAGAGTCTGATTAAAGACAAAAGAACTACACAAAAGCACTGTATTCTAGTTCATTAAGTGAATTCTACTTTATCAAGGATATAGGTTGAAAATTCTAGTATTGCTATCCATGTATTAGAATTGAACAAATCATAAATGAATAGTAGATGATGGTGGTCAGTTAACTTTCTTATTGTTGGAGTGGAAATGTACAAGTAAACAAGGGGAGACATCTAGAATAGTTCTTATGTTAATAACTGAGCAATGGAAACATCAGGAAGAATTTGTTTAATATAACATAGATAAAGATGATTATACACAGAAACACTTATAGTCATGTGCATAACATGAGTTCATACTCATACATATATTACTTTGCTCTGTTACCTGAAAGGGCCTCAAGAAGACATCATAGTAAACAATAAGCACACCTAGAACCAGAGCTTGTTTTCTAGTACCACTGTCTAATTAAAAGAGATAATATCCCTTGGAGAAATGACTGTTTCTAGGAGTAGGACAGGAACTATAGAAGATGAGGCTGAAGCATCTTGAAGTGCTCAAAACAAATAAATAACCTCAAACCCCTTCCTATCAATCGAGTGTTCCAAAGGGCACAGGAGCCAACTGAAAGAACTTCCAATAGTCAGGCCTGAGAAATTGGAGCAACAAAGTAAAAATATAGTATAAGATTGTAACCCAAATTATAAAATAAACACCCATGAATCCATACTTATATAAATATTGAATAAAGTAATAAAGAAGAGAGAGATCATCATTCTCCCCAGCAACAGAATGTCAATGAATAATTCATTATTCATTATAGTTCGGGCTGTATGTAGTTATCTACTTCCAAAGAGTGCAGTTAAAAAATGGACTAACAAGACTAACTTTACAGTGGAGAAACCTGACAAACACGATTTCAACCAGACAATCAAGCTCAGCGTTCATAAATATAAATCATGTCCATATTATGTAATCTTGATAAGATATGATGAAAATGATATTCAACCTTTGTGAATTTGCTCCCTAAACTCATAACCAACTCCAGTTGGATGAAAAACAACAACAACAACAACAACAACATGAAATCATAATAACAGAGCATCCTGGGGTATAAATTATCAGTATTTCTTAAAACTGTTAGTCATCAAAAATAAGAAAATTCTGAGAAACTCTCACAGACAAGAGTTGTCTGAGGAGACATAACAATTAAGTGTAATTTGGTATGTTGGGATGGGGGTCCTACAACAGGAAAGGGACATGCATTAAACCAGGACTTCAATTAATAAAGCATCAGTATTGACTTCAGTATTGACTCATCCATTGTAATAATGTAAGATATTGATAACTAGAATTGCATGTGGAGCACATGTTTAGCTTAGGCACATGTTTCAGTGCCCATTAGTAAGTTTTCACATCCTAACACCTCTCCCTTCCTACAGTATCTTCCTGTGGGCCATAGCCTTGCCTTATGTAAGGATTCCCTGTGTTGTAAATGATGGATATGCACTTAATCTGGTTCTGACAAAACTAGTTGATTCCTGGAATGTTGAAGCCTGGTGACTTCAACTATGACTGAACCTAGGAACTTTTCACCATTAACATCAGGAATTAGATTCTCTTTCTCTGCCCCCATCTCTGTCTTCTTACTTGGTTTCATTCTTAGGCAGGGCATCACTACGTGCTGGTAAAGATGACAGTACCAGAACAAGGTTTGCATGGTTCTGTAGACTTTATCAACCTGGAATGAAAGGATTCCCAAAGAGAGATTGTATTTGCTCAACTTGGATCTCTTGTTTTCTGTAAGTCAACCCCTGAGTTTAGTCCAGTGTTCCCTTAGCCAGGCACAGGCCATGTGGCCCAACTTGGGAGAGTTCACCCTGAATCACTAGGTCAAGAGAGAAAAGAAAGACTATCCAAAGGAAAAAGAAGATTCTATTACTAAAATAAGGAGAAGGGAGGCAATACGATTTGTGGTGGACACCTCTTTTATTACACTTAAGGCTTGAGTCAGATTGTACCAATTTGGCTTCTGAGGAGCCGGAGACTGAGTGGCTGGAGTCAGTCATGTGCTGTATGCTTACACTCTGACTCCCAGTAAAACCCTGGGGACCAACACGCAAATGAACCTCTCAGATTGGCAGTACTTTCCATTTGTTGTCACAGATCATTACTGGAAGCGTTAAGTCCTCTCCATGTGCCTCCACAGGAACAAGACAGTTGGAAACCTGCACTTAGCTTCTTCTGGACTGTGTCCTATATGCCTTCTCCCCACACAGGTTCTGAACTCTGTTCTTTTGCTGTAACAAATCCTAACCCTGAGTATAACAGCTTTCTTCAGTCCCATAAGTCTGCCTAAGAATCCCTGAGTTTGAGGGTGGTCTTGGTCTCAGAAACATTAAAAAAATTACAGTATTTTTCTTGAGAAATCAGAAGATCTAATAACCACTTCAAATTCTTCGGCTAACAGAAATAGCCTGATATTCTTTGGGGAAATTTCCTTTCCCCTACTGAATATGAGCTTAGGGGGTTCTCCATCAATGTGGTTCACCTTTGAAATACCTATGTCAAGTAACGCTAGCATTACATCATTTTGGGCCATATTTGAGTTTCTTCATTTTTGTTATTTTTGGCTTTCAAAGAAATAACACACTTCTAAGTTACTAAAGGAAAATTTAACATTTAGAAATTCTAAAAAATAAGCTTAATATGGAGGATAAGCTCTGTAAAAACAATGTTTTATTTTATTAGAATATAGGAGTCATATTTTTAGAGAATGTCACTTTAACATAGATACACTTTCTACCGATACAAAAGAAGAAGAAAGTGATTGACCCTATGCATAATTATTTCCTTCCTTTTTTATGGTTTTGTTGAATATTCTTTTGGAAAAGTGAAAAAATAATGAAACACTGAAACTCCTTTGTTCCACCTCATAATCTTATTATTTTAATCATTCCTTCAGAGGCAATTTTTAATATAAGCTGTTCTGTGACTTTCCTACTCATTTTTTTAACATTTACCATATGCATGCATATGTAACAACACTGCTATTTTGTATTTTTTAAATCATGCTATATATATTCAGGTATTTTATTTATTTTTTAAACGCTATGTTCTTAAGATTTGTCCATATGAACACAGGCAAATCTAGTATGCACACTTTAAATATGGTGGTTAATTTGGTGCATGAATACATGGCATTTTATTTAACTATTCAATTGGTGATGGAATTTTCCTTTGGCTGGAATTTTTTCTTGTTAGAACCAATGTTGCTATAATAATGTTTATGGCTGAAATTTGAGTGCTTAGTATGTGCCAGACATTATCCTAAGAGTTATACAAATGTTTAACACATTTTTATCCTCCCCAAACTGAGAGGAAGGTATTATTACATTTTTAAGACAAGAAAATCAAAGAATTGAGTGGTTAAATAATTGTCTAAGGTCCTATAACTCAAAGCAGCAGAGCTAGGGTTTGAGCCCAGAAATCTGGTCCCAACAACATGCACTTCACTGCCTTGGGATAATCTCTGTGCACATGTGTAAGGTTTTCTTGTTGGATTATAAGGTGCAAGCATTTTACCATGTTCAAATGCCTCTCCATATTCTCACTGGCACTAAGTATGTTCAGCTCCCACTTATTTCCTCGTACAGAGAGTTTACAGTCACCAATATCATGCATGATATAAACTGGCCATCTGTGCTTGCCAACAACATGAAGCCTGTGCCCTCAGCTATACTTACCACATCAGGTTTTGCTTTGTTTTATTTTGGTTTTGTTACCTTGAACATGGTTATCTTAAAGTTGCTTCTTTTGTATATAATCTTAACTGTTTCATAATCAAGTAGAGAACATTTGTAAAACATGAGCTTCAACATTCCCAGACTTTTAATTCTGTTCATCTTCTACATTTGACCACTAAACTCTTTTCTCTTGTTCTATTTACCCAGAATTTACCATGTATTTATTGATTGACTTTTTGATGAGCAAGACACTGTGCTAGATATAGGGCGTATAAAAACAAATAAGGCAGAATTCCTCTGTCTGAGGAACTTACAAGGGAATTAACCACATAAACAGCTAATTATAATGAAATGTGATAAGTACTGACTTGGAAGAACAATCATAAGCTATAAGAATATACATGACAAAGTATTTATTTTTGCTTTAGGTGGGGCTCATGAAGGGTGACATATGCTGGGAATTGAAAAATGAGTAGGCTTTTCTTGAAGTTTAAGAGGAAAGTGAAGGTATTTGGTGAAAAGGGAACATGAACAATTCCTTGAAGGCCTGGAAGTTCATAGCAGATTGAAGATTAACAAGAAGGGCAGTTTGGATGTGGGCAGTGGATGACAAGAATCAGGAAAAGAAAAGATATTGTACAAACCTCAGAAGATGAGTTGGCCAGAATTCTGGAAGTGGTTGCCATAGGTGGCAACTGAGAGGAGAGAAAAGGAAGTATAGCTCACTCCCCACAAGTTGTTTTTATTGGTGTTGTATGCTGTCCAATCTTATATATCACTTTTTCCCTTAAAGACTTCTTACCATAATAGCTCTTGAAAATTTATACCACTTTTTAGACAATGATACTTGTTTTTTCCAGGATAATGATTTTTTTTGCTTTAAAATCCATTAAATCAACATGCTGTACAAAGTTATATTTCAACATTAGTGTTTCAAGCAAAAAGCACACTCACTATTATATATATTTCATATAATAGTTTCTAGTCAAACGATATTACATGGAACAGATTTGAAATGCATGATATTTGGATGGGCCCAAAGGTTTGCTTTGACTATGAATGGCAAGCAAGAGGGATACAGGGGAATTTTCTTCTATTACATTTCATTCTTCTACCTGTATGTTCGTGTTTTGAAGTACACATTTTTGGACCTCACTCTTTTTCCCTCTATATCAAAGCTCTCCATATCAGGCAGTTATTTTAGGGTTAAAGCCTCAAGGCAAAGGAAATTGTTAACCCCATATGTTTCTAATATTGCATGTCTGTCAAATATTCAGAAAAACTAACTTTCCACTACCTTTCAAAGAGTGATCTCTCGCCCTCCTCCTCCAGCCCCATCCTCTATCAAGCTTTCTCTTCCATCTTTGGAAATATAATGAAACATCATGACATTGCTTTTTATGTACAAGCTGTACCTATTCACTTTCAAATTGACTTTCTTTTATAAATATGTTTGATGATTCTGTTAATACATTACATATGTGAGAAAACTATTGCACATCTTAGATCAACATAGACACAGACACATTTTTTAATTTAATAATTTTTACTTAGTAACCTGGTTTTCCAGGATTGTTATGATCGTTACAAAAGGAACAGATACATTTGGATTCTATATAAAACCTTATTTGTAAGAGCATCATTAATTTAAGAAACTAAATTAATGCTTGCTCTTCTTTGATTTGCATAAAAAGATCCAACTTCAAACAAAAACAGATAAAGCCGCCTCTCAGCATCCATGGGGAATTGGTTCCAGGACTCCCTGCAGATACCAAATCATAATGCTCAAGTCACTTGTATGAAATAGTGTAGTATTTGCATATTGCCCTCACACATCCTCTCATATCCACAATGTGAAGAGAATGTAAATTGTTGGTGTACTATATTGTTTGGGGAATAATAACAAGAAAAATTTCTATACATGTTTAAATATTTTTTCAAATATTTTTCATCTATGTTTGAATCCATGGATGCACAAACAACAGTTAGAGAGAGAGACAATGTTTTATTCTGAAATTTTTTTTATTGGTTATTTCTTCAAAGAAAGTACCAAATAATCAGTCCATAAGCAAAAGAGGAGGGTCACTGTTGATCTCAGTGGCCAGATATTTAGGGTCATTTTAAAAACATGTGTTGACATTCTTCTCCATCTCTGCATTAAATTCAAATTCCAAGAAGAGCTATCTATTAGGCATGTACTGGGTTATTCATACATTTCAGTAACTACTATGAATGAGAGATAGTTTCGCCAAAGAAAAGTGGAGCTTTTATTAATCATAAAAATGAGGAGGGTGCTCTCTACAGGAAAAACAACATGTGCCCACCAGATTCTATCAAGAGTCTATAAGCATAGGTATGTACAAACACACACACACACACACACACACACACATTTTCCTTTATGTGTAAAAACATCCCCAGTTGACATAATTAAATCTATCACAAATAGAAAAATTATCTCAGCATCATGAAGCCTACTAACTTCATGATGCCTATTTAACACATTCAGCTTCAAGTTTGAAACCTCCAGATGATATTGCCTTGTTTCTATAGCTGGTCATAAAGCCTAACCAACAATTTATGTCTTCCCTTCAGAACTCTTTATATGTGTTTCTGTTGCTGCTGTCATTGTTGTTTTTCTAAACATCTCTTAGGCAAGGATGGCTTTCTGGTGAACATTTACATGGGACATAAATAGTACTAGCTTTGGTCTGTTTTGAGAGTTCCATTTGGGCAAACCATTATCCAGTGCCTATGCATCAGTATAGAAACTCTTCTCAGGTTATTTTTCTTTAAAGAATTGGCAGATAGGGAGGGATGCAACCTGAAAGTGTGCCTACTGGGAAGGATTGTCTTTTTTCACCATTTTTAGGACCATACCTGAATAGTAGTGTAATTCAATAGCAGTCTCTACTAGCTCTTGGAGCCACCTCTCTGAAAACCAAGCAAGTTTTTCATCCTCAACTATCTAGTGAAAAGAAATTGCCAATGCAGCCATTGGCATGGGTTTAGGACGTACATCTTTTAAGTGTTAGTCACGAGATAAATCTCTCAAGAACTTCTGTTTGGCAGACTAGTGTCTATTCACCCAAATCAATATTCTTCCTGAAATCACCTCTAGGCTCTATCTACCAGCTTCTCTTGGAATTAGATGTGATCATATCACGGTATTTTAGCAAATGTTACTTAAGTAGAGCTGATGGCTGCCATCCTCAGATGAAGACATTTCAAAGTGTTTGTGCTTCTTTTGCAATCTCTTCCTCACTGCCCGCCCCCCATGTGAGTGTAGAAAGTGTGAATGCCTAGGGAGTTGCAGAGATTTAAGAAGAAAAGTTCATAGATCTCTGAACCACTGTGTGGATGAAAGTCATCTTCTTGGAACACCCATACTGAACTATCACATGAGAAAGAAATCTACATCTGTTGCTTAAATGCCTGAAACCTTGGGGTATATTAGGCTTCAGATAGAAGAACACCGATGTCTTTCATTTGGCCCTTCCTCCTAAAATATCTTTTACATCATGGGTCAGTGAGTCAGTGTGAGGATTATTCCAGTGGCCAAAAACAATCATTGGAGAATATAGTGATAAGTTGTAAAAATAAAATTGGATGGGTTTGTTTTTTCATTGACCTTGGGCAAGTTCTTCATTGTGCTATATGATCCCAGAAGCCTCACTCTATCACAATACTGATTTTGTGTGTTGCTGGAATTAAGGTTAGTTAGATTCAGTATCCAATCCTACCTGAAAGATTTTGGTATTCTTTTCCTTGCTTTTCATAGTGTAAAACTGCTCCTTTGGGGAACGCAGGGAAGAAGGAGTAATGAATCTATGTGAAGTGTTACGATATATTCTTTCTCAAGATATACGGCTTTGTCTCCATTCAAGGACTTCTAAGTATGCGGAATGGCTCAGAAGCATGATTCTGTAGTGTGGATGTCTCAAGTTAGGTGTCTAGAGTATGACTGGCTATACACAGCTAGTAAATCCTCATCATCCAATAATGATATTTCTCTTGATCCATGATTAATAAGCTTCAGCTAGAGGTTTCTATGTGTCTAATATTCCTGGAACTTGCTAACCTTGCTGAATCTATTGCTTAATATGAAAACCATGCATGATATTTAGCTAGTGCATACTGGCATTTTGTAACAGCCAGTATTCTTTTTGATTCATTGGTTGGTATCTATGTTCTACTGGTCATTCATTTCATAAATTTATTCCCTGATAACAAAAATGGATGTTGCATTTATGCCATCATCTGGATTTGGCAAGCCCAGAGTTTCTTTCATGTCTACTGATATTAGAAAATCCAATTATGAAGTTTGTGAACTTTATGGGAATATTTATCAAATTATTTGACAAATGTTTATAGAAATATCTATCTATAGAGTAAAATAAAATTACATTTCTAATATCTTTTTGAAACCATTTAAAATTATTATCTACTATAATAATTTAAAGTTTATTAAATATTTTTAAACCAGGTTTTTCAATTAAATGCTACTAATAAAATCTATCTACATTTCATCCTCCTAAAAATATGTAAAATTAGCTGACAAGAATAAAATTAATTTAGCTTATGTTAGTTACATAGTAAGTAAATTTTAGAAGTTAAAGAATTCAAATTCTATATCTTTAAGTAAAACCTAATATTCTAAGAGGCAATAAACCAAGCACTCTCTCACACCTCCACATACACAGATCCCTTAGGATGAGATGCATAGGTTATAGACACAGTTGGAGGTTCAGTAAAAAGGAGCTGAGGTCCCTCTTACTGCCTCTCATTTTTTTTTTCTGTTGTATGCAGTCAAACCAGGACATTATCATATGTTGAGAGTCAACAGGTGGGGGAAGAATAACGAGCGTGAAGAGAGTGGTAAATGATTGTAATAGTAAATCTGGGAAATTGACGATGACTATAAAATTGCAATAACCTTCACTTTCCACACAGTTAAGAAAGGATGAACTTGACTAGAATGGTAGTGAAATCTCCATGAAATCTGTGCTCCTTCTTCTATGCCATGCTGCTTGCCACCAGTAATTTTTGTAGCTCTTGACACCACTTAAGTAAATAAAACAATGTGGAATCCAGGTGTTTAGAAGGATCTGTGAGGTGGAATTTGAATGAACACTCTTTTTCATTGAATAATTAAAGGAAGCAATGAGGTAGAGGAAGGAGGTGGAAAGAAGTGCTCACTGGATGCAGTACTGAAAGTAAAATGTCACAGGGGCCTTGCATAGATCTCGTCGTGCACAGCACATACCAGTGCAATGTGCAACAGCACAAATCCTGTTCACTTTTCTCTAGTGCTATGTGAGAGTGGAAGAAATACTATAATTTCATCTGATACTCCAAGGAAAGGCAAAAGGGTGAGTTTTCCTAGTATTGAAATTTTTTTCTATAGTTAAAATACCAGTTTTTCAATGAAGTTGGGAAAAAAAAAAGCACTTGGTATCATATCTTTAGTAGGATAATCCTTCCACCCTGGATAGGAAATGGAAGTTGTCATACAATACTAACTCACACAAGATTAACAACTCTCATTGCTTTTTTGACATAATACCTGAATTGGAGGATCAACTACACTGTATTATTTTTCTCCCAGTGAAGCTGGCCAGAACAATGAAATTTGAATGATTATCATTGTCTTTTCTTATAGAAAAGGTTTATTCAATGGTCCAAATATGGAAGTAGTCTTTGAATCCTCTTTTTACACGTAACTCAAGGCAGCTCAGATTTGTATAAAAACTCCAGCACTCTCTGAGTCCCTAAGAGTGATCAGCCCCTAAGATGTGTAATATGAAACTTCTGTGTGAACTGTTAACTTCCCCCAGATGGGGCAAACCACAGTGTCTTTTAATGCACTAATGGTATCAAAATGCATAAACATCACATGCAACTGCACTCTCACATTTGATACCAATCTGGTATTATAATAAAGGGGTTATAATGTGGGCACTAGGGAAATCACAGCACATCCTCACATCCTGCTTACTACTGCTCAGTGATTTCATAAAGGCTTTTTTCAATCAAAATTCCCTTCCCAGGTTTGAATAATAAGATCATAACTGAGAGATAAGGGCAAAATTAGAATTTAGGACTCCAAAATATTAATAACTAATGGATTTCCCATTTCCCATTTAAACACTTTAACCATTGCTCATTGGCTCATGGGGAATACTACTTTCCTTCTGGTCTCAAATGAAATATAAATAATAAAAACAATTTAGGAAACTTATTCTAAAGATCTGCTCTTAACTCATATTAACACTCATGGAAAGTTTGCAACTACTGGACTTTGAAAGATAAATGGAGCTTTTAATCCTTCTTTGGAAATGAATTTCCAACTGTAAGATTAGATCATAAAAAGGTTTTCATAACATTGTGATTCAAATGTTTTTATTCATAATTTTCTAACTTTCATTAATATTTTGTTAAGTTGGAAAAATATTTTCCTAAGAACACATCTTTCTTTATTGTTAAAAAGCTTTACAAAATTAAAATGTAAGACTTCCTTGAGGCACATGAATACATAACCTTTCTGAATCCTCAGCTTTCACTTACTTCCTCATAGTTCACAAAATATGGAAGAGAGAAAAATATGCTGTTAAAAAAACTAATTATTAGTAGAACTTCTGTTGCTATAATGGTATAGCATTTTGACAATTTTGACAGGGAACTCCAAATACCTTTTATCTCCTTAATAAAAAGAAATGAATCCAGAATTCCAACAATCTTAGTGTATCTTTTGACTTTTATCACAACTGCTCTAGTATGGTTTTATTTAGCACCATTAATATTCTTTCCCTTCCATGTCTTTTAAACATACTGAAAAAGTAATAATTCTGAAATATATTTTCCTAAATTAGATATATGGATAAATTTACTTAATTTAAAGACAGGTTATCAGGTTTGTGAGTGGAAATATCCATCTTATAAAATGGAATTTGGTGTTGTACTCACATATTCTTCCATAGCATAAAAATTGTCTCACCCAGACCTCAGGAAACTACCACTTTTTCATTTCTACCTGTGTTGCAGAAGAATAGCCAGAGAAGATAGGCTTGGAGACTTCATTTTTAATTCAAATGTACATTTCTCTTTGGGGATAGTGTACAATGGCAGGCTTCTATTTTAAGCAGAAACTTTTAGAAGTGTGATGCAAACTTGAAGTGTTTGACCATTTAGGGGTTAAAAAATGTGAATTTTCAGGGGGGGGAAGCAAACAACAAATTTTTCGACAAAAAATAGACTAAATTTTGTGTATAAACTCTACTATAGAATTTGGAGCAAGATAGTGGCTAAGATCCTCTGGTGGTTGTCTCCCTATAGACACACCAACTTGAACAACTATCTACACTCAAGAGAGCTATGGAAATCAGGTGAGAGACTATCCTGCCTGCTTTTAGCATAACAAAATGAAATTGAAAAAGTCAGGAAAGAAAGTTGACCCTGTTACACCTTCCCCAACTCTAGGCAGACCACTGTGCAGTGAGATGCTTCCCACTTGAGTAAGGGAGAGAGAATTTAGGCCATGTCTTAGACTTGAAACCCAGTACCAGGCCCACCACAGTGAAACCCAGTACTGGGCAAAGCTCTGCAACCCCAAACCTAAGGACTATGTAGCTGAAACTGTTGTAGGCCAGTCAGATGATTGCATTCACGACCCTCCTCCAACCTCTGACAGAAGAACCGAGAACAAGACTGCACTTGCTGGGGAGTAGGCCATGAAAGCCAGCACAGGGGGTTGTCTTGCAGTGCAAAGTTCACCACAGTGAGACCCAGCACTACAAACACTGAAGGCCCAATAAACAGACCAGAGATCCCAGCAGAGCCTCTATACTGACCCCAGCCAGCATCAGGCAGAGGCTTATGCACCAGTGGAGTAGACTTTAATTTCTGCCTACAGAATTTCCAAACTTGGGGTAGACCTGAGTCCTAATAATTCTTTTCCTGAGACTGTGCAGATCTCAGATACCTGATTCAGTCTTGTTGGCTAAGGGACTGTCTCTTCCACCTGTTCCCTAATCTCAAACAGCCCAAATATCACCAGGCCAGTTTTTGCAGATGAGATTCTAGAACCAACCAGGCACCAGACAGACCTGTGCCCTAGTGGGACAGTGTGTTTTAGCCTGCATCACTAACAGCTGCAGCATGAGCCTTCGTGCATCCCTGAGGCTGTGCAGTTTCTTGAAGCTGTGAAACTCCAATATGATTCAGCTTAGTGTCAGCCTAGGAAGTTAAGTGATTGCTTTCATCAATATTACCTCAACCTCAGGTAGCAAACGTGGTACAAGACCCCATTCACTTGGGAAGGAAACATTAGTAAGCACAAGCCTTTGTACTAGAACTCAATACTAGGCTGGTGAAATCTAATACCGAGCAGATCCCCACATCCCGTAATCCTAAGAAGTAGAAATAAGAACTCTAAATATATATATTTTAGAGCATCCAATATCAGAACTTCCAAATATGTAAGGCAAATATTAATACAGCTATAGGGAAGGTAGACTCTCTATCTAGTACAGTATAATTTGGGGACTTTAACATTCAAAAATTGGTGAGATAAGAAATCATCTTTGTGAGTCAGCTTTACATCACTGTAATCAAAACACCTGACAAGAAAAACTTAGAGAGGAAATGTTTAATTTGAGCTCATGGTTTCAGAGGTTCAGTCCATGGTTGACTGACTCCATTACTTTGGATTCAAGGTGAGGGAGAACATCACAGCCAAAGGTGCAAGGCTCAGGAAAGCCACTCACTATATGGCAGCTAGGAAGCGCAGAGAGAGATAAAGATAGAGATAGAAAAAAAAATATAGATATATATATATAGAGAGAGGGTGGGGGGGAGGAGCCAGAGGAGCAAAATATAATCCCATAATCCCCAAGGACATGGCCCCAGTGATTCACCTCTTCCAGTCACACCCTATCTGCCTATAGCTACCACCCACTACAGCAGTCCTTTCAAATTATTAATCCATCAAAGGATCAATCTATCGATTAGGTTATAGCTCTTATAATCTAAGCATTTCACCTCCTACATTAACACAGGATCTTTTGGGGGACACCTCATATACAAACCATAACATCACAAAGAAACATTAGAATTACACTGTATCCTAGGCCAAATGAACCTAGTAGACATCTAAGAAAATTCCATACAGCTTCTGAATGCCCATATTTCTTATCAGCACATGGAACATTCTCCAGGATAAATCACATGATAGCCCACAAAACATGTTTTAACAAAAAGATTGAAATTGCATCAGGTATCTTTTTTGACCACAATGTAATAAAACTAGAAATTAATAACAAGAAAAACTTTAGAAACTATACAAATGCATGGAAATCAAACAACCTATTTTTGAACAAGCCATGGACCAAAAAAAAAAAAAAAAAAGAATCAAGAAGGAAATTGAAAAAGTATGGAAGCAAATAAAAATAGAAATACAATACCAAAAACTATGGCCAAAGCAATAAAAAGGGAGAAGTTCATAGTCATCGATGTCCACTTCAAAAATGTAGATCTCAAATAACAACCTGTTGCTGCATTACATGAAACTAGAAGAACAGTAATGAATCAAAGAAAAAATTAGTAGATGGAAAAAATAACAAAGATCAGAGCAAGAATAAGTGAAGTAAAGGCTGAAAAAAAAATACAAAAAATTAACCCCCCAAAAGGGCTGGCTCTTTGGAAATATAAACAAAACTGACAAATCCTTATCTAGAGACTACTTACAGAATGGAAGAAAATATTTGCGAATAATACATCTGACAAGGGATTGATATCCAGAAAATATAAGTAACTCCAAAAACTCAAAAACCACAATAACCCAATTAAACATGGGCGATAGATCTAAATAGATATTTCTTAAAAGGGGATAAAAATGGCCAACAGTCACATAAAATATACTCTACATGCCTAATCATCAGGTAAATGCAAATCAAAACCATCGGATATCACCTTACACCAGTAAGAATGGCAATTATCAATTACATGTGCTGTGAGGATGGTGAGAGTAGAGGACCCTCACAATCGGTTGGTAGGAAGTACAATCCTTCAAGGAAACAGTGTGGCATTTTTCAGAGAATTAAAAATCAAACGATGGTCCAGCAATTGCACTCTGGGTATATATCCAAAGGAAATAACATCATTGTGTCTGAGAGATATTTGCACTCCCATGTTCACTGCAGCACTGTCCACAAGAGCCAAGAGCCAAGGAGTGGAAGCAGCTTAAGCTTCTATCCACTGATGAGTGGAAGAAAGAAAAGTGGTACATGTAACAATGGAATGCTATTAAGCCATAAAAAGAATGACATCTTGTCATTTTCAGCAACATGGATGAAACTGGAGTTCTGTTAAATGAAATAAACTAGGCACAGAGAGACAAGAGGCACGTGATCTTTGAGGAATCTTAAAAGGTTGATCTCAGAAATCAAGAGCAGAGTGGTGGTTAACATGGCATCAGGAATCAAAACACAAGATTTTGTCTTGTCATCCGCAAATGTGCACTTACGGAAGAAAAATAAAGAATTAATAGAAAAAGCATAGAAGTTTGTAAATCACTTGTTCAATGTCTATTGCTTGCTGAGCGCTAGGCCTGACTGCAGAGCACACAGTTGTCTATGTTGGGAATACAGACATAAAGGAAAATACGACATGGTGATAGCCTTTAAGGAGCAACATGCAGAGCTAAGGTTTGGGCAGTCTGCAAGACTTCCAGTGAAGGGAACATGTGAGCTGAGGCTGAAGGAGAAGCAGATTTCACTAGGAGAACAAGAAAGAAAGAAAGAGGTGGAGGAGAAAGAAATAACAGAAAAGAAAGACATTCAACCATAGTCTCTTTCTCTTCCCCTGGCAAAGCCTCAGACACAAGAAAAAGAAAATGCATTTGGGGAAATGTAAATGGAACTGAAGGAGAAGAAGTGCCAAAGAGACTCTGCTGTCAGGAGAGAATTAAATTCTGAATGGCCTTGCAGGAATGCTATGGTGTGTAGACTTCTTTGTAAGGCAGTGGGTATCCACTGAATAAAATGAAGAAGAAAAATGATTGGTTTTAGAGAAGTCATTTTGATGTACTATGTAGAATCTGTTGGGAGTGGGAAAAGAGTAGGTCAAGCTTCTAAGAGGATGTTGTAATCCCTGTGTGATGTGATAAGAATATTCTCAAGGGAATGGAGAGTAATGGATAACTCTGACAAAGAGGGCAAAGGTAGAAATTCAATTCAATACATACATTTCATTTGAGGAGGCTGGCTGATTATCCTGCTTCTTACTGGAAGTATGGAAGAATGGGGATTACCTCTAGGTACCATGTTGTCTTTACTTTAGCAGTACAACTTCAAACAAATTCAGTTGAATCTGCTTTGGAGAGGATTACAGGCCAGGAACAAAGCTTTATTTCTGGTGCTAGATTTAGATTAACAGAGAAAACCTGAATTATTGTCCTCCATGGACTCACTGAGCCCGGAGGAAAAACTCTTCCTTTAGTATTACTGGGCTCTGGTCCATTTGGAAAAACAAAAGTTGGAAGAGGAAAAGACAAAAATCTTCATTTGGATATTGTTGAAGGGAAAGAGGAATTTTTAAATTGACCAAATAAAGAGGAGTTAATATACTGTATAGCAAAACTCCCTTTTATGTGTAGTTACTGAATACCAAAGAAAAGATAGTTATGTGAAAAGTTTGTACTGTTCTTGAATTTGAAAAGTACACTCTGTAGATTTGTTTTTCCATTTTCCTGCTAAGTGTAAGGATCAGTTCTGTATTTTTTTTAAATGAATCAATAGTTTAATCTTTAGTAACCAATTGGGCAAACCCATTGGTGGCTACATTTCTGTGCTTGATTATTATTTTTTGAATGACATTCATTTTCAGGTATCTGAGGCAGGAATATTCTTTGGGGATCCGTGAACCCCAGACATTACATACAAAAGTTTGTGCATAAGCAGTTGATACCTTTGTCAAAGAGTTTCCTGGAGTTAGTGCTTGGTGGGGTTGGGGCCAGGCTTTCCCGTATCTCTGTTGTAAATACTGTGATATTTACGTCCTCTTCCTGCTCTTTCACTTATGGCAACTTGGGGCAGTGTTATGGTTTAGGTAAGAGGTAGCTCCCCAAAACTCATATGTGTGAAAATTCAAGAAAGTTTAGAGGTAAAATGATTGGGTTTTGAGACGCTTAATCCACTAGAATCAACTAACTGGGTGGTAACTGTTAGGCAGGTAGGATATGATTGGAGGAGAAGGGTCATTGGGGGTGTGCCTTTTGGTATTTATTTTGTCCCTGGTCTTCAGAGTCTCTTTCTGTGCTTCCTGGTGGCCATGTCCTGAGGTGCTTTTCTCCACTACACTCTTCTGCCATGATGTTCTGTCACATCTTGGGCTCAGAGCCATGGAGTCAGTCAGGACTGGGACTCAGAAACCAGGATCCCTCAAACAAACTTTTCCTGCCCTCAATTGATCTGGTCAAGTCTTTTGGCCACAGCAGCACAAAAACTAATTAAAGCAGGCAGAGACTTTGACTTAATATCATCTGACTTTCTGACATATCTGGTTCCTGGCTGTAGGCAGAAAGAGCCTCCTTTAGCAAAGCCATATATCCTTCCCTTGTGCTTTCAGGTGGTCTTGTCTCAACAAAGTGGCTGCCTTTCTGCTAAAGTACTGAAAACAGTTTTGCCTTACCTGGCTCTGTATTATAAACAATGAGACATGAATCTAATTTAAGAAGAAATTGGAACAATATAAAGTAGGAAAGAAGAGACCAGGTGGTGGGAACATAGGCAAACTCCTGCTTTAAAAATGGTCTGGTTTGGACACCACCACGGGGCCTGCCTCTGTTGGTGGCAGCCAGGACAGTAACTGTCGCTCCACTATTTTAGTCAGCTTTTTTTTTTTTTTTTTTTTTTTGCTGCTGTGACCAAAAGATTTAACCAGAACAACGGTAGAGGAGGAAAAGTTTGAGGGCTCACGGTTTCAGAGGCCCATGGAGGGCTGGTGCCATTCGTCCAGTCTCGAGGTGAGGCAGAACATCACGGTGGAAGAGTGTGGCAGAGGGAAGCAGCCTACCTGGTGATCAGGAGACGGAGAGAATCCACACACCAAATACAGGTACATATCCAAAGCCACACAGTTCCCACCTCCTCCAGCAACACCCTCCCACTTCAGTTACCATTCAGCTAATTCCTCTAAGGGGATTAAATCACGGATTGGGTTAAGGCTCTCACAACCCAATCATTTCTCTGAACCCTCTTGCATTGTCCAACACATGTAATTTTGGGGAAAACCACATCTAAACCATAACATTCTGCCCCTGACCCCCAAAAGCTAACAACCATCTCACAATGCAAAATACATTTAGTCTGTTCCCAAGAGTCCTCCCAGCCTCAACAGTTCTGAGATTGATCAAAGTTCAAGTCCAATGTGCTCTCTGAAGCTCAAGGCAATCTCTCATTGTGAGCTTCTATAAAATTAAAAGCCATTTACAAATATATCCAATATAAAAAGGAATTAGGGGCATAGGAAAAAGGGATAGGATGAAAGGAAAACCCCTTGATGTGTCTTTCTCATAGTGAAGTTAGAAAAATAAGAAGCCAAAGAAGTTGGGGGGGGCGGATAGGGGAAGAAAGGAAGGAAAACCATGCAGTGTCTCTTGAGGACACATGCAGAACTGGATCCTTCTCATTTGCATCTCATTCTGTTGGCCAAAGAAACCCAGAATCAAGAGGCAGAGAGATGATTCCACCTTTTATTCTAAGGGAACTACAAAGTCACATGCCAAGTGCTTGACTGCTGGAAAGAGTGAAAAACTGGGGCCATGAATGCAAATTTCTTCAATCACCATAAAGAGGAAAAAGACAACCCAGAGAAAGGGACAGGTTTCCCATCATGAACCATAGCACCCATTTTATATTTTACTCCTTCCTTTGTTTTATGCTACACTCTTGTAGAAAACACTACTTTTACTGATCCATTTCATTATTAATGAATATTCAGGTTGTTTCTAGTTTGGGGCTACAATGACCAATGCTGCCATGTGTCTTGATACGTGTGGGCACATATTTCTGTTGCATATGTGCCTACCAGGGAGTGGAATTGGTTGGACTATGGGGTATGCACATTTTCACGTTATGAAAATAATGCTAAACTCTTTCCCCAAATGCTTGGATCATTTTATACTCTCTCACCAGCAGCGTATGAGATTTCCTGTTGTTCCACATTCCAGACAACGTTTGGTAAGCGAGTTGATTTCTGTATAGGTTGTTATGCAGAAAATAAGTTGTACTTTAAAAAAATTGCATAATAAACTAATGATCCCGTATCCTCTTATTGCAAAGACAGACCTGCCCCACCCTCTATTAGCATTTATCAAGATTCCATATACATAGATGTTTCCAAGTTCTTTATTTTGCATCAACATTCCATTTTTCTATGAACCAATATAAATTATTTTAATGGTATAATTGTTATATTTCTTGATATCTAATAAATACTTTCAATTTTTTGGTTTTCTTCAAAATTTTCTTGGTTGTTCTTGGCTCTTTACATTTTTCCATTTTATTTACACACTACAAAATTCACCCTTTTCATCTTTAGTACTGTATATTTGTTTTTGTTTTTGTTTTTACTGGGAATGGAACCAAGGATTGCACTACCATGGACCTACATCCCAGGCCTTTTTTAAATTTTGAGACAGGGTCTTACTAAGATGCTTAGGGCCAAAGTTGCCAAGACTGGCCTTGAATTAGTAATCCTACTGCCTCAGCCTCCCAAGTTTCTGAGGTAACAGATGTGCACCTCTACACCTGGGTATTGGTTCTGCTTTTGACAAATATATACAGTCACATATGTTATCACAATCCAGACACAGTTCCCTAATTAAAACAGTCCCCCCTTTGTGCTGGGGCTGCAGCTAAGTGGTAGAGAGCTTGCCTATCCTTCCCAAGGGCCTGGGTTCAATGTACCAGTACTGCAAAGAAACAATTCCCCTGGGGTTCTCTGAAATCCACCCCTTCTCTCTACCTCCAGCCCCTGGCATCCAATGGCCTGTCTTTTCCAAAAGCCATGTGAATAGAATCATGTACTTCATAGCCTTTTGAATCTGGTTTCTTTTTTAAAGTATTTGATTTTCATCCATTTTTTTTTAAATCAAGACTTATTCATGTTATTGGTGAGAAGCATTTTACAGTATGGACATACCATGGTTTGCTTATCCGTTCGTCACCTAAATGACAATTGAATTGTTTCCAGATTGAGGTGATTACAAATAAAGCAACTATAAACATTTTGAGCAATACTTTTATTACAAAATTTGAAAAATATTAAGAAATGCCTCAGGAGAATGGGAGAAAGGACAGAGGAGCAGGGCAGGGGGAGTGTCCCGGGGAAGCCATCTCTGATGTCTTCTGCAGGTGGGGGCAGAGGAGACTCCTGATGTCCAGGTGGATGCAGAAGTGCTCTGGGCTGGAACCCATGCAGAGACACCTGAGGTGATTGGCACATCTTCTCCTGCAGCTGTTCAGAGTCCACATGACTGAGGCCCAGGCAAGGTGTCAGGATCCACAGAGAACAGGGTCCTCTGGCTGCCCCCTGGTGTTGTCTGGTCAGCTCTCCCCTTCATTGGAGCCTCACTTCATGAATCTGGCAGGTTTCTGCTCTTACATTGGAGCCACCCCATTGCTGACACGTGGTATGCAACAGCACAGTTGTCGGACACAGGTAGCAATCCCCCTAGTTACCCTCTTCCAGAGCTTTCTGCTGGCGTGGAGTTGCCCAGAGTCAGACTGGGAAGCTAACCCAGGTGTGGGGGTTCTTGCAGGCGGAAAGTGGAAGTGAATAGGCGGCTGGCTGGCTGTCCTAATGTGCTTCTGCCCTGAGTGTTTGGCCTCCTCAGGCAGAGGAAGCTCACAGGGCAAGGAGAAGGTGCGCAGGGCAGGCTCACTGGGGCTCCTTATTGAGGGGACAGGGGAATGGGAAGAATCCAGGGGGCATGGCTGAGGCTGAACCATGGGAGGCACAGGCTTCCCCTGGAACATGAAGCCCTGCCCATGGCTTTTCTGGTGCTGAAGTAAAAGGTAGGTAGCCATGGCTCCATTGTACTTTCTCTTGGCCAGGGACACCCAGGTCTCGTGTAGATCATAACCCATATCAAACATTATGGTCAGTATTTCGAGGTCTGGCTGTTTGAGGAGTGCCTCCTGATAATGAGGGGGTAAATGCCGCTCACCCTGCATCAGCCATATGTGCCGAAGGATCTGCTTGGCTGTGGGCCGCTTACTGGGATCCAGGGTCAGCATTTGGTAAATGAGCATCCGTGCTGCCAGAGAAACATGGGGAGGGTCACGGTACAATCCCAGCACGATCTGCCGCATCGTCTCCTTACGGGTGGATCCCATAAATGGGAGCTTCCCTGTCAACATAAAATACAGAGTGACGCCCAGGCTCCAGATGTCCACTGGGGGGCCCTCATATGCTTGCCTCTGGATAATTTCAGGGGCAATGTGTGAGAGAGTGCCCCAGGACTCCTTCAGTTTCTGGCCTGGTGTGACCCAGGTGCTGAAGCCAAAATCGATAAGTTTAATGTGACCCCTGTCATCCAGCATGATGTTCTTTGGCTTCAGGTCTCGGTGCACCATGCCCTTGTCATGGCAGTAGGCTACGGCACACACCACCTCCCGGAACAGTCTGCGCGCCTCTTCCTCCTGCATGCCACCCGGAGGGACTTGGTCCAATAGCTGGCCCCCACCTGCGTGCTCCATCACCAGGTAGATATTTTCGCGGGTCTCAATGACCTGAAATAACTGGATAATGTTGGGATGCTCCAGGCTCCTCATCATATCCGGTTCAGAGAGGAGCTGGAGTTTCTGCCCTTTCTTCTGCAGAACTTTCACTGCCACCTGTGCCCCAGTGAGGCAATGGCGGGCTAGTTTGATCTGGCCAAACCCACCATGCCCAATGTCCCTCAGGACCTCATACTGGTCCCTCAGGACTGTAGACTTGCAGGAGCTAGGCCCCTGCCCCACTACACTACTCTCACTACTCTGGCTATCCATCCTAAGCAGGAACACCAACTAAGGATTCTAGCTTAAAAAAAAATAACAGACTAAAACAACAAACCCAAATCAAAAACAAAAACAGGACAAAACAACAAACCCAAATGAAAAACAAATACAAGACAAAACAACAAACCCAAATCAAAGAACCAATATCCAAAGACCACCACCAACAACCGCCAACCACCAACCACCAAACGCACTAACTATCTGGGAGTCCGACAGGTCACCACCAAGAGCTTCCTGTACTTGTGGACAAAAACTCAGCCAAAGCCACTCTCTTATATACCTGTACTTTGACACTTGCTCACAGTGGATCTTTGTGACATCAGAGCAAGCAGTGGCCCAGGCATGCCTGGCCATAACTCCCAGTGGTCATCTCCCTTTTGGGCCTCCAGAACTGCTTCCATTTCGGAATAGAAATAAGAAAGTACTCCAGACATTTTTTTTTTTTGCTTTAGTAGTTTTTAGGATGATATTTAATTTTTAAAGAATTAATATTTGTATATAATTTCAATGTCCTTTTCATTTTCACTCTAAAAATCTGTAATAACTTTTGGCTTTGTAAGACCAGAATGTATCTATGCTCAAGGTATTCAATTCCTTTTTTCTTCCAACTTCTAATAACTGGTATTTAAAGGATGGTAGCGCCTCGGTCACATGTGATACTGTGATAAGATTCTCTGTTCCCTTAGACACCACAGAGCACAGTATTAAGATTCTCTGTTCCCTCAGACACCACAGAGCACAGTATTAACACCTATGGGGGTTAGATGGGGAAAAGTTTCTCATAATTTCTCCATGCAGTCCTACACACAATGCGTATGTGTTCCAAGGTGACACTAGTAATTGATGGAGATTGGTAGAGATGCAAAAGATCAGCATTTTGTGGTACTGATGCTGAGGGAAACTGATTGGTCCAGAAGCATCAAGCAGCAGTCAAGGGAAAGAACTTCAAATTTTATTTTACACCAGCGGGCCCAGAGGAAAACAAAACAAATTCTGAGCTCCTATGTCCAGTTTTTAACAATATTTATAGGTATCTAGTGTCAAATTTTCTAGTCTACTTGACATAGAATTGTGCAAGTGGTTTCTAGAGGTAGCATGTTTACAGAAGCAGAGTGTGATATGGAGAAGAAGTGGCTCCTCTTACAAGGCCTTTGATACATCTTTTTCCTTGGGCCCAGAGCTTCCACATTTACAGATCAAAGGGGAGGAGTCAGACTCCCAAGGGAAGTTATTTACAATCCAGAAGGTGGGGACCCATGGTCCATCAGGTTTTCTGAGCAAGGGAAAGGGAACTGACCCCTTCCCCAGGAATGAGTTTCTCACCATAACATTTTTATAATTTCATTTCCCAAATAGGTCTGGTTTTGTCATCACCCTGAAGCTATGATGCTATCTATATAGGTTCTCACCAGGGACACTGTACAGAGGTACCCCTAGGACATACATAAAACCAAAGGGATGGATATTCAAATATTTTACATAAAAAATCTATTAGATAGGAAAGAAGATAATCAGGATATAAGGCACAGTGAATCAGTAGCCTGCCCTGCTCTCCTTATAAGGTCACACGTCTCACTGAAACAACAGCTTGCCCTACTCCCTTATGACCCCATCTTAGGTAATTACATCATAATATTGCTATTTCTGAAAAAAGGACCTATTCCTAGGTGCAGGATTAGAACCTATACAACGGCTCTGAGAGATATAATTAAAGCATAATTTGCTCCATTCCTGTTTTTCTAAGAGCTTTTATCCATAGGTGTGGAATTTTGTCTTATGACGCTTCTGCATCTACCCACTCAATCATCTGACATCCTGGGCTCATGAATGAAGTGCATATCTTTAGTGGGTATGGTCTTGCCAAGTCCTGATGCCCATGACCCAGTAACCCTTCACTTGTTCCACCTCTTAACAATTCTACCAACCAACATCAGCACCCTGAGGACAAAGCTGCCAACACATGAACCCTCTGTGGGGAAAAGAGGGGACACTATTTCCTTAAAAAGCTGTTGATGTCTTCAGGGTCTGTCATAATTAATATTCCATTTAATACTCGATGTTGAAAATTTGTCTCTTCTTTTCTTCATCAATGTTATTATAATTTGTAAATTTTATTAATCATTTCAAGCAAGCAGCTCTTTATCTCCCTGATTTCTTCCATTGTCTCTACTTTAATTAATCTCTGATCTTCATTAATTCTTTCTTCTGCTTGATTTTGGTTTATTTGCCCTTCAAACACCCTGCCCTCAACACCAAGATTTCCCAGTTACATTATTAAATTGTGACTATTCCTTATTTGTAATGTGTTTTTAATGCTATCGATTTTCAAGTACTGCTTTAAATGTGTTCCACAAATTTTTAAATATCATTTTTCACTAGGTTAAGTGTATATTTTTATTCTCTGGGAACTTTCTTGACCTATAGATTATTTAGAAGTGTGCTTTTCCTCCTAAGGTTTGGAAATTTTATCTTTCTTACTGATTTCTAAAGTTTCAGTTCTTTGTAGTGAAAGAATACCCTGAGTGTAATAAGAATAAAGAATACCCTGAGTATAATTTTATAATAAGTGAAAGAATACCCTGAGTATAATTTTAGTTCTTTGCAATTTGGTAACTTTGCTTCATGGCAAGGGATATTGTTTATATTGACATATTTTTTTGTTGGATATTGTTTATAGTGACATATTTTTTGTTTCAGTGGGCTATGGAGACTATTATTTACTTGTTTAAAAATTAAAATTTGTAAAGTAATTCAGTCATAAAGTAATTTGTCATCAAAAGCCTAAAAATTTTTTAATAAATTTGGGCTTTGGAAGACTTAATCATATCTGTGCTTGGGGTATTCAATTCCTTGTTCTTGCAAATAATTGGTGTCAAAAGGATCACCTCACTCACATAGTGATAATATATCAAAATTTTCTGTTCCTTAAGATGTTCAAGAGCACATTCTTAACACCTATGATGTTGGGAGGGAGGAAGGTTTTTCCTTAATTTCCCAATATGGTCCTCATCTGATTTCTCATTAGAAGCAAGTTTCAGAGATCTCAGTACATGGTCAGCTAGCTCTATTGCTTGGGGCCTGAGGTGAGGCAGGAAATCATGGTAGAAGAGTATTGCAGAAGGAAATGGCTCACATGATGATCAGTAAGCAGATAAGGATCTTCTTTAGCATATGTTTAACAACTCTTACTCTAATTCTCAAGATCACAAGGTAACAAAGTTTTTCTCTACGTCCTATAATATTTGTATAATTTTACATGAACCCACTTAGAGATAATTCTTGAATAGGGTTTAGTGTACAGATCATAGATTTTCATGCTTGTTGGATATTTTTCTTTTGAACATAGATATTTAATCATTCCCACATTCTTTTCTAGTCTAAAAGATATACGGTTTTGCACAAGGTGTCTAGCAGGAAGCATGTCTCTAGAAGCAGAGTGTGATAAGGGGAAGGACTGGCTCCTCTTTCAAGGCCTTGGATAAATCTTTAGCCTTAGGCCTGGAACCTCCACAGGGTATTTATACTTCAAAGGAATAGTTAGATAGCTCCCAGTATATTTTCTTCACTGAATTATCTTTACATCTCTAGCTTAGAAGCAATTAACACCACACATGTGGGTCTATTCCTAGGCTCTATTGCTGTATATGTGTGTGTCCTTTCTCCAGTACCATGCAGCAGTTTTCTAGGATTCTGTAACCAAATAATATCAGTCTTTCAATTTTGTTCTCCCCTTCCAAAACTGTTTTAGCTATTCTTGTTCTTTCATGTTCCTAAAGGGAAAAAATAAGTAAACCAACTTGTTAATTGCTACAACACAAAATTTTTATTTTCTCTGGGAATACTGATTAGAATTTTGTTGTATTCATAGATAAATGTCCAAAAAATTGACATACTTAACAATAGCAAGACTTCTAGTCCATAATCCTCATGTATTATTTTTTATTCTTTAATTAATTTCCTCAATGTTTTGTAGAATATATGCAGATCTCATACATATTTAATTAAGATTCACGTCTAAGTATTTCATGGAATTTTTATTGCTGTTATAAACAACACTTTTTTTGAGGGGGGGATGAACAAGGGGTCTTGAACCCAGTAGTGTTTTAATACTGAGCTACATCTGAGCCCTTTTGTTCTTTATTTTGAGACAAGGTGCTGCTAAGTTGTCAAGTCTGGCCTTGAACTTGCTATTCTTCCTTGAGCTGATGGGATTACAGTCATGTGCCACTAGGTCTTTATTGAAAAGAGTACTTTTACAAAGGTAAATTTCAGCTTTAATTAATTTATTTATTTTTGTATTGGTCCTGTATCCTATGATCTTTCAAAACTTGTTTTTTAGTTCAAGTAATTTAGTGTAGGTTTTTTCTCTTTGGCATTTTCTATAAAGACAACAATTTTATCTCCAAATATGGATATTTTTTCCCTTCTTTTAACATCTGTATGTTTTTTATTTCTTTTTCTTGCCTTACTGTGGTATCTAAGATTCCCAGTATAACGATGAAGAGGAGAATGGACATTCTTTCCATGTTTCTCAGGAGGAAAGAATTTAATATTTTGCCATCAAATACGACTCTAGCTGTAAGCTTTTTGCAGATGCCCTTTATTCATTGAGCTTATTTCCTACAACTTCTGGTTTTCTGGGAGTTTTTATCAGAAATAAACATGTGTCAGTCATGTTTTCATCACTGGGACAAAATTACGTGACATGAACAACTTAAGAGGAGGAGAGACCTGGGCTCATCAGCTCCGAGTTCTCAGTGGATGGTCTGCTGGCTCCACTGCTGTGAGTCTGTGAAGAGGCAGAGCTTGATGGCAGAGAGGACATGGTGGGGCAGAATTGCTCATCTCTTTGAGGGCAGGAAGCAAAGAGAGAGAGAGGAAGGGGCTAGGGACTAGGTGAAGACCCCAAGGGCATGCTTTTAAGTATCTACTCCTTTCAAGAAGAGATTACCTCTTATAGCCCATACTTCTGAACTTCGCTGCATTGGGAACCAAGTTTTCACAACATGAGACTTTGGGGCACAATCCAGATGCAAACAACAACAGATGTTGAATATTATCAAAATATTTTTTCTGCATATATTGTGATGCTCATATGTTTTTTTCTTTAACCTGCTGATATGGTAAATTACATTCCTTGATTTTTGCATGTTGAATCAACATTTAATTCCTGTAATAAATGGCACTTGGACCTGTTGTATTGACCTTTTCCTATATTCTTGGATTGGATTTGTTAACATTTTGTTCAGAATATTTGCAGCTATGTTCGTGAACGATATTAGCCTCTAACTTTATTTTCTTCTAATGTTCTTTTGTGGTCATATCAGGACAGTTCCTATAACATACAATGAGTCGGGAAGTATTCTTTCCTATTCTTTATTCTGAACAATTTGTGTGGAATTCACATTACCTAATTCTTACTTGTTGGTAGAATTTGCCAGCAAAGCCATCTGTTTCTGAAAGTTTCTTTTTATCTGTTTGTTTGTTGTGGTACTGGTGATTAAACCTGGGGTGCTCTAATACTGAGCTACAACCCCAGCATATTTTAGGGTTTATTTTGAGACAGGGTTTAGTACATTGCTGAGGCTGGTCTCAAATTTGGCATCAGCTTCCCCAGTCACTCCGATTTCTATTTGAGCGAAAAATGACTGGTGTGATTTTGATAGGAATTGCTTTCAATCTGTAGATCACTTTGGGAGTATTGCCATCTAAATCTTCCAATTTATAAAAACAAAATGTCTTCATAATTAAGATCTTAATTTCTTTCAGTCATGTTTTGTGCTTTTTTTAGTGTATAAGTCTTGCATCCCCTTGATTAAATTTATTCCAAGCATTTTATTCTTTATGATATTATTACCAATAAAAATTATACTCTTAATTTCCTTTTAGGGAAGGACTGAAGATGGCAGATTATGGATGGCTGCATTCCTAGTCACTCCAAGGCTCAGGATTCAAGCAGCAGGATTACTGTTTCTCAATGAGGTGGGTGAAAGAGGGATTTCACTAACTTCAATATTGGATAGCCAGAGTTTCATAGAGACTCAGAAATGTGGGTATGTTAAACAAAGTAGAAAGACTACATCAGAGCCAAGGCAGTTGTGGCAGCAGCAGAGGGAGAGGGGCTGGTTCTCCATAGAGGGAGGGAAAAAACAGAAAAACATGACAGATTTGCTATGGAAAAAATGAAATCAGAAAATCAGCTTGATCTTAGCTGATCCAGAGCCTGCATGGTAGCACCGATGCTTGAAAAGTACTCTCTGTCTCTCAACTGGCAGTGGAAATGTGAGAAGGAGTCCTCTTGAGGGAGTCACAGTTGCAGTTGATGCTGGAGACTGGAGATCAAAGCAAACACTTCCACACTGTCCAGGCAAGTCCCTCCCTTGTGGCCTGGGGTGTACCTAGCAGAAGGTGAATGAAGCAGGTATAGAGAAGATTGCACCCAGGGGGACTTAAGTTGCTTCTCCTTTGAGTTTGCTGAATCACATGGCAAAATAAAGTTGATAGGGAATTGTTTTAATCAGCTTTTTCATTGCTATGATTAATGACTTGATCACCACAACTGTAGAGGAGGAAAAGTTTACTTGAAGGCTCAGTGTTTCAGAGGTCTTAGTCCATTCCTCTGGGCTCGAGGTGAGGCAGAATATCATGGGAGAAGAGTATGACAGAGGAAGCAGCTCACATGATGATCAACAAACAGAGAGACAACTTTCCTCACCAGATGTAAAATATATACACCCAAATCATTCCCCCAATGCACCACCTACTCCAACTACACCCTACCAAACTCCTTACAAGTTACTCCCTATCAGGGGATTCAATCATTGATTGGGTTAAGATTATCACAACCCATTATTTCTTCTCTGAACCTTGCATTGTCTTAAACGTGAGCTTTTGGGGGACACCACATCTAAACCATAGCATTCTGCCCCAGCTCCCAAAAGTTCACAACCATATCACAATGCAAAATACATTTAGTCCATTCCCAAGAGTTTTCACAGTCTCAACAGGTCCAAGATTGCTTAAAGTTCAAGTCCAAAGTCTTCTCTGAAGCTCAGGACGATCTTGCATTGTTAGCTCCTGTAATAAAAGCAGTTTACCAATATCCATGACATAAAAGTATGGAGTAAACATTTCCATTTATAAAATTAGGGGCATAGAAAGAAGGGATATGACTAAATAAAGACCAAAATTCATTTGTGCAAAGAAGTCTTGTATCTCTATGTCCCACATCTTGGCACATGGCATCATGAAGTAGCTCCAAAGGGCTTGCATACCTATATCCCTGTGGCCTTTTTGGTTGCAGCACAAGTGGCCTTTAGGTTGGATTGTCTCTGCTCAATTACTGCAGCTTTCCTTAGGACAATACCCCAAGTTATTGGCATTTCTTAATCCTGAGGGTCTACAATGAAGCTTTGGCTTCCTCCTCAAATCTCCATACTTTTACCTTCTCAGGGAATTCCCACAAGGACTCCAACCCTGATGGATTTTTGCTGGCTTCCAAGGCTTTCTTTTGTAATCCTGGTTAATTTCCATGACACCCAAACTCAGCCAGCATCCTGCATTCCCGAACAATGAGAACCACATAGTTGATGCTAAGGTCTGTCACCATCTCCAGCAGTTTCCAAGCCTCCACAGACCCTGGCTGAAGTGGCCTCTGAGTGCCTGTGTAGCTGAGCATGTCGAAAACTTTCCTAGTCCCCTTTGTACTAGAAGAGTTCTGCACTGGTCTCTTCTCAAGATAATTTTTATCTTTTCCCTTGAGCTTGAAATGGTGTGTGTTCTTGCCAGCTCCTGAGTGGCCCTCAAGCCATTTTTATTATTGTCTCTGGGCAAAGTCTTTAGTATTTCTTTAGTGGTGGTAATGTCTTTAACAACTACAACTTCCTTAGCCCCAGTTTTACTCCCAACTTTCAAGTTCACTTTTTCCAAATCTTTCTGCTATTCTTTTTGCTCCTGACTATCAGATTCAATTTGGCTAAAAGCCACCAGCAATATCCATGCCCCTGCCTGAATGCTATGCTGCCTAGAAATTTCTTCTACCAGATTAAGAAGATCCTTGTTTTTAAAATCAGCCTCACAGAAAGTCTCAGGATGTGGGCAAAACGCAGGCAACTTTTCAATAGAACATAACATGAATGGCCTCTGCTGCAAATTCCAATGGAGTCCTCCTTTTTTGAACCTTCTTGAGGCCTGTCTTCACTGAGCATGGTCCTGTTGCCATTCTGGTCTTCTGAGCTACCACCAGAAATGGTCATTACTCTCAATTTACAACAATCCAAAGCATTTCCGGATTACACTGCTAAACATCTCAAAATTCCTCCCACCAATTCCAAAAAAACTCAAAAAGCTTTTGAACCACATGATGAGTATAGCCACATCAATGACCCCTCTCCTCAGTACCAATTTGTGTTTTAAGTCAGCTTTTTCACTGCTGTGACTAAATAACCTAACTGTAGAGGAGGAAGAATCTTTTTGAGGGTTCACAGTTTCAGAGGTCCATAGAGGGCTGGCTCCATTTCTCCAGTCTTGAGGTGAGGCACAACATCACAGTGGAAGAGTGCAGCTTACATGGTGATTAGGAACAGAGAGAGAACTTGCCAGATACCAATATATACCCAAAGCCACATGCCAGTCCCCACCTTCTCCAACCACACCCTATCACCTCATTTATCATTCAGTTAATTCCTATCAGGGGAGTAAACCACTGATTGGGGTAAGGCTTTTACAACTCAATCATTTCTCTTCTGAATCTTCTTGCATTGTCTCACACATGAACTTTTAGGGGATACCTCACATCCAAACCATAACACTCTCACTACCCATCCTTGCTGCTTAACACTGCACCATACACTGTCCCTTTATCACTGCATCACTCACTGATGGCACAAAAGCTGGGGATAGGACCTGTGTGATCTGAGGCACTGTGCTTTTGATATGAGAAGGCATACTTAGCCTTCTTTGATCTTTGTATGCAGGGCTGTGCCTGTAGGGCTCACAAAAATGGAGATTGCTCCCCACTAGGATGGGATTTGTGCAGCCAGCAAATGACAAGCATTCACCTTAATTTACCCTTTTGGCTACCTATATGTGACCTTCTATACCTGTTTACAAAATGCCTTCACCTAGCATAATATAATAATAATCTCTCACTCAACTTGCAATGTGTCCTTTCTCTTTCAATAGAAAGAAAATCCCAAGTGAGTCAGGCCCGATGTACAGAATCTCTGAGGATGTTCCTTTGATTTAGTTCTATACAATTTCACTTCAGATTTGGCTACGAATGGCATACATTGTATCTTAATTACTACTAATAACTTCTCCAAGAAAAGGGAATTTAATTTACATGGGTAAATACAGCCATGACTCAATAAGGAAAAAACAAATAGAATCTTTAGTCTTTGTTTCTTCAACTGACCATGAGGCTGTCACTGGTGTTTATGACTTTCTTCCTCCATCAAGCCTCTCTGTTTGCTTGCCCTCTGAGAGCACTTCAGCTGGCTGGGATTCATTAGCCACTGGAGCCACTCAAAACTTCTTTCCAGTGGCACCTAAGCTTTCAGTGGTTCTACTTGAATAGATTGCCAGAGTCTTTGATTAACTTTCAGTACTGGACATGGAAATGTGAGAAAGTGCTGCTCTAGTTATTCCCCTCCCTGCCCCTTTGTGTAGCAAAAATCCTCTTTTCTTGAATATTAGAATCAATGGAGCCAGACTAAAATAATCCTCGTGCCTCTCCCTATCCTGCTGTCTTCATAGTGGCATAAAGACTTTGAAGTAGCCCAGTCGAAGTACTACTAGTCCCACCAAGTACTGAAAGCATTCCTCTTTTCTCTGTAATTGCCACAAAGCCTGAAGACAATTGAATGGAAAATACCATCTATAACTGGGTTAATAGTACCATCTTTCTAGCCATTGGTTCCTCAGCTGATACAATTGAGCCTTGGGAAAAGCAGAATTACTTCTTCTGGCTGGTTTAGCACAGTTAACTACATTATTGATCTGTACCCTCACTTTCCCAGATATTTATTCCACATGATGCTTTCAATCTAATCACTACTTGCTACCTCTTTGTAAAACCTGATAAAACCATGATGGCACATGGTAAAACCATTATATCCCCTGGTCATGTCCAATGTAAAGTAAATGCCTTGGTCAGGAGCAATGGTGTATAGGATTGTATGGTCAGCTTAATGTGAGGTAGACAAAATGCCAATTGGACATCATTCCACAGATAGTACTGGTATCTTACATTCTTAGGAATTAGTGTTGGCTCTTGGGCACTGTTATGTATTTCTCTAAACATCTGGGTATTTTTCTTTCCCTATAGTACAGTTACCTTGGTAAATGCCAAAAGTCACACTGCTAGCAAGTGTTGAGGCCCAATTTAAACTTCAGGACATAAAATCTTATCCCTATGCAATTCATCTTTTCTCCACATTTGTCACTTCTGATTTTATTGTTCATGGTCATTAGATTCTTCTTTATTAAAGGCATCTCTTCAATCTTTCTAAATGATTTTGTTCTAAGAATTGGGTGAGAGGTCAAGAATTTAATTTGTACTTTGGTGGCCTTTATTTATTTATTTATTTATTCGTTTATTTAGGTTACTGGAGATTGAACCCAGGGGTATTTTATCATTGAGCAACATCCCCAGCCCTTTTTACTTTATTTGTTTTTAAATTTTTGACACAGGGTCTCTCTAAGTTGCTTCACTGAATTGCTGAGGCTGGCCTAGAACTTTCCAGCCTATTCATGTACATACTTTTAGAAGCCACATAAGACAACAGGAATATAACAAGAAATAGCACAACCCTGTACATACCTCTGCCCTCAATTTCTTCTCTCAGGGATGATGACTGTGAATTCTTAAATCTTTATTATGATGAATTTTTAGATAATCTTCTTTTTCTCCTTTCTTGATTTTTCAGATTTCAGTATTATCTGTTGATTTCCAGCTATGAATGGTAATTAATTTTCTTTTTACTACTATTTACTATCAGTGCCCATAATTTCTATCTCTCATCACTTTCAATATAGTTAAAGAATATTTTTAGGTTTAATCAATATCGAATGTCTATGTTCCTTTGAGTACATTAATATCGTCAATAGCTGAGCTGTATTATGGTGATAATCTACTTCTTATTGTGATAGTAGGAGCAAATGTGACTCCATTTTGTTTTATGACTTCATCCTGTAAAACAACCATGCCTGGAGCAAGATGTTCTTTTCCTTTAAGAACACGGAACTACCTAATGGGGCATTGTTTCTGTAACTAGGGTAATAGGGCTCTGTTTCTGGAACTGGGGTGACTGGGCTAACTGTGATTGGTTAGGCTTCCCTCCGCTTGACTGCACTGTCCTGCTTCTGTAACCTGGCTTGCTTGCATTGGCTAGACCCCTCGAACGTCCCTTTTGCGGTTTTCAGGATTATAAGGAGTGCCCTTGCAATTGTTCGGGGCTGATCAGGGAAACAGCTTTATGTTCTGGTCAGCTGCCACCGGTGTGCTTCAATAAAGGCTTGATTCGATTACACGTGAGTGGTCTGGAAGTCAGTTTATGAAACCCTGGGACAAAGCTTTAACTATAACGTTATAAAGACTTTTGTTTTTCTTAAGTTTGATAATGAATTCTTTTTGCATGTTTGTTTATTTTAAATACTTAATACTAATAATTGACAAATTATTCTATTGATATGAGAAACTCTTTACAATAAAGACATAAATTAAGTAGTAAAAAATCACATCTCATTTTTTTCCCCAAGGGGCATTCATTGATCTCTTTGTCCTACAACATATGCTGTCTACACCAACTGAATGGCTGTTGTTCTGTAGCTACTTGTCCCAGGAAAGTTGGGAATTCTCTATATTGAATCTCTTTCTGTTGGCTGCTGCATCCTTCTGTTTAATGACTTTACACTTTTCCTTTTATGAAGCACATCCTACTAAGAAACTACTTATTAGCAAATTTCCTGAGATCCTTTGTGTTTTACTCTTATATTATTGCTATGGAATGGATCTTGAGTGTCCCCCAAAGATCCATGTATTTAAAAGCTTGCTATTGGTGGTGCTACTGGGAGGCCAGGGGCTAGACTCTTAAGGTCATTGGTGTGTGCCCTTGAAGGAGATTGTGGAATCCAGGCCCCCTCCTCATTTCCTTTTTCTTTTGGTATATGAGTTAACTAATTTTGCTCCACTGAGTACTCCTGTCATGATATGTACCTCACTGCAGGCCCAAAACAATAGAGTCAATTGATTATGTATGAAATCTCCCAAATTATATGCCAAAATAATCTTTTTCCCTTTATAGACTTATTATGTCAAGTATTTCATTATAGTAATTGAAAGTTGGCTAACAAAATTATATTCTAGCTTCTAGTCTGAAGCCATTATGTTTTTTTCATCTTTTTTTTTGTTTGTTTGTTTTGACCTCTTGAAGTCCATGGGATTTTCTCTTTTTAGTACCCAATATTTTGGAATTTTCTATGAAAATTTTTAGTCATAGAAAAGTTCATAGAATTTTATGGTAAACACCTATATTCTTCTTCACTAGATCCTAATTTAATACTTTACTATACTTATTATCATGCATCTATTCACCTATTATCCTTCTTTGTTTCTATCAAAAGATTTTGCTTTGGCTTTTCATATCTCTTACCAGTCATGCCTATCCTTCGACTTTTGGAGGCAACTATGGTTCTGATTTTGTTTCATCCCAGACTAGTTTTACATGCCTTAGAAATTCATGTAAATGAAATTATATACTATTTATTCTTTTGTGACTGAATTTTTTCAATCTACATTTTTTTTTGGAAAATTTTCTTTAATATATTCCTCATTTCATTTTATCACTAAGTCTGGTTCCTCTGAAAAGTAATTAAGGTAGGACTAGATGTATAAAAGATTTGTTGAGAGAAATACCCATAAGGAAAAGGGAAGAAAGTCAGAGTAGGCAGGGAGAAGCTTCAGATTGCCCTATGGGAGTGAATCCTACAAAGGAGAGGGAGACCAAAGGACCGAGTAAGAAGATTCAAGGACTTCAGAGAAGCTCTGAGAAAGTCCGAGGCAGGCCAGCTGGGTATCCTCAAGCCACTGTTGCTTGTTATGGTTGTTGCCAAGTCTCCATTATTGTAGCACAGCCATGTTTAGCCATCCATGAGGAGGGACCAAACACAAAGGTGGATCCAGAAGGGCAGCAGGCAATGTGGTCTGTGCTATTGGCTGACCTTGAATGTGTGATTTCCCCCCATCCTTAGCCTCTTGAGCTTCTGGGATTATAGGCATGCACCACCATGCCTGGCCACAGGATATATATTTTTGAGTATAACTTATTGGATAGTCTTACTTCCCCATCCCTAAAAGAAAATATTTAAACATGAGTCACTACAGTCTTTAACAAACTAGATAGTAAAATTGAAGTTAAATTAACAGTTAATTATAATTGAAAACCAAGGGTAGACTCGGTTATTTTAACTCAACTCAATAGGAAGGATGCACTGCTGGCAAGCCATCCTTCTAAAAAATGTGTAAGAATTTTAATTTATATAATTGGTGCCTCACTGCTAGGCTATATATGGAAGCCAGATAATTAAAAACTTTCTTAGGAATGCAATGTAATTCTTAAGATCCTTGGTTTTTTAGTCTTTTTTAGGAAAAACATCAGAATATGGAAAATTCTAGTACTTATAATTCTTATAACCAACTTCTGGAAAAACTATTCATGCCCACAAAATATATTAGCAATAATCTTGACTTCTGGGGTGGTCTGTTTTCCCTTCTGTAAAAATACACACATGTACACATACACTCAAAATTGTCTGACCTTCAGTGTCAGTTAGGATAAATGACATTGGGAAACTGGTTATAAAACCCCAGATATACTGGCATTGAATAGCTGTGAGATACATTTTAATCTCACCTGTCAAACTGTGGCTTGTCATTGATATCATTGGAAATGATATAAAGTGTACTAGGTCCACCACAATACCGTGTTCATTGTTTCTGAATTCCACTAATTTTTTGAATTCTAAAAGAAAATGCTTTTCTCTAAAACAGTGATTGAAGCAAGACAGAACAAACTCTAGTGGTTTTGATTGCATGCGAATGAAGATTTGATTGATGTGACTTCCATTTTACCCCTTCTCAGTGAGTGGGTGGTCATTTCATTCTCTTTTTTTCCCAGGAACCAAACAGCACTTTTAGCATTTTTTCCTAATTTTTTGAGTTAAAAAAGAATCTGATGCATGTAATCACCCATTGAAATCACATACCATATACACTATAGGGACATACTTGACTGATTGCAAACTGCAAAATTTTCTTGGCATTCTTAAGTAAGGGCAAAAAATTATTTTGAGATTAGTTTTTAAAAACCCCAAAATAAATAAATAAGAGATCAACTTTAAAAAAAATTCATGAATCTACATTCATTACAGGAAAGTTGAAAAATATGATAAAAGAAAGAAAAAGACAAAAATCTCATGATACTCATGATTAATTTTGGAATCTATCCATCAGGATTATTTAAAAATAAAAAATATGTATATATTGGTAGGATAATTTATTGAGATACTAATTTGCCTTTTGTTCTCTTGTTGAAGGTAATTTTCCCTTCTACATTCCAAGAGAGTGGCCAAGTCATTTATTTTCCTTACTGAAGTAAATTAATAATGACTTTTGTGTGGCAGAGCCAGAAGTAAATGTTGCCAAGCAAAGAAATGATAATATCTACTGAGTTTTTTTTTTTTTTTTAACTAAAAGTAGGTTTGTGGAGCTATTGAATCAGATTGTTTAAGGAGAGAAAGTACTCCAGGAACTGGGTAAAGCTCAGAAGGAGAAAGTTTTGGGGAGCTTCTCCCAGGACTGGATATGTAGGAGATGTCTGAGAACTTTTGTACTCTGCTGTCTCCTAGGACTCCAGGGATGGTCAAGACTTCCATAGTTCTGGTTGAGTAATGGTCTTCTGAAACTGGGTACCAGTCATTGTGATGTTCCATCCTGGAACCCTGGAGTTCCAGGGACTATGCAGGATTGATGATCCATATTTCCACTGTGAACAGTTTGAATTAAAGACCAAGGGGACTTAGAGACCAAGGGGGACCCTTCTCAAATGTCCTGGCCTATATAGTACCTCTGTGATTCTTCCATAGAGAAGACAAAGGTCTTACAAACTTGAATAATAAACTTTCTATGATAGTAGGCTGGCCTTTGGGAATTCTGTAGTAGTTAGTCCTTTGGAAAAAATCCTGTTTTAGAGACACATCCTAATTTGTGATATTTTTTAGTAAAATTCAGAGCCACTGCACATAAGCACTCACCTAGGATTGCATCAGGGTTGGTTTACAACCTGTAGAACTGGAATATTTGATTTGGTGCCCCAATATTGTCTGAGTCCCTCCCCCACCCCCCACCTTTCATGTGGGGACTCAAGGAGTACTTTATTTAAAGAAAACATAGAAACTATGATACTTCTGGAGACTTAGCACAGTGGTTCTTTTTAAAAAAACTAAATTACTACAGTTATTTTTGCCAATTATTATCTATATTACCTTAGGCCAGTGACTTAGCCCTTCTTTTACTTGGTGTTTTATCTATAAGACAAGAGCAACATTACTCAAGCCATAGGGTTGTTGTCAAGAAAAAATGGGTTAGAACAGCTTGATTTCTGGCTGGCACTGTGATTTTTGGTATATAAGCATTAACAGGTTAAGGGATTTTTCCATTATTTGTAGTTGGTCTAGTTGAATAGAGGTTATATTTTATCAAATGTGGCTTGTCATTGATATCATTGGAAATGATATAAAGTGTACTAGGTCCACCACAATACCGTGTTCATTGTTTCTGAATTCCACTAATTTTTTGAATTCTAAAAGAAAATGCTTTTCTCTAAAACAGTGATTGAAGCAAGACAGAACAAACTCTAGTGGTTTTGATTGCATTTCTATGGTTACCAGGATCATTGTATGACATAACTCCTTTAATCTATTGTAGTGGTGACTATCACGATATATTTTACAATACTACATCAGACTTGCATTGCAGTACTGAGCCTTACTTGGTGATGACTTGAGTAAGGTATACTCACTAGATTCAATATGCTAATATATTGTTGGAACTCTTTATTTCTATGATCCTAATTAAATTTGCTCTGAGTTTTTCTGTTCTTATACTGACCATGACAGGTTCAGTTTGTGAGATTATAGTTATTGCATATAGTAATTTGGGGAACTTTCCCCATGTCTTAATCCTCTGAAGAAGTATAAGAATGATCATCTTTTCCCTGAAAATAAGTTAGAATATGTCTGTCCACATGGTCTTAGTAGGGATTCCTTTTTAGCATTTGAAAGATTTTATACCTCCAGTACCATTTCTTTAATGTTTAAAGGCTAATTTAAGTACTTCCAGTTTTTGAGCCAATTTCTTTATGTAAATATGTTTTGGAAAAGTTATTATTTTATTCAAGCTTTTAATTTATTAGCTTAAAATAATTCATGGTCTGCTCCTTTAGTTTATTTTTTAATGTCTCTTTTCTCTGCATTTATCCTTTCCATTGTGTTGTTTTAGAATTTTCTATTTTATCTGATCAATCATGTCAAAGATTTACTTGTTACATGAATTATTATAATTGAACTGTTTTCAGATATTTTTCTACGTGCTAAATATGTGTCAGAAATTTCTTTTAATAAGGATCTTTAGGTGACAAACTCACTCAATGTTCATTTACCTGAAAATATCTTTAGCTCATTGTCATTCTTAAAAGATAATTGATTGGTTTTATGATCCCAGCTACTTATTTTCACTCTGCCAATCAGTTATGAATATAACATTTGTTCACTTGAAAATACTTTTTTAAAAAAAAATTCTGGTTATTCTTAAGATTTTCACTTTTTCTTTAGTGTTTGAAATTTTATTATAATAAATCTAGAAAAAGATTTCTTTTTATTTTTCCTGCTGAATGTTTGTTGGAATAAAGTTTATTTTTTGAAAAAGGTTTATGTTTTTCATCAGTTCTGGAGTATTGTCAAATATTATTATAGACAAATAATTATTTCTGTCTTATTCATTCTTCCACAAGGAACTGTGTCTCAATATGTTAGGCTTACTTGGTTCATGTGTCTTATTTTCTTTTTGCCTTTTTCTGATGCCATCATGGGAGATTCAGATTTATCTTCCAATTAGCTCATTATCTTTTCAGATATGTTCAAACAGCTGTTAAAATTATATATTATACACATATAATTTTATTATATATATTGTATCTGGAATTGAACCAGGAGTACTTAACACTAGTCTACCTCCCGAACCCATTTTTCTTTTCTTTTTTTTTTTTTTTTTGAGTCTTGCTAAGTTCTTAGGGCCTTGCCAATCTGCTGAGGCTGGCTTTGAACTTGCAATCCTTCTGTCTCAGCTTCCAGAGCCTCTGGGATTATAGGCATGCACCACCACTCCCTACTGAAAGTTTAATTCTTAGAAATGTTTGGCCTTTCCTCATAACTTCTTGCTACCTACATATATTTTTTTATGCTATCTATTTCTTGAACCATGAAAAGCATTTTGTTTTCATAATCTTTGTCCTAATATTTTCAGTGACTGAAATTTCTTTCTTTCTGTATCTATCATCTGTTCTTTGGTTATTCTTTTGCAGGGAGCTTTACTTCTTTGTATATGTAATTAATTATTTTTACCTTACTGGGTGCAGTGGTGTACACCTGTAATCCTGGTGGCTCTGGAGGCTGAGGCAAGAGGATCTCGGGCTCAAAGTCAGCTTCAGCAACTTAGCGAGGCCCTAAGCAACTCAGTAAGACCTTGTCTCTAAATAAAATATAAAAAAGTGCTTGGATGTTGCTCAGTGGATAAGCACTCCTGGTTTCAGTCTCTGGTACCAAAAAAATTATCTTTGTCTTTTATTAATATAATTTTATTTTTATGATTTTTCTAATTATTCATGTCAGTTTATTTCCAGAAAGACTTTGAGACCTGAAATTCAGGTGATTTTATGATTTTTCTAATTATTCATGTCAGTTTATTTCCAGAAAGACTTTGAGACCTGAAATTAGGTGACAAACTCACTCAATGTTCATTTACCTGAAAATATCTTTAGCTCATTGTCTAATAGGATTGTATTTGCTTCAAGGAACCATGTGGGAATATTATACTTTTTTTGACCATTCTAGTTACATTTATAAATTGAATTATTTTAATCTGCCTAGGTAATAAAGTTTCAGTCTAAAGAAGGATGGTTTCTAGGTTTTGATGATCAGCAATGTTTGTTTTTTCTCACAGTGTCTAAGTACTGGACAGTTGATATTCTTTCATCAACCTTGAGGGAAGTGTGTTTCAACTTACCCTTAAGCAGCATAAAACTTGACAGTCCAAGTCACTCCCTGCCTAGATTCTCCCTTTTGATGGGGGCCTTGAGGCTTGTCTCTGATTTTTTTCTCATATTCTGCATAATGTAATATTAAAATCAGAAGTGGATTTAGAATTGATTAAAAAGTGGCCAACAGATTAAGCATAAATCATGAAGACAGAATGCTCCATGACTACTGTATTGACAAATTTCAAAAGTAGGCTTGAATTGATGGTGAGAGTAAACACAGGCTACTGGAGTGTGTTAGACAAAGTTTGCATAGTCAATGGTTGGGGAATGAGGCCAGAGCAGCCACAATTTATCATAGCAAGATCAGCTACATTTCTCAGGACAGGCAGATATACAGACTTCGGAACCTAAGAATATTCCTCAGGCGTCACACAATTTCAGATAATAGCACGTCACTAAAGTTAACACTGGTGTTTCTGGAAGCTCACTTGTCCCCTCCAAGTTAAAGTTAAATAAATAAGGCTCAAGCCCTTTGCAGATAGGCTATTTTGGCTGTTTGCTGGAGACCCCTTTATCTTGGCAGGTGTACCTCATCAGTCTCAGTGTTACACAATATACAGTATGACCACAAAGTACTTTTTGGTACAGAACACTCAGGCCAGGAACACAGACCCCATCTATCACCTTATCCCACCCTGGGCTGGCCAAATATGGTCCAAAGACATTTCTGAACTCAGTGCTATGGCATGAGAACAAAGATCAGTTACTCAGAGTTCTTTGGCTATTAGATCCATATATAAATAACTGAGGATCTGGAAACATAGTTCATGAGGAACAAGGGACAGCAAGCAGGATCTCCAAGGAACAGATACCACACTAAAATTAGAATAATTCAGGGAGAGATTATTTCTAAACAGGACTAATTGCAAAGGTGTGTGTGTGGGTGACGGTGAAAGAGAAGAGATAATATATCCAAAACCTTCAAGCAGAAAGGGAGACATTATCATATCCCAGAAGGAAAGGATTTCTCAAAAAGCAAACATTCAATGGAAAAGTGACCTTCTGTTAAGGGACACAGGAAGCCCAAGTGTGCTCAATTTCCACCCACTTTCTTTGTGTGAGCCAAAGGCACAGGGAAGTCATTGGTGTACCTCAGGCAAGTCAGCCTCTCTGGATAGTTAGCCAGGTAAAAATGGTGGAGAGGGAATTTGGAGGGTTATGAACAAGTGAAACATTTCTGGCACAACAGAAGAATTGAAATATAATGTGATATTAGTTATTAACAAATAACTGCATCAATATATAAGTCCATTAAATCTCACATTTGTGATCATCAGTGAAAGTTTTACCCCCTTATTTTAATAATAATTTATTCAGTGTGTCAATCATACTGATTTTCTTCACACTTTTATAGTTCAGTCTCCCTAATCTCATCTACTTTATTCTTTTTTAGATGTTATTCTGATTATAGGTCTCCCAAATTTTCCCCAAATATTCTAGTTTTCCAGGATCTCTGCCACTGGTCTATTTATTCCTCCTCAAAAATTTTGAACTGCCTTGGATAAAACCCATGTGAAGAGTATTTATTGGTACTGGGTCATGCTAACGCATTTATCACTTCTGTCTTATTGGTGCTGAATTTGAAGTAGTGGAATAAGAAGTTCAGAAGAATGTTCCTAAAGCTTTATCTTTTTCAGGAATCATGTAGCCAATAGTTGTTTGGTGATTTGTGTTGTTGTATACAGTACTTTTACATGTATGAGTGAATAGTATATAGCTTTAATGTCCTTTGGAAAAATTTTTGGTAATGGAATTATTAGAACATTTGGATATTATATGGTATTGGGTTTTTGATGAAAAGATGATAGTTTAAACAGAGTGTCACACATATGATGCTGTGTTGTGGAGCCAAACAGATAAAGAAAAGGAAAAAGGGAATTATTTTTCTGATCACCCAGAGTGACCCAGTTGATGCGGGTGAGTATTTTAGGCATGGTATTTAATTAAGCCATTTAAGCATTACAAATAAGACAATCTATAGTGAAAGAGACATTCTTTGATTTTCCAGAAAAAATATGATCTGATAGCATTTTTAAGGTCTTTAAAACTAAAGTGAATATTTTGACATAGGAATCTCTCTACCCAGTGGAAATCAAGATATCCGATATTACTTTTTCAAATTTATTCTAACCACATTGCTTCTTTTAACTTTTAATATTTGTAATGGCACTTAAAAATCCAGCAATGTGAACATGCCTCATGAGGTCTAACCTCAACATTTCCCTAAGAGGTCTCACCTCGACGTATTTCCCCGTGTCTTCTTCTCTGGCTTAAGTTCACATCATCTCTTGTACTTATATTGCCATTGTGTGGATCATTCTCATCCAAGTTTATTCCTGAAAAGCTCCTCTTCTTCTTTTAGGTTTCAGGTTAAATATTATTTCTACAAGCAAACCATCACTTGCCCTTCTACCTTACTGAGGCTCCTTGTTGTTCTCTCTTATCGCCTACTCTTCTCTTTTCCTTCTGATTCCTTACTGTACTTTGTAATTACTTTTTTTCCCCCTGTGATTATTTTCCTAAAATCTGCTCTGCCCATCAGACTGCATATCCCATAGTGTCTACTTTTTTTTTTGTTTGTTTTACCATGGTATCTCTATCTGTGGCACAAGGCCCCCAAGAGTATTATAACCTTGGTGTGTGCATCCCCTCATGTCTCCTCCTACCCACTCCACCAAATTCATACGTTGAAACTGAATCCTAAATGTGAGGTATTTTGAAGTGGATCCTTTGGGAGGTTATTTTAAAAGAGGCCTCAGAGAGTTGCCTTGCTCCTTCTGCTATGTGAGGACACCGTGAGAAGGCTCCACCTATGCACTAGGAAGCTGGCTCTCACCAGTTACAGAATCTGCAGGTGTCTTTGTCTTGGACTTGTAGCCTCAAGAACGGTGAAAAATAAATTTCTGTTGTTTATAAGCCACCCAGTTTGTGGTATTTTGTTATAGAGTCCTGAATGCACAAGAATGCACGAAATAACATGTGCCAAATGAATGAATGTATGAAGCAGAGTCCCTGTCTTCCAGGAGTTCAGTGTTAGAGATGGCGATGCACAAAGGTAATCTCACTGCCATATGGTTAGTGATAAGAAAGTGATGCACAGAGGCACTCACAGAGCAAATCAGGAGGATCTACATGCCAGTTCAAGCCACTGTCCCCTTGGAGGTAGGAATCAAATCTTCCTTTTAAATGACTACAGTGTCAAGTTCATGCTAATTTAACTGGTCACAACTGAAGGGTGAAGAGTAATCTTACAGTGATGATAACTCGGATGTCGTTTTCTGGAAAGCTCTAGGAATTGAGAATTGAGGCCTATGTTCTGATGTTAGTTAGCCATATTATTTTAGAGAAGTCACCTGCTTTCTAGATGCATGGATAAAGCAAAAAGCATTGGATTAAATTGTTTCTTGTGCCCTTGGTGGCATCATGAGTATATAACAGAGCACACAGTACATGAGAATTGAGATACATATAAGTGAAAGTGAGGGAAATTTTGAAGCTTTGGTTAAAACTCTTTCTACCTTGCTTGAGAGTTCATGTTCTCTCTCTGTTTCTTGATCTCTCTTTGTCTTTCTCTTTTTTTATAGCATATGTGTGGGAGGAGACCATTTTATATATGGTCAAACTATTTACATTATCTTCAGTTCAGTGGGGATCTAACGCTTTCTGTTCCTGTTAACTAGAAGAACATATCTCTAAGCTATATAGTTCAATCTGTCACTGTGTAAACTTGTAAAGAATCTTTGTTTTACATAAGCCCAGATGGAATAAATATGCTTAGTGAATACTAATGCAAGACAAAAGTTTCTGAGAAGCACATTTATTAACAGTCTGTGCAAACAGTAAATAAATGAGTTGAGGCCTACATTTTATGCACACATTTCAATTGCAGAAAGCATTTTCAAAAGTAAGTCCTCTGTAATGAAAATTACTCTATTAAGTGCAGGCCATAAATATACATTAGTGGACCCACACTGAACTGAAATTAAACCATTACCATGAAACTAATAAAGACATCATAATCATAGCCATAGTAAGGTTAAAAGAGAGATATTCTTCTATGATTTACCCTCTGGAAACTTCTTATTTGATGTAGATCAAGAAGAGGTTGTATCTGGACAATAACTTATCTGTGAATAAAGAAATATGTAGTTAGTCCTCCTCTGTTGGAAGGTACCTTTGCTCTTCTTCAAACAACTTTCCTATCATGGATTTTTACATGGTTTTCCTATAGAACTAAGTTTTCATCTATTCCAAATAAGGGTCAAAATTTTTATCTCTGTAGAAGATATGGATCATTAAAATTAATCATTAATATACATTCTATTAAATACTCACATTATAAATCATTATAAGTGAGGAAAGATGATAGAATAGATTGGGTCATTGGGCCATAAGCATATAACCAAGGTTTCACCTATTAGAAAAAACAGAGTCACAAACACGTCATTTCCTAAATTCATTGCATTAGAGTTGTCACTCTTATGACACAGGACCTTAGCTTTCTTCCCTCCAAAACCATATCTCCAGGTATTTTTAGGGGCCTAAATTTTAGGGACCTGGAATTTTATAGAGAATTCCAGAACTGGATCTTCGTATGCCTCACAGTTTTGTATATTTTTTTTTAAAAAAAACAATGTTTCAGTTAAGTGAGTTGCAAGGAATGGATTGACAAAGAGAATGCACCATGAAAGAGAAGGATAAAGAAAATGCACAATCCCCAGACCTACTCCTGCAGAATGATAGCTCTCCACTTGGGTGTATTTCATGAGATCAGGGATTTGCACTTGGTCTGCTACTTTACCTCCATGTGAGAAGATTTCTCAGCACATGGTAGGCCCTCAATAAATATCTCCTAAACAAGCAAATAATAATGTTCCGCTTGGTTAAAGTGAAACAAAGTTCTGAGCATGCAACCCTGCCCAGGCCTGTGGGTCATCCCAATTTGTGGTTGAAGTTGAAAGAGAAAAGCTAAGCTCTGCTTTATTCAATGCATTTGGTTAGAGAAAACCTCAGACCTTCTGAAATGCACCCTTAGCTTGTTTAGATGCAGGAGACTTGTACTGCCCTATGCTGGTGGACCTTCTTGTTAACAGTAGTTAAAAGTAGTTAAAAGAACTCCTAAAAGAACTCCCATATTGAAAGATAGCACTTTTCTTTAGGGAAATTCCAGAAAGTGCAAAGTGTGTCATTCATCGATTTGTTGATGATAGCTACTAATGCTGTGATTTGTAAGGTGAGTACAGAATTAACTTCAGTGTATTTTAGTAACAATCATCATCGACCTTTAAAGCATAGATAATTAGTTCCAAATTTATCTAACCTTTTAGAATAAATGCTGTGCTCTTTGAATAGAGAACCTTGTATGAGTGAGGGAATTGGACCTAGTATGTGGGAAAATCAATGTGTACCTAATACGAAGTCTCAGTGCCTTCTCTAATAGTGTGTGTCTTAAATTATTTGGGAGTAAAGTATCAGCTATTTTCTCATCTATCACAAAAAATGCTTTTTATATAATGGAAACAATTTTTTAGAAAAACAACCATGTCTTTTTTTATAACATGTTAACATCAAACTGCCATAAAAATTTTCTAAGTATCACTTTGTACTCACCATGAGCAGGCAACAAATATTTTGTGGGCTGGCACAGGTCTGTGGACAGACTTTGAGTAGCACTGCTTTGTAGGGAAGGTCATCCTAGGTGCCACTAAACTCAAAAGATGGGGACACAGTCATAGCCTTTCAGGCATCTAACATTGAATAGGTCCCACACACAAAGAATAAAGTGGAAAACTTAGTTGGCATCAAGAGAAATATTACATTGTTCTTTGTGGATGATAAAAGGAGGTCTGTATCCCACTGGAAATGACTCAGGATGGAAGATTTTTGAAGCTGACCTTGAGCTATCAGGGAGACTTTAGATAAATGATTTGGTGCCCAGGAATACAAAGAGGGAAAAAAAAGCATATCAGATTTTTAAAAAAGAAAGTAAGAAAAATTATAAAGGTAAACCACTGGGGTGGTTTAAGAGAATTAGTGGGAAGTATTTGGTAAGGCCTGGTAGACAGAGGGCTTGCCTGTCCTCCCTTCTCTATTCCCAGGGCATTGCTTTGTCCTTCTGTTAAGGCTCCTGTCTCTTAAAATAATGTGTGGCTTTCTCTGCTTAACCACAAAGAGTGCACGCACATTTAATTTTGCCGCAATGAAGTTTAAGACAATTGAAGATAAATACTTATAGGTAAGAGTATGTGCTGCCAGATTCATATATCTACTTTACTTACTTATATCCTATGGGTATTTGAGAGTGTGAGCATTATGTTAAAGAGATAATGTTAGTGTAAAATAACACAATAACCAGTCTTCTTAGAACACGGATTATATAACTATCTAACAGGAGACTGTTCTTTTCATACAAACTCATTATCCCATTATATATTAGGGAGGAAATAAAAATAATGGCTCATTGAAAAAGGAGAAGGCTACAAATCTAGTACAGATATGGTTCATATTTGAAGGCTGTGGAATGATCCTCTTATCCCTATGCCTTAAGAATCTCTATCAGTTGCCAAGAGAGAAATCAAAGCTTCCCATGTCTCACAGGTCTGTGTTAAAGCTCTAGGGGTATGTAGAGGGAGTAGCACATCAAGGCAGTAGAGTGCACTGGAGATTAATGGACTCTATCAGGACATGTCATCTGGGATAATGAGGGGGTCTGAAGGAAATGGAATCCAAGATGAAAGAACAAAGAGAAGAAAAGGCCCAGATTGCAGTCCACTGCCTAGGGTTGTGTCCAAGTTGAGCTGTGCAGTGAGGAACTTAAAGAGGGGAAATTAACCAAAGTGAAGTGATCAAGAATGCTGAGCATAAATCTTACTTACTCCACTGTTTTGCTTGCATGCAGTTCTGCTTCCCAGGCCTCTCCAATTTGTTCCTCTGACATTTCAGTTAAATAAATCATTATTCCACCAGTGATGATAACTGTTCCAAAGAACCAACTATCAGACACCACCCATTCAATCCTCTCGCTTTGAAGTATGCCAGAATATTCTTGGCCTGTACTTGGATGAATAAATGGATGAGGAAAATTAAGCTCTGCTGACTGGAAAATGATTTTTTAAATGTACCACGGAGGCATCGTTTTCTTTTTTCCCAGAAGGTCATTCAGAGAAGACAGAAAGACAAGCAGACTATCTTTCTTCTAGAGGGAATGCAGAAGGGGTGTTTTATAAAGACAGTTATTATAGCTACATGACATATGATGTCTTAATTCCGGATATTAACCAAAAGTATTAGAAATACACAACTGAAATATTTTCTGTCCTAGTTAAAGGTTTTCTGGATTATAGTTTAAGAACATTATGTTCCCTTGGGAGATCTAAAGAATTTTTTGGTTAAACATCTTAAAATAATTATTTCAAATATTTCTTCTAAATTGGATTTGGTTATTTTAAATTGTAAATTAAGAAGAATGTTTTTAGAACTTTAATTTATGTAATTCTAGCTTGGTTTTCCTTGGAATAAAACTCCATGACATATATTGTCCAGATTTTTAATTATTATTCTATTTTCATATCACATTTGGTTTTCATACAGCATCCCAGAGTGTAAAATGAACACAGATCAAGTTTCTGTAATCTGTAATATTGTCTTTGTATAATTAAATCCTGTTTGTTTATCATTAGTTTTAAAAATCAAACAAGTCAGTCAAACAACTAACTATATTTCATCAGTTGAAAATAAAATAACAATAAAATTTTCTTTTAAAATTATCTTTAATTTGGGCTTATTTCTCTTAAAAATCATATTTTCTGAGCATTTCTTTTTATGACTATAATATTAATATTACATTTTAAAAAACATGTGTAATACTACATAAGGCAATTTATAATGCACATAATAGTGAAGTAGGTTGTTTATTGATGGCAGTTATTCAGAGTATATTATAGTTTATTATTCTAAAAATTTAATTTAGTTCTTGATTATGGTAAAGAGGCAATAACTATTTGGAAGGAATAAAATTTACTCTAACCTATTATGTTTACCTTTAAAAATAATTTTAGAACACAGGATTCATTTATCATTATGTCTTGGAAATATTAGATGCAGTGGATTCTTTACATAGACTGCTGTATACTCATTCAAAGTTTCTTCTTGCAGACACAGATCACATATTCTGGTGTCCTTTGCAGTTTATGTTGCTGAGCAAAGGAATATTGTCTGATACAATGTAGATATAATTAATGTATGTCTCTGTCAAGCCTGATCCACTAAAAATTTCTGTACTATTTCCCACATTTATTCTCTATGTTTTTGGAGCTTATATTCAAAATCTAACAGAGTACCTTTAGGTCTGAAGGAATAATTGAACCACATAATGGAAAATATCTTGGTTCTTGAGTGAACCACAAGGAACTCAGAATTAAGACTTTGTGTAAATTAGAGGTGAATTTATATTGTGTATGTGATGGAGATCTGAGCGATTATTTGTATGAAGGGTAGTTTTCTTATCATAACGAATACAACTTAAAACCAAGGTTTAGAATGTTTCCTGGGCAGTTTTGAAATCATGAACCTTATTTTCTCAATAATGCTACATCAAAGTTAAAGAAATCAGGTTTCTACAAGAGTATGGGAAACTTCCTTCCAAACAAAATTATGAAAGCTATAACATTTAGACCAATGAAAAATTCTAATATTGACAGGCAATGAAAATTTAAAAATATAGAAAATATATATTGGATTTAAATCAAGGTCAAGAATCATCTAGGAAAAGAAGAAACAACAAAATAAGTTAAATCAATGATTATAAAAATTTAAAAAATTTAGTATGTTGTGTACAAAGGAATATTAGCCTAAATCCACTGTCTCTCTACTTTTGGTTTACTGTAGATGTATAGAATGCCATTTGATTCTCAAAGGCAACCAGAAAAAAGCAAGAGAAGTGATGCTCATTTTGGATGGCCCTGGAAGATATCAAGACATTTCCCCCCTATAAGTTCCAGGTTTGGTTTCTTTCAAAACTGACAAGAATCTAAAGTTGTAAAAAAAAAATATGTGCAGAATCTTTCTATATTTTTGTTCCAATCTTTTATTATCGATGCTTAAATTAAAATTTTTTAATAGTGACTTGAAAATTGAAAAATTATTTAACTAAGTTTCAAAGAAACAATAATTTTGCACACATTTTTCATTGTTCTACATAACACTGAAGAGAAATTTGTTTTGTGGTAATAAATATGCTGGTATAGATTTTGTAGAAGAGTGATTGATTCTTGATAACAACTGTATTTGTCAGAGTTCTTTAGAGGAACAGAACAGGAGGTATAATTATAAAAAGAGGATTTATTAGGTTAGCTTACATGGCCAGAAGCTGGATAATCCACAATGGCCGTCTGTAGGCTAGAGAGCTGGGAGAACCAGTAGCTGCACAGTCTAAGAGGCTGAAGACCCAGAACAAGAGGGATCAATGGTGTTACCTTAGTCTGGAACCAAAGATTTCTGGAAACTCCATGGAGAATCACTGGCGAGTCCACTTTGCAAGAGTGAAGAAGCAAGAGACTGATATCCTCACAGGATCATAGCAGCCATCAAAAACCTGGTCAAGAAAAATCCAGCTTGCACCTGCTACTGCTTCCTTGTTCTTCCAACTTTTATTTCATCCAAGCCATCATCTTATTGGATGATGCTGCCCACCTTAGGAAGGGTCTCCACTTCATTTGGCTATCCCACATGCCATCATTCCTAGATACACCCTCACTGACACATCCAGAAGCCTCAATCATTGACATCTCTTAATCCAATCAAGTTGACAATTCAAATTAACGATTACAATAACTAAGCCATAGCCATAAATTGGCTTTCTAGCAATGAGCAGTGAGCACACCACAAACATATTTATATGGTTTGACATAGGGAATGCTGAAAGTTAGTGAATGAGGAGGAACAGAGTTAAGAGAACACATTTTCACATTTTGATAGATCTCACTCTACTGGCAGGATCTCAGCTCCCTGAATGTTTTCCTCTGAAAATCTGAGAGGTTGTTAACCTGCTCACCTGTGATCACCATGTGAAACTCCTGTTTGATTCCTCTTTTCCCGATCATTTTTGCTGGATTCTACCAAGCCAGTCACAGTTGAGACAATGGGCGTCAATTTGGCATCTGCTAAGTTCTGCCATTCCCAACAGATATTACTACTGCTTCTTTTCTGAAGATAGTCCCTTGCTGTTGGGCACTACTCCTCTCATGTGCTGAGAGACTTTATGGCTATCATATCTATGCTCTGTAGCAAAGAATACTGGTAAGATTTTTGTATTCAATATATTATGGAAATTAGTGGAGATAATACAGGCTTTGATTATAGTAATCTTTTTTTTTTCCTCAAGAGACCTCTCGCCTATGGCAAACTCATCTCTGTATACCTAAGGATTAGGCACTAATTTAAGAGAGGCTAGGTAGAAAGATAGATAGCAGGCATTATACAAAAGCCTATGCATCAGAAGAATGGGAAGTTAAAAGTAAAAATGCATTCTATTGTCATGTATAACTAATTAAAACAAAATTTTCAAAAAAGCCTATGCATGCATGAGTAGAGTGGGTCGGTATTATTTGCAAGACTCTGGTCTTTTATTACTCATTTTATAGGAATCTACTCAGTTTTTAATGTAAATGAAGTTAGATTCAGACAGGATGGAAAAAACACTTTAAACTCAGGACGAGGACTGGAAACCAAATATAAGCTTTGTTATAGAGTAAATAGTTCTAAATCATGCCAGGTCTAAAAAAGATAATGTTCAGTTATTTCTTCTTATTTAAAGAATCAGCCCAAAACTTGGTGACCTAAAACAGCAACACTTTTCTTATGTCACCCCAATCTTGTGACTATGAGAAAAATCAGTGGGGCTGAAGCTTACACATGGTCAAGAATGCAGCCCAGAGAATCACAGAGAGGATTACAATGATCATGGGCTACTGTGCATCAAAATTTTTCAGACTATGGAAGTCTTGCTCTTGAGGTGTCTCATTATTCCACATGACAGTTAAGGGTTTTCTGGTGACTGTAGCCCAACATACAACTACCAAACCCTTCACTGAGAAAACTAAGGTTCACAGATATTAAATTTTTCTATCATTAAATACAGCCAATAACTGGGTTAGAACTAGAACCTCATTTCTCTGATATAATCCTGAAGGTCCACAGAAGAAAGGAAGAAACACTTCTTCTTGCCCCTTCATGTTTTACTAATATGGAGAAAGCATTTTTTTTGTAAGATGGAAACTTACTTAACAGGTCTTGGCAAAGATTTGCTTCTGGACCCGACACATAAACTTATCCCTTTCTGTTCCTTAATAGAAATGGATATTTAATATCAAATTTCAAAATATATAAAGTAATGTTTCAGAAATAATTACTTAGAATTATGAACAAAATATTTTCACCATTATGTGTATTTTTTGAAATGTCATTCTATAATCACAGCAGAATATTTTAAAGCATGTGGTGAAGTATATTAAATACTTGTCAGTGTACAAAATTTGTGCCCATATGTTTATACTATATTATGTGTTTATATGATATATATCTTAGGTGTGTCATGTTTGGTTACAAGAAGTTTTTATATGATCCCTTCAATCAATAAAATCTCTGGTATCTACTGAAAATATTGATTGATGTCTTAGAGTTGTTGTATAAATGAGCTCATTAAATCTTCTCAAGAACCCCTGAGGTAAGTATGATTGTTGCTGGAATTTTAGAGAGGGAGAAACAAAATCCCAGAGAGCTCAGTTGACTTGCCTTAGGACACATAGAAACTGGGGGAGAGTAGGAATTACTTAAGGCTAGTCCTGTACCCAACTTTGTGGAGTATTTTGCTTGTAGGGAACAGTGCAGGACCCTAGAGTTAATGGGGTGGTGATGGCGGGTGAAGATTCAATACAAGGGTACTTGAGTCAACATTTCTAAGGGGGCTAGTGATTAGGTTGGAAGGCAACAGTGACCCAGTCTTGATGAGAACTAGTGAAAGATCCATTCCACCAACTTTATGCATTCTCAGCTAGAGCACTGACATCTTTCAGATCTATAAGAATTGGATATAAAGTATGTGGCCAAAACTAGCTCTTCAACATTGTCCATTCTGAAGAGACTGGTGGTGTGAATAAACTAACAACTTTAGGCACATGGTCCACTGGACCAGACACACAAACAAACACAGATGTAATAATGGTTTCACCGCTAGTGATCCTGAAACACTGAAAAGTCGGAATGATGGTCTTGCTAATTTGTTCTGTAATCACAGACTACTGTGGACAGACTGATTAAACATTATAGTTATTCTGGACATAAACCCTATGAATCCCTAATGACTTCAACCAGGCCACATGCAAAGGGCAATAGGGCCCAGATGGAGAATGTTCTGTGGGTCATCTTGCATCTTTTACTTATGAGCATTTATTTGGTTTATTTTCACAAAGTCCACTGGACCTAGTTTTGATGTAAGAATGTATATCATCTAGTGGCAATCATCTAGTAGCTTCATGAAGGTAGACCATTTAATTTATAAATGTTAAATGGCTCAAGTAAGCTTTAAAAAATTTATTTGTTCTTTTTATTTATATATGACAGTAGAAACCATTCTGATATATTTATACAAACTTAGTCAAGTCAATTTTTAAGAAATGCATATATTTCTTAAATTATTCACACCATCAATACTTAGTGTCTTATTATTTAATCTTACTTTATGGACTGTAGTGACATTACTGAATTGCTAATGAGTTGGTAATTTAAACTGAGGAGCTGAGAACACATGGCAAAGAGAAGTACCAGTACAAATGTAAATACTTCAGGGAAGAACAGAAAACTAGATAGAGTCTCTTAGAACCTTCATCTACACTTACAGAGTAAAAGGACATTTTGTGTGGAGTTCAAAATGGATCTGGATAGAATTTCTTTTAGAGCAACCAATTGGCGAGAAAGTGCTATCTCTTAACATTAAGCTTAGGAAAACATCCCTTAACTAGAGGACAGCAACAATTTCTAAGCAGAGAGCCCTGGGTGCTGTGGATAGCCAGGTCTCTCCTCAAATGTGTAGGGTTGGAATTGTGTTACTCTTAGGTTCACATGCACAAAGGAAGTTTTAATGAGACAACTCCAAAAGTGGGGATTTACTCCCACTTATGAAGTCTCTAGGATGAGGGATGGTAAGTTATGCAAGTGTTAGCAACAGCAAGGGGTAAGTGGTCTCACTGGGTGGTCTTCACTTTCATTTTATTGGGGTCAGGAGATGCATACATGTTTAACCTGTGAATCAGGTGTAGAAATGGAAATCAAATTGGGTAAGGTTCTAAGAGGGCAGCCTAGACTGAGGGATGAAGGGACCTTAGAGAAACTAATAACATATTCCTGTGAGCTGAGAGAGGATTATATGAGCTATGCTAAAGGATTGGAGAGGCCTCAACTTTAAAGCAAATTCAGAGCTTTAATTACATGGTTCTGGAATTTTACCATTTATATTGGGACATTTTACTGTCTATATTTTACTTTCAAAGATAGGGCAAATCTAATCCCACCAAATAAAATTAACAGACAGTGGGGGACAAAAATGTTTTAAGACTACATAATAAGAATAAGTTGTATTTGCCAAAATTATTCAATATTACCTTATGCAATGCAACATGGAATACCAGCTTTAAATAATCAAGTGCAATTATGTAGAAGAGTAATAGATGCTTTGAAGTTTATCATAGGAAAAGACTTAACAGAACCATTATAGTTTCAAGGTTTAATTGTTATACTTTCTTACAAGTCCAAATGCTGAGATCATTAAATGTTGCATAAAGAAAATAATAGTCTAAGTGACTAGTCTAAATAGACTAATAAAATAAAACTGAATTAAATATTGCAAAGACTAATGTTTAAGAGAACTAATTTCTTTTCCTTTTTCTGTCCTTTTGGTGATGCTGGGTCTTGTACTACTAGATAAATGTTCTACCACTGAATGACTTCCACAGCCCCATATTTTCCATTTCTAATTCAACTTTCTTCCATAACTTCATACAACCCCGTAGCATCATATGCTTTTAGTATATAGATCACATTTTAGCATAATTATGTCTGCTGAGCATGTATTATTTGTCTGATATTTCAATTAGACATTGAAGTAGAATCCAGCTATTATGAATGTCTCATAATGATAACCTCTTTTCCATTAAGTGTCTTGGGACAATCTGTCATTATGTAGACTTCTTATATTTAAATACAGTCATAACAATATTAAGGCAATGTTTTATTTCTATGACACATCTGCATCTTCTCTTTCACAGTTACTTACTGGCCCTTTATTTATTTATCATATTTAATTTTTCCAGAGGACATCCATGGCACTTCCTTTATATTTTTCTAGTGATAAATCCCAATATTTCAACAACCTCTCATTTGAGCATATTAATTACATCTTTAAGAGATTTATTATTAATGGTATATATATTTTTTAAAGAGAGAGAGAATTTATTTTAATATTTATTTTTCAGTTTTCGGTGGACACAACATCTTTATTTTTATGTGATGCTGAGGATCGAACCCAGCACCCTGCGCATGCCAGGCGAGCGCGTTACCACTTGAGCCACATCCCCAGCCCAATGGTATATTCTTTATGTTCATTCAGATGCTGTTTTCCTCAATTCAGGTAACCAGGAAACAAATTGCTGTTGTTCTTTTTGCTGATATAATTCTCTGTTGTTTTATAACCGACTTGGAAGAACATTTTCCATGCACTGTTATCTCCAGATTAGAATCTAAGGATTTTCACAGAGGAAGTAAAATCTACAAGTCTGCAAAAGAAAAGTGAATGGTAGATATTTAAGAGACCATTAGGCTATGTGACTTCATAAATTTAGAAGAGAGGCCTCTTAGGAAGAAAGAGATCCCAAAGTACAGGACAAACAGAAAGAAAACAGGGCACAGTCTAGGACAGGGAAAGCTTACAGCTTTTAAGAAAGAAAGATGACAGGAAAAGAAGTATTGGGAATCTTGAATTATTCAAATATATAGATTATAGGATTTGAAATTTAAGGTAAGTTGTATTTGTGAAAATATGGGAGGAGTCATGGTTTTAGAATTATCACTGTCAACAATTCTAATGTTATAAGTAGAATATTTTCATTTCAAAAAGAGAGCTTTTACTGAACAGAATAGGAGACTATGGGTGAGCTATAATTGCTTAGGAAAGACAGGCAAACAGAATTTGTAGCTAGATGAGCATTCTTCACAGTCACTTTCAAGGGGCACAATGGTATATGGAAAGGATATGGAATAGGATTCTGTAGCTGCTCCTTCACAGGAGACCTCAAACATGAGTTGGGTAAATTACTTAACTTTCTGGGCCTCCGTTGCCTCATGTAGAAAATGAAAGATTTGGCCTAAATAATCTTTAAAGTCTTTCTCGGCATTTAAGATTCAATAAAAGCTGGTTCTATGGGGCAATCCTGTAATCCCAACAATTCAGGAGGTTGAGGCAGAAGGACTACAAGTCTCAGGTCAGCCTCAGCAAATTAGTGAGACCCCTTTTTCAAAAAATAAAAAAGGACTGTGGGTGTAGCAACCCTAGGTTCATAACCTAGTACTAAAAAAAATCAAGAAAAATAATATTTGAAGTTTTATAAGAAATGATGGCAGATTGTTGTCAAAGATTTTGCTGCACACTTACAAGATGTTCTTTAAGAATGTTAAAATAAAAGGAGTCCAATTAAAGAGCATGTGTACATGGTACTTTATTCAGACTATGTACATCATTTGTGTCCAACTGTTTGTACAAGATATGAATGTGGCATAATCTATCATTTGTAGTCATGAAAGCAGAAAAATCTTACAATGTTTTATTCCTACACAGTGTGGTGAGATTCAAGCTTAGCACAAATTCCTCTATGGAAAAGAATTTCATATTGAGTCCAAAAAGTAATGACTTGATATTTTATATTTGGCTTTAAATTCGTGGTGTGTGTGTGCGTGTTTACAGAGGCTAAAAAAGTAATTTCTATTACATATCCATTAGAAAAGATAAAATTAAAAGCACTGAAAATATGAAATGCTGATAAGAATGTGGAATATCAGTAACTCATTCATTGCTGATACGAATGCAAAATGGTAAAGCCACTTTGGGATTCATTCTGGAGGTGAAAATTAAATATATTCTTACCATAGGATTCTGAAGTCATGCTCTTTGGTATTAACCCAAATGAACTGAAAATTATGTCCATACAAAAAACCAAAACATGACTTTTCATAGAAAAGTTATTATTGCCAAAACTTGGAAACAATCAAGCTGTCCTTCAGTAGGTAAACAGATAAAAAGTGATAAATCCGTGGGAGGGAAAAAGAGAGAGAAGGGGAGTTGCATGGAAGATGGAAGGAGAACCTCATTGTTATACAGAATACATAAATGATGTTGTGATGTGAAAAAGAAAAAAAAAGTGTGTCACATTAGATTGGATAGAGAGAAAGGATGGGAGAGGACGGGAGGAGTAGGGGGGATAGGAAGGGCAGCAGAATAGAATAGACATTATGATTGATGTATGTACATTCCATGTATGTATTATATGTCAAAATGCATTCTGCTGTCATGTATGACTAAAAAAAATAAAAATAAATCATATGGTTAAAAAAAGTGATAAATCCACACAATGAAATGTTAATCAGTGTTAAAGAAAAAAAAAGTTTGCAGGATATAAGATCAATGCACAAAAATCAATGGTATTTTTATATACTACAAATAATCCTAAAATAAAATTGAGCAAAAAATTCCCATTACAGTAGGATCTTCATAGATAACATCATAGTTCAAAACCTCCAGTGATTTTCCTTCTTAGATTAACTTTCTAAAAAAACTTATTATGCCTTGTAAGGCTCAGTGATATTACTCTAAGCTGCTTGTCTGACCTCATCTCCTTCCTCTGTCCCTCTTGTTCACTTTGAGACCAGTTGGCATCTTTTCTGTTCCTCAAATATGTCAGGTGTGCTGCTTGCAGCCTTGCATGGCCCACTCCCTCACTTCTCTCTGCTACTATGTCTCTACTCAAAGGTCAATGTGTGTATTAAACAGGATTTCTCTCATCAACACAAAATAATACCCCCCTTCAGTCCTCATTGTTCCTTATCCCCTTATATTGTAAACATACGTGCACCTGAGCACACACATCACACACATACATACACACACACACACACACACACACACACACACAGAGTGTTTGTTTATTATGCCACAAATCATCATTTGGAAAAGTTAAAATGCTAAGAATCAAGAACAGTTAACGAACACTTTATACCAATCACCTGATTTTATCCACATCAGTGTGTATTTTCTAAGAACAAGGACATTCCTTTCAAATAAATCACAATAAAATGGTCACATCAGGAAACATTGTATTAGACCAATTCTATTATCTAATTTTTAACCCATACTTATTCAATTGTCCCAACAATGCTATTTATGCCTGTATTTTTTTTTCTAATCTAGCTCCCTGTCATAGATCATGCATTGCTTTTTAGCGATCTTTTCAGCCTCCTTTCATCTAGATCAATTCTCTTTCACATTATTAACAACTTTGAGGAATATCTTTTAATTTTACTATGTTTATTCCCTCATGATTAGAGTCTAGTTAAACACTTTAGGCAGCAATACTAAATAGATAATGTGGTTTTTTCATGTCAGACATATGTGATGTTGCATTTTTTCTCATTTTCTAGCTTGTTTATCTTCTTTCTCCTGTTAGAATGTAAGTTCCATGAAAACTCTATGTCTCCTTTGTTTACTCTTTCAGCACCAAATCTGACAAGTGATTAGAAAATGTTTATTGAGTGGGTGGATGAATACAAACTCAACTAGGATTTTCTAGAATAAAGTGGAACAACTGACCTCCACAGCTTGCCATGAGCTGATGTCAGATAGCAGAGCCAGTGATCCTGAACCCTACTGAGAGAAAGCTGAGAGGTCCCAGAATGTGGTTCTGTCTCAGAATTTGGGTTATCCACTTAGACATGTTGTTGATCATGTGTCTGCAAGTAAATAGACCTATTTATTTATGTCTTATGTAACATATACTACCATTCCTATGTATTAGTTACATTCTAAATGTATGTATAAAAAATTTTTTAAAAGGGTTTAAAAATAGTAAATATAGGTGGAAATTTTAATTTTTTTTTCTCACCAGACCCAAATAAATTGTTTGTTCAATTCTTGGGGGTATATAAACTTCAATTTTAGAGATCACTGTTGTTTTGTATCCTTGAGCAGAGATATTTAAATACCCACATGGATCTTTTCACTGATCAATATTTTGAGAGGGGTCCCAGATTCCTGGCTAGGATTTGGACAATCACATGCTGCCTTGTCCTGATAAATTCCAGCTAGATCTTTTGAGACCTGAGCGGCCTTTAAGAGTTGTCCAAAGTTGATAGTATTTAAGATAAAGATTCTCCAGATCTCAATTTTTGACTTCTGGATGTTCTGCCAGGAAATTTCTTTAGTTCTTGGAAAATGGTAAATTCTCAGAGGATGGCCTTTCCAAGACCAGGCTGCAATGATGCAGTCAGAACGTTGCTAGGAATTTGAATCATCTAGCACGCCTTTGAAAATCAGTCCCATAATTATCTGAAGGGCTCCTTTAATTAAATCCATGTTTCCAGGATGCATAATCCAAACTGAAACATTCCAGAAGTGTACTTACCGAAAATAATATATTGTGACCACCATTTAAACCCCTGGTGTTTCAAATCAGCTACACTATAGCAGGTCCCCCAGTATCAAGGTCTTTGTTGCCAATTCAGACTCATTTAAAAAGATGGCTTTCTTAAAGTGTAGTCAATTTATGTCTTTGTTTCTGTTCAATTACTATTTTTGCATCCGATGTTAATGTGAAGAATCCTCAATAATGAAATTACATGACATATATTTGTCTCTAGTAATTTTTATACTTTAAAAATATATATATATTTTATTTTTGAAGTTATTCTTCACCAGAGTCTTGTGTTGTAGGTCAAGGTTGAATAAAAGAACCACCTTTAAAAGCACAACAACCTGAGCTTCCAGAAAGGCCAAATGTCTTCTGTTGTGAAACACAGATTTTTCTGAGAAAGTAGGATTTTACTTCATTTCAATTATGTGTTCTTAGTATTCCAAATGTTGATTACGGATTATGGTGGATGAATGTTATATGACTGTATAATGCCATTTGTTTAAATTTAGAATATAGACTCTTTTTTAATTGTTGATAGACATTTATTTTATTTATTTATTTTTATGTGGTGCCGAGATCAAACCCAGAGCCTCACACATCCTAGGCAAGCACTCTACCACTGAGCCACAACCCCAGCCCTAGAATATAGATTCTTAATTTTTTTCCATATAATAATTTTGGAATTTAGAAAAGACATCTTAACATTTTGAGATTCCAAAAGGCATCAAAGATGTATTATTTATTTTAAATGAGTGGAGAACTCCCAGGGTGAAAAAAAAAGCTTCAATACATATTGAAAATTATGTTTGGCAAATGTTATTGGAGAACTTTTAAAGTATTTTAGACCTAATTCCTGCTAAATCTTTTATTTGGGACAGACATCATTTTCCTTGAGTCTGGGAATGGTTATGGGTCTTATTGGTCCATCTCATTAAACATACAATTTTGACCCTACAAATAAGGTATTTTAAAACACAGATGTTCAGACATTAATAAGCACAAAAGAAAAAAAAAAGCCATGAGTTAAAAGTGTGTCTATACAGATGCACACAAACTCTTCATGAAGAATCAGCAGCTGTAGCCACTGGCATCTGCTCTGGATGTGCAGTATTAAACTTTACAATTTGCTAAGCATCTCAGGTACCATTTTATACATTCAATTCTATCCAGCTTTCCATTATTGTTGGCAGGACATCCCTCGGAATGTCTGTTCTACTCAGGAGGTGATCTGATGCCAGCCTCTTGCAGAGAAAAACAAAAAAGAATCTGTAGTTTAAATAAAAAACTAGTGGCACAATAAAATTTGTGAGAGGGCAAAATGTTCTCAAAAAAATCTCAATATCCTGAATGACATTCAATTTTAGAAGGGCATAGCTTTCTTAAAACACTTTCAAAGCTCTTACTCTCTCACAAGGAGCCTTAGAGAAAGATTCCTTCTCGTAGCCTCAGTCAAAGTTCCTTGGATCACTATGTCAGTAAAACATCTTAGAGGCATCTAAGCATGTACTTTTTAAATTAAAAACTGGCTTTGCTCAAAGTAAAATGAGACAGAAATGGCCTTGGATTTATTTTCCATAGAAGCACCTGCTTTGGGTGCAACCACGCATAGAAGGATTTTGGCACAGTAAACTGTCTAACCCATTCGAAGGATGATATTTTGGATACTGTTCATGGCACCTTTCAAAGGCAATTTTTAGTGTTCTGTCTAGACTTATGTTCCGAGGTCAGCACACAGCCCTAGGATACTGCTAGTTGGTTGAAATAAGAGAAGAGACAAGGAAATTCAAATTAAAACCTCACCCTCTTTAGTGTGGCTGTGTCTGAGAGTAGGACTTTTGGGGAGAGCAGCGTTTCAGGAGGCCAAATATGTCAACACCAGCCAGATGAACAGCCTTCAAAACCAGTGTTCAACTTGTAGCCTGATAATATGTTTTAAAATCTAGAATTATTACCTATTTTATTATATTCAAAGAACATTACCTTTAATGAATTGACACATAGGATGGAGATAATTTTGATAAAATTATCACAATTATTCTTGTCTATGCAATGTGTGTGTGTGTGTGTGTGTGAGTTCACATATGCAAGTGTGTATTTGGCAATGTTAAACATCTATTCAGATTAGCTATCTTAAATCCACTAATATTGGCAACAACCTTATAAAATGCATGCTACTCCATGAGATATTTAAAATGTAGAGAACTGTGCCTGTTAACATATTGCTGTCTTGACATGAGGTAAAGAAATGATGCTTAGAAGATCATCCCCCCCACAAGAGCTGGGCTCTGCCTGAGCAGTGTGTATCCAAACACAGTAACATTGCTTCTATCAAACTCAACAATTAAAAGTCAGATCTTTGGATTATCTTTTTTTGTTTGTTTGTTTCTCAACAAAAACTTTCTGGATTTTGACATAGAAAGCAAAATCAAAGTGAAAAACTTCATGTCTTTTAAAGATATTTAATTGAAATTGTTTCCCTAATATTTGAAACAAACATTGATTATATGTATGTATTGGTCATATGTTTTACTTTCTAATTTAACCGTTACTTCAATTATATTCTCTGTATGAATATGCTTAGGCTAAGTAATTTACCCAACAACATCTAGCTACTGGGTGCTGGGTCAAGACTTAAATCCAAATCTGATTCAGAAACTGAGGCATTTAAGTCATACTGCCTATGTTGCACTTTTTATTTCTCTTTTGGCATTATCCTCAATTTCCAAAAAGCATATATTCCTTTAAATCAGATGGATTTTTTGTTTCTAAAAAAACATGCAAAATTGCATGTCCACATAGGACCTTACCTGTCACTAAAAATGGTTAAGAACCCTGAGAGAACAGTGTTTTTAGTAAGGCCTTTTGAAGAACAGGTAACATATACAAAAACTACATGTTTTGACATGTATATAAGAAAAATGTAGGGTTTGTTATTACTTATAATTACACCAACAACATTTTATAAGCTATTGCAATTACAATGTTCTTCATATTTTGAATTTATGAGTTATGTCATGTTAGAAACAAGAAAGAAACTGCAATGTTCCAAATAATACATGATGAAAAATCATCATACTTTACATTCACAATGTTATTTGGAAAGAGCATTTTCTTCATCTGTGTCCACTAATATGAGGGGGAAGCATGACTTTCTTGTGTATTAAGGCACAGCACTGCACAAAAAGGAAACTGAGGAAACCAGAAGAGAACAACTGGTAAATCACAAGTGCGGCTACATTGAGCCACCTGTGTCAAAGGCAGTTAGTAATTCTCTCACAGAAAAAAAAATGGGGAGGAAATAGTTAAATAGTGCCTTAAGACGTGCAGAAGTGATCGTACCTGAGGTTCATTACAAGTAACAAAATGCCATTTTTATGAACTATGTCAGTGAACAGCTGGCCTCATTCTGCACATCTTCTCCTAACTGACGTGTGACTGTAAGACTTACTCTCTTCCCACTGAGATCTGGGTTCCATCTCTTTTCTGCATTTTCATTCTCCTTTCAGCTCCATGTGTAAACATGACTGAATCTTTCCCACCTTATAATGCCCTAGAGAAGTCCTCAAGAAATTGACCTCTCTTTCCTTTCTTTCCAATCCTTTAAGAGTTTAATACATTGCTTCAATGCTATTGCTTGGGTAATCAATAAACTCCTCAATGCTACTTTCCGTTGTCAATTTTCAGACCTTTACTTAAGTAGTGGCTCTGAAATATTTGGCACTTTTAAACATATACTCTTTAAACTTCTTTTATTTTTGTCTATGCACCACTAGTGTTCCTTGGTGCTTCTTCAGGTTGGCTCTTGGGTACATTTTGGTCTATCACAGTCACCTTTACTTTTGCCTACTCCTTCAGGGTTGGGTTTCCAGAGTTCTGTGGCTGACCTTTGTATTCTCTCATTCTATAACTTCTCTCCTGCCTGCATGTGTTCCAAGCTTTGGTTTCAACTATCACTTAAATCATGAAAATTTTTCTTTTTCACTAGGAGCATCATTTCACAATCATGAAGGAGTAAATTAACCAAGAGGAAGTAAAAAACTCAAATACTTATGTACCTAATAAAAGAGCTTCAACATACATAAGGGAAAACTTGATAAAACTGTAAGAAGAAAGGGACAATTCTAGTTTTAGTTTTTTTTAAGTATTTATTACTTTTTAGTTCTAAGTGGACACAATATCTTCATTTTACATTTACGTGGTGCTGAGGATCAAACCCAGTGCCTCATGCATGCTAGACAAGCGCTCTACTACTGAGCCACAACCCCAGCCCCAGTTGCAGTTTTAATACTTCTTTCTTAGTAATCAACTGAAGAAGTAGACAGAGTATTAGTATATAGAAGACTTCAACAAATCAGCCCTTGATATTGACATTTGTAAAACATTTATAAAGCACCCATCTAGTAATATTAGATGGCACTTGTTTTCAATATGCCTAAAACATTTACTAAGATGCCAATGTGCTGCATTATAAAACAAACCTCAGTGAATTTAAAAGGATTTAAATTGTATAATGATTTATGACTAAAACTGAGTGAAGTTAGAAATCAATAATAAGACATTTAAAAAATCATCAAATATTTGAAAAACGAACAACATACCTCTAAATAGCTCATTGAACAAAGAAGAAATCACCAGGGAAATGAAAATATGTTGTGGATTGAATGAAAATTAAGATGCAACATATAAAAATTTATGGATGGCAGAAAGCTATGTTAGAAAAATAGCTTTAAATGCTCATCTTAATAAAGAAAAATGATATAAAAGAAGTGATTTAACCTTCTTCCTTAAAAAGCACAAAAAGAGCTGAGCATGGTGATGTACACCGGTAAGCCTCAGATACTTTGGAGGCTAAGGTAGAAGGATCAGAAATTAAAGGAGGCCAACTTCAGCAATTTAGCAAGACTTTATCTTAAAATGAAATCTATTTTTAAAAAATGGCTGTGGATGGAGCTTAGTGATCCTGGATTCAATCCTTGTATTGTAAAAGAAAAGAAAGAAAGAAAAGAGAGAGAGAATTATATCTTGAATAAGCATAAGTGAAAAGGGAGAAAATAATGAGTACTTCAATGAAGTAGAAGCAGAGAAGCAATAGAGAAAAATAAATGAAACTCAAAACTAGTTATTTGGTAAAACTGATGAAACTTATTGTGGGACTGCACAATAAAGAAATACAAATGACCAATACCTGATATGAAAAAAAGATATTTACATTACAAAAGTTTCAATATGAACAATTTTATATAATGTGTTTGGCAACTTAGATTACATGGAAAGATTTCTTAAAAGACACCATTCTATTTCTTCTTTATTAGATTCAAATCTAATAAAGAAGAAATAGAAAATATGAACATCTCTATATCTGTCTGAAAATCGAATTCATACTTCAAAAGATTCCTGTATATGCACACATACACACACACGCACATGGGCAGATGACTTTCCTAGTCATTCCTACCATATATTTAGAAAGATTTTCTAATAGTCCTGTGTGTACTATTTCAGGAAATAGAGGAGCTAAGGACATCTCCCAATTCATTTTAAGAGTTCAGCATTATTCTGTGTCTCAAACAGATATTAAAAGAACAGAAAACTTCCGACAAATAATCCCTCCTAAAATGAGATTTAATAGTCTTAATAAAAGTAAACCATACCTGGCAACATAAAAAGAGAATAATATATCGTGATCATGTGGGGCTTATTCCAGAAATCTAGCCTTTGAAAAGATATCACATTAACAGCAGTAAGAAAATAATTAAATGGCCAATAAATATTACTTGAAAACATATTTAACAAAATTTAGTATTCATTCATATTAAAAATTCTCAACAAATTAAAGATAGAAAGAAGTTTTCTCAGCCTGTAAAAAAGACATCTATGAAAAACATAAAGCTAATATCATGTTTACTGGAAAACAATGAATGTTTCCACCTTAGACTGGAGAGTGGCAAGGAGGTTTGCTCTCCGGACTTGTATGAAACATTGTTTTGTAGACCCTCATCAAGGTAATAAAGGAAGCCAAAGAATTAAGACATACAGATTAAAAAGGAAGAACACATAGAATCTACAAAAAATAATAATAATTTGAACTATTAAGCACATTTAGTAGTATTCCAGGATACAAAATCAAAAGGCCCCAAATTATACATATTTTTTTGTTTTGTTTTGAGAAAAGAAGAACTTAAAAAAATCTTTTCATTGAGATGGGGTCTTGCTACCTTGCCCAGGTTGGTCTCACAAATATCTGGCTCAAGCAATCATTTTGCCATATTCTTCTAAGGATCTGGGACTACAGGTATGTGCTACAATACCTGACTAGACACTCTTGCAAGTTGGTGGAAATGTAGATTGATTCAGACATTACGAAAAAGAAAAATTAATATTTTTAATTTTAAAGAAATTAAAAATAAAACTACTCAATGGTCCACTTATTCTGGGCATATGCCCAAAGAAAATGAAATCACCACCTCATAAAGATATCTGCACTCCCATGTTAATTGCATTATTATTTATAAACTAAGTGCCTATTGATGAATGAATGGATAAAAAATTATGGTGTGCATACGCATGTATTTGTATATCCACATGTACAATAGAATGCAATTTGGCACTAAAATAGGAGATCTTGCCATTTGCCACAACATTATGTTAGGTGAAATAACAAAACACAGAAAGAAAACTATTGCATGCTATCACTTACACAGAATCTTTAAATAAAATTCAACTATATAGAAATAGAAATAAAATAGTTATATGGGTTGAAGAGAGGAAATGGGTAGATATAAGTCAGAGGGTAAAAAGTAGCAGATATGTAAGATGGATAAGTTAACAGATCTAATGTATAATATGAAGACTATTGTTGATCAAAATATACTATATTTTTAAAATTTTTTTCTAGTTGTAGATGGACACAATGCCTTTATTTATTTTTATGTGGTGCTGAGGATTGAACCCAGTGCCTCACATGTGCTAGGCAAGTACTCTGCAACTAAGCTACAACCCCTATTGAAGTCATGTTTAATGAATACATTCTAGTTCATACTACAAAAACAAAAAAAGAGTAATCATGTGAGAAAAATCTGTTAATTTGTTTCACTATAGTAACATTTTTATAGTAACATCATCTTTTATGCCTTAAATATACACAATAAAATTTATTTTTAAAATAGCATATTTCTATATAGTAGCAATAAAGAATGGGAAACTAAAAATTTAAATTAGGAGTATATGTGCAAGACTTAGACACTGGAAAATATACCAAAAAATTCTTACAGAAATTAAAGAATATCTAAATATATATAGTACTATAGAATGTGCATGGAGTTAAAGGTTCAGTGTTGTTAAAATGTCATTTATTTTCAAATTGATTTATAAATTTTATGCATATGAAACAAAAACCCCATTAGAACTTTTAAATAGAAATCGACAACTACATTTTAATATTTATGTGGTAATATGAAAAAAATTAAAATAGCTGAAGCAATTTAATAAAGAAAGAACAAAATTGGAGAACTTACACTATGTGATTTCGAGACTTCTAATAAAGCTGTAGTCCCCAAGAAATTTATATTAGTGTTAGGCTAGTCATATAGATCAATAGAAAACAAGAATAATTTCAAGAGGAGGCCTGCTCATACTTGATTATTTTATTTTTGTAACCCAAAAAGGAAAACAATATTTTTCAATTAATGGTGCTAAAATTGAATATACATTTTGGAAATGTATAACTTAACTATAATCCTTACCTCACACCATACTAAATAATTCATAAAAATGGATCATATATCTAAAAGTCTATAGTGGTTTTAAACACATCTAAAGATTTAACCTCCTCCATCAAGCACAGCAAATATTTTAAAAATGTTGCCCAATATGGCTAGCTTTACCAGCTCACTCTGAAAAGAGAAGAGAGTGATGTCATGACTTCTGAGGCCAGGTAATAAGACATCTGACATCTTCCTGGCTTTCTCTCTCAAGAAATTGTTTGAACTTAGGCATCATGTTGTAAGAGAGCCCAGGTCACACAGGACCCCTGTAAGTGTTCTGGATCCAAACTCCAGGTGTAATCCCAGTGGATAGGTCATGTCAACCTCAGGGCATGTAAGCTGAAGAATGTCCAGTTCGGCCTCTTGCAGCTGCCCTAGTGGACACTGAGTGGAGCAGAGACAAGCAGTGCTTGCCAAGTGCAGCTCCAGTTGTAGATTCATGAGCCAAATAAATGGGGTGGTTGTTTTAAACCACGAAATTATGGTATGTTTTGTAATGTAGCAATGGCCAACCAGAACAATGAAAAAGCTAAACTATAAAACTTTTTGAAAACAAACACAGGAAAAATATTCATAGTTAGGGTTAGACAAAGATTTCTTAAAGGAATACGCAAAGCATAAACCATGAAAAAATTGGCAAGTTAGTCACTGACAAAATTAATAAACTTCTGCCCTTCTAAAGACACAGCCAAGAAATGAAAAGGCAAAATTACAATACATATATACAACAGAACATATAATTAACTCTGATGTCTCAATAAGATAAAGAAAAAAATACATTTGTTTATGGACAAATGATTTATACAGACATTTTACAAAAGAAAATATATAAAAGCCCAATAAGCATATAAAAAGACGCTCAATGTCATTAATTATTAATTACTAATCAATGTCAGTAATTAGGCAAACATATAAAGTCTTAGTGAGATGTCACTATAGATCCTGTAGGATGTTCAAAATTAAATACCAAAAGTTTGGAAATATAGGGGGTACCTGGAACTCTCATATATTGCTAGTAGAAATGGAATGTTTCGCAATCCCTTTGGAAAACAGTTTAAATGTTTTATATGGTGATTCAGGCCCTTTGTAAAGCAATTTGGTAGTGTTTTACATAGATTTTAAGTAAACATTTATCAAATGACTCAGCAATATCATTCTTAGGTGTTTAGCCAAAGGAAAGGAAATTGTATGTCCAAAACACACTTGTTGAACTTGATTTTCACCTAGTCCTATAGGGTGATATATTTTAAATTCTCACCTTAATACCATTTGTTGGCCAAGAATTTGAACTAAATTTATGGTTCCTTTTTTCCTTAAAGGTTACACCCAGTGACCCCATGGCTGTGGGCTTACTTTCATACTTCCTTTACTGTACATTGGACAGATGGTTCAAAGCTCGTGTGGAGTTACATGCTTATGCATCAGACATTCCATAGTGGTATTGACAAAGGTAATATAGAGAAAAAAGGATATAATAAAAATTTAAGTTGTGCCCAAGGATTGTCATAGCCCAAATTGTGAAACTTCTCTTTGTCTATAGTTATTCACTTTATGGGCTCAAAATTCTTAAACTGGTGAGGATACCATTGAAACTAGTTGGCTGTCTGAGACAGATTTTTCAAATATCTTCCATCCAAGAACTCTACAATTACATAAAATTATCTCTCTCACATCTTTCTCCACTTATTCTTCCTTAAAGGCCTGATCTCAGCTATATGATAAGCAGGGAAGAGATCTGATAGGTTTAGACTAAATGAAAATGACATAGTTCTATACATGTTGCCTTTTTTGGAATATTTGCCTTGTAATCAACCAAGACTGTCACTTTGTTTTTAATTCCAATGACTCAGCATAATTTTAACATATTTTTATAGATATTAAAAAAGCAAATGTTTATATAGAGGGACTTCCATTAACTACCAATTTCCATCTCATATTCAATTTATCTTATTTATAAAGCTATAAATATATTTTTTCAGTATATGATACAGGAAAATGTACCAATATGGTCAATTCTTTTAAATTCATCTTTCATAAATGTAGATAAATCATTTTCTTTATTATCTACAGGGAGTTGGTAAAGGTGAATGAGAGATTTTGTTTTCTCCAAAGAACATTTACAAGTTAATTAAAATTTTTATTGGCTTTTTAAATAAATGGCCTGGAATAGAGTTTCTGTCCCTTATGATGACAAAATCTCTTGAGTATATCCCTCTACTGTAAACCTAACTAAAAAAAGAGTAATTTAAATAGTTCATGGACTAGAATTTCTGTACAGAATTGTGAGAAACTCTTATAAAGACTGGGCAAAAAAAAATTCAAATCAATTCCAAATGTTTTATGCTTCACTTAGTGTTTATCTTGCATTTTTAATCATTAGTGAAAATAAATGACCATATATACATAAAGAATAGTTTCTAAAGTGTCTAAATTCCAAAATATCTCATGTGCATTGTGACTGCCGACAGGTTAGTCTAATGGCATTTTGAATTATGTTTTTATTACATGCTGTTGGTAAGGACTGGCTTAAGTTTACTTTTTGTGAGTATGCAGTTAGATCTTTTTATGTTGTCCATTGTAATATATGTAACAATGTTTACTTTGCTAGGGATAGAGATCAATCTTCCAACAAGAGGAAAATTATAAATGACCTCTCCAAAAAGTGAAAATTTTGCTTACTTCTAGAAATTTTGAAGAAAATAAGCACTTTTAAGTAGAAGAGTTTATAGGATGAACCCTTGGAAAACCAGGAGCTTCACAAAAGAGGCTTACACTAAGGGTTGGTGGTACATGAAAACATCACATTCAATGTATGTGAAATATCTTCAGTTCTTATTTTGTTTATTAATAAACCAAGTCAGTTCCCGTTTTGGTGTTTGGACCTACAATATGCACTGGTATATATATATATGCCACCAATCTAAAATTTATGCAACTACTTTTTTTTTTACTACTTGCCAAATTTGTTAATTTTGTCTTAGAAATTGGTCTTAAATTTATTCATGTCTTCATCAACCTCCCCTTAGTATTCAGAGTTATGATAATAGCTTTCCAAATAAATTCCCAGCCTCTAATTTGCTGGAACTCTGGTGGGTATTTGGCAGATCTAGAATGATCTTTCTATAAAGACACTTACCCCATTGGAAATCATGTAGTAGCTCTTGAAAACCTTTATCTGTGATACCTGAATTAGGATAGTCATCAGAATAATAGAAGGGATTCATAGAGAGCATAGATTTGTGAACTCTGTATAGGGGTGTAAAAACGTTCATTTTTCAGTGTTCCAGGTGATCTGATGAGCACCCTCCCTCCCAGGAGTTTGGGAAACAGCAATCTACAGAATAAAGAGTAAATTCCCTGGCATTACATCTCTATACCTTTCATTATGTGGCTCCTGATTATTTTCCCTTCCTCATCTCTATCGTTAACCCCAAGAACCTAGTGTTTCAGCTGAGTTGCCATAACTTCTAGTTTCTTTAACTGTATATTAAAGCAATTTTAAGTTTTCATTAATATCCATTTCCTTTGCTTGGCATGCCTTCTTCATAATGCCTACCTATGTTAAGATTTAGTTCAAATATTAAGCCCTTTAAAAACCTTCTCTTTCCATGAGCACTTTTGTGTGCTTATCTCCATTTATAACAACATAGTTTGAAAATTCATAAGTCACAATCACAGAAGTCTATAAGACGAGGCTGTTCATATAAGTAACTGAAAAAGTGGCAAACAAGAGAGTTTAAGCCTGAACTAAAAACAGCAGTTACTTATTAATCTTATTGATCATTACCATGAAAAAATATTGGGCACAATTTTCCAAGTTCATTATTTTCTAAGGACCATTCCCTTCTACGTTACTCCTCCACACGTAGCCAACTAGAAAGTCTATGCTGTAAATCAGTAACTGTTTTCTCTAAAGTTATTGTTCATCCTTCTCTATTGTGTCCTATGACTCAAAATATTGACCTTCGGTATCTATGACATCTCTTGAGTATGGCAAATGGGAGGCACAAACAGTCATTAGGATCAGAAGGTAGAGAGTGAGATCAAGGTGCTTATCACTCCTACCACTCAGATAGATTAGCTCCTTCAGTCAGGCAGCCCTCTCCGCATACCTCTCTGGGCTACAGTGACAACTTCCTTTGGCAACTCTGAAAATCTTTGCCAGTCTTGGAAACTGAGAGTCAGGTTGGTAGTTCTGCCATGCTCAGAAGGGCATTTTACTTGGAGTCTTTTTTTGCTGTGTAATTACTCTCTTGAAATTCTTAATAATTTTATCTTAGAATTTGTGTATTATAAATGAAGTGAGAAACATAGAGTAAGAGACAGGGACATGGATTCTCAACTCAATTGTGATCCTGTCTCCCACCACCTGCTTGAACACCTTGGACAAATTCTCAGCTTCTGATTCCCCCAACTCTAGCATCTTGCCTTCTCAAGCCTTCCCTACCCTATCTCCACTGGGACCACAACCGTAACCCACTGTAAGGCAAGTATGAGCCCCAGAGAGCATCCCTTATTCACTTACTCTGACAACCATTTTGTCCACAATGGGGACTTGGACATGGAAACAGGAATTGGGCAAGGTCTGTGGGGAGCAAAGTGATGTCTGTGCTCACCCTGACCTGGCAGCACTAGAGGGGGTTCAATGGGTGATGCAGCAGGGAAAACCACTCACCCATCCCTGATCTAGGCACTGAGTGTGTCTCAACGTGGAAGTTGTATTACCCTGGGGGCTGTTTATCACCTCTGTGTTAAGAAGTTGGGCTGGTGGGAAGGGGAGATTGACTTTCCCAACCTTTACTGGACATGACATATTGGTATGGTGGCAGAAACCCAGCAGCAGTTGGACTGTGAGTGCCAAGCCATAGGGCAGGCTCTTGGGTGACTGGGAGGGTCTGCATTCACCCAGTGAGTGTTTCCTGCTTGAAGGAATGTGACATTAAGTAGCAAATTAAAAAACACCGTAGGGAAAGAGAAAGATTATGGAAAAAAGGGAAAAATGATGTTTTAGTAACTTTAATGGTAGTTTTTTCCCGCTCTTTGAAAAAAGTGCCTCATATTTTTATTTTGCAGTGGATTGCACAAGTTAGGTATCTGATTCTGCTGAGGCTCCAGAACCTTTTGGTTACATGGAGGACAGGAGAATGGCCCACAGCCCTTGAAAATGGAAGTTTGAGTTGATATTCCTGTGAAAGTTAAGACTATTAGAAGGCCATACTCTGTGAAATGGAAGGTTGCGGGGGCAGAATCCAAGGCAGCAAAGGGACAGCATAGAGAAATCTATCTCAGCTTGGGATCTGAGTGGAAATAGTAAATTTTTCTGTGAAGTTTTTGTAAATTACAATCATTCCCCCATGCGGATTTTGGGTTTGAAATACTTCCACCTTGTCATGAAGGAAATTCCAAACCAACATATTTATTCAAAGGTCTCACAGTGGAAATAGAGTGACTAAAGATATCTAACAGAAGCAAACAAAACATTTTAACTTAGAATTGACAGGAAGACTCTGACCTCTATACACGAGCTCAAAATTCGAATTATAAAACACAATAAAGATGATTCAGTATAAGAGGAACAGAGCAAAACTAGACAAAAACAGCAATAAATGGGATAATTATTTACACAAAGACTTTAAACATTGACATTATTTCACATACAATATAAAATAATTATATTCAAGTTGTTTATATGAAAAAATGCAGATAATATCTGAGCAAGGATAAAATATTACTAATATAAAACAGATTTGAATATAAGTAACAATAAATGTTGGAAAGGATGTGGGGAAAAGGTACACTCATATATTGCTGGTGGGACTGCAATTTGGTGCAACCACTATGGAAAGCAGTATGGAGATTCATCAAAAAACTTGAAATGAAACCACCATTTGACCCAGTTTTTCCACTCCAAAGGACTTAAAATCACCACACTATGATGATGTGAGCACAATATTTATAGTCACTCAACTCACAATAGCTGAGCTACAAAACCAACCTAGGGGCCCTTCAACAGATGAAAGGATAAAGAAAATGTGGTTTATATACACAATGGAATATTACTCAGCCATATAAAAGAATGAAATCATGGCATTTGCCAATAAATGGCAAGCTGGAGATTGACATTGTAAGTGAAATAAGTCAATCTCCCCAAAACAAAGGCTGAACGTTCTCTCTGATATGTGGATGCTAACACACAATAAAGGGGGGAGGGAGGGAAAAATAGACATTCACTGGATTAGACAAAGAATGAAGGGAAGTGTTGGAAAGACAGAATAATTCAGACATAACTTTCCTATATTTATATATGGATATACGACCAGTGTAACTTTATAGTATGTACAACCACAAGAATGAAAATTTATACTCCATGTATGTATGTCAAAATACATTTTACTGTCATGTACAACTAAAATGAACAAATTGAAAAAACCCTACAGATTTGCAAAATAACTAAATAGAACTTCTACATATGAAAATATGACCATGGAATTAAAAAGAGATTAGATGGAGCTGAAAAGAGAATTGTTAAACTAGAAGTCAGAACTAAAGACCTTATTTGAGGTATTACCCTGAGGAGAAAAAAAATGGGAAATATGAAAATGTAGTTAAGATATATATATATATATATATATATATATATATATATATTAGAATGTCAAGTTTTAGTGTTGGTCTACTTAGGGTTATAGAAAATGGAATAAAAAGATCAGGATAGAGTCAATTTCAAAGACATAATAGCTTAGGATTTTCCAGACTGGTGAAATAAAAAAGTGCAACAATCACAATGAATTCCAAGTAAGATAAACAGAAAAGAATATATATCTACATACAATGTAATGAATGTACTGTAAAACAGGGGAAAAAAAGATCTGAAAAACTCTGAGTGAGAAGCATCATCTATATCCAGAGAGGTAGCAGAATTATGAACAGAAAGTAGAAAAAAAATGGAGAGCCTTTGCCAAGCTAGGACTTCACACTATTTTAACTTATCACAAAGGAGAGGACTGAAACAAAAATCATTAATGGGAAAACATAATAAATGACTGATTTTACTTGGAAATTTATTAAAGAAACTCTTTATGGATGAATTCAGAAGAAGGGAAAATAACCCAGAATGGAAGTTCAAAACCTAAAAAATTAAGAATGAACAAATAAATTAAAAATATGCAGGTTAAAAATTTAAAATAACTTCATAAAACAGCAACAATATGTATTTGAGGCTTATTTGAGAAAATAAATAGAAATAAATAATGGACAAAAATAAATTTAGGAATGAGGTGATTGGGACTGAAGTATTTTAATGTTCTAATATGATGTTGACTACCTGTGTTAAATATATATCATTAGGAATAAAATGGTCATTTAATATTTTCAGAGTTAAAATCTTATGGATTATATATATTCTAAAATTGTAGTCACTTAATAGCATTGCATGGTGGTTAATTTTATATGTGATCTTCGCTAGGCTATGATACTCAGGTGTTTGGTCAAACAATAGATGTTGCATTAGGTGTTTTAAAGTTGGGATAAACTTTAAAATTGGCAGACTCTAAATAAAGTGGACTACATCTATAATGTGGGTGCATCTCGTTCAAGTGGTTGAAGTCCTTAAGAGCAAAGACCAACAAGAAGTTCTCCAGAGTACACCATAGAAATTATGCCAGAATTTCTAGCATGTTGCTCTGTGTAATTTGGATTCCATATTGCAATATCAACTTTTACTTGTAATCAAAACCCTTCAGTTTTCCCTATAAACTTCGGACATACCAGCCCTCAAAACCAAGTATCATGTTCCTTAAACTCTAATTCTCTTTCTCTCAATGTGCTCATTGTCTTCCATTTATTCTGTTTTTTTTTTCTTTCAGGAGAACCCTATCTATTACAGATTGTGCTCCACAGTGAAAGATAAATTGAAATAACTACAAATAGAAATTCACTTACCCAACAATGAATATTGTTGCTGTTTTATGTTGTCATTTTAAATTTAGAATGGGACATTTTAAAACACTAATTTTTCTGTATTTCAGATATCAAGCAACCAAAATTAGCATGTGTATAGATAATTTGGATAACAATCATAATTAACAATATGATCCTATGCCTAGCAATTATATATATATAAATATATATAAGTATATATATATTTATATATATATATATTATAATTCAGGACTACATAATGCAAATTTCATGATGTGGTTCCATAAAGAACGCCTTTTTTGACTACAGAATAATTTTAGAAATCCATAAAAATACCTAAACTGCATTTGGTCAGTTCAAAACATAGTTTTTAATAAAGTGTGAATAAATAAATAAAAATAGAAAATGTTTTCAAATAAATGATAGTGGAAATATTAATTATGAAAATAAGTGGGGTATTGCCAAAGTACTTGCAATTCATAAGCTTCATGTATACAAAAGCAAATGAAAAGAATTACTGAAAGAAAGAATTAAGGTAGGAATTGAACTTTTTTGTATGGTGTTCAAAAATAGTTTTATACTATCAATTGTGGTTCAACTTTATAAAGACAATTACCAAAGCCTAAAGTAGATTCTTCAAAAATTTAAAGGCAATAGGATTGGTAGGCATAAAATAAACCTGGAAACTTCCTATTTGTGATAGTATTGAAGCGACTTGTTTAAGTTCTTTGACCTTCAATTTTCCTAATAGATAAATATGAACAATAATAATTAGCTTCTATTATATAAAATGTGTGAAAATAATGTTTGTAGCATGTGACACATAATTTATATGTTTAGTTCCTTTCTCTCTTTTTTTTTAAAAAAAAATACAAGTTAGCATTTATTCATTCACTCATCCATTTTGTCAATAAGCAGAAGCACCTGCTAGGTTTTCCTTTTCATACTTATTTTTTAAATGATGGATTTAAACTTGTTTTCTATAGCAGGTCCTCACAGAAAGTACAATGTGGCTACAGATGATTTGCCCAATGCAGATTACATTATAATTTATATCACTGTGTTCAGTTAAATTTGTTTCTAAGATTCGGTAGTTGCTAACCTAGCAGTGAGATACCCTCTTGTAGCATTTACCACGGATGAAGAGGAAATAAAGGGGAAAATACACAAAAGAAACAGGCCCTAATGTGGACTTAAATCAGAAGGAGTCATATTCTAGTTCTGTGCCAACTGGATAGGCTTCCTCCTGTCTTCACTGGGTAAAGCTCCATATGTCTCCAATTTTAAACAAAGCCACTCCCCACAGGAGCTCTACCTCAGAGAAGCCTAAGAAATGGCTGAGTGTCAGCATCTTCAGTGTGCTTAAAATACAATCACTCTGACAGGAGCTTGAACACCTGCAGTTATTTCAAAGGAATTTTGATCCAACAATAATTCACACAATTCATCATCTACAGATGCCAAAATAATTCTTTGAAAAACTGTGCTGTAGTTAGCAAGAGAAAATTAAAAAAGATGAGGGTGGGCAGCAGTGTTTCCACGTAGGGTGTTTTTATAGAAATTATTAAATTCTTATGTTTCTTTCTGTCATAGCTTTTTTTTTCATTTTTTCCTCATAGCTGAAACGTCATGGATTCATTTTATAACTTGATTGTATGTTTACAATCAACACAGACAAAGTCAGATTCATTCCAAGGATTTGGGATTTCAGTTTTATTTTCATCGCAAATGAGACTGAATCTGGGAGTCTCATTTTAATAACATTGATAATTTGAGAAATTCCATGATTTTCTTTTGAACACACTGAGATTTGAAAATATTTAATTCATTTGAGAAAGATGGTTTAATTAGAAAGAATAAGGATTTATATTCTTTACAATTTCAGTCATAAAATAAATGTCTTTCACCTAAATCCATGTCTCTGGGCAAGCTGGGGCAGAAGAGAGAGTGTGCTGTGATTACCTTTGTGAAAACATAATACTCAGAAGTTCTGGGGGTGGGGGTGACCTACAGGGAAAGAGAGAGTTCTTGACACTGGATTATCAGAACCCAGGTTTGATGGGGAGGAGCTAGGAAACTATTGAATCCAGTTTGCATTCAGAACAAGAATTAATGCTTATGCAAGCAGCTGAATATCAAGCATGTTGATGGGCCTAAACCTATAAAAAGTCTCTTTGTCATTGTTAGAGGAAAAGTTAATTAGAAAATGTGCTCTGAAGGTTAATTTCTCTAAAAGTTACCTGACAAATATCTCTGCAGTAGGTAAAAATTACCTACATTTCAAAAAGAGAAGGGGGTTATTTGCTATCATTGAAATAAACTTTTTTTTTTTAAAGCACAAAGTATTGATTCCATTGAGAGTTGTTTACCTACTAAGCTCTAGTAGCCTGTGACTGAGATCAGTCAAAGATGGCTTGTTCAGCTCATCCTCAGTGGACTTCAGCTTTGGAGTTCTTGGAGAAATAGAGAAACCTCTATATTTTCCCCTTTCTCAAGTTCTCCCTATTTAATAGACGTTTCCCCATTAAATACAAGCTTTTCCTATTTAATTATGCTCCATCAGAGCAGAATTACCCCTACACACACACCCATTTGTGTCCTTTTGATCAGGTTACATACTGAGTAGAATTTCTGACTCTTCATCCCCCAAAGCCATGCTGTCCAATTAGGATTCAGAAAGGGGCTTAAAGGACGTAGCATATGCAGAACTCAGATTCCCATTTTCAGATTCAGTGAACTTATTGCCAGCACCATTTTCATTTAGTTCTTCCAAACCTCAAGATTTTGGCTTTCTTGCTTGGAAACATATAATTCCTGGAACCATGTTCCCCAGAGGTTTTGTTCTGCCCCTCAAAAAACCAAGTTTTGTCCAGAGACATGAATGAAACAGCATGATGGCCTAAATAGAACTCCCCTTCAAATGGGGAAAGGAAATTAAGCATCAAAACATTGAAGCAGCATATTTAAACAAGCACTGCTTCTTCCTTTTTTAAAAGTCAGATTGACCTACCAGGAAAGCAGAATTGAAGAATGTTGTGGTTTTACTTGGGAGATGGGTTCAAAGCTTTATGCTGCTAAATGGTATGAAACACACACACACACACACACACACACATACACACACACGTATGTATATATGCATATACACACATACATATGTATATATATAATTAGATATTATGTATATCTAATTTTATTATGAAAAAATAGACTTACTACGAATAAATACTGTCAGCAAAAACCCAGTCTTGCTTTGCAAATGGATACTGTCAAATGGAGAGCTCTATGTTGATCTTCAGTTTTCTGGCTTAAAAAAAAAAAAAAGCCATGTCCATTCTAAAATGGAATGAAGTTTAAACATAGCTCTCTGGGTGGTTTGACATAGTTCTAAACTAAAGACTTAAGCATTCACAGCATGACCAAGATTACCTGCCCCCTGCTGCTGTGTCTTTATGGTGCCCCTTGATTGCAAACCTGCTATTACAGCCTTCTGGGATCCTTAACCCTTTCAAAGTAGCTCCCCCCACCCCTTTCCCTGTCTTCCTTAGTTTGGTCCATATTTCACAGATGGATCTTGGTGAATCATCTCAAAACTTATGATTTTTGTAGACCTGCAACACCGCCTTACTATTCATGGGTTTTCATGAAGTTTTAAACTTTTAATTATTAAATTACATTCTTGTTGATATTAAAGCCTGCTCCAGACTTTATAAGCAAAAAGAGTGTTGGTTTAGAGTATTGAATCTGTGCCCAGTAATACTACCTGGGTTCAAATTCAAGCACACTTTCCTTATTAACTATATAATTTTTGGAATGTTTTTTTTTTCTAGTGTGATTTGCTTTTTCATCTGAAAAAGGATTGAAAATCAAAGCTATCTCAAGGAGTCATGAAGATTATGTGAACCAATGTATTTAAAGTGCCTAGAACATTAGCTATTAGTAACTAAAAGTGGAATGTAACTCCTAAGTTGTGGGAAAGAGTAAATTTTTTCCTCAAAATTTAAATATTTATTTGAGATAAGCAATAATAATTTCACTTATTACAGCCCAGTTATACATTCACAAGGACAAATGACGTGGTTACACATTTTAAAAAAAATGAAGTATTTGTCTCATTTTTGTTTTTCCCCATGTCCATTCTAAAATGGAATGAAGTTCCATTTTTTGTTTTTCCCCAAGAATTCCATAATTTTAAAGACACCATATAAAAATGGAAAAGAGTAAGTTTTTCAAGATTTAAAGTGATTCTTGGAATTCTGTAAATTGTTGATATAAACTAGTCACAATGGGATATTTCATTAAATATATAAGGTATTTTAAGTTTCTTTATATGTACAATAGGAATAGAAAAAAATTACTTTATATAGATTTATGAGTCAAGCAAACAGATCTATCATATAAGAAGTGACCATATAGAGTTTTTTTTTTTTTTTTTTTTTTTTAAAACTTTGCATTGTTATTGAAGAGAACATTCAGCCCTAGTTCTGTGAACCGGATAGTAGGCTGAGCTGTGCAGGGAAATAGCCTCCTGCTGCCCCATAGTGGCAGTTGATGTCAGTGCAGCTTCCTCCCTGCAGGTGGCCTGTTGGGACTCCCTGGGAAAGAAAGCAGGGCTTTAGCAGAAAGGTAAACACAACCTACTCTCTTCTTAATGGTAAAGACAAGTGGGAATGATAGGTAAAAGGAAAAGAAACAGGATACCATCCACATAAGAAAACAAACATAAGTGTCAGAAAGAACCATCCTAGGGTGTGTGTTGCCTGGGAAAAGTCATTACTCATGTGGCATGAACAGCCTGGCCCTGAATTGTTGGTGAGTGTTCACCCATGGCTGTGCAGCTTGGTCCTTGCAAACCTGCACCTTTGTTGTTCATTCTGTCTATCTATTTATCTATCTATCTGACCTAGTTTTTCAAGTAGTTCTACCCACATAATTATACTCCATTATAGGCACACTTGGGAAACTGGAAATTTGTTAACACCTCAAGCCATATGTTTTAAAATCATTTTTAAACACTTTATTTAGGGAGAGAGAGAGAGAGAGAGAGAGAGAGAGAGAGAGAGAGAGAGAGAGAGAGAGAGAGAGAGAGAGAAGAAACATGGTATATATGGTACTAAAAAAGGATTCACAGCCACCTTGGCCTTTTTTCTGTCTTCTTGAGCAATTCAGCTCTGCCTCCGAACTTGCATTCCTACTCAGCAAAGCAAAAGATTTATGGTTAGCTGGAAGCCTCTTTCTTAGAGGGCCATTTGTAAAAATCTATTGTTTCTACACAATGCTCTGTATCAATCCCAAAGAGCATATCAAAGTATGCATTCTGCATACACATGTCTCTCTAATAGGAGTCCTGGATAGTAGATTTTCCCCCATCTTATTAAAATTTCAGTCAGGTTTTGGCAACAGAAAGTTATTGTTTTCTTAGATATTATCTAGCTCTATCTTTTCCCAGTATTTCACACTTGCATTTTCAATGTCTTTTTCTTGCATTCAATATGTGGTAAGATTTGGTCCATTCTGGCTTTTCAATATCATCCTTCTACTCTCTTTGACTCCATGTCTCTGATACTGCCAAAATTTAAGCCTAATTATATGTCACCTAAATTTTTCCACCCTCTTTCAATGCTGCATCAAGAAATTGTGTGGTAGTGAAAAGATAGTATATACTTTGGAGTCAAAAAAACTTCTGAATTCCAATTTCAACACTTACTTTGCTGTGTAATCTTTGGCAACTGATCATAATAGTCTTCATCTTAAAATGGTTAATAATGATCTCTTCAAAGGGTTATTCATACACAGACTCCAACATCCTGTTTGGCACAGTGTTGGTAGTTATGAAATGTCAATTACCATTTCTCTTCCCTTTTTTGTGGAAGATTTAAGGGCAGAATAGTGGAAACCATCACCTAGGTTACAGATAGTAAAGAAGTGCATTTTAAATCATAGAGAACTGAAAAGCCACAATGTAAAGACCAAAGATTGCTTGCTTGCTATTATCTCTTGTACTTATAACCCTAAACAATGATATATATGCTTCTCTGAATAGTATATAATGTTTCTCTAAAAAATCCTCTGTTTGGATAAATTCTAAAGACAGTAAAAAGCTTCTTTTATCTTAAATGTCTTTAATTATATTTAATTATACTCAATTTTAGTTCTTTAAAATGTGTTTTTGAATAAAGTTAAAAATTATTACACACATTTTGGTCTGCCACAGTAATGAATATTAATATTATACTCTATTAAAAGCCTCATTTCTGCAACTAAACCAAAATTTATACTTTTGCAAATTTTTGTTCAATAGCACATACAGCCAACCCTATATATTATTTTGTTTTTAATTTTAAAGAAGCATAATTATATATTTATAGAAAAGAAAATCTTAATTGCCATTATTATTTATTCATTTTTTTGGTTATTATTGAAAATAACCTTGTTATGAAGTGGAAGTGGATGTTAAAAAGTGGTCTCCTTTTAACCAAATATGGAGTCCTCTTCAATTATTTTTATACATTAGTGTCAGTCATATTACTTGAAGCATAAATATCTTCAAGCCATTTACCTGCCCAATATTTTCTGTGTCTTATTCTTTCTCATAGGATACAATCATATTAAACTTCTTTATTGTCTGACATTCATGGTGTCCTGACTATGTTGAATTTTACCCAAGCCTTGTGTTACTGGAAAACAGCAATGGTTAAAAAATTTTCTTGCAGTCTTCTGTGTTTCTGGAAGTAGCTTGTTGAACATTACCATCCTTCTCCATATGATTTAGATGCTAAATCAGGATGAACTCTTGATTACTGATGTAAGAACAGATACAGAATGAATAAAGTCTTATTCTTTGTCTCATAAATGAATAGTTAAACTGCTAATTAAAACAAAATACTTGCTGAACAAACTTTTGTTAAGTTCTTCTTTCCCCCAGACTTGAATTTTGACCCATCCTCAATCTGAGTCACCTACACCCTCCCTCCCAGAGTAGGCAAGATTTAAGATAAAACTTTGTCTGACCTGATGTTACCACCCTTTCCTCCCACTAGCCAACACTGATTGGTTGTTTCAAGCTTTGTTTATTCCTCCTTATAGCACAAACACTCTTTGCCTAATTCTTTTTTTTTCTTGCTACAGGAGATTGAACCTAGGGGTGCTATGCCCCTGAGTTAATCCCTCGTCCTCTTCTTGCTGAGGCTGGCCTGGAACTTGTGATCCTCCTGCCTCAACTTCCCGAGTCTTTGGAATTCCAGGCATATGAATGTGCCTGGCTTTTTGCCTAATTCTCAAGATGTTGGTAGATATTATGATCAGAGTGTTCTCCCTTCTGCAACAGCCTCCCTCCCACATTGCACTAGCCTTTTTCTTCACCTTGCTAGAATTCTTTCAAATGAAATCTTTTCTTACAAAGTTCAGATTTGGTATTCATTTGACAGTCCAGTGTAATGGTCAAAGCTGCAAGCTCTTCTCTGAGAGTTCCCCTCTGTCCCTGGTTGGTTTTGCCTCAACTCTGGAGTGCCATTGCCCCATTTTGTTCTGCTTCATCAGCTCTTCATCACTTTCTGAGGTTCTGCCCCATTCATAGCTGCGGGAAGAGAGGGAATTTGTAGAAAGGACTTTGGTTGATATTGTTGAGATTTGTTTGATATTGGAGCTGCCTTGGCTTTTTCTTCTTGGTTTAGGTTTGTAGGTTTAGGAAATTTCTACCACCAGAAGCATCTGAATCTATCTTCTTTCTCTTACCCAGCGACCTCAGTCCCCAATGCCATGGAAGTCTACCTTTCTGCTGGGTCATTTTGTATTCACTTTTCCCCCCACAGACAGTAGATTTAGGTGGAATTCCTTTCAAGAGAACCCTAAGCCAGTTCACTCCTCTGGTGCGCTCTGGCTAGAGGGAGTTCACACCTATCTTTGCAGTTTACTCCCAGCACACCCTTGTCTTTCTGTGCTTTGCTGCTCACAAAAATTCAGTGTCTGTATATTTCTCAGTCATGAGATAGAGCAGAGTTCCCTTGTCTCCCAAGATTACTAATGGATCCCGGATAACCCTCCCACTTGGTTCTATTCTTCTTCTCTACAAAAAGTAGTGAAGGAAACAACTCAATTCTACTTCATTCTCTTACCTTCCTCAAAACTCTTATTGAACCTCATGCTATATGAGGAGCAAAGAACTTCAAAAACCTTTTTGCACACTGTGTATGAAGTGATGCAGTACTTTAATTTATATGGTGTTATGAGGCACTTGCCTTCAGGCTTCTGCCCAAACTATGCAGAAAAAGTCCATGTTTCATAGTAGAACTGATGGGTCATACCAAATGACCTGCCATATGTGGTTATGGGTCTTGTCTTGTTCATGTAGCCTGGATGGCTTTTATCCCTTCTCAATTTAATACATTTCTATTAACAGTTGATAATGATGCTGTCTCTTCTCTGTCACCCTGTCACTCCTCCCTCTTGCAGAGCAAGTTCTTGCTTTCCACGTGCTTCCAAGTTCTTGCAATGCACATTACCCATATCTTTGTATAGTGAATAACTTTTAATTAATTATTTAATTTGACATGTACTGTGCCAGGATCTGTGCCAAGCAATAAGGGCACAGCAGAAAGCAAGGAAGGCATAGCTGCTGACCTTACAGGACATTGATTCTCCTGAACTGCTTCAAGGAGGGTTTTTTAAAAAATTTTATTTATTTATTTTGGGGGGTACCAGGGATTGAACTCAGGGACACTCAACCACTGAGCCACATCTCCAGCCCTATTTTGTATTTTATTTAGAGACAGGGTCTCACTGAGTTGCTTAGCACCTTGCTTTTGCTGAGGCTGTCTTTGAACTCGTGATCCTCCTGCCTCAGCCTCCCGAGCAGGTGGGATTACGGGTGTGCGCCACAACACCTGGCTCAAGGAGGGTTTTCTTTTAATCAATCTTTTATCTTTTATCTTCTTTATATGCTTATGGGAAAATGCTCAATATATTTAACAAATAAATAAATCAAAGAGAACATGCATAGAACCTTAAACATGCTGACTTTTGTGAATCTGACATGACTGGCTTATTGAAACTGATCATGTAAAAAGATTTGTTGAATATATTAGAAGAAAGAAAACATGCTCATGTGGCCTGAAATATGCTTGCATTAATTTCACAGTGAAGACTCAAAATCTTCTGGTCTTGCTTGCCTCTGGCTCCTAGAGCAGTTCTAGAGAGGTACACTAGGGGTTAGTCCTGCTAACAATTTCTTTTTTGTCACATTCTTTAGCAACTAAAACTGTAGGTCTCTGATGATAAGTTTTAGTAATATAGCATGTGTTCAACAAATAACTTAGTACCTGCAACATGGGAAAATGTGTACTTGGCAATGGTGATGATCAAGGATAATAAAGGAAATTCTGCAATGTTGAGGAGTTTGCAACCTGATGAGGGAAACAGAGACAAATGCTAACTATATGATATAAAGCAAAATATTATGCCATAAGGAAAGACTTTATAAAGGATGGTGTGGGAGTCTTCAAAGGTGGTAAGTGAACAGTTGGATTATGGTTCTGGAGAAAATAATAAATCTTTACTGAGATAGTGCTGTTGAAATTGAAACTTGGAAACTATTCTTTTAAATTTTTTTTTTTTTTAAAGCAGCAATCTTCAGGCAGAAAAGAGCAGGAGCAAAATCAGGGAGCTGAGACAGTACAGTTTGTCTTAAATGCTGTGTGAAACTTTGCATGCAGCATTTCTCTACATCAGGCATTTCCCATGCAGAAGCTGTCAAGGAATCCCAAAGCATTCCTTTTGGTCCCTAAAGAACCAAGTGATGCCTTTGCAACTTGAGAGGCCTTTGGGGATTCTATGCCACTCCAGGATGTGCAGAAAGATCCTGGGGAGTCCATGGGCTTTTCTTCTCTTTGGTGTCTGCTTCTATTTAGTGAGAAATAGCATGTGGGCAAGTTTCTCATTTAAAATGAACAAATTTATTTTCCTGTTGTAGTTCAAGTCTTTTCAGGCTTTAAAATTACCATTGATTCTATTCTACACAGACTATCCCCACAGCCTGAGCCTAGTATGTTCTTGAGATCACAGTTAAACTCGGTGACCACCATCTACCCTGCCTGGGAAGGGTTATGATTATCAGTAACATACTTGACTCAGAATCAAAATAGTTTTCCTCTTAGTGTAGCCTTTTTCTCCCACATTTATCTACATTCTCCTGTGTTGACTCCTTTGTGTTTTTTGTCATTTGCCTCTCCCTAGAATTTTTTTTTTTTTTTGGCATACTTCCACTTTGTACTCTGTCTCCATAAAGCCAGGAAAATGGGCACTTTGTGTGTTTGTTTCTCTCAGTCTCTAAATCTGTATGAATTAGTTCTCAAATGATAAGGCATTATTCATTAGCCCCTCTGTAGTGTGATACCCTGGCCCTGGTAATAGCTGCCATTTATTAAAATTCATACCAATCTTTGGGCTAATTTCCACTGTTTATTCCATTAATCTTCATCACAATCATTAAGATAGACAATTCAAAAATGAGGAAACTGAGGCTCATAGAAATTAAGTAAATCCCTTAGCAAGCTTCAGGGTAGTACATTCAAACTCACTCTGCCTCCTCTAAAGTTCACCCCTTCTTGCCCTGCAGGGTTTTTGAACTCACATTTTGTAGTTAAAGTTGGGCATATTAAAACAATTTGCCAGAAATAAAAACACCTTGGAAGAATATAGACTTAACTACCTATTTTGAGCTATAAATAATCATTTTCTATAAATCATTGCCACAAGTGTTATTATAATTCATCTCTCCTTTTTACAGTTTATCTGACACTGTGCTCAGTCAACCAGACCTAGTGAAATACAGTGTGGAAACTGCTTACTCATGGAAGCTGAGCTTAGATTGTGTCCAAAACCTACTCCTTCCTCTTCAGGACAGGCAAGGCTTAGGCATTGCTTGAGGTTACAGATGGCAAAGACATACTGGGGGAAGAATTCTGACCTCTACCGTGGAACTTTTTGTTCCTAAAGCATATAGAACCTTATTTAGACAAGAATTTTATTCTCTGCAACTCAAGAGTGAATTATTTCAGAATTAATTTTTAAAGACTTATAAACATTAAGTCTATCACTTTTCCCACCATTCTTTTCATTTTATTTACATTCTATTTCATCTACTTGGTTTGATCAGAATCTCTTTTGTTTCTAAGTACACAATTCTTATTCTATTTCTACACTTTCTCCTTGGCATTGGTAATTGTTCAATTATTTCTCTAAATACAATCTCAGCATATTTCTAATTTATTTATTTTTGTTAATCTCAATAAGATGTATTTACATTGTTCTCTAGTCATCCTTTGATGGGGTTTACCATGGTGGTGTTAGTGACTCTTCTGGATTACCTCTACATTTGACTTTCTTCCTTCCTTCCTTCCTTCCTTCCTTCCTTCCTTCCTTCCTTCCTTCCTTCCTTCCTTCCTTCCTTCCTTCCTTCCTTCCTTCCTTCCTTCCTTCCTTTCTTTCTTTTGCTTATCCTTTTAGTCTGTTTTTGTTAATTCATTAGTATTCACATTAGATTTAATTTTGTCATTATGATGTAACCTAAAATATCCAGTTTTCATTTCCATAAGGTTAACATTTCATCTTTCCTAAACAGCACCTTAGATGCTGTGGCTAAAATTGTGAGCTGTGGGTTCAGTGTCAGCCTCCATTAGTAATTAGCTGGCTAACTGGATAACTGCTGGCAAGTTACTTAATCTGTTTCTTTTTCAGTTTCCTCAACTGTAAAATGCAGAAAATAATGTGTGAAGATTTGATGAAATATAATTGACTTCATTATTTAAAAATACATTCTTAACTTAAAATGTTCCCAAACCAGTTATTTTGACTATATTTGAGAATCAAATAGACATTCTTCATGTTCATATATTTTCTTTTTCTTTTTTTTTTTTAATTTTTTATTTTTTTTATTGGTTGTTCACAACATTACAAAGCTCTTGACATATCATATTGCAATGTTCATATATTTTCACAAATATCATTAGTACACTGATAAGAGCTATATTTAGAATTTTTCATAATGCCACCACTACTTTATCAAGTCAACTTTCTTTTCATTTTACTTAATTAAGTAATCATAAGATGGCTACATTTGTAATTCTTCTTGTTCATGGAATAGTTTTCATAAATGTTTCCTGTGATTTTAGATTTCAAAAGTATAAATGTAGCATTGCATAAAGCTCCTAGAAGTTGATACATTGCAGTTTATCTCAATCTTTCCTCTGTTTTTGAACATCTGGGTGGTGAAGTAGAAAATGCATGGATTTTAGAGTTAACAGAATTGATTTGACTATTGACTGAGTAATATTGGGCAGACTATTTAATATCTGTAAAATTTAACTTTTATTTTTGATATTAGGGATTAAACTCAGGGGTGCTTTACCACTGAGCCACATTCCCAGCCCTTTTTGTTTCTTATTTTGAGACAGGGGCTTGCTAAGTTGCTTAGGGCCTTGCTAAGTTACTAAGGCTGGACTTCAACTTGCAATTCTCTGTCTTAGACTCCTGAGTACCTGGGATTACAGGCTTGTGCCACCATGCCCAGCCCAACTTTTAATTTTCTTACCTATATGGGGATAATTGTACCTCCCAGAATTATTTGACTTTAAAAAACTATTCAGGGTTGGGGTTGAAGCTCAGTGGCAGAGCAATTACCTTGTACATGTGAGGTTCGATCCTCAGTATCACATAAAAATAAATAAACAAAATAAAAATATTGTGTCCATTGTGTCCATGTATAACTAACAAGAAAAAAAAAACTATTCAGGCAAGGCCCTGAGGAAAAGTATTTGCTGAAATAATTCCCTTCCACTCCACCTAAAAATAGTTCTATTTCACCTTGCTCCCACTCCAATTTTTGCTCAAATATTTTTTCTTAAGAAAAGAATGTTTGATAGTATTTCAAGAGAAGTGTGGTATTGAACTTGTTATATTTCACTAAGAAAGTAGCTTATCAATTCCAAATATTATTCTTGTGTTCAAAATCAATCTGGAATATTTTGCTTAATCTATAATATTGGAGTTAAAAAGTAATTATTTTACCTTGAAGCTGTCATGAGTTACCATGAATTACCTGCAAGTTTGTGACTTTGCCTACATATCTCCTACTGTATATTCAAAAGGCAACATCTTAACCTAAAAAATTTCATCAGAATTTTTATAGCAAATTCACAATTGGAATAGGTGTTAAATACTCAAATCTGTTTCCTATTTGCCAAGGGTGTTCTTAGGCATCATCAATTTTCTGTCATTTTTTTAGAGGCTTTCTAATTTCAAAAATATCTGATGCAACAAAAGGACACGATTGACACACACACTGACTTCCTGCAATTGCAAATGAAATCACCAAAATTTGATATGAATTTTGAATTCATATCTAGTACTTTTCTTGATCATAAATCACTCAAAATATCCCATTGCTCAGAGTATTGAGAAATTCTTCAGGATAATTTTATTTTTCCAGAAATAAGTGATCTACAACACAATGGCATTAATGAAACCTGTTGCATAGTCCATTTTTAGTGGACTATGTCAAATGACAGTAGGAGTGAAATGTTTTCATCTAAAATTCTGTACACAAGTTGACTGAAGGAAGGTCATTTTAGGCCACCAGACAATAAGAGTTTCAGGAGTGACACTATGTAGATAATTATTTAAAAGACTAAAAGTTGAATTCAATTGGAAATATGATTATACTTTTCTTAGGTCTGAACTATGAATAAATGGTGCCTGAAAATTTTTATTATTTCCAGAGTGTCACCATTCATAGTAATCATTGTGAGGAGGCGATGGCATAAGGACAGGAGCCCAGCCTCTGAAATGTTCTGAGTTGAATTGGCAGTCTCCTTCAGCTTTCTTACCCAGTTTCTCTTCTGCAACTTTTGAGCAGCTAGTGCTGAATTACTGGCAGAAATTTAAGATTCATGTTTTTGAAAATAAATACAGGCATATATTTTCAAACTCATATTTCAGATACAAAAGGGTCAAAACTTGGCTGACACTTAGGGCAGATTTCCCATCTTTCTTGAACTGTTGGCTCTTTTCTGGTTCAGGTGGTTTTTAGTTACAATTCCAAGGAAGATGTAGTCAGTCAAGTGGTGTGATCTCAGGTCCACCTAGGAGTCCCGGTTTACCTGAATTCTCCCCACCTGCTCTCTGGTACTTGAAATTCTCTTAATAAAGGACCTAGATTTAAATTCCACACTTGAAGATAAGAGAAATGGAGATTAAGACACAAATACTCCCTTTGAAAGAGCAAATTGACTTAAAGTCACACTAAAATATCTGGTTATATCAGATCCTTGGCTCAAAGCAGGTTTTGTTATCAAGGCAAGGGGAGAAGACATAACTTCGTGGAAGGAAATATGTGAAAACAGTCTTAGGGTGAAAACTATTTCCATTTTTTCCACCTAAAAGCAAACTCACTTTAGTTACATTCAAATGTAGATGGCTTTCTTTCATTTAATAAATATAATACTTCTCTCTTTTTGTTCTACAAGGGTTTGCTCTGAATTATTAGATCCTTTAATTGCATCTCCATTTCCTACTCTGGAAAAGAAAATTACAGAATAGAACATAGAACACTGAGAAAGTATGTGTGTGGCATTGCTGAGCCTCTGAATGATCTTCAGAAAAAACCTTTTTTCAGTACTGGGGACTGAACACAGGGCCTCATGGTAGAAACTGTTGTGTAAAAACAGAGGTGCCTGAAGACAAGGATATTTTTACAATTCACAAGTAAGTAAATCCTGAAAACTGGTTAGTGGTGTTGGGAAATAGTCCAGAATAGGTTATTAAAAGATAGGGGAATTACTGGGAAATAATATTGGCCAACAAATACATTGCTAGATTGTGTGCATGTACAAATATGTAACAATAAATCCTGTCATTATATACAAATATAGTGCACCAACAAAAATATGTGAAAAGTAATATAAGCTGAACAAAAAGATGGAGTGTATGAGTTTAAAAAGACAACTGGTAATTGTTAAATTTATGGGGAAGATTGAGAAAAGTAGTTTGGATTAATTTCCTTTCTTTATTGTGTGTCAAAGGCATAGTTCTCCCTAAATTCAATAAAGTATTTGATTAACTCTCCAAGTTACAGTGGAGAAATCTGATTTGGAAAATAGTATGGTTAGGTGGATTTTATAACTTGTTGGAGAACCATGTGCAAAGATCAATTAAGATCATGTTATCTTTGGCACTGTTTTATTCAATATTTTAATCATAACCTTGATAAAGTTATAGATAATGGAAAACAGCAGGTTATCTATGAGATGATGGGAATCGATGTTCAAAATTCAATGAGTGGCCCTCTATACTGTCAAACTCAAAGTATAGGAGTAATTTAGGACCCCACATCATACTGCACAGATTTAAGTTAGATATGGCTGAAGACAAAGGTATGAGAAAGATTTCCATGAGAAGTATCATAGGCAAAACTACCATGGACAAAACTGGGACAGGTCTGTTCTACTCTGTGCTCCTTAAATCATATAATTTGGTATGTTCAGGACATGATGCCACATTTTAATTGGAACACAACCAGAAATCCTCCAAGGATAGGATATGAAGTAGTTTAAAAAAATGTGGTTTATATTGTGAATTTTTTCTCTATGTAAAATTTAGATCTCTCTCTCCTCTGAATACTTTGATATATGGAAATGTCATTTGTTAAATTACCATTCACATTTCCTGGAACTTTAGTTGATGCTGGAGAGTCATAGTTTTTATTTAATAGGACACTAATAGGGATTCTTCCTATTCACCCTGGATTAAGAAAAGCCCAAGAATTCAGCTCTGATGAGTTATAGAAAACCATTTTTACTTCCCTAAAAATTAGGGCAGAAGAATAAAGAGAATGAATGATCTATTGTATATCAGAAAACTGTGGAGAAATCCAAATTTTGATTTCATATTGATTATTAAGAACTTTCTTGAGTCCTATGAGTTCATGATTTCTATCCTTTTGTCTATCACAATGGTAATTTCCAGTTTATTTTTTTTCTATATTGTACCATTGTTCATCTGCAGCCTCTGTGAATACACTCAGGATGTGCCAAATAAAATTTTAACTGACTTATTTTTTATTATACCAAGTAAAAACAGCCTAAATACTTTTCAAAGGATGAAAGGATTTATGTTTTATAGAAAGACCATAGAAAAGAAAACCTGGAAAGTTTGAAGTGGCCCATTTTTTGAGCTGCAAAGCCAAATCCTGCTTAAAAAAAAAAAAAAAAGAAAAAAAAAAAAACCCAAAGCCCAAAACACTTGGCTTGGATGTTTCTTTAACCTCTGTCAACTTAAAGGAACTTTATTTAAAAATATAATTAGGAAACACACACTAGCCATTTAATAGCACAAAAAGGAACAGAATGGTAAAAAATAGCAGCAATTATAGAACTTGCCATTCTAGAATCTACAAGGTAAAGTATTAGCAACCAGAAAGGATAAAGTTACATGTCCTTTTGTTGCTGGCACCATCAAAAAAAAAGAAAGAGAAACTGGGAAAATAAAGGAATAAGGTCTTTGCAATTTTGTGGCTTGGGTTACTAAGCACTTACAATAAATAAAACTTAAAACACAAGCACATCATCTAAGAAAGCTATGTATTAAAAACCAGAAAGAAACTTCAGGAATAAATCACTATTTCCCCAGAGACTGAAGTAAATTATTTTGTAGGAACAAACTACTCTGAATAATTTGATCATGCAAAGCAGTTGTGCTTGTTTTAGCCCAAACTCTCAAAACTCTATTGATTGGCTGATAGGATAAAACCATAGGTTGAGTGGGAAACAGTTTAAAGTGAACCAATGATGTTTATGTGTTCACTCTTTTTAGATTTAAGTATCATCATGGCCAGAAATTTTTCTAGACATAAAATTCTTCTGATAGGTACTGAATCTCCCCATAGGAAAATGTTTTGCAGCCCCTCAGGAGGTAATTAACCTATGATTAAAATATAGGGAAATTATTAACCTGCAGTGTGGTCAAAATGAAAACATAAGTTGATAATTTAAGAGAAATGCTAGTTTTCATTATAACTTAGCTAGGTTATAGCTAAAAATAGATAGTAGCTTAGAATTCCCAAAGCATAATGAAAAGAAATGTGAGCAGAGCTTACAAACTTCACTTTTATGAATTTGAATATTTTGTCTGTTTCACTCAAAGAGAACTAGCAGAAAACATGAATGAAAACTATTAGTGCTCCTGTCAGTGTGAGAGAGTACAAAGATAAGAGTTATTCTGGAAATCAATAAAATTAACATTGTCACACAAACACAAGCTTCTAATTCTGCTATCATGGCTAGGAGACCTTAGAAATAGCATATGGAAATCAGCTGTGGTGACTTAACTTAAGCTATCTCATTCTTACCAGTGCAAATGCTGTGGGGGACAAAGTTCCCCAAAGAGAAACTACTAGACTTATTCTTGGATTGTCAAGAAAGAAAGGATTATATACAACACTCTAAAAAATGATAAAAATGTTACTATTAATTAAAAAAACTTTTATTTCCAGATGTTTCAGGACATTGCACTTCCACAGAAACTATGATAAGCTTAGTAAAGCATCTGTAGAAGTAATTAAATTTAGTGGAAGACAGATGAGAAGTTTGCTCCAGTTAGAAAAATACAGTAAATGCTTGGCCATTTCATATAATAATTCCCAAATGCACAGCATTGCAAAGACAACTGTGCAATAGAGTTATTGATCAACAGATATCTTGGATCTTGAGAACAAATTGTCTCATAAATATGCAGATAATTTTAATTAAATTTCTATTGCTAACATTTAGAGTGTTCTGATACAGAGGAATTTATATAAATCACTAATGTAAAATGTAACAAATATTTACTTATGGAAGAATTCTTATGGAATTTTTCCTGGGTCATGAGCCAGAGCATGGTTTATAGCCTAGAAGTCCTTTGTGTGAAAATGCTAGTTTTACCTGATTACAAACTCTCTTCAACTTTAGTGACAAACATTGTGCTGCTTTCCCTTTAATAGGCTTGCTCTTTCTGGTACCTAACTAAGGAATATAATAAATAAGTTTTTTATCTTTTTGATATTTCCTCAAGTAGGATGCATATGTTTTTCTTGTTCCATTTTTTATTTCAATTGTATGTTTGTGAGATTTCTTTGTGTTTTGGGAAACGTCTGTAGTAAGGATTATTATTTTTACATAATATTTCATTATGACTGTTGCAATGTATTTTTCCATTCACCTGTTATTGGATATTAAGTTTACTTTCTAATTTTTTAGCTATGATGACCAATTAATCAATGAGCATTGTTAGATATATACCTTAGATCACATGTACAAAAATCTATGGTAAGTATATCCAGAATAGAATCACTGGGTAAAAGGATATGAACACTCAACTCTATTAGATAATGCCAAATTTTATCCCAGATGGTTCTACCAAGGGATATACTTTCCAGCTATTTATGATAGTTCTTGTTTTTCCTCACTTTCACTGACAATCAGGTTTGCCAGGTATTTTACTATTTTCCTATTGAATAAATAACTATCTCATTGTGATCTTAATTTACATTTCCAAAGGAATAGTTTGTGTATTTTTCATGTGCTTAATAGATATTTGAATTTCCTCTTTTTGATATGTCCACCATTCAAGTATTTCATCATGTATGTGGGGAAGAAAGAGAGGTTTCCCCATTTTCCTTTTGATTTGTAGGAGACATACACACACACACACACACACACACACACATACATACACATATATATAAATATATATATATACACATATATATATGTATTAAACACTAGACTTTTTTCAATTTAAAGTGTAGCAAACATCAAAACAACAACAACAACAACACATATCAGTGGCTTATTTTGGTTTTGTTCTGTGGTGTTTATTTATCAATTTTTATCTTAAAAATAATATTATTTTTCTTATTATTATGCTTTCCTTATCCTTTAATCATGCGTATATTCTCTTATGTTACCCTCTAAGTCTCTGGAAGGATTTGTGTAAGGTCTGAATTTTTTCCTTAGATTTTTGTTGCAACTTGCTGATAAAACCATTTGAGTTTGAAGTTATCTTTGTGGAAGTTATCTTTGTGCAAAATTTTTGAACTACTGGTTCACTTCACTAATGGTTACAGGCCTGTTTAGGCTTTCTAGTTCTCCATTAATTTGTTTTTTCAAGTTATATTTTTCTAGGAATTTGCTCACTTCATTTATATTCATATGTAAATGTATTAATAAGGTTACTTATTACTTTCTTTATTATCATTTCATGCCTGGAACACTTATAGTAATGTAACTTAAAAATCTTGTTATTAGATTTTTTTTTCATTCTTTTTTTTTCCATTGGGCCTTATAATCTTACAGTACTTTTCAATCGCTTGTTTCAGAGAACAAAGTTATGGCTATATTTTTTCTTCTTATGTTTGCTTTCCTTATTAGTTTTGTCCTTTAATTTATTTTCTTTATTTTACTTTCTTTGGGTTTATATTACTTTTTTTCACAAAAATGTATATGCTTCATGCTTAGTTGTATGCATGTCTCATAAATTTCAAATTATCTTAATTTTTTATTTTAACATCATAGGCCATAAATTACCTTCCAAGAACCACTTTAAATACACCACCAAAGTTTGTTTATATTACCTTTTCTTTATTACTTAGTTAATATGTTTTATATTTTATTTTATATTTTTTCCTTGATCTATGTAGGGTATGGTTCTTATTTTCAATCAATATTATGTTTTTCCAACAGTATATTTTAATGTTCTGTTTGACAAAATATTCAGTTCTATAAATAAATAATCATGTTGACTCTTCAAATTGTTGAATTGGAGAAACATGATATGATGAAGTAGATAACAGATTGTTTTTTCAAAGAGGTTACTATAAGAATCAAACCACATGATGCTCAGGAATGCACATCCTCTGACTGTGTCTTGATTGGCTCCTCATTTCTAATCCCTGAATCTTGTATTTGGACCTCCTGAATATCAGGATGAGTCAACAATGAAATTCTTTACACATTTAAACCTACATTCTGCCCATTCCCTTCAGCTTCATATTTTTGCTGGCTCTCACCCTCAGTAGGGAATGTTCTTTTTTTTAGAACCCTTTGACAACTAGGCCTGGAAGTGACATGAATGTGTGCCTCTTGACCTCCTGTTGATGTCTCGTGAATGTACTCCTCACCTTGCTCCTCAAAATCTCTTTGGTGTTCAGATCATCAAACTGTTATCAGACAGTCTTCTTTGTTGCTTTCATCTATATTTCTCCTTATTATTCTTTCATAGTTTTCAGAAGCTTTTAGTTCTTGATTCTAATACATTCTATAATACTGCTCCTATAATTTGTTGAATTAAATATCTTTCTAGATGATCCTTTTAAAATTCTGCTCTACAATTTGCCTCAGCTCTTTCATTGATCTTTGGTATACTTGGGCTGTTAGTCCTATGGTCATCCCTTAACCTTGTTACTGTCATATTTCCAAAATATAGTTTTTAAGCATTCACCTAACATTAACTCCTCTTTTTCCTTTTATTTCTTCCAGTATTCTGAAGTAAGGCTGTTTATGTTCCACTTACTCCCCCTTAACCCAGCTGAGTTCACCTACAGTCAGGGTTCTCAGTATGCAGGTAGATTCCCATCACTGTCACTTGTGTCTTTCTTCTTCCCTGTGTATCTTTTTTTTTTTTTTGCTGAGAGTCTTACATATCTGGTGTCACAAGATCTTGTTCCACTGTAGTGAAGCACAATGCAAAAGTTTCTGGGAGATGACACAAAGCATTTTCATGGATACCCCAACTAGTGGGGATACAGCCGATGAATAATGCCCCAGGATTTCTGTCTTTTAGTAGGACAATTTTGACAATTTTGAGGCATGTTGTCTCTACTGAGATTGACCCTAGCTACCCAACTTTGCTAGTTTTACTTGCTTTCTTGTCTTCATTCCTCACTTCTTAATTTCCTCACTTGTGCCTCTTTAGATTGCCTTCTAAATACCCTCACTGCATTTAAATCTTTGTCTCAAGGTCTCTATTTGGGGAAATACATCCATTTCTCTTCCTTCTCACCTAAGAAGCCATGATATCTAATCATATTCACTCCCTGGCTCATGCCCCCATTCTCCTGTGCTTCCCAGTTTTTTGGTCTAGGAAGTACTGGCTTGAGAAGACTTTGACCTATGTTAAACGTGACTTTTTGCACTGTTTATCCTTTTCTGTGATTTATTATCACAAATTTATCTGTCTGTTTCCTCCTACTAGATAATCAAGAAATCAGGAATATTTATTTATTTTCTTTGCTTCTTGCCGCAGTCCGGCTGCATCAAAATAACCGGGGGGTGACAAGCAACTTGTGTAGACTGATACAGCAGGAGTGGGAGCTGTTTATTGTAGGACAGGAGGGGTATATATACATTCCACACAGCTTATCTTAATTAACATAAACTAGATACATCAGTCAACCAATAAGAGATCTCCACACTTAATGCCTCACTGGCGCCACCTCACAAACCACTCCCCCTGGCAAAATGCCAGGCGCCATCTTGACTTGTTTACAGACCCTAACAGCTTCTGGGTCCAAAATACCTAGAAAGATGGCTGGTACATAGGAGGGCCTCTATGAGTTTGACTATTTTAGATGCATCATATATTTAAGAACAATCACCACCAATATTTTTGTTGTTAAAATGGTTCCATTTAAACCAATATCTCTGTCAAACGATAAGCTGCTAATTGATTTATTAGTCATACTGATAAAAATCTTTGTTGCCATGGGGTTTAGGCTGAAGTTTTCACTTGGAAAGTGTTGTCCATGTGACAAAATAAGTTTCTTGAGAAACGCTGGGTTATAGTTTTGTCAGCATACTCCAAGGAACTCTCCCTGAGTGCTCCAAAATATTAGGAGATCTAGAGCTCTTGTTGATAGCCTCTATTTCCCCAAGGACTCATTCTAATTCAGAGTTAGAAAACCAGTGATTTACAAGGCAAACTATTGGGATTTCTAGGGATTTCAATGACACCAGGAAATAATGATTATATTTTGTATTGACAATTGTCATTATCTTTAAAGCATTTAGGAGAATATTGTATGATTCTGGGGAAAAAACTGGAGAAGTGCATATGCTAAACTTATTTGCACAATGAGAAATACTAAATGATTGACTCAAAGCAACACAGCTCAAAATAGAGTCAATAATATCACTTTAGTCTATTCATATTAGTTCTATCCCATGATGCCTTCTGCTTAAATAAATCACAGAACCCGTGTTAGTTAACTTTCTATCAGTATAACAAATACCTCAGACAATCAACTTACAAAGAAAAAGGTTTACTTTGGTTCATGGTTTAGAGTTTTCTTCTATGATTAATTGGCTCCATTGCTTTTGGGCTTGTGGTGAAGTAGCACATTATGGTGGAAGTATACGGCAGAGCAAAAGTGCTCACCTTATGGTCATGAGTGACAGAGAAAAAGAGGGAGAAACTGGGGTCCCACAATTCCCTTTGAGGGCATGCCCCTAATGACCAGAAGACTTCAAACAGGACCCCAATTCTTAGAGTTTCCATCCCTTCTCAATTATGCCAAACTGTGGACCAAGCCTTTAGTCCAGAGACCTTTGGTGAATATTTATGATCTAGACTACAGTACAATCCTAAAAATGCTTGCATAGTGAAGGTTTGCTGCATTATCAAAAGAAATGTGGCATTAAAAACTTATCCCATGAGTGCAAGATTAAAGAAATTCACAGTCTTTCTGTTCTTCCTTCCATTGGGAAGTAGAGTGTATTCGTCTACTTTAGTTTCTGGGTTGACTTTAGGGACATACTTAACCAAGAGACTAAAATTGAAGTCAAATTCTAAGGCAAAGTCATAGAAGTCTTGTAACTTCTGCTTCTTGTAACTTCTGGGACATGCACCCTCAGAGCCCTGAGTTACTATATAAGAAGTCAGACTACCTTATATGTGGAGAGAGTCAGAGACCGAATTGAGAAGGAGAGGTGCCCATCAAGTTCAGCCTTCTGCCATCTGCCTCAAAACATCATCTCTGTTCCTCTAGATCTATCCTGCTGTTAAGTGATGCCAAGTGGAGCAAAACAATAAGCCATGGAGCCCTTATTGGACTTCTATCATGTATTCATGAAATAAAATAAAATGGTGGTTGTTACAGTCATAGAGTTTTGGAGAAACTTTGTTACATAGCAATAGTCAATCAGAACATGAATTAAAGGACAAACTGTAAATCTCCAGCACTAGTGTTCACTTAAAAACATCCATTCTTTCTATTCTCAAATTATCTCTTGTTGTTGTGAACTCTGGGCTCCCTTGAACTGACTACTTGTCAGTTTACCAGAGATGTTTGGAGAAATAAACGATGGATCCTTTCATCCTGCTTTTTCAACATTCTAGAAAGACCTTCTAGACCTCATACTGCCTCCATCCTGTTTTTTTCTTGGTTATCTGCAAGTCTCCCCACTCTCTCCATGACTTCAGTAAACCCTTCTAAATCTTCTCCTTTCCTTCCATTATTGTTAATACCAGGGACTTCAATACTCTGGATTCTTGATGCTTCTGTTGCTCTGGTCTTGTGATTATCAAAATTCACTTCTCTATGAGTGGCTGCCCCCGATATAGCCTGTTTCCTCTTCCTCTTTGCTAGCAGAACCCTCCCTCACAATTTTTTGCTCATACTTCCCACATGTATACTTTTTGAGACTTTTTCTATGTGTAAGTATTGAATGTTTATTAATAATAAACCCATTTGGTAATTCCACTTTTTAACAGTAATTGGTTTAGACATTAACCTGTGAGTTTGTATATCTCAGAATACATTCAGGAGACAAAACTATATGTAATTATTTTAACAGAGCTAATAAAAAATTAGTTGTGGTAACGTGGCAAAACAAAAACTGAAATTATTTTGCCATTCCTCTAGAAACTTACTGCTGCCACCAGGCTGAAGGAGCATTTTTGAGGTTATGTTGAAGTGAAAGCAAACAGGAAGGAATTAATCCCTTCTTTCTTTTAGCCTCACAGTCTCCCTTTAGCACCTTCTATTGGCAGAGTTTAACAAGAAGTAAGAATTTGCAATTCCCAAGCATGCCCCACCTTTGGATAGTTCCATACACTGACTACTCCCATAGCTTCAGAGTGGTCTCCATTCTTCATGGTCCAGTTCACAATCTACTACTTCATTATACATTACAATTTAATGAGACCTTTTCTGATTTGCATACTTCTCTTATGTTAATTTTTTGCCTCTGCTATAATGAGTAATGTTCCTGCCTTGACTCATACATTAAAATCATGGCATGACTTAACATCAGGATAGATCTAGAGGTGATGTTTTGAGGCAAATGGCAGAAGGCTGGACTTGATGGGCACCTCTCCTTCTCTATTCAGTCTCTGGCTCTCTCCACATATAGAGTAGTCTGACTTCTTATATAGTAACTCAGGGCTCTGAGGGTGCATGTCCCAGACATCAAGCAGAAGTTACAAGACTTCTATGACTTTGCCTTAGAATCTGACTTCAATTTTAGTCTCTTGGTTAAGTATGTCCCTAAAGCCAACCCAGAAACTAAAGTAGACGAATACACTCTACTTCCCAATGGAAGGAAGAACAGAAAGACTGTGAATTTCTTTAATCTTGCACTCATGGGATAAGTTTTTAATGCCACATTTCTTTTGATAATGCAGCAAACCTTCACTATGCAAGCATTTTTAGGATTGTACTGTAGTCTAGATCATAAATATTCACCAAAGGTCTCTGGACTAAAAGCTTGGTCCACAGTTTGGCATAATTGAGAAGGGATGGAAACTCTAAGAAGTGGGGTCCTGTTCGAAGTCTTCTGGGCATTAGGGGCATGCCTTCAAAGGTAATTGTGGGACCCCAGTTTCTCCCTCTTTTTCTCTGTCACTCATGACCATAAGGTGAGCACTTTTGCTCTGCCGTATACTTCCACCATAATGTGCTACTTTACCACAGGCCCCAAAGCAATGGAGCCAATTAATCATGGATTTGAAGTCAGGCTGAATAAGGTCCAAGTCCCAGAGTTTGATCCTTGGGTATAACTTAAATTGTCTAAGTCTCAATTTTCTCATGTGTAAATTTAGAGACATGAAGTTCTCACACAGTTTCTGCACAATAAAACTTCTTTAGTGGATCCTTGGTATATTTTAATTATCTCTCAAAAAGTATTGTATGAAAAATCAAGGTATAGGTATGTCATTGGAAAGGGTTCTCTATAAATTAATTTTAATTTTAATTTAATTTGGTGAATTAAAATGAAGATAAAGAGAGTGTATTTTCTTCTTCTCCCTCAAGAAACAAGAAATCACATTGCTAGATTTCTTTTTATTCTTTAGCAGAATGAGAGGCTGAAACAAGTGGCTCATTTCAAGGATGATAGACTCTTAAGGTTGTAGCCATTGAGAGTTGTGCTCAACAATTTTGGATTTATTTTTATCAATAAAAGTCAAAGTCTCATCATCCATAGATTTATGAATTATAAGTAAGTCATGAAGAGATTTAACATAGGTTAAAAGTGGTCAGAAGTTATTGTTATGTTTTACTCATAGCATACATACCTAGAAGACTCTCAGAAAGAACTATAGAATTCTGATATTGTTGAATTTGGGGGATCCAAAGAAATCCCAGGGATTTGCTGGTAAATCTTCTGTTCTTTCAGAAACTTGCTATTAATCATTATAAATAGAATTTTCCTTATATTTCTGCAGCTGTTTCAGATTGGAAGTGGTGTTGCCCCACCAAATCTGGCTCTATGAGAGCCTATTGCATTCAACAACAATGAAAAGGAATGAAGGAAAATATAACCAACTTGGACATGAGCCAAACTGAATGGGAATCAAATTCCTGCATTTTTATTCCTGTTATAGACAGAAAATGGTCTGGGTAAAATAATGTAAGTTTGCATACTCTAAAGGGAATTTAATTTGCCTGCGTCTAAGCTGTTTCTAAAATATAGTTAGGTGGGGTAAGGGATTAGAGTAAAGAAGAGTTTTGTGGATAGGTTGGAAAGAGAAGAATGTCAAATATTGAAACCTAAATTGTACATGCGTAGTTTAATGGGTCTTTGCAAGCAAAGCTTAAATTTCTCTGCTCTGCGTTAGCATTTTTTAAGAGTGAATTGCATCTTTCCTAAAAGCAGGTTTAACCTCTGGTAATGAGGATATAATCTAATCTCCTGCAAGAACTATATTAGGAAAATAAAGGTAGTATTATTCCACATGGTTTGAAAGTGAATGGAAATTGTATCCCCAGTTCCATCAAGATTGGCTTAACCACCAATGTAAATTACTCTTATTTGGTTATTGATGTCATATGTTAATGCTTTTTGAAGCAAAAACAGACAAGTAGTTCAGCTTTATAGTGAAGCAGGCCTGGGCCTCTGCTCCATTACTAGCTGGGTGATCCTGGGGAAGTTCCTCAATTCCTCAACCTCAATTCCCTCATCTGTTATAGGCAATTAGGCATAGGTTGCAGAGTTGTAAGTGTCCTGTAAAGTGCCCAATATAATTCCTATAATACAGAGGAGATGCTTGATGAGTGATAACTAGTATTGTTATTATATTTTCCAGTGTTTACATCTGAATGATAGGTTCTAAAGAGGTTCTGATAAAAAGGTAAAAACATGTTGCTATGAACCTAATATGTCAGAAGCTAAATTCATACTCTTATGTACACTAAATAGAGTAAAATGAATCTGTAGAAGGTTTCTATGCACCTCCACTCCGAACTGACACATAATTCTGAGTTGCCTTTTCCTGAAGTTATTACTATTTACTTATTTCTGTACCAAGCAAAGCTGATGCTTCCTTAGGCCTCAGATATTTGTAATATTGTTTTGAAAAATACACACACACACACACACACACACACACACATCACTTTTGGGGAGGCTTAGGAGGAGGTAAAACTATTTAAAAAAAAAAGGTTTTCTGTATGTTATCTTTATTTTGAAGCTGAGCTGGAAATTATAGAGCTTGGCCCTTCTACTCTGTTAGTCCCTTGCAGTTAATTGGGACTAAATTACACAGTACAAACTTGGACAGGAGATTCCTAGGAAATGTTTCCCACTCACTCTCTATAACTTATTCTTCTACAGGCCAACTTTGAGAATTGCAGAACTGAATAAAATTTAGTTGGGTCATAAATAAGGTAATGTGATACAATTCATTCTCACAAGTTAAAAAATTCCTCTTTGATTCGAGTTCCTGTGGTCTGAGTCCAATGAGGAGCAGCTAGGAATGGATGGGGTGTGGATGCGTGGGAGGTGGGAATCCTGATTCTTTGTAGATGAAATGATTCTCTGTATTCTGTTCTGATTCATGTATGTGCCCAAGGAAATAAGAGCCAAGAGGTCACTTCATTGGGTGATATAACAAACGTAGCTTGTTAACTGTCATTCCACAGTATTCCAACATCCTTATTCTTTTTCATTTTTTGTTTGATCATAATATATTCATTTTTCCTGGAAGGAGGTTTTAATCATATCAAAGTTATTTTCTCACCCTTTTTTCACCTCCTTCTTTGTAATCTCATGGTTGACTGGAAAAATGAATAAATAAATTCCTAAGAGGCTAAACCCAGGGCTTTTTGATAGTACAGAGGGAATCCAGATGTTCACCCTGCCCCCCCCAACTCCTATAAAGGGTTTCATGGAATTTGTTACTGGTCATAATATGCCTCCTAAGAGAGAGCATCCTTTTTCAGTTTTACAAGTAATATTAAATTAAGTTTCCACCTTTTTCTTCAAATAACAGATGAAAAACATATATCTTTTAGTGCTGTCTTCTTACCTCTACTGACTAGATCCTGTGTGTTCTCCTTGATGCACGACCTCAAAATGATGTGTTTTTAAGAAAGACATAGCCAAGAATGTTCATTTATTTTTTAAGTCTGCACCATTGTGCTTCTGCTACACCATTTATCTTTAAGTCTACGTCATTATGTTCTAGATTATGAAACCCTTCCCAGTGGACCCCCATTGCTCTGTTCTGCTGCCCTTAGAGGAAGGATATCACCAGTGTTAGACAGTAGAAAATGAGACAAGGATTCATCTTGACAGGATCTAATTTAACTCTGAGAAAATTATTTTTTCTTGACTAGTTTTAGACAATTAGGTCTCACAGTAGAAATAGGCTTTTTTTTCCTCCTAGAATTTCTTCAACTTTGAAATTTGCATTTTAATATTTTGTTTATGAGCTATTCTTATGGCAGTGAAGAAAAGCATTCATAAAGCTCATATACACTTCATAATTCACTAGAACTGTGAACTGTTTTCTTATATGAGCCCACTCTGCTGGGAAATAACCTAATGAACAAGTGGATCTTGCCCTGTATCTATAATGGCATTTAAAAAAAATGAAGTTCTTATCACAATCTTCTAAGGAAATGCACACAGATGCTAAGCCATAGAAATTCAAGCCAAATAAATAAAAAGGAAGAATAAGTGAGTCTTAAGGAGTTCCAGAAAATAAAAGGGGGTGGCATACAGAGATAATCCCCAAAGCAGAACACTCCTAAATTGGAAGAGGAATCCAAGCAGGGAAGTTAATAAAGTTTATTAGTTTAGTAGCTGATTTTTGGAGACAAGCCATTCTGACCCCCATTTAATGGATGAATGAAATTCTGAAATTTGATATAGGTCTTCATGAATTTCAGGGCATCAACTAACAAATAATAACTCAGCAGGACACTTGCTTTAAAGAGTCTGGACGTTTGAAGTGTTATCATTTGTTAGTAGGTTAGTAATGGTAGCAGTTTTTAAGATAAAATCTTTTAGAAGCATAAGTTGGTTTAAAGTTTGTGTATTTGCCTAGGTGCCTAAGGAAATTTGGTATACAGCATTCTATTTACAGAGAAACAAAAGAAGAAATTAAAGGAATGTATAAACTATCCAAGGTAAAACTGTCCAAGTTTTTCTGAAAATATAGGTTATGTTTAGAGAATAAAAAGCTTTCAATTATACATTCTGACCGCCAAGAAAGCAAACACAAGCAGACATATGAATCGATGATACTGTTGGTGTTGTTTTACCTAAAACAGACCTTCCCTCTCGTATCTATTCTCACCCTTTGAGATTTGGGATTAAGATGCTATTCTCACATTCTGAAATAAGGGATTAATAATTCTCCACTGTTATTCGTCACTCTTTTTAGCTTTATTACAATGTTCCATTGAGAATGTAATATATCTTGTAAAACTACAGGAGAATGTAATATATCATGTAAAACTACACATCAAAGAATTAATGAATAAAAAGATGTAAGAAAATAAACTCTTGTGAGCCACAGAATATATTTTTAAAGTCTTTGTATAAAAGACCTTATATGATTAGAAGTAATACAAGGAGGAGACTTAGTCGAAAGTAATTTTGTATTAGCTATGTCAATCACAGGAACCTTTTGTTCACAGTCTGGCCAATGCACCCAAGACCATTATGTTCTAGACTATGAAACACTTCCAAGATGACCCCCACTGATTGGACCAGAGATGGACACCTCACCCAAGGGCTGCAATCCACAGATAGAACAGAGCTTAATATATTGTCAGTTATTAAAAGTCTTGTCCAAATAGGAGTAGTAGTAATTATCTAGGCCAATCAGATGGGTTTTTTTCCTCAGGAATTTGATCTGGAATATGAAAAGAATCAAGTAGACAGCAACAAGATACAAAGTAGATTGATAGGGAAGCAAACATTCTCAGAAGAGCTGCAGAATAATCATGCTACTGAGGTAACCAGAGCTTCCTGGGATACAGAGAACCTTTCAGATCCAGTATCAATGAGGCTGGGCTGAAACTCCTGCCAAAATTCTCTCTTATTGTCATCCATATCTTTACAAGAAACCTCCATTACTAGATCTAGCCTAGGGGAGTCATGGATACTTGAGTGAAATAGTATAAATCAAAAAGGAGGTGAGTTGACTGACATTAAATCAAGACCAGCCTTTATTAATCATCACAGTTATGCAGAACACTGCTATGCACTGGGGGTGTGCCAAGAGGAACGGCTTATAATATGTGCTCTGATTACAGAGATGAGAAATAAAACAATAAACAATATGAAATACACTAATTACCAAATACTTGATGATCACTAAAAACTCAAAATGGAAGGAGTGTATTAATGGTAGGTTACCAGTTAAGATAGTAGGCTTTGGACACACATGTTCCTGGGCACAAATTCCAGTTGACTCTACAATCTGTAAACTGAGTAAATTCAGGCAATTTGCTTAACCCAGTGGGTCTCAAAGTGTGGTCCCCAGACTTGCAGCAGCAGGTTCACTTACAACACACTGGAAATGCAAAGTCTCATGCTATGCTGTACACCTGCTGAGTTGGAACCCTTGGAGATGAAGACAACTTTTATCTTATCAAGCTCTTCAGGAGACTCTGGTGCACACTAAGGTTGAGAACCACACTTGAGCCAAGCCTCAGGATTCTTGCTATGTGGTGTCTTGAAGGCTAAATGTTTTGGAAGTACAATAATGAGGTCCAGAAACAGGAAATAATTTATTATGATTATTATTATTGGAGGGCAAAGCACAAAGTTGGTTCTGAGCTGGGCTTAGAGGGTGAACAGGATAAAATATATATGAAAGAATAAGAGGTTATTCTAGGAAATGATTATATATATATGTGTGTGTGTGTGTATATATATATGTATAGAGAGAGAGAGAGAGTTTTTTAAGCATTGGTAACTAAAGTTTCATCAGAAATTGTAGTCACATAGATTTGGCGAAATATTTGGAAGTAGACAAATGTGCATTCAAATCCCTGTTTCACTATTTTGAGGTCTTGGATTATTTACTTAATTGGATTAAATTTACTTAAAATTGAGTTAATAATTATCCTTAAGAATTAATAGGAGGATTAAATGAGATTTTATATATATAAAATACTTATAGTATTCCTTAAATGTTATTATTAATATTACAATTGTTATTCTTAACACTGTTTTTATTGCTACATTGTTATTTTTTTCCTGTATTCTTTTTGCTTTGTTTTTCATTTGTAAATAGTTAAATCCTTCTTATCCTTCAGGGATTTGCCTAAATATCTTCTCATCAATGTGACTTCCATGATTACATAAGGAAAATAATAATCCTTGTCCCTGCTCTCTATCTTGGGATCCTGCCAGTTTTTTTTCTTCCTTGCTTGCTTGCTCGAAAGCACATCTCCCTAATTAGTAAGCAAGGATATTTGATTGTGGTATTTACTTCTCAAACAGTGCCTGGCATGTTGTTATTAAACGAGAAAATTGTGTTTAATAGATGAACAAATAATTATTGATGCAATTGTCATGGAAGTTATAATGACAAATGGGATTTTCAAAAAAGCATTCAACTTGCATGAAACCACAGCCATTCTCCAAAAACACATCTCAGTTGCACCTGTGTCCAAAGGCAGATGATGAAAGGGACATCTGGAAGCAAGAATAATGCCCTTTTCTTTCCTTTGTGATAATTATATGAAGGGACCAAAACAAACACAGACATTCAGATATTTGTGAACTCGACAACCTGCGTGTTTGAGGTAAGTTCCTCAAACATATTATTGAATTTTTTTAGGAAGGTTTTTTTTTTTTTTTTTAAGCAAGTAACAGTGATTTACGTTTTGTTAATTCCTACTGAATTTTCTACAGTGTAAGATCAAGAAATCTCTAGTCTTTTAAAAAAGCAGACATTGAGGGGAGATACTTACATTCAACTGAGGCTTAGAATATTTCTCCTAATTTACTTTTTCTTTCCTTTACAAATTTTATAGCTTACTCTAATAAACGCAGTCTACTAATGCATATATTTTGCCTTCATGGTTAATATAAAACCATTTGTTTAATTTCATGAAAGCTTAGCATATTGAAGGTAATTCAGTGGTTATATTACTCTGAAGAACAGAACTAAAGCATATACCTTCTTAAAGGTTAAGTAAAATATGGTTAAATGATACATAGGGAAATCATTTCCTTTCTCAGTGACTTGTTTATGGAAATCTAACCTCTGGTGCATAAAAGAATATGCAACTTCATATGATTCTCAATATCTTCCACTGGAAGGGTGAATTGAAGGTGGGCACATGCAACTTACATACTTTGGAGTTCTTGTTTGAGGCATGTCAGTCCATTTTCACAAGCTCAAAGCAGCACAGGAAGAAGCAGATGAGGGAGCTGGCATCGAAACACCCCACTTTGAAGACAAGACACTTGGGACTTTGTGGTATTGCTGAGACATTTTCTGGAACTTCCCTCATGCTATTAAAGAAACAAGTGGCCAACTCCTTGGTGACTCAGGCGAACAGTTGACGTCAATCACCTGGACAAGGTGGTAGCTCACAGAATTGTCTCTGCTCAGAAGGGTGGGATATAAGTCTCTTGAATTTGCTCCAGTTCTTCAGTGATAACTGGCAGAAGCTGGGCCAGATGTGCACAGGCCTACAGACCTCTTGTAGTAGCATAAACAGGGAAGGCAGGCCAGGTGAAGTACAACTGAGAGTGGAGAGTGGAAAAGGCGCTGTCTAACCGGAACCGCAACTGTTCAGTTACTCAAAATTGCCATTGCAAAAGTCCGGGTAATGCCAGATTCTTTAGTTTTTTTTTTTTTTTTTCCAGAAATGCCAAAAATATTTCACATAAAATCATCAGTTTTGTTAAAGAAATAGTTGTTTTAAAAAATGACATAACTTTAGATTTACAGAAAAGTTGCAAAAGTAACCCAGTATAAGTTTCCTAGGGCAATTGGGTCACTTGGTATCTGAAAACAACCAAAATTTGCTCTCTTAGTTTGAGGGCCAGAAGTTTGAAAATAAAGTGTTTGCAGGGTTGAAGGGAATTAATGTACTCCATGTCTCTCTTCTAGCTCCTGTTGATTACCAGCAATCCTTGGAATTCCTGGGTGTGCAAATGCCTCACACTGATGTCTGCCTATGTCTTCACATGACCTTCTCTCTGAAACTTCTCTTTTGTATCAGTGTCTGAGATCTCCCTCTCCTAACTCTTAGGAGGACACTAGTCTTTTGAATTTAAGAATAACCCTAAATCCAGAATTATTTTATTTATGGTTCCTTATCTTCATTTCATCTTTGTAAAGACCCTATTTCCAAATAAGTTCATATTAATAGGTACTGACAATGAGGACTAGGACTTGGACATACTGTTTTGGATATTCAGCCCATTATATCCAGATTCCTCTATTTTTAGCATCTTAAACAACTATATTATAATTATCAGCTAAAATTCAACATTGGTACAATACTATTAAATGCAGATTTATGTGGATATGACCAGTTTTTCTATTGTACAGAAAAGCATTAACAAAGTAGGACCGAATTGGTCAAATCTTGCATGTTCCACAGACCCGTCTTCAGAAATGAATCTCAACTGGCTTCTGGAAGGAACCTCTGAGCCCTTGGGGTATTCTGTATGATAAGAATATTTTTGGTTGCTTGGAGTGAGGCCTTGGGCCATACTGTATTAGACTGACTAGGTTGTTTATGCTAACCACATGATTTATGGGGAGAATCTGTTTCTATGTCTGTGCTTTAAGTTACCCCATATTGGTTTGACCTTTCGGAGGTGCTTTAGACGAAACAGCTAAGGTCAATCATAAGAGCACTGCATGTGGATAGGATTGCTCCCGGATATAAACGTGGACACAGGTTTAGGGGAGCATGGTTGACATCCGTATGATCATACATCGTCCCTAGGAGAATTAAAAATTTCTGTGCAACCTCATTGGGAGAGGACGGCTAGAGTTGTGCCTGGTCCCTCCTGGACTTTTCCTCATTTGCATTTTTCCTTTGCTGAGCTTAAACCTAATCCTTGCACAGTCATAAACTGTAACATGATTATAACAGCTTTTTCATGTCCTGGTGAATCCTTATGGGGTCACTGAACTTGATGGTAGTCTTGGATACCTCCCTAACATTCACTAATGGCCTGCTTTCTGTTCCCACATTAAATCCAGAATGTCCTTTGTCTCTTCAATCAGTGATGTTTTAGTCAGATTTTTTGTTCTGTGACAAAGTGACCTGAACAACACAACTGTAGAGTTGTCCATAGTTTCAGAGGTCTCAATCATAGAGGAACAGCTCCATTCTTTGGAGCTCAAGGTAAGGCAGGACATCATGGCAGAAGAGTGTGGCAGAGGGAAGCAGCTCATATGTTGATCAGAAAAGAGGGAGAGACTCCTATTGCCAGATACTAATATACATCCAAAGCCAGACCCCAATTTCCACCTCCTCCAACCATTCCCTGGAACTTCAGTTACTACTTTGTTAATCCGTATAAGGGGATTAAAATCACTGATTGGGATAAGACTCTCACAACCCAATCATTTCTCCTCTAAACCTTCTTGCATTGTCTCATACATGAGCTTTTGGGGGACACCACACGTGAATCACAACATTCTTCCCCTGGCCCCAAAAGCTCACAACCATCTCACAATGCAAAATACATTTGTTCCCAAGAGTCCTCACAGCCTCAACAGTTCCGGGATTGCTCAAAGTTCAAGTCCAATGACTTCTCTGAAGCTCAAAGAAATCTCTCATTGTGAGCTTCTATAAAATTAAAACAGCTTACAAATATCCAATATATAATGGTACAGAGTAAACATTTCCATCCACAAAATTAGGGACATAGAAAGAATGGATAGGATCAAAACAAAGCCTGTGGAGTGGATATGTCTTTCTTATGGTGATGTTAGAAACATAAGAAGCCAAAGGGGTTGAGGCAAGGGTGGTGGGGGGAATGTCTCTTGAGGTCTACACTCTGAATAGGACCCTTCTTATTTCTATCTCATTCTATTGGCCAAGAAAGTCATATGGCCAAACCCAGATTCAAGAGGCAAAGAGATGATTCCACCTTTTATTCTAAGGGGAACTGCCAAGTCACATGCCAAGAGCTTAATTGCTGGAAAGAGTGAAAAAATGGGGCCATGAATACAGTTTTCTTCAGGCACCATAAAGAGGAAAAAGACAACCCAGAGAATGGGACAGGTTTGTCACCATGTAACCACAGCACCCATTTTATAGTTTACTCCTTCCCTTGTTTTTAGAAAACACTACTCTTACTGATTCATTTCATTATTAACAGATAGTCATGTTGTTTCTAGGTCGGGGCTACAATGACAAATGCTGCCAGGTATCTTGAAACATGTGGGCACACATTTCTGTTGCATATGTGCCTGTCAGGGAGTGGAATTGGCTGAATCATGAGATATGCACATTTTCACTTTAGGTAAACAATGCTAAACTCTTTCCCCGATGCTCAGGTCACTTTACACCCTCACCAGCAGTGTATGAGATTCCTGTTGTACAACATTCTAGACAAAGTTTGGTGAGGGAGTTGATTTCTGTATATGGTGTTAGGCAGAAATAAATTGTACTCTAAAAAATAACATGGTAAACTGATGATCTCTTATCCTCTTATTGCAAAGACAGATCTATCCCACCCTCTTCTGTCATTTATCAAGATCCTATATACATAGATCTGTTTCTAATACATAGATCTGTTATACAGTCTATTTTTTTGTGAACCAATATAAATTATTTAAATCATATCATTTTTTATATTTCTTGATATCTAGTAGAGAAATACTTCCCGAGTTACTTCCCATACTCAGGAAGTATTTGTCTTGGTTATTCTTGGCTCTTTACATTTTCCCTTTTATTAAAGTTTAATTTGTAGTGTGTAAAAGTGTGTAAATTACCTCTTTGTCTATAGTTCTGCTTCTGCTACTTTGTTTTGTGTGTACTGGGAACTGAACCAAGGGTTGCTTTACACAGACCTACATGCCAAGCTTTCTATGAATTTTGAGACAGGGTCTAAGTTGCTTAGGAACTCACTAAGTTGCTGAGACTGGCTTCAATTAGTGATCCTCTTGCCTCAACCTCCCAGTTTCTGGAATTAAAGGTGTATACCTGGCCATCAGTTCTGCTACTTTTGATGAAAATCTAGTCAGGTTATCACAATCCTCCAGAGTCAAAGAACACAGTCTCTCTGTTGTTCTTAGTGGTAGAGAGCTTGCCTATCCTGCACAGGCTCCTGCACAAGAGCCTGGGTTCAATGTACCAGCACTGCAAAGAAACAATTCCCCTGGGGTTCTCTGTAGTTCACCCCTGTCTCTCTACCTCCAGCCCCTGGCATCCAATGGTCTGTCTTCTTTTCCAAAAGCCATGTGAGTGGAATCATGTACTTTTGAATCTGTTTTTTCCTTTAGCATAAAGTATACTTTGTTTATATCAGACTTCATGTTATTGCTGAGAAGCATTTTATAGTATGGACATACCATGGTTTGTTTATCCATTCGTCAGCTAAAGACAATTGAACTGTTTCCAGATTGAGGTGATTACAAATAAAGCAACTATAAACATTTATTTTGAACAATACTTTTATTACAAAATTTGAAAAGTATTTATTAAGAAATGCCTCAGGAGAATGGGAGAAAGGACAGAGGAGCAGGGCAGGGGGAGTGTCCCGGGGGAACAGTCTCTGATGTCTTCTGCAGGTGGGGGCAGAGGAGACTCCTGATGTCCAGGTGGATGCAGAAGTGCTCTGGGCTGGAACCCATGCAGAGACACCTGAGGTGATTGGCACATCTTCTCCTGCAGCTGTTCAGAGTCCACATGACTGAGGCCCAGGCAAGGTGTCAGGATCCACAGAGAACAGGGTCCTCTGGCTGCCCCCTGGTGTTGTCTGGTCAGCTCTCCCCTTCATTGGAGCCTCACTTCATGAATCTGGCAGGTTTCTGCTCTTACATTGGAGCCACCCCATTGCTGACACGTGGTATGCAACAGCACAGTTGTCGGACACAGGTAGCAATCCCCCTAGTTACCCGCTTCCAGAGCTTTCTGCTGGCGTGGAGTTGCCCAGAGTCAGACGGGGAGTGTAACCCAGGTGTGGGGGTTCTTGCAGGTGGGAAGTGGAGGTGAATAGGCGGCTGGCTGGCTGTCCTGATGTGCTTCTGCCCTGAGTGTTTGGCCTCCTCAGGCAGAGGAAGCTCACAGGGCAAGGAGAAGGTGCGCAGGGCAGGCTCAGTGGGGCTCCTTATTGGGAGGACAGGGGAATGGGAAGAATCCAGGGGGCATGGCTGAGGCTGAACCAAGGGAGGCACAGGCTTCCCCTGGAACATGAAGCCCTGCCCCTGGCTTTTCTGGTGCTGGAGCAGAAGGTAGGTAGCCATGGCTCCATTGTACTTTCTCTTGGCCAGGGACATCCAGGTCTTGTGTAGATCATAACCCATATCAAACATTATGGTCAGTATTTCGAGGTCTGGCTGTTTGAGGAGTGCCTCCTGATAATGAGGGGGTAAATGCTGCTCACCCTGCATCAGCCATATGTGCCGAAGGATCTGCTTGGCTGTGGGCCGCTTCCTGGGGTCCAGGGTCAGCATTTGGTAAATGAGCATCCGTGCTGCCAGAGAAACATGGGGAGGGTCATGGTACAATCCCTTCACGATCTGCCGAATCGTCTCCTTACGGGTGGATCCCATAAATGGGAGCTTCCCTGTCAACATAAAATATAGAGTGACGCCCAGGCTCCAGATGTCCACTGGGGGGCCCTCATATGTTGGCCTCTGGATAATTTCGGGGGCAATGTGTGAGAGAGTGCCCCAGGACTCCTTCAGTCTCTGGCCTGGTGTGACCCAGGTGCTGAAGCCAAAATCGATAAGTTTAATGTGACCCCTGTCATCCAGCATGATGTTCTTTGGCTTCAGGTCTCGGTGCACCATGCCCTTGTCATGGCAGTAGGCTACAGCACACACTACCTCCCGGAACAGTCTGCGCGCCTCTTCCTCCTGCATGCCACCTGGCGGGACTTGGTCCAATAGCTGGCCCCCACCTGCGTGCTCCATCACCAGGTAGATATTTTTTCGGGTCTCAATGACCTGAAATAACTGGATAACGTTGGGATGCTCCAGGCTCTTCATTATATTCGATTCAGAGAGGAGCCGGAATCTCTGCCCTTTCTTCTGCAGGACTTTCACTGCCACCTGTGCCCCAGTGAGGCAATGGCGGGCTAGTTTGATCTGGCCAAACCCACCATGCCCAATGTCCCTCAGGACCTCATACTGGTCCCTCAGGACCTCATACTGGTCCCTCAGGACTGTAGTCTTGCAGGAGCTAGGCCCCTGCCCCACTACACTACTCTTACTACTCTGGCTATCCATCCTAAGCAGGAACACCAACTAAGGATTCTAGCTTAAAAAAAAATAACAGACTAAAACAACAAACCCAAATCAAAAACAAAAACAGGACAAAACAACAAACCCAAATGAAAAACAAATACAAGACAAAACAACAAACCCAAATCAAAGAACCAATATCCAAAGACCACCACCAACAACCGCCAACCACCAACCACCAAACGCACTAACTATCTGGGAGTCCGACAGGTCACCACCAAGAGCTTCCTGTACTTGTGGACAAAAACTCAGCCAAAGCCACTCTCTTATATACCTGCACTTTGACACTTGCTCACAATGGCTCATTGTGACATCAGTGCAAGCAATGGCCCAGGCATGCCTGGCCATAACTCCCAGTGGTCATTTCCCTTTGGGGCCTCTAGAACTGCTTTTATTTTTGGAATAGGAATAAGGAGCTCCAGACTTTTTTTTTTTTCCTTTAGTGGGTAATGGAGACTGATATATACTTGTTTAGAAATTCTGTATTTCTACAGAAATTCAATGTATTATTGATTTTCATTTGAACAGTCTCTAATAACTCTGGCTTTGTAAGATATCTACACTCAAGGTATTCAATTCCTTTTTTTCTTCCAATTTCTAATAACTGCTGTTTAAAGGTTGGTAGTGCTTCAGTCACATGTGATACTGTGACAAAATTCTCTGTTCCCTCAGACACCACAGAGCACAGTATTAACACCTATGGGGGTTAGATGGGGAAAAGTTTCTCATAATTTCTCCATACAGTCCTACACACAATGCATATTCATTCCAAGGTGACACTAGTAATTGATGGGGATGGGTAGAGATGCACAAGATCAGCATTTTGTGGTACTGATGCTGAGGGAAACTGATTGGTCCAGAAGCATCAAGCAGCAGTCAATGGGAAGAACTCCAAATTTTATTTTACACCAGCGGGCCCAGAGGAAAACAAAACTACAAATTCTGAGCCCCTATGCCAAGTTTTTTTTTTTTACAATATTTATAAGTATCTAGTGTCAAATTTTTTAGTCTACCTGACATAGAATTGTGCAAGTGGTTTCTAGAGGTAGCATGTTTACAGAAGCAGAGTGTGATATGGGGAAGAACTGGCTCCTCTTACAAGGCCTTTGATAAATCTCTAGTTTTGAGCCCAGAGCCTTCATAGGTTCATTTACACTTCAAAAGGGAGGAGGCCAACTACCAGGAGAAGTTATCTATAATGCAGAAGGTAGGGACCCATGGTCCATCAGGATTCCTGGAGAAAGGCTGGGGGTGGGTGGGTGGGTGGGACATTGGTTTATTACCATAACATTTTTATAATTTCATTTCATAAACAGGTCTGGTTTTGTCATCACCCTGGAGTTATGTGGCTCTAGGTTCACATTGGAGGTGGTTCTCTATCTCATGGTAAAGGGATGCCCAGGGACACTGCACAAAGGTACCCCTAGGACAGCCATAAAAATCAAAGGGATGGAAATTCAAATATTTTACATAGAAAATCTATTAGATAGGAAAGAAGATAATCAGGATATAAGGCACAGTGGATCAGTAGCCTTCCCTGCTCTCCTTATAAAGTCACATGTCTCACTGAAACAACAACTTGTCCTACTCCCTTATGACCCCATCTTAAGTGATTACATCATAATATTGCTATTTCTGAAAAAAAGGACCTATTCCTAGGTGCAGGATTAGAACCTATACAACGGCTCTGAGAGATATAATTAAACCATAACTTGCTCCATTCCTATTTTTCTAAGAGCTTTTATCCATAGGTGTGGAATTTTGTCATACATCCACCCATTAAATCATCTGACATCCTGGGCTCATGAATGAAGTGCATATCTTTAGTGGGTATGGTCTTGCCAAGTCCTGATGCCCATGACCCAATAACCCTTCACTTGTTCCACCTCTTAACAATTCTACCAGCCAACATCAGCACCCTGAGGACAAAGCTGTCAACACAGGAACCCTCTGTGGGGGAAGGAGGGGGACACTATTTCCTTAATAGGCTGTTGATGTCTTCAGGGTCTGTCATAATTAATATTCCATTTAATACTCGATGTTGAAAATTTGTCTCTTCTTCATTGATGTTATTCAAAATTTGTGAATTTTTTTAATCATTTCAAGCAAGCAGCTCTTTGTCTCCTTGATTTCTTCCATTGTCTCTAATTAATCTCTGCTCTGATCTACATTAATTCTTTCTTCCGCTTGATTTGGTTTATTTGCTCCTCAAACACCCTGCCCTCAACACCCAAGATTTCTCAGGTGGTAAAAATGATTATTAAAATGTGCCTACTCCTCATTTCTAATGTGGTTTTAATGCTATTAATTTCCAAGTACTGCTTTAGATGTGTTCTGCAAATTTTTAAATATTTTTCACTAGGTTCAGTGTCTATTTTATTTTCTTGGGAAATTTCTTGACTAATAGATTATTTAGAATTATGCTTTTTTTCTCCAAGGTTTTGGAAGTTTTCTTTTATCTTACTGTTTTCTAGTTTGAGTTTATGGTGAAGGAACACACTGAGTATAATTTCAATTTGGCAGCTTTGCTTCATGGTGTGGGTAATGGTTTATGTTGACTTTTTTTTCTTCAATGGGTTATAGAGACTGATATTTACTTGTTTAAAAATTAAAATTTGTACAATAATTCAATGGACTTGTCATTGGGAGTCTAATTTTTTAAATAAATTTGGGCTTTGGAAGGCTTCATCATATCTACACTTGAGGTATTCAATTCCTTTTTATTCCTAATAATTGGTGTCAAAAAGATGGGAGCATCTCACTCATATCACAATACTATACCAAAATACTCTGTTGCAGGCTGGGGATGTGGCTCAAGTGGTAGCGCGCTCGCCTGGCATGCATGCGGCCTGGGTTCGATCCTCTCTCTCTCTCCTCTCTCACTCTCTCTTTAAAAAAAAAATGTTTTTTTTTTTTTTTTTAAAAAAAGATACAGGGATTGGGGTTGTAGCTCTGTGGTACAGCTTGCCTAGCTTGTGTGAGGTACTGGGTTTGATTCTAGGCACCACATATAAATAAATTAAATAAAGGTCCACTAACAACTAAAAAAATTTAAAAAAAAATGCTCTGTTGCCTAAGACATTGTAGAGCACATTCTTAATACCAATGGTGTTGAGACGAAGGAAGGATTTTATCTTAATTTCCCCATATTGTCCTCGTGTGATTTCTCATTATAAGTTCGTTTCAGAGGTCTCAGTTTTTGGTCAGCTGGCTCCATTACTTGGGGATTGAGGGTGAAGCAGGACATCATGGTGGAAGAGTGTGGCAGAGGGAAGTTTTCACATGATGATCAGTAAGCAGAGCCATAAGGATCTTCAAGCATGTGTTTAAGAACTCTTACCCAAACTCTGAGGTCACAATGCAACAAAGATTTGCTCTATTTCTTATAATATTTGTATAATTTTACATTTTTTTTTACGGGTTGGTGGGAATTTAATCTTAGATTTCTTTTTTTTTCTTTTTTTATTATTGGTCATTCAAAACATTACATAGTTCTTGATATATCATATTTCACAGTTTGATTCAAGTGGGTTATGAACTCCCATTTTTACCCCTCATAAACCCATTTAGAGATAATTCTTGAATAAGGTTTAGTGTGCAGATCAAGGATTTTAATGCTTGGGAATTTTTAAATTTTTTGTAGCATATCGATATTCAGTTGTTCTTACACTCTTTTTTGGAAAGGCTATCTTTTCTTCCTTGAATTATCTTTATACCTCTAGCAAGAAGCAATTAACACCACACATGTAGGTCTATTTCTGGGCTCCATTGCAGTACCTGTGTGTGCTTTTCTCTAGTACCATGCATCAGTATTCTAGAATTCTGTAACCCAATAGGATGAGTCTTTCAATTGTGTTCTCACCTTCCAAAATTGTTTTATCTATTTTTGTTCTTTCATGTTTCTAAAAGGAAAAAATGCTTGTTAATTACTACTATGAAAAATTTTTATCTTCTCTGGGAATATTGATTGGAATTTTGTTGAATTCATATATCAATGTGCAAAAAATTGAGATACTTAAAAATATCAAGCCTTCCAATCCATAACCCTTTTACATATCATTCTATTATTTATTTAGTTCCTCAATGTTTTGTACAATATATTCAGATTTTGCACATATTTAGATAAGTTAGTGGAGTTTTTAGTGATATTATAAACAATGTCTTTTTTGGGGGGAGGGTGGACATGGAGAATTGAACCCAGTAGTGTTCTAATACGGAGCTACATCTGAGCCATTTTTATTCTTTACTTTGTGACAAGGTGCTTCTGTGTTGTCAAGTCTGGCCTTGAACTTGTTATCCTCCCTCCTGAGTTGCTGGGATTACAGGTATGCACCACTAGGCCTTTATTTGAAATAATACTTCACAAAGGTTAATTTCAACTTTATTTTTATGTAAATGTTCTTGTAGCCTATGAACTTGCATGTGTACTTTCTTCCTCAGCTTCCCCTGTCACTGGATTGCCGAAATGTACTCCCATGCCTGGCTTTTGTGTTTATTAGAAGGGATTTAACTACAAGTTGAACTGTTTGAAGAAAATACACAGAACCAATCTTATTATCTCATTATTCTTGAATATATTTTGGCAGTTTGTGTCTTATAGGTGATTTGTTCCTTTGTCTAACTTGCTGAATTTATGGTCGTAGACTAGTTCATAAGGTCCCTTATCATCCTTTCATGGCCACTCTTTCATTACTAATAATTTCATTGTTTTTTTGCAGTGCTGAGGATTGAACTCAGGACCTTGAGCATGGTAAGTACATACTCTACCTCTGAGCTACGTCTCCAGCTCATTCCTGATATTTTTTAATATTTTTTTATTTCTTTATTATTAGTTGTTCAAAACATTACATAGTTCTTGACATATCATATTTCATACATTTGATTCAAGTGGGTTATGAACTCCCATTTTTACCCCGTATACAGATTGCAGAATCACATTGGTTACACATCCACTTTTTTACACACTGCCATACTAGTGTCTGTTGTATTCTGCTGCCTTTCCTATCCTCTACTATCCCCCCTCCCCTCTCCTCCCCTCCCATCTTCTCTCTCTACCCCATCTACTGTAACTCATTTCTTTCCCTCATTTTTTTCCCTTTCCCCTCACTTCCTCTTATATGTAATTTTGTATAACAATGAGAGTTTCCTTCCATTTCCATGCAATTTCCCTTCTCTCTCCCCTTCCCTCCCACCTCTCATCCCTGGTTAATGTTAATCTTCTTCTCATGCTCTTCCTCCCTGCTCTTTTCTTAGTTGTTCTCCTTATATCAAAGAAGACATTTGGCATTTGTTTTTTAGGGATTGGCTAGCTTCACTTAGCATAATCTGCTCTAATTCCATCCATTTCTCTGCAAATTCCATGATTTTGTCATTTTTTAGTGCAGAGTAATACTCCATTGTGTATAAATGCCACATTTTTTTTTTATCCATTCATCTATTGAAGGACATCTAGGTTGGTTCCACAGTCTAGCTATTGTGAATTGTGCTGCTATGAACATCGATGTATCAGTATCCCTACAGTATGTTCTTTTAAGGTCTTTAGGGAATAGTCTAAGAAGGGGAATAGCTGGGTCAAATGGTGGTTCCATTCCCAGCTTTCCAAGGAATCTTCATATTGCTTTCCAAATTGGCCTCACCCATTTGCAGTCCCACCAGCAATGTACAAGTGTACCCTTTTCCCCACATCCTCGCCAGAACTTGTTATTGTTTGACTTCATAATGGCTGCCAATCTTACTGGAGTGAGATGGTATCTTAGGGTGGTTTTGATTTGCATTTCTCTGACTGCTAGAGATGGTGAGCATTTTTTCATGTACTTGTTGATTGATTGTATGTCCTCCTCTGAGCAGTGTCTGTTCAGGTCCTTGGCCCATTTGTTGATTGGATTATTTGTTTTCTTATTGTTTAATTTTTTGAGTTCTTTGTATATTCTGGATACTAGGGCTCTATCTAAAGTGTGAGGAGTAAAAATTTGTTCCCAGGATGTAGGCTCATATTTACCTCTCTTATTGTTTCTCTTGTTGAGAAAAAACTTTTTAGTTTGAGTAAGTCCCATTTGTTGATGCTTGTTATTAACTCTTGTGCTATGGGTGTCCTATTAAGGAATTTGGAGCCCGACCCCACAATATGTAGATCGGAGCCAACTTTTTCTTCTATCAGACACCGTGTCTCTGATTTGATATCAAGCTCCTTGATCCATTTTGAGTTAACTTTTGTGCATGGTGAGAGAAAGGGATTCAGTTTCATTTTGTTGCATATGGATTTCCAGTTTTTCCAGCACCATTTGTTGAAGGTGCTATCCTTCCTCCATTGCATGCTTTTAGCCCCTTTATCAAATATAAGATAGTTGTAATTTTGTGGATTGGTCTCTGTGTCCTCTATTCTGTACCATTGGTCCACCCGCCTCTTTTGGTACTAGTACCATGCTGTTTTTGTTACTATTGCTCTGTAGTATAGTTTGAAATCTGGTATCGCTACACTCCTGCTTAGAATTGCTTTTGCTGTTCTGGGTCTTTTATTTTTCCATATGAATTTCATGATTGCTTTTTCTATTTCCTCTCCACATAACCCATGCAAAGCTCTAGTTCAACATCTGTCTCTATGGATTTATATTTTTATGGTGTTCCATATGAATGGGATCATAGCTTCTTTCACAAAGCATATAGTTTTCAAAGTTCATTCATATTGTAGTAGGTATGAGTACTTTAATCTTTTTTATGCTTAAATAATATTCTATTGTATAGGTATGCCACATTTTGTTTATTCATTTTTCAACTGTTTTTACCTCTTTCCTACTGTATAAAGTCCTTGTTATGGTTTGGATATGAGGTGTTCACCCAAAAGCTCATGTGTTGGACAATGCAGGCATGTTCAGAGGTGAAATAATTAGATTATGAGAGCAACACCTCCATAGATACAATAATCCATTTGATGGATTAATAATTAAATGGATTATTGGGTAGTAACTGTAGGCACATGGGGCATGACTGAAGGAGGTCACCTGGGGCATGCCCTTGGGAATTATATTTGTCCCCAGCTCATTGTCTCCCTCTGCTTCCTGGCTCCTGTGAGCTGAAAAGCTCTCTTCCATCACACACATTCTGCCATGATGTTTGGTCTCATCTTGGGCCCAAAGCAATGGAATTGGCCAACTATAGACTAAGACCTCTGAAACTGTAAGCTCAAAATAAAACTTTTCTCCTTCATGTTATTCTTGTCAGGTTTGTGGTTATAGGAATGAAAAACTGACTAGCAATGCTGAATTGAACATTCATCTGCAAACATTTGTTTGATTCCCTTTCAGTTTCTCCTAAGAGCAGACCTGCTGGTTCATATGGTAAAACCAAGTTTAATTCTTTGAGAAACTATCCAACCAATTGCCATAGCAGCTGTGCCATTTTACATTTCTACCAGCAAAATACAAATGTTCCAGCTTTTTTCCATATCCTCTCCAATATTTGTTATTTTCTGATTTTTTAAAAAAATTATAACAAAGTAGTAAATGTGATGTTATCTCTCAGTGTGGTTTTGATTTGCAATTCCCTGGTGACTAATGATGTTTAGTATCTTTCCTTGTAATGTTGATAATTTCTATGTCTTTTATGGAAAAATAACTATTCAAATTTTTGTCCATTCTTAAATTAAATTCTTTATCTTTTTGTTCTTGAGTTGCATAACATGCTATCAGTTTCATTCCTTTCAACATGTTTATATAGAGAGATATAATATAGAAGTATGTAGAGATATAGACAGACACCGATATAGATGCACATATCCTGTGTTATCTTTTCATTCTCTCAATGGTGTCCTTAGATTCAATTTTGATAAAATCTAATTTATTCCTTTTTTTTCTTTCCTTACATGTACTTTGATGATACAGCTAAGAAATCATCTACTAGTTCAAGATCTTGAATATTATCTATGATTTATTCTAAGAGTTTTAGTTTTACCTTTTATATTCATTCCTTTGATTCATTTTTGAGTTAATTTTTGTATATTTTTAAAAGTAAGGTCCAACTTCATTCTTTTGCAATTAGATACCCAGTGTACTTAGTATGATTTATTGAAACAAACATTATTTTATCATTAAATGAGGAAAAGTTTGTTTCAAGGCTCATGGTTTCAGAAGTCTTAGTCCATGGAAGGCTAGCTCCATTCCTTGGGCCTTGAGGTGAGGCAGAACATCATGGATGAAGAGTGTAGCATATGAAGCAGTTCACAGGGTGATCAGCAAGTAGAGAGAGATAATTTCCCCTACCAGATACAAAATATATACCCCCAAATCATGCCCCCAATGTCCCACCTCCTCCAGCCACACCCTATCAGTCTTCAGTTATAAGTCATTTAGTTCATATCAGGGAATTAAATCACTGATTAAGTTTAGACACCCACAACTCCATGATTTTTTCTCTGAACCTTCTTGCATTGTCTTAAATGTGAGCTTTGGGGGATATTACATCTAAACTATAACATTCCGCTCCTGGCCCTCAAAAACTCCCAACCTTCTCAACAACGCAAAATATACTTTGTCATTTCCCAGAGTGTTCACAGTCTCAACAGTTCCAATATTTCTCAAAGTTCAAGTCCAATGTCTTCTCTGAAGCTCAAGGCAATCTCTCATTGTGAGCTTCTGTAAAATTAAAGCAATTTAAACATATTCAATATATAAAGATACAGAATAAACATTTCCATTCACAAAATTAGGGGCATGGAAAGAATGCATAGGACCAAAGCAAGACCAAAATCCAGCTGTACAAACAAATCTTGTAGCTCTATGTCTCCCATCTGGGGTACTTGCTTGTCTCTGGTCAATTTCTGAAGTTTTCCTAGGACAATGTCCCATGATACTGGCATTTTTTAATCTCTGTTGGTGGGGGTCTCCACTGCAGCTTTAGCTTCCTCCTCAAATTTCCATACCTTGCCTTCTTAGGGAGAGCCCTCAGGGACTCAAGCTCTGCAGCACTTTTGTTGGCTTCCAAGGCCTTCCTTGTAATCCTGGTGGAAGCTTTCATGACCCCTTAACTCCAACATCATGCATTCCTGTAGAACCAGCACCAGATGGTTGATGCCAGGGTCTGCCACCATCTTGAGCAGTTTCCAAATCTCCACAGACCCTAGGTGAAGTGGTCTCTGAGTGCCTATACAGCTGAGCATGTTGAACAACCTTCCTAGGCCCCCTTGTGCAAGAAGGGTGCCTCACTGGTCTCTTCTCAAGAGAATTTTCACCTTACTTCCTTGAACTTGAGATGGGTGTGGTCTTGCCAGCTCCTGAGTTGCCCTCAAGCCATTTTTATTATTGTCTCTGGGCAAAGTCTTTAGTATTTCTTCAGTGGTGGTAATGTTTTTAACAACTACAACTTCCTTAGACCCAGTTTTAGTCCCAACTTTCAAGTTCACTTTTTCCAAATCTTTCTGCTCTGCTTTTTGCGCCTGATCATCACAATAAAGTTGGCTAAAAGCCACCAGCAATATATATCCATGCCACTGCCTAAATGCTATGCTGCCTAGAAATTTCTTCTACCAGATTAAGAAGACCATTGCTTTTAAAATTAGCCTCACAGAAAGTCTCAGGACATGGACAAAATACAGGCAACTTCTCAAACATAAAATGATTTGTCTCTACTGCAAATTCCAATGGAGTCCTCCTTTTTTTGAATCCTCTTGAGCCCTGTCTTCACTGATCATGGTCCTATTGCCATTCTAGTCTTCTGAGCTACCACCAGAATTGGCCATTAATCTCTACTTACAACAGTCTAAAGTATTTCCAGATTGTATTGCTAAACATCTCAAAATTTCTCCCACCAATTCCAAAAACTCAAAAATCTTTGAATCACATGATGGGTTCCATTGCATCAATGACCATACTCTTTAGTAACAATTTCTGTTGTAGTCAGTTTTTTTTTTTACTGCTATTACTAAATGACCTGACCAGCACAAATGTAGAGGAGGAAAAGTTTATTTGAGGACTCAGAGTTTCAGAGGTCTTGGTGCATGGGAGGTTGGTTCCATTCCTTGAGACTCGAGGTGAGGCAGAAAGTCATGGAAGAAGGGTGTGGCAGAGGGAAGGAGCTCACATGTTGATCATAAAAGAGGGAGATACTCCATTCACCGGATACAAACATACATGCAAAGCCACACCCCAATTCCCACCTCCAACAACCACACCCTGCCACTTCAATTACAATTTAGTTAAACCCTAACAGGGGATTAAATCACTGATTGGATTAAGACTCTCACAACCCACTTGTTTTTCTGGAATTTTCATGACTTTTGAAGAGTACTGGCTATTTATTTTGGGCAGTGTCCCATCATTTGGATTTTCTGATGAATTCTCATAATTAGATTGCGTTTACCCATTTTGGGGAAGAATGTCACAAAACCATTACACTCTTTTAGCAAATCATATGGGGAGGATACGTTATATTGATAACATTTTACTGGTGATGTTCACTTTGATTACCTGGGTAAGATGGTGTTTTCTAAGTTTTTGCATTGCCAAGTTATTCTACCCTTTGTAATTAATACACCATGTGGCAGAAGATATTTTGAAATTTTGCAAAAAAATCTGATTTCAAATATTTGTAACCTTTTAAAGAAACACAGATTAAAGCCATCCAGAAACTTTCCTCAAGATCACTAACTTGCAACCTTTGGACAGTAAGAATGGTGGTAGCCAAGCCCATGTAAACAAGCTGATATGCAGTGGCCAACACCAAGTCACCCAAACACTGTCCAGGAGTGGGGCTGATAATATCCAAAGCCCCTGACAAATTTTCTTGGAGAAAAGGTGGGCTATCTTTCAGTTGCAGGTCGTCTATTTCCTATCTTTGAAAGATTTGGATTTTCTGATGAATTCTCATAATTAGATTGCGTTTACCCATTTTGGGGAAGAATGTCACAAAACCATTACACTCTTTTAGCAAATCATATGGGGAAGATACGTTATATTGATAACATTTTACTGGTGATGTTCACTTTGATTACCTGGGTAAGATGGTGTTTTCTAAGTTTTTGCATTGCCAAGTTATTCTACCCTTTGTAATTAATACACCATGTGGCAGAAGATATTTTGGAATATCTTTAAAATAGCTGTGTTCCAGGAGCCAGTGAGCAGCCCTGCTGAGAAGAGTTGGCAACATTATTGCATTGTTTGAAACCATTTGTGCACCCTTGAACTTTAGTCAATACTTGGGGTTGTCATTCCTCTTTAGGGTTATGAACATTTGATACCATGAGTCATACAAGATGCTTGTTCCCAGCACCAACATAACAGGCCAAGGCCCATCATGACTTCCAGGAATGGGTAGTGGGAGGGCTAAAGGGGGAGAGCAGAATAATTTTAGACCTTGGCATAATTGTAGGGCAAGAGTGAAGAGTTAAATGACCAACATAAGGTTTCGATTTTCTGTTTCTGTTTTTTTCTTTCATTTGTGAGGGGGCTTCTTCCCTATTATTAAATATAATGAAGCATAATCCTCAAATAAATACCTTTCTGTTAATATAGGAGGCATTTGGTGACCTCGGGAAATGAAAGTACATCTTGATAAATCATTCAAGAGTCAAATGATAGGCTTCACAATGGATACCTCAGACTTTTTTTCTTTGTAATTATTCTTTAAAATGTAGGAAATTTATCAATCACAAATCACTCATCAATCACAAATCAAGCCCCTAATTTTTATTTTCAAGCATGAATCATGTTTGTCAAAGCTCATTGATTGTTAACTAATAGAGACTTCAGCTTTCCCAACGAGGAAATCCACATGCCATAGATAAAGGGAAGGAGGAGAACAGAACAGAGGTAACCATGTTTTCTTTTCAGGTGACCTGAAAAGAAGGGGTTCAGTGATAGAAACTGCGGAGATTTCGTCTTGGCTTTCAATGGGTCTCACTATTTCACTTCACATCATAGATCACACATAAGGTATTTATGGTTTTAAAAAATTCCTTTTATTAATAAAATGATTTAAAAATGTTTGCTTTTAATCTCATTTTAATTTCTTGGCAACAAAAATAAAATAGTGTCATTCTGGATGTGATTCAACTGTCTGATGGACACTAAATCAAAATTTGTTTGGTTTTATTCCTTTTGTTGGCTGAGTTGATAAGTTCATTCCACATGATCAGCATGGAGGCATCACTAGCATTACCCCACATTTGGAAGACATATTCTTGGCAGGGAAAGAAGGGCACCTCCATGGAGTCTCTTGCCATGTTCTTGTGTTCCTTCTTTCTGAGATCTCCCTCATTTTATTGTATTTAACTACATATACATTTTAATTCAATCCCTATAGCCTTAAAAACTTGCATTTAGGTTGATGGATGATTAAACCTTGGGCTTGAAACTTTGAGGGTTTTTTTTTTTTTGTACTAACATTCATTCAGTTTGTTTAGGTTCCTCAATCCAGAACCTGTTCAAGTTCATGATTTGGTGTCAACACATAATCCCTGACCAACAAGAGAATTTTTCATTTTTCATGGGATGATCCCTGCCCCCCTCCCCCTAAAAAAATCTCTATCCCTTCCTCACCTCAGTTTAGACACACACACACACACACACACACACACACACACACACACATACATTTTTTTTTGCTGAAATATTTCAGTCCAAACTCTAAAATGCCAATTGATGAGGTTGTTTTTATTCATAAGCTAAATACCATAGAACTAATTTCTAGGATGATTTTTAGGTCCGAGAACTTCTAAATTGAGAGATTTTTAAAATAGCATATTTCAAGAGTTTATTCTAGTGGTATTGTCTTTATTTCAGACCATGTTGTCTTATGTACTCAATATAAATTATTTTTTTCAAGTAGTAATCTCATAGTGGCAAGACTTGCCTCAAGCAACTCATGCCTTACTTACCTTTACTGACTTGCTTTTCTTCTTTTAATCTTATTGTAAATCATATTATCAGAAAGTATACATTGTACAGAGGATGTTTTTGGAATTCAGAAACTATTTAGAAATAACTTTAAAATATGAATCTCTTAGGTCACAACATATCTGTTCTCATTCATACCTGGGCTCAGCCACATAGACTCATCCTTTAGTTCCTAAATATTCTGCATATTTTCTTTCACTTCTAAACTTCCACATAACCCAAGAAGTAGCAGAATCAGTGCAAAGCAGAGCCCAAAACAGGTAAAAGTCCTTTAAATATTTCTTTTTTTACAACGAACCAGCTACACTTAAAAAAATAAACTATGAAACCATTGATATTATGTGTTAAGAATAATTTGGTAAAAGAAGTTAAAAAATGGAGACATTCTGAATGTTTGAGAGAATCATACCAACTACATCCAAATATTGGGAAATCTTTGAGGCCTCACTCAGAGATTTCTCTCTTTGGTAAGTGGACATTTGGTGACCTGGACATTTGGTGCAAAGCAGTTGTTAGGGGACTTTTAATCACCATTTCACAGGCTTCAGCACATGCTGTTCATGGTCTTGCTTCTTCCTTCCAGGCACTGAGCAGGGGACATTTATTCTACATTAACAGTCACTGTTGTCTTACTTGGGGGCCCTGCTCTCCTGGTTTCTGGTGTCCTTTGCAGGACTACTTTTTCTTCCATTTTGCATTTGTCAGACCAAGCCGTTTCAATTAGCTCCAACTTAAAAAATAAATAAATAAATTTCACTTCTCTCTTCCTTTTGATTCTCTCATTCCACCAATATTTCCTCTTCTTTCTAAAGTTATGTGTCAGGTTGTCTTAGAGGATATCTAGTGAGCCATTCTAGTCTCACTGATATTTCCTGGTTTCTTCATCTGCATATAGTTCTAAACAGTTCCTTGATGGCTCAGAGGTAGATATCAGTGTACAGGCCTTTAGGCCTGAATGATATGGACTGATCTTTCAATGTCAATTAAACAATGAATGTTTTTTTTAAAAAAAAAACCACTATACTGATCACACTTTGGTTCAATTCCTTTTTTTAAGGGCTATTTTCCTAGCAATAGTGTAAGTTCCATGAAGTCAGAATGCTACTGTTTTATTTTGGTTTCATGTACTTTCCTATCCCCTGGCATCTAGTAAAATGCCTCAACATAATAATAACTCATTGCATTTTTGCTGTTCCTGAGAGTAAGTGATGCTAAAATTCAAATAATAGCCAACAATAATGAATATTTATTGAGCCTTCTATGTATAACACAAATAATCCCCAAACCCCTCAAAGCTAAAGGCATTAATCTAAATGGGCCCAGATTGACAGCTCTCCCAGGTGACTGACAGAAGCAAATTTGAAGCCTTTGAGAGATAATAATTTAAAACCCAGGTTTCAAAGAGTTCTTCCAGATAATGGTTCAAAAGTACATGATATCACCATTAAAAGATCACATAGTCACAAGGAAACAAACTTTTAAGAATGAGTCATGAAAATAATAAGGTACAGAAGTGAATTTACAGATATTAGAGATTAAAAACTACAGATTGTACAGGATACTTACTATGTATAAATGAATAAAGAAAGAAATTAAAAGTATAATGAAGGATGAATAGAATATAAAATTTGGATGCTTTTATTTAAAATAAACTAGATAAAACTTCTAAAATGAAAAGGTAAATAATTTAGACACCCTTTGGAATGACTAAATGGCAGATTTGACATGAATAAAGATAGTCAAGTAGAGTAGATTTCCTTGAAAAAGAGAATCCAGAATATAGTGCATAAAGAAAAAAGAAAAAATGAAGAAACTAAGAAACTTGAAGGACAGAGAAAGATGACTCAGTACACATCTAATCAAAGTTCTTAAAGGAAAAAGTAAAGGATATGACAACCCACTTAAAAATAGCAGGAAACATTTCCAGAATTGAAGAAAGACACCAACCCACAGATAAAGAAAGTTGATTGAGTCTTAAGCAAAAAGAAAGCACCATAGATAACACCTAAGAGCAAGGACTTGGGAGGCAGATAGCCTGTGTTCATTTACTGGCTTAGACCCTTAACTGGATGACATCAGGCAAAACAGTGAACCTCTGGGGCCTCAGATAATTAATTTGTAAAACAGGAATGACAATAACAGTGATTACCTTAGACTCTTAGTGTTGCTATATGAATTGAACAAGTTAATCTTCTTTAAGCTCAAAGAACAGAGTCTAGTACATGGCAAAATGAAAGATGTTATTTAAGTACAATTTAAAAGTGTAATATAATATAATAACAGCTGAATTCTCATCAGCAGCAATGGAATATAACAGAATGATACATTCAAATTTTATAAAAAGTAACTATATAACTAGAATTGTGCACCAGAAAAACATTTTCGTCTAAGCATCAATTAAAGATATTTACAAAAAAAAAAAAAAAACAAAATAAATAGACAATCTGACAGTCCAAAAAGTCCTTTCTAAAAGTGCTTCTAAAAAATGTACTTGGAAAATAATAAAAGTGATCCCAAAGAAAAGTGCATCTCATTCTGAGATGCAGAATGTAACAAAGAACAAAGAAAATGGTTCACCCATGGGTAGATCTAAACAAATGTTGATCGTTTACAAGAATGAAAATAATTTCTTAATCAAGATGGAATAAAACACTAGATAACAATGGCAGAATTGCTAGTGAGATAATATGAGTTTGAACATTCTGAGAGCTTTCTGCTTTTGGGGAGGAGTGTAAATGCTGCCTAAGTTTAGAATATGCAAGGTAAGTTTGCAAATTGAATAGACAAGATAAAATTTCTGGAGCAACATAATAGTGAATTACTAAGAATAAAAATAGAGTGTGTAACAGGAAGTGACAAAAAAAGTACCTGGCTGCTTAGAATAAAAGTGACCCTCTGCAAGACTGGAATGAAGCCTTCCTCTGTAGGACATCATCACAGAGCACAGGACACTGCCTGCCCTTCAAGTAAGGCCATATCTCCTGGGACTCTGGACTTCTATCATCAGGAGTCACCGGCAAGAACTGACCTGCTCCTGACCCTCAAGACATTTTACACCTTCTGTAGCAGTCGCAGCCTTGCTGTCTCCAGATCACTAGGAATAATGGCATTTAGCTTTTCATCTCTTGCCACAAGAACCAAGAATTTGAAGGTCATACTCCATCCACCAGATTCCCCGTTATTTTGTGCATTCCCTTTTCGGATTGCTTCTCGTTTTCTGAAACTATGTGAATATTCTCTTCACATTCTTGTTTACTTAAAGCATGGCTATGCCTTGGTGACATAGCTTCCCCTTGTTTCCTAAGAGTGGCTATGTTCTCTGACCACACTTCTCATATCACTGGGCCTGGAGGTCTAGTAACTGTTTTCCGATGTAATTGATGAGAATTCCAGACCATTCTTTCTTCCTTGTGCACAAACCACTCTTTGGGTCATCAGATTAAATCATCTGCTACTGAACTAAGTGCTGTTACCCACTGTTCCTGCCCCATGAACATATCATTGAAGAGTTTAGCTCCTGGCTTACTGTCTCTAAGTTTCCTTAAGAGTCAAATCCAAATCTCAGAACCTGAATAAAACCAAATATTACCCCAATATAACCCAGAATTACTTTTGAGATGGTGAGGAGGAAGTAGGTCTGGCTCCATTCAAGGATTCAGACTGATAGAGGCCCTGCCATCTTCACCACGTGATTTCCAAGGTTAATCCTGGAGGGCATTGTCCACCCAGAAGATGGAAAAAGAGAAAGTACAAAACCATGGAAATATATTTTTTTTCTGAGGCAGGCAAGGGGCTTCTGAGAGGAAGGAACTGAGTTTGTGTGTAGTTGGCCTAGTGTGTTCTTCTGGTATGAGCTCTCTCTTCTGTTCTTCCTCTCACACACTCATGCTTCCTAGGAGATAACCCAAAGTGCTACCCATTCACTGCTGCAACTCAAAGGTCAGATCACCAGGTGCTATGCTGCAATATTCCTCAGGTCTAAATGTGACTCCTGATACCTATACTAGAGACAGGTGTATGGCCTGTACCCATTCAACCCTCCCACACCACACACACTCACACACTCTACAATAGTGAAGAACAGAAACAAGATAACCATTATTCAGATATCCACTTTTAAAGTGGAAATTCATGGCAATAATGAAAGCCCCATCACCAAAACCTCTGCCTTCTGCCACAGATGAGTGGAATTCCTGATTACACCTGATTCTGCTTTCTAGAAGGATGTATTTCATTCATAGTCCTTGTGACTACAAAGTTCAGCTTCCTGGGAGGCTTATCCTAATATCTTCCACGGCCACCAATCAAGTCATTTTGGAGGAATATGACTTCTGGGGCTGTGGAACTTTGAAACTTAAAAGAAGAAAAAAAAATTTTTTTTTAAGTCTTTTAGCTGAGGTTTGTTGTACTTTGACAAAAATGTTCCCTTAAAAATTTAATAGACCATGGATGGATGTAATTTCATTAGTTGGTTGTCAGTAAACATTCCCACAACCTACACTCAAGCCTTCTTGTTCCCAGGTCTGTCTCTCAACAGAAAGGCACCTAACATAAAACCATTGGATTTAGGGAGAAGGCCACACCTTTAATCTGATCATTGCCAGAAAGCAAGTCTTAATGGGGCTCTGTCATTCAAAGGCTTTTCATTCTTATTTCATTCTTAGTTGGAGTTGGTAGTAGAGAGCTTTTCAGGCATTTTGAGGACTCAAATTTCTCTATTCTCCCAATTCCTTTTTATTACTGCTTCTAAAGGGCAATTCTTGCCTGAACTTATCTCTTACTTATGAAATATTTCATATATATATATAAACAATACAAACTTCTAACATTTTTCTGACCTTCTCCCCTGCAGCCAAAGCAGAAGTCAGTCCTCCCAGTGTTGTGTCACTGCTGACAAGCCACATCCAACATACATCTTCACTTGGCCATTATGGTCTTGACCCGCTTCTGCTCCTCTCCCCCAACTCAGGGCACTGGGGCCACACTGCCTGCCCTGTACTTTTTGGTACTGCATGAGTCCTCCTATTATAGTAACTTTGGGTTTTCTACTATCTCTCTGGGTCAAAGATATCTGAAATTTTGTTAAAGATTGTCAAATTTTCCTACTTAAGGATATTACCATTTAAATTCTCACCAGCAATATACACTTTTATTTTGTCAAGTTGATAAGTAAAAAATGGTAACCTTATAGTTGTACATTTCTCTTAATATGAATGAGATTTCAGATTTTTCATGTGCTTAAGGATCTTTTTTTGTGTGTAAACTCTATTTTTCATAGTTTTATCAGGTTTTCAAAAATTTTCTTAATTTCTAGCAAGAGGCTGTTTACATATTAGGAAAATTATCTTTATAATAGATGCGGCAAGTTTTCCCCAAGTCGATTGATCTTACAATTTTCTTTACACTTTTTCCTTCTCTCCATATATTTAACTTTTTTTTTTCATCTTGCATACTCTCATCTGTTAGTTTTCTCATATGGCATTCAGAATTTATACCATATTTAGAAAAGATTTCCCTGGCAGAAGTAATAAGAAAATTCATCCATGTTTTCATATGATATTTATATGATTTTCTTCTAAAATGTATTTATTCTTTTTGAAGTTTTTCTTGGAAAATGTAGCGAGGTATCAGTGCTGTTGAGAGCCACAGCCAAAGGGGCCCCAGCAAACTTCCAGCTGCCAGAATTCCTATCTTCATCCCTGTGCCGGTGAAGACAAAGATAAAACTAATCTACAGTTTCTGCAATAGCCATCACTGAACTGCTTACAGAACTTGCACTGAACTGCTTACAGAACTATGTGTCACTTGTATGCATTGTGAACTATCTGTTGGTGCAACGACTTGTGGTAGTGTTGGGGTATTTTTGCTGATGATATCATCGGTGGTACAATTTTCCCAAAAGGAGCCGTCAATTGACTTGGTATATCTTCCTCCCTTCTGCTTGTCATGATCATTCAGCTAAAATTTGGGGGTCAACAGAGGTGAGGCAAAGAACCTCACCCCCCCCCCCCACTGAGACCTCTCCACAGGTGTGGCTGTATACTGGACCGGTAGTCAGTGACGGGTAAGATCCAATTACAATGGTACCAACCTAAGACAGGAGGCTGACGCCCTGAGGTCAGCTCATCCGAAGACGGGTAAGGACCATATGTATTGGACAACCTAAGGCAGGCACGGTCCATAAGCCACATGCTTGTTGCTTAAACAGAGAGGGGGAGATGTTGAGAGCCACAGCCAAAGGGGCCCCAGCAAACTTCCAGCTGCCAGCAAGCTTCAGACTGCCCCAGCAACATCTAGCTGATTGGCTCCTCTGCGGTGATGTTCATTGGGCTGTTTCCCTGCCCTTCAGACTGCCAGCTGATGATTGGCTCACAGCGGCCCCAGCAACATCTAGCTGATTGGCTCCTCCACGGAGCTGCTCATTGGGTGACTTCTTTGGCTCTGCCCACGCAACCCAGCCAATCGGCCTCAGGAGCAGGAGGATTGTGGGAGGTTGAGAGGCTGGTGTGGGGGAGAGAGGCTTGTGGAAGCCGGTGGTGGCAGTTGGGCTCTGAGGGTTTTTCCCTGGAGCTGTTTTGTTTGGCGTTTGTAGTTCTAAAAATAATACGAGTAGATCAAATACGAGTAGATCAACTCAAATCACTTAATGACTTTCAAAAGTTATTAGGAGACATAAATTGGATAAGGCCTTATCTAGGTATTCCAACAGGAGAATTGGGACCTTTATTTGATATCCTAAAAGGTCCATCAGATCCAAATTCACCCCGAATGTTAACGCCTGAAGCAAGAAAGGCATTAAAAATCATTGAAACATATATGGAAAATATGCATTTGGATAGAATTGATATAAGTTTGCCTTTATTATTTATTGTACTACCAACAAAAAATATTCCTACAGGAGTATTTTGGCAAGAAGGTCCATTATTATGGATACATTTATCTTATTCTCCTAACACTATTCTTACTAGATATCCTGAGGCTGTAGGACAATTAATACTCAAAGGAATAAAAACAGCAAAGGCAGTGTTTGGAATTTCTCCCCATAAAATTATTACTCCATATACTATGAATCAAATTGATGAATTAGCTAATGAGTTAAATACTTGGGCAATAATAATGTGCAAATCTAATGTTTCATTTGATAACCACTTACCATCTAATCCTTTATTGTCTTTTTGGTCATTGCATCCTGTAATTTTTCCAAAAATGACAAGAAAAACACCTATCATGAATGCTCCAAATATATTCACTGATGGGTCAAATAATGGTACAGCAGCAATAGTTACACCTGATCAAACTTTTACATTTTTAGTACCCAAACAAAACAGCTCCAGGGAAAAACCCTCAGAGCCCAACTGCCACCACCGGCTTCCACAAGCCTCTCTCCCCCACACCAGCCTCTCAACCTCCCACAATCCTCCTGCTCCTGAGGCCGATTGGCTAGGTTGCGTGGGCAGAGCCAAAGAAGTCACCCAATGAGCAGCTCCGTGGAGGAGCCAATCAGCTAGATGTTGCTGGGGCCGCTGTGAGCCAATCATCAGCTGGCAGTCTGAAGGGCAGGGAAACAGCCCAATGAACATCACCGCAGAGGAGCCAATCAGCTAGATGTTGCTGGGGCAGTCTGAAGCTTGCTGGCAGCTGGAAGTTTGCTGGGGCCCCTTTGGCTGTGGCTCTCAACAAGTGCGACTTTATCATTAATTGTTTTCCATATTATTAATTTCCATATGTATTTGAGTCTATGCCTGGAATTTCTATTCTGTTCCATTGATCTACCTGGTTATTGATATTTAATTCAACCCTGCTTTAATAATTGACATGTGCAGTGTATCTTACTATCTGACCAGGCTAATCCCTATATTATTCTTTTACAGAGTTTTCCTGGATATCATTGTTTATTTTCCTGAACAAACTTAAGAATGATTATCTAACATGGCTTTAGGTTCCATTCCCCCAGTACCACAAAACAAAACAAAATAACAACAACAATAATAACCCTTTAGAATAAGACTTCTGAGTTTCAAAAAAAAATTTTTTTAGTATTTTTATTGGGATCCTGAATGATCTGAGTATCACATCTCAGTTCTTTAAAGTCATAACTGCTTAAAAGCAGAGACTTTTCTGATTTAAATCCAAAAATAATAATTATATAAAACTGATCTTTATGCAAGCACTGTGTATTTCTGTATGATGCCAGGCTTTTCAATTTCTAGACTTAAAAGCTTTTAGAAGTTTTGCTTGTGGTGGTCACTTACAAGTTGAGGGTTCCCTTTGAAAGGTCACTTGTCCACATTTTCACCAACACTCTATAGAATTCCAAGTTTCATACTTTAAAAGTAAAACTATTTCCCCCTAAAATGATTAAAAGTGCTCCAGGGAAGAACCTCCAGTTTGGAGGTTTATATACAATTGTGTAATTTCTGGCTCAAGTAATTTCTAGTTTGCCTGGAATTTTAACAATGGTTCTGAGGTTTTGTACATTGAACAGACTTTGAGATCTTCATCCCTGGAGTCTTTGATGACTGATTTGAATATTGCTGAGAGACTGAGACCTGTGAATAGTGGTACAAAAATATATTTGTTTCTGTAAAAATGATTGTAATCTGAAGTTTCAGTTGTATTTCCTTAGAGAAATTACTTGACAATATATGAAACACTAATACTCTGTGTATTAAATGTGGATTCTACTCTAGGTATTCTATGTATGGGAAAAACTGTTACTTAAAAAAGAAAAAAAAAATCCCAGCAATACAGGAGGTAAAGCTTTCTTAATAACTACACTTCACCCACACTGCATGTATATATATATATTTTAATTACTAGCTGCACTATTAAATAGAGTTTCTTAATACACATTGTGTACAATGTGGATGCACTCGAGTTTATTATACCAATTCTAACTTGCACATTTCCTGACATCTGTGGTATTCTTTGAAGTTTCGGTGAATGTTGATTTCCTTTCAGCATTTTCTTAAATGAAAGTAAAAATGCAGAAGTTTTATAAAGTGACCAGTGTTTACATTGTTTTGCAGGAGGCTCCTGGAAGCTTAATATTTATTTATGTGCATGTTCTGATTTCACACTATTATTATTCATTCATTTATTCACTCCTTGGTAGAGAGTCTCCTCTGTGTCAAATAACAAAGCAAGCACCCAGGGACACAATGATGAATATAACCTAATTCTCACTTTTGAGAATATGGGTATGTATGAAATAATTACAAATAATAACCAAAGCAGTAAAAACTCTTGAAGCACTTGAATTTAGTATTTATAACAACTCATGGTCTTACTGTGTCCTCTGTGTTACAGATGAGGACCTTGATGAAATTCGGAAGGTCAGAGAGGTGGAGGGTGGGTCATTAAGGAGAACATGGAGCAGGCTTGAGGAAGAAATGGTGTGTGGTGGTCATATTAGTCTGTGGAAAGAAGACTTTGCTAAGGTTATGGGGAGAAATCGTTTGGGATCTCTGCTAGGTAGTGCAGGAGAGAGAAGGTAAGATTTAAAAAGGATGTAGAATGCAGGCTTTGTTTCTGCCTCAGATACTTGGTAGATGAAGTGACTAATGGAAATAGTAATTATAGATTGTGAAGTATATATGCAGAAGAAGATAGTTTGCTTTTATAAATAATGTAAATAAAAATTTCTAATTTCTAATTTGTATTTCTGAAAATATTTGGATTTTTATTGTATTTGCTTTTGTTTTATAGGAAAATAATTATAATTCTTTAAAATAGTTTAACCAAATCATAAAGTGTTTTTTAAAGAATATCTAGGTAAAGATAAGCAATTTTATTCAGTTTTAGAAAAAGAATTAAAATTCTTTAGGATTTTTTTTTAAATTTCCTTTAAACAAATTACAAAATGCTTTTAAAAGAGTATCTAGTTCAAGGTAAGACTAAGGCAATTATAACAGGCAGAATGTGGAGGAGCCTTTCAAGTGGGCTACTGTGTATCTCTGGTATAAGCAGCAGTGGAAGGACAAATCTCTTTATTTCACTTTTCCTGATCTGTAGCCACTACTTTGTCCACCTCTCTCTCCCACACCCAGCAGCCCCAGAACACTGGAAAGCCTACCTCCTTCTCTGCTGTAGGTGTCCATGCAGGGGCCAGCACTTGGTCTGGTGCCCTGGGTGGGTGCCCTTACGTAGGGTGGTTAATAGACGCTGGTAAAAATCTCAGCTCCCCTAGTGATGGGAACCTTAGCTCTAGTTTACTAAGCCAAGCTATGCCACTTTGGTTTCCAGGTAGATACTACTGTGATTTTTAACTGATTTGGAGGCAGAAACAACAAAACTTAAAGTCAATTTGCTGAAATCTTTATGTCCCGATTTCAATTTAACTCCCATTGGAGCTGCCCTGATGTCTTCATGGTGAGTAGTTTAAAGGAAAAAAAAAAAATTCAAGCAAATGCCAACTTGATTTTATGGCAGATGGTACACACAGAACTTAGTAGACATTTAGAAAAACTAGGCACCTCAGACTCAGGCAGATACGTCTTGGGGTTCCCCAACCCTATTTCTATTTCAACCTGTTACACAGCTCCTTCTCATCATGTGCAGGCATGTGACAGGTTCTTGCCAATGGAAATGAAGCAGAAATGTGCCCTTTAAAACAGGTATATCTTTCCCAGGCTCTTTTTACATATTTACTGTTTGCATATAAATGATCTTGAGGTCCTGGGAGATGGTGGCTACTCAAGATGGAAGGCAACTTTGTTTTTTAATCATTGTGTGAAAAGCCACCTGCTCACAAGGAATACTAATTTTGGTCTTACAGGAGAAGAGCATCTAGTTGATGACCCAGAAATGTTCTCCTGAGGAAACCTTTAAAGTAAAACATTTAAGACATTTCAATTATGACCTTAATTGTAAAACCACTATAGATTCTGTGGTCAGAGTAAATTTTCAGTCAAATTTGTATTTATCTATGCAAGATCAAAAATTTCATAAAGGATTTTTTTTTCTTTTTTTGAAGTACCAGGGATTGAACTCAGGGGCACTTGACGACTGAGCCACATCCCTAGCCCTATTTCATATTTTATTTAGAGACAGGGTCTCACAGAGTTGCTTGGTGCCTCACTTTTGCTAAGGCTGGCTTTGAACTCATGACCCTCCTGCCTCAGTCTCCCAAACTTCTGGGATTGCACCACCTCACCAGGCAAGGATATTCTTAAGTTCATTCAATGTACTTCAAAATGAATAAAGTTTACCAAAAGTAAAAAGTATTCCCACTGTGATTTTCTGGATGCAAGTCCAGTAGTTCATGGTTAAATCTTTTTAAACCATATTAAAATAATATTGGAAAGAGAGAATTTAAAATTGCATATTAGTAATATTCACTAGCCATTGAATGTAATACTGTTCTATTAATTCATTTATTCAATATTATCTGGTAAGTATCAGGTGCTATATTTGATAATGGGTGATGCAATTCTTAACAGGACAGTTTTTGCTTTTATGGAATATAGAGTGTATTGCCAAAGAGCGAGATTGTTCAAATAATCCCACAATGGAAATAGAGGGATGGATGGGGTTCATACAAAGAAAAATGGCAGAACTATTATGAAGTTTCCTGTTATAGTCTGGGAAGTGGTGAGGAAGTACTCTCTGAGGGGAAAAATAGTACTTGAGTTGAGATCTGACACATGATCAAGAGTGAACTTGACCAAAAAAGGCAAAGGGGAAAAGTATGTCTCAGAAGGTTGGGAAGGTCTGAGCGAGGAGGAAAGAAGAAAAATCCAGTAGACCAGGGTTGTGGAGGAGTATGCATGAGGAAGGGCAAGGTGTAGGAGATGAGTCCAGAATGGGATGATGTGAGGACAGGTGAAGAGTGGGTGAAGAATTTGTTCTTTTTATTCCTCCCCCAACTCCTCCTCCTCCTCCTCCTCCTCCTCCTCCTCCTCCTCCTCCTCCTCCTCCTCCTTCTCCTTCTTCTTCTTTTTACAATTAATAGAATATAACTGAACAGTTTAAGCGGAGTGTCCACAGGATAATGTTTGATGGTTTGTTGTTGTTCTGAAAAGCTTATCCTAGTTAACATGTGGACAGGATTGTAAAGAATTAGAGTGGACAGTGGGGAGGCCAGTGGATTTCATTGCAGTCCTTCAGCAAGGCAACGTATGGCCAAGCCCAGTGTAGGCAGCAGAGAAGGAAAATAAGGAGGTAATTTTAAAGACTGAATTAACAAAGCAACCAGCAGTGACATGGAAATCATATTTCAGAGAGTTCATTTTTAAAATTCTGATTTATTGCCTAAAATCCATGAAATAACACTAATAGAACTGAAAATGTCTTCCATGATCTTGGCACTCCACCCAATGTGCTCACTTTCCTTTCATTGTTCGTATGTTATTTCTGCATATGTGTATCTTAGATATTTTCTAGACTTTCTACTTGTCTGTCTTCAATAAAAAATGATTTCTCCAAGTAACATAAAACTACAGTTCTTTAAAATTAATTGAAAACTTTACAGTAGTTTTCTTAGTATAGAACAGATATAGTTTAAAGCACAGAAAGGGAATTCTGGATTTAGTAAGGAAGGATCTTGGAATAATGCATTCCAGATGAAAACACAGCAAGATTGGAAAGCCCAAATCCCTGAGGATTCCTACTCCTCAGTTCCCTTTCTATTCCCCTTCCCCCAACCTAATTTCTCAATGGTGCAACTGGAGAATTCCTCCAAAATTCCAGAATTTCTAATGATTTTCCTGTATTTCCTCAGAATTCCCAAGTAAGAAAATATTCACCATCATTGCATTCTTTTTTTTCCTTTTACCCAAACTACACAGACACTTCTTATACATCCATCTTTCAAAATTTACTTTCCAAAATCCTGGGTTTTTAATCCTATGCCTCACATTGCTATTTCTCCTAGTATCTGTAAAATATTTCTTCTTATTATTTGTATTTGACCAATCTCATTAAGGGGAATGGGAAAATAAACAAGGAGAGAAATGAATTACAGTAGATGGGGTAGAGAGAGAAGATGTGAGGGAAGGGGAGGGGGGATAGTAGGGGATAGGAAAGGTAGCAGAATACAACAATTACTAATAGGGCATTATGTAAAATTGTGGATGTGTAACCGACGTGATTCTGCAATCTGCATTTGGGGTAAAATTGGGAGTTCATAACCCACTTCAATCTAATGTATGAAATATGATATGTCAAGAGCTTTGTAATGTTGTGAACAACCAATAAAAATAAAATAAAATAAAATTTTAAAAAAGCCTTTCTCATTTTGGAAGATCATTTATTTACTGTATTTTGGGGTCTAAGAACTAAATCATGAGTGAAGAAAAATTTTAAAGTTTTTTGGGGAAAAGCAGAACAGATGTGAGGTTGGAATGAAGTATGTTCAGCTCCAAACATATCAATAAAATAAATGAATTACTGAGCTTCAGCTGGGATTTCTGGAGATGGACTCCAGAGTCACAAAAATAATGGTTGTAACCTCAGAATATAAATTGTGCCATTATTCTCCTCAATAGTTTCTGGTTTTTAGGTCTTCATGAATTCAAAATTCTACTGCACAGAAAGCAGAAGAGATGCTCACCTGCTTTACTTTTGGGAAAATTAAAAATATAACAATATTTTCCCATGTTCTTAACAACAGAAGGTTAAAAATATATAGATTATAAATATGTATGTATATATATGTACACATAGGATTCCATTATTTTACAAGTGCTGAGGCCCACTTGTTTTTTTTTTTTTAATTATTTGTTCTTTTTAGGTATACATGACAGTAGAATGTATTTTGACATACTATACACACATGGGGTGTAACTTCCCATTCTTGTGGTAGTACATGATGTGGAGTTCCACAGGACATGTATTCATATATGAGCACAGGAAAGTTATGTGTGATTCATTTGAGACCCACGTAATCAAACTAAAATGATGCGAGTGTCCACTAAACAGTGGCAGTTGGTCTTAGGGCAAGGAGTTTGAAGTGGGATGCTGTTAAATGCTGAGCTTGCAAGGGCCACATGTACCTCAGGTTAGGGAGGCAGGGAGCAACTGACCTTGGTGTTTGTCCCATCAGGAAAATGTGTGCTTGGCTGCAGCCGTGGTGGTGAGGAAGAACAGACTATAAGACATTGCAGCTGTCATCTCACTTGACTTAAATTGGATCACAAACAATCTAACACAAGCTCCTTGTTGGATGAAGAAAAGCATTTCCACGGGTATTATTTTGAATTATTTTCCAAAAATTTCACTGCAAACTACTTGTTTGTTATTCAGAAAACCATTTGCTAAAAATCATATTATAATGTAATCTATATAATTATAATTCCAGATGGTTGTTGTTTCTTGTTTGGGGTATTTAAAAAGCATTTTAGTTTCCCCTGTCTACTGGTATACCAATTCTTTCGTGTCAGGGCATTCTCTATCTCTCTCTTTTCTTTTGTGGTGCTGGGAACAAGGCAAGGCATTCTGACTTGGAAGAAGAGGCTTATCTACCCTGCTAGGGTTCAAATGTCTCCACCAAAACCTATGTTGAATATAATTCCAATTGTGATATATTAAGAAGTGGGACCAGCTGGGGTCTTTGGAGGTAATTAGGGTTAGATGAGGTCATAGGGTCTCCTTTACAGGAAGAGGAAGAGAGACCCCAGTTAGCAAGCTTGTTTGGTTTCACTACATGATACCTTTGCACCAGCTCAGATTCTACGGAGTTCCCAACAGAAAAATCGCTCTCACCACATTTCTATTTTTTTTTGAAATAAATTACTTGGTTTGTGGTATTCAGTTATACACAGTATGTTTCTAATAGACTTGGGGTATCACTGAATAATGTATATACACTTATTTAGTAAACAGACTAAGACATACCCTTATCTGACAGGTCAGTTATGAGCAATGGGAGCAATGCTTGTCTTGAAGAAGTCAGGCAGGTAATATTGTTCTCAAGGACATCCAAGTGCTCATTTCCTCCTTTTGCCAAATTTTTCAGGGGCATTAGTCCATGGAGCTGATGCTGTGGGTCAACAGAAGATTCAACCAAGTTTGTTTGCAAGTAAAGATTCCAAGGTGAGGAGATACCTCCAGAGACCAGTAATTGGTAATTATGGTAGTGAAAAAAATTTATGTTTCATAAGAAAAAGATCTTCTACATTTGCATAACAGTAAATAAGCCTCCATTTAAGTGCTTGTCAAGCTAGATACTGTAAAATAAGGAATATTGGGGGTTAGAGTTGGCTTGAAGAGTAGACTGCTTTCCTACAGATTATTTGTAGAACTTGAAATTATAGGGATACAGAGCTTTATTTGTCTCTGAGATCTAGGAAGAGAGATGTAACTGTAAATAATAAGCATATTAAAATTACAAACTCTTTAAGAAATTTTCATCTTTCTTTTTCTTTAAAATCTTTCATTCAGGTGTAATTCTTCATAAGATTTTCCACTTTCTCTCCAATCAAGGATTTATATCAACTCCAAATTCTTTTCCATTTGACAAATTTATCTAATTTGATAAATAACTGTAAGCTTTTACAACACGGCCTTTAAGTTCATATATATCAAAAACATTAAAATCTATCTACATTTGGGTCAGCAATGTATCTTCTTGATCTGTCTTAAAGAAAACATTATGAGCCAAACATGTGATTTGCTTTCATAATTTTGCCTCAAACCCAGCTGTTATTCATTAGTACTTGCATTTGCCAAATCAGCATACACTTGCAGATAGTAATAATTTAAAAAAACAACAACAATTAGTTCTTACTTTTCTGGGAAAATCCTGATTTGCAAACATTGTTGCCAGCTGATGTTAATTTGTTAATTGATCTTTCAAAATTTTCATATGCAAATTTGAACTTTCAAAAATGAGGAATTATTTTGCCATCAAATCAATGCCAATGTTGAAGGCATTGGCCTTATCCAGATATAATCCTATCACGCTCAGGACTGGCCTTAAGTATGTGCAGTGCAAGAGCTGAGATAGATGACTTGCCAGGAACAGACAGAATTTCTAGAACTTTATCAAGTCACCTTTGGACAAAAAGCAGGTGAAATTCATCATTATAAACTTCAGTTCCTCTCAAAAAGTACATAGCCTTGAGAGGATGGTGCTTGAGATTATTAGCCATTTTCATTTTTATGTAATAAAAATTAGGACATTTGTCAAAAGAAGAGACCACATACAATGACCAAATGACTAAAAATGGCAAAGTATAGCATAGAAATCTAACAAAGCAAGGAAACAAAAACATAAATGAAACCCAGTAAGAGACTCTTATGGCTTGAGACAAATGTCGAAGACTGTTTCTAGTGTCAACTGTAGTTATTAAGACCTACCATGCTGATTCTAAGTACCATGCTCTGCAAGAAGCTAATATGTTGTGTTGTAGCCTTTTCGAAAAGTCACATAGAAGATGCTTTTTACTTTAAACCCTAGAGTTGAAAGACTAGAAACCAAGAAGAATAAATGAAAGCCATGATTGGTTAACTATGCAAAAGTTGGGAGCAGAGTCCTGGTGTGTATTAATTATGTGGTGTGTAAAATGGTACTGAGAACAACTTTGGAATAATGGGAAGGGCTACAATGAATAAAATTCTGTGGGGATGAAGCACAGGGACTGTAGCAACAAAGGCCAATATTTTTTCCATACAGGGATTAATTACATGGTCAAGAGCTGGAATTTACAAGGAGGTGTATTAAATAAAATAGCAGGCAAGCTTGAACTGCATTCCCACAAAAGCAATAAACTGGGAATACCAAGAGAACTGGCAAATGTAATCTTTCACCTCTTTTCTTAGGCACAGCTGTCCATGTACAGATTGGGAAGATGGAAATTTGTGACTAGCAAACTGCATGCCACAATGGAAAGATTCAATATGAACAATATCTTGTAAATATTTTTTTAAAAGGCCTGTGCCTCAGAATGGGAATTTCTCAAATGCACTTGATTATAAGTACAGTCGTATTACCCACTAAATTTCTATTATATTTATATTACATTGTAAAATATATTGAAGTGTAATCAATATAAATATCTAGTATATTTTTGCTACTCTTGTCATTACCCTTCTCCAGAGAATTCTTAGGGAATTTTTCCATTTATTTCTTAAGTCCTTGGCTATATAAGCTCATCTTGTGCATGCGGCCTCCCAAAGCCCTGGAGAGCCAATCAGTTCTTCTGGAACTTGGCAAGTTTCTTTCTGAAAATGCAGTGTGGAATCTTCAACAATGGAGGTCAAAGCACAGGACCACTTATAAGTTTATCCACGTAACCTGAGTTAGCATAATTCAAAAATCTTTGAGGGGCTACCCACTACACTTAGAATTAAATCCATGCTTTTCGTGATTGCCTACAAATCACTGTGTTCTGTATCCCTGTTTCTCCTTCCGACCTCATCTCCTAACACCCTCTCTCACACACAGGGAGATGCACTGGCCTCCTGCCAGGTCTGCAAGAAGTCTCCTTCCAGCCTGGTGGAATGCGATTGCCTCTCTGGAATGCTGTTCTCCCTCTGTATGTCTGTCTCTTTTTTATCCTTTTGGTCTCAGGTTATTTCCCTTCCAAAAGAGATCTCCTCTGACCACCCTTTCCAAACTGAGTCTCTTAATTTTATCTGGGTTCCAGTTTGGTTTCTTTCCTAGAATATACCATACATTATAATTACCCACTTACTTCTAGACATTTCTCACTTTGGACTGTAAACACAGCGAAGGGCAAAGGTAGAGACACATCCTCAGTGCCTAATACAAGGTCTAACTATTTTACACTCAAAAAAACCTGGGTCATAAAATCATGTAGTGAAATATGATGCACCCTAGGAAATTAATAGACTATTAGAGCACATTGCATGGAGTAGATAAGTACCTTTTAATGAAAATGTTATTTCAGAAGTGTAAGTATATATATGTATATGCAGGAGCATGATATAAAATATGGGCCTCAGGCAGAAAAAAAAAGCCAGAGCAAAAAATAAATTTAATAACAGTTATTAAATTAATGACTCCACCCCCCCAAATGAAAATGCCCTACAACTATTCTCATGCTTAAGACTTAAGACTTGGAAGATGATCATGTGTCTTTTCAAAAGCACTGGAAAGCCTCTTTCCTCAAGTCAAGAAATTTGTGCTGGTTGCCATCTGAAATTACTTAACGCTTCATTTCTTTGTGTTGTTTTCTTATTCAGTGAAGAAGCTGCTATGACAGGTAGCACTTAGAAACTTTTTGATTATGTGTACCTTGGTATTCTTAAGATCTCTCCCCAAAAGGAATTTCTGATTGAGGAAAGAGTATGATCCTTTGGGGGGGGCAGGGATATTTGGGATGGGGATACAGCTCTGGCACTGTGGATTGTAGAAAGCACACCTTGGGTTAGCACACCAAATATTTGTTTACAACCTGCAAAACCAGGGTCCTCATAGAAAAGAGTAAAGGTGGTAAGGAAACAAACCTTTATTTCTATGAGCTGATTTGCTTGGTGTCACTGACCTGTAATCTGGTTGTGTCAATCACTTCTAGTTCTTGTGCACAAAATGAGAATGCATTCCATGTTTAGTGATATGAAAACATTTGAAGTATCAGTTGGGTGTCCACTTTTGAAATAAAGGACAATGGGGAATAATTTGCTTCTATTATTAGCAATGTTATTTCAGAGACTAAAGAGTTCTTTTAACAAGAATAGGTTAATTTTCCCCCTAAATTCCTTAGATTATGAAGACAAACAAAATGAGAAGGAAATAATCAAAGAAAAAGCATTGTTACCAAATTAGAAGTTCAACTTAATTCTATTTCCCTTTGGAGTTCGGCATGCTGGGGGAAAAGTCTTTATTCACATTCCATCCAAGAGACCATCATCCACACCCACTTTCTTTTTAAAGGAAAACATTTACTTTTGTGACTTGGTCATAATGAAATACAAAGGACCTCTTTGTATGTGAAAATGAAACTGGGTGTGAGCCTTTTAAGGAAAAATTAAAGAAGGATGTGTATGTAGGGGGTAAAATTCCCAAGTCTTGCTCAGTTGATCCTGCCTACCTCCTACTTAGAAACCAGGCTGTGCTGCCCTATAAGGCATGAATCAGGGAGCAAAACAGCACCTCCAGAGGCTCACAGCTGAGATGCTCAAGTAGAAAGCAGCTCAGACTGTTCACGGAGCTAAGAGAACAGTACTGTACCGGGAACAGAGGGAACCCATGCCAAGCACCTTCTAGCAGATGCCTTCTACAAGATTCACTGTGTCTTCTTGAAACTTTTAGGTCATATTTACATTGCCACGCACACTGAGAGCTGGAAAACCCAGAAGTGACTTGTGATGTAACCTGGAAGAAATTGCATGGAATTGGGACATTTTTGAATGCGATTCTTCAGGAGGGCAAAACATTGCAGCAATATAGAAAGAAACAGAACTTTGAAGGCAATTTGTAGAAGTGGCTAGGAGGTTGCAGGAAGCTTGGTTCTAGCAGTTCCTCAGTTCTCTACCTGCTCCAGCACTTTTCAACCTTCTGCTTTTGGGTCATTCTCAGTCACTCCCAGCCAACAGAGTTTTCCTCCTCATCCTATAGACACTTATGGTCTAGCTTGTTCTGAATTCAACCTCCATCTCCCCCATTATCTGGCTCATGCTCATATTCTTCTTTCCTTAAACAAGTTGCCTGCAGGGTGCCTCCGTGTGCTCAGGAACCACTGCAGTCCCAGCATGGCACTGATACCATGCCATGGAAACTCACCACTTAACCCTTTACACTTAAACCTCAGTGGCCTTTTCTCAGCCCAAGGTGCTTGTCTCTGTGAAGCATTTGACACTGTCAATCTCACCTCTCCTCTTTGATCCATCCTCTTAGCCTCTTTTAGTTTTTTACTTTTATACTGTGATCACAGTTTATCTCCTGCCTTTAGCTGCTGTTTATCTGTTCCTTTTGCTGTCTGGGGTTTTCCTAACTTTCACTCTACAATCACTCTGCAGGATCTCTTGTGACTGCCAGATTAATCTTTGATTAGGCCACACTTCCTATGTCCCCCTCTCCTGCCTTCCATCTTAAAACTCCATTCTCATCAATCAGCCACACAAATTCTTTGAAGTGTGTCATCAGAGAATGTCATTCCTCCACTCAAAACCCTTCAGTGACTTCCTCTCTCAGGCAGTCAATGGCAGGTTCCTGAAGCAGTCCCTATGAAAGCCTATGTGGTCCCTATGAAAGGCTATGTCCCCGAGTGGAGGCTCTCTGACTCTGCCCCAGGCTCACTCTCACTGCACTTGCTTGGTCAAGGTCTGCCTCAGACAGTTGGCACATGCTCCAAAGGATTTATAATCATATATCATTCATTTTTATTAATTTTAACTTTTGTCCCCTGATCAGAATACAAACTACAATTGGACAGAAATTTTTGAATGCTTTGTTAGTGGCCATATCTCCAGTGCTTAAGACAGTGCCTAACAAAAAGTAGAGGCCAATAGTTATTTGTTGAATAAATGAATATTCAAGTTAATGTTGAAAATCAACAAGTTTAAGAGAGGGTGTATTTATAGGTTTTCTACTCTGCGGTATGGATCTATGTTTGTTCTTTTGACAGTACCACATGGTCCTGAACACAGGTATGCATTGCTTAAGGACAGGGATACATTCTGAGAAATGTGTCCATAGATGTTTTCATTGTTGGTAAACCATAAGAGTGTACTTAAACAATAATGGTATCACCAGGTGATATATTCTTATGGGACCACCGTCAAGTTTGCAGTCTGTTGTTGCCCAAACTGTTATGCCTTATGTTTCTCTGTAGTAATTGTATAGTAAATCTAGAAATCAGATATTTCAAGTCCTTTAATTTCATCCTTTTTCAAGATTATTTTGATTTATCTAGTTCATTTGCTTTTCCATATATAAATATTATAACCTCATTCATTTTTTTTGAAAAGTTGTTTAAAATTTTGCTTGAAATATATTATTATAGACCTATAGCTATGTAGATTCCGTTGTACACACACTGGGATGGTTGAAGTTTAAAAGACTGACAATACTAAGTGTTGGTAAGGATATGAGGCAACTGAACTCCTACACGTTGCTTGAGGAATACAAAACTGCTTAGCCAGTAAAACAGTGTATTGTGAGATTGTGCACATACTCACTGCCTGACCCAAGGAACCCATTATAAGATATACACCCCCAAAAAATGAAAATATATTTCATACACAAACATGTATGAAAGTGTTTATAGGAACATTATTGACAATAACCTCAAGCTGGAAATATCCCAAATGTCTATCAAAAGATGAATGAATAAGCAAGTTAAATAATACTACTCACTTCAATAAAATGAGCAGTTAAAATGAGCAAAATATTAATATGCTTAATAGTATGAATGACTCTCAAAAACATTATGTGAAGTAAAAGGAGACAGATAAAATGTATTATATATCATGTGATTTGATTGATACAAAATATTCAAAAAGATAAATCTGTGGAGACAAGAAATAGATTAGTGATTACTTAGGGTCCAGAATGGGAATGGGATGAGCAATATTTGGACATGAAAGATCTTACTGGGGATTATAAAAATATTCTGCAACTGATTCATAGTGATGATCACCCAACTCAGTGATTTGTTGAATCATAAATGTAAAATGGATGAATTTTATGATATGTAAAATGTGCCACAATAAAAGTTGTAAAAAACCCTATGTTAAATGAAAACATAACTATCTACTGCATGATTCTATTTATATGTAATTTTAGAAAATGCTGAACTATAGTTACAAAAGGTAAATCAGTGAAGGCCAAGGTCTGGGGGACAGAGAATAGGGTCAACTGCAAAAGGGTATAGTAAAGCTTTTTAGGGTGATGGATTTATTTTGTATCTTGATTTTGATAGTGGTTATATTTCTGTACACTACTACTAAATATCATCAAATTGTGCATTCAAATTGGTGAATTTTATTGAATCTCAGTTATAAAAAAGTAAAGAAATTGCCCAAATGATTCGTATATATACTTAATTTTGCAGTTTTGTTTTAATTATTCTTTAGTAACACTTTTAATTGAATTTAAAAGTTTCAAGTTCTAAAGACCCTAGAACTTACTTAAAAGGTATTTGATTTATCTGATTCTAATAATTTAGATGACAGAATAGGATACTTTGCTAGAGATGGTTACTTTTTAAAAGTAAATTTCCTTGATATTATCAAAAGAGAAAAACAAGGAAGCATAAGCCTTTCTTAAGCAAATGGCAAGATTCAAAACAGCATTGTCTACTGAAATCTGGAGGACTTCAATGAAAATGTCTCCATAGATTAGGAAGAAAAAACTATTTAGGATAACTCGAGAACTAAATAAAATATAGTGGATCTCTTTCTTTTACACACACACACACACACACACACACACACATTTATGGTAAATATCTGTAAATGTTGATGTATAATGCTTCAAAAAGTACATTCTAAAATAGTATAAGTTATATAGAATACATTCGAATAAATTCTCTTCCCTCCATGAAGTAAAACAAGAAATGGTAAAATACTAACTCTTACCACATTCAAGAAGTTCTACCTACACCATTTTGAGTTTTATTAAATCAGAATGAAATTTTACAATTACAAGTAAAAATTTTAAAAAATTTTAAATGAATATTCTAAATAGTGCTCAAATGAACATCCAGAGTTAAACAATATGGTGATGCAAAAAGATTTGCAAATATATGAATAAAGCAATAAATATCTTAAGTTTATAGAAATATAAAATAATTAAAATAATTCAGATACAAAACAAATTAATACTTGCAATAATGATCTAATTGAGAAGAAAATGAAGAAAGCACATATATATTAGAAGACAAACTGGGGAAAGAACAGAGATAATATGTTAAGATGTAGAAAATGCTTTAACTCAATTCAAACAAATTTTAAAACCTGAAGTCACAAAGACCAGCCCCTATAAAAGGGAGAGATTTTTAATGATGAAAATGATCTAAGAAGAAAAACAAAATGTTTTGAGTGAATTATCTTTCCCTAGAGCATCAAAAATGTATAGTGGGTGAAAACACTGTGGCATGAACACTCTAACCTTATTTAATCTACTCTCAAACAAAGCTCTGCATCTTTTATAAAAAGGAAATCAGCATACCAGTGATACCAAAACCTGTCCAAGGTGATACAAGAAAGGAGTTCAGACTTGGCTCTTGTATGCATCTGTGTGCACACATCCTAAATAATATGTTAACTAACATCCAACAATAACCTGTCACCAATGAATAGAATATTTTAGTACAATGTATCATAATTACGGCAAAAGAAAAGAAAAATGCTTTTTCCAGGTAACGAGGAAAAAAACAAACAAAAGTAATAAAATCCAATACCTATTTCTGATAAAACTCTTATTGAATAGGGAAAGAGGAATAGCTTCTTTATAATACCTTATGATATTTTGCCACTTAGAAAAATTTAATATTTATGTAATCAGGTGTATGTTAGGCATTTCTCACTTTAGTATTGAAAGTGCATAGACCCTTTAAACCAACATTATTGTTTCAGTTTTATAAAGAATCTTTTGTATTAAAAACCATATATATATGTATTTTTATACACACATTTATATACACATATATACATACATATATATAATTAAAACACTGATATTTACTGATTAAAAATAATTGAAAGAATTAAATCTTGATCCATGGAGAAAAATTAAGCACTTATTTCAGTTGTTGAATTGTCCATAGTCTCGGAGTAATAGGTCCTGTATGTACGTATGAATCAAAAACTGTAAAATGTAGATTCTGCAGGAAATTCTGGTATTGTTTTTTCCTAGCTGTACGTAGACTCACCAATCTATACTGAAGTTTTACATACCCGGATGTTCTGTGATGGTCTGTGGACTGTACCTGGGCACTGGTGGCAGGTCTGCCTGTTGGTGGTAGAGCTAATTCCTGAATCATCACAAAATTCTGGGCAGTGGCTCTTTAAGTGCTGACATATAAGATGATGATATGTCCAGATCATGGTATTGAAGTTATTGATAGGTCAATTCTTACACACTTGGAGAATAATAATAATTTTAAGGTAAAGGAGATAACAGAAGAAGATAAAGGGAGAATAAATCCTATCTAATCTTCAGTAAATGCTTACTATTACATTTTATAAATATGAGGCAGTTACAACTAACTTTGCCACTGGCTTTGTGCTGTGATTTGAAGTGTCTCCTCCAAGACTCAGGTTGAAGTTTACTTGCCATGGTAAAGATATTAAGAGGTAGGATCTGTAAGAGGTGATTAGGTCCTGAGGGCTCTGCCTTCAAGCTGACTTGGACCATTATCACAGGAGTGAGTTATCACAAAGTGTGCTTCAGGTAGAAGGATGAGTTTGTCCTGATTTCCTGCTTTGTCTTGTATGTGCTCTCTTGTTACCATGCAGCATGAAATCCCTTGCCAGATGCCAGTGCCAAGTGTTTGGATTTCCCAGTCTCCAGAACTGTGTGCCAAATAAACTTCCAATGTCTATAGCTTACCTAGTCTGTGGTATTCAGTCATAGCAGTGGAATATGGATTGGACACATAGGCACTGACAGCTAGTGAGGCACAGACCAGGAATTTGAACCCTGGCCAGCTTGAGAGTCTGCATGTTTAACAATGATGCTATGTTGTCTCTCAAATGGGAACCACCTTCATAATGAGACCAAATTGGGAAAGAATAATTCATAAAGAAAAGGAAAAGGCTGTCAAGAAGGCAACTGGCCAGAGTTGTTCATGCTTCACACTCAAAACCATTTTCTGAAAGAAACTTGAGCAGATGTTCTGGCCTGTATATAACCAATTTATTACCAAGTAGATTTGACTTATAAATAGTATAAGCAAATCATTTTTATGTTTTCTATTTTGCTCTGTTCTAGGACATCACACTGGGAACTCTTCTGTTCAATGTTGTGGAATTTCTTTCAGATATGTAATTAGACATAGCTGTCCACAGCAGAGCTAGACAAAGAAACTCAGGAAAAGGAATAAAAATAACTTAAATGCCAGAGAGCTGTAAAACTCTTAATGTTATGTGAATATAAAAAAGACAAAAAGAAAAGGTTATATGTCTTGTGACCATTAAACAAGCAAAAAAATATGAATATATGCACATACAAATTTATATTTTAAGAATATGAAATATTACCTAAACTCTTAGGTCTCAAAAACCTTTTAATATGGATGAAATGTTTTCATGATAATTCAAGGTTGTAAAATAATCATTTGGGGAGTTTGAGTGAAAGACCAAAACTTTATTGGAAAAGAAAAAAAGTAAATGAAGAAAAGTAGGAGAAATGCAAACTATTATCTCCCAGCCCTGGTGACAAGGACTATTAAAACCAATTGCTAATCCAGACTGTTAGTTTGGTTAGATATTGCTTATGTCAACAAGGTGAGCAACAAGGGCCTGGCAGCCTGGTGAATGGTCAGCACATCTCCTTGAGTGGCCTTTTGGGAAGAGGTCCTTACAGAGGAGATGCTTTGCAGGGGGGTAGATAAGATGACCCAGGCAGGCTTTGTTAACTGTGCTTTTTTTGAAGCGCCTTTGTCCACACTGTTGCCTATCTCATCTTTGGGGCTGTGCTGTTCCAGGCTCCCCAGGGAGTGAGGCCTCTCATGTTAAGCTTGGATGTTGATGATTGCCTTGCTAACACAGTTGTCTCAACTGAGGTCTAGACTAGTTTAATTTAACTCATTTTCTTTGACATTTTTAAAGCTTGGAAAATCTCCAGGGCACTCTTTTCAGCATAATAAACAACACCCAGAACCACAAATTGATTATGGATATTATGAGTTTTAGATGCATCTTGAACGGAAGGAATTAGGGTGGTTGCCCGTTTTCTGAAAAATGGCAATTGGAAATGACTCTCGCTTAATATACCACAAAAATTATTTTGTGCAGGAACACAGCATTCTCTGTAGTGAGTTTTGTTCCTGGCAAAGGAGTACATCATGTAGCTGGCTTGATCCTGGAGCCCATCTGGAGGGAGTGGTAACCAAAATGTATGTGTTGGAGTCTGTGTCTCCAATGTTGCGTGTTTTCTTTTCAAACATCCTATTTCTTTAAGGGGAACAAATGTTTTCTCCACAAAGGCCGCCTCTGCCTCCCTCCTGGCTGCTCGGGTTTCTGCCTGCCTTTTGGTTACCGTGTGGCTGGTGATTTCTCAGGGTCCCAAAGGAGGACTCGTGCTAGCTGTTAGGACTGAACAAACAATCCTGGCAGAAACCAGAACAAAAATCAGTGCATTGCTTTCGCCATCCTGGTCTTCAGCTCTGTTTCAGTGTTCCCTGCCAAAATAGATACAATATCAAACATTGAGATGCTGCCAAACCCAGCCGTAAAATAGACTCACAATAATTGCTGTCGTTTATTGAGTGCCCCTAGGTGCCAGGCCTTGTACCAGGGCAGTTTACAAAAAACACACCGCACTTAATCCTTGCAGCAATACCATGAGGTAAGTGTTACCATTTCAATTCTATATTTGCTAAAATGAAGTTTTAGAAACCTATGAAAGGTTAGGACATTGCTCACGGTCATAGATCCTAAATGTCAGTATCCTAATGTTTCACTGCTTTAGCGTTCTTTTTTTTCTTGTCCTAAAATAACAAATTAGAGTCTCTGCTTGATCTAAATCCAGCCTATCTTTCGTTCAAATGGAATGAACCTTTACGAAGACTCGCAGGTTCTGAGTTAGACACCAGAGGTAGGATGCAGACATTCCTGACTGAATGGAACTAATCTATCCAGAGTCCCCTGCACAAACTCTCGTTATACAATAAGCATTGCAGCCACGCTGTATGGAATACATCCAGTGTCTCTCACCTCACTCCTCTGCCGCTGTTCTTACTGGATGCCCTACCCTTTGGTCCTCTGCTTTGCTTACTTCCACTCATCCTTCCAGAACCAGTGCATGCACCACTGCTCAGCAGTTTTCTTGGGTGTCCCTCGAGTTAGGTACTTTTCCTCTGTATCAGCTGCACTAAGGATGACCATAGGTCAAATTCTGCCATGCCTATCTGTTTAGGTATTGTCGATGGCTGCTTTCTCATGCTATGACGGTAGAACTGGATAATTGCAAAAGGGGTTGGTAAACTTTTTCTTGGAAGAGACAGATAGTCAATATGTTTGGCAGATGGTCTCTGTTATGAATATGCTAGGAAAGTAAGGAAAATTTAGTCTCTATCCATGAACACTGTAAATCTTACAAATTAGAAATTAAAGCAGGTTAAAGGCTGGGGATATTAAAGAGGTAGATTTTATTGGGAAAGCAAGAAGGTTATAATGAGAGGAGAGCGTATTCCACTTTTCTTTGTTACTATCTTTAAGTAGCTTATTCAAGAAATGTCTCCCTACCCCACTCTCTCTCATAGTTTTAAAGGAACTTGAGACTGATGATTGAGTGATGAAAAACTCATACCTCTTCACTTTATTCATTTATTTATCCATCTAAGAAAGATTTAATTAGCGTCTATTACTCCTAGGCTCCAGAGTGAGAAATTAAAATATAACAATGAATAATAGGCTCCAGAGTGAGAAATTAAAATATAACAATGAATAGGACTAGTCCTTGTCCTCAAGAGGCCCCTTAATAGGAAGAATTTCATATACTCATTAGAGCCACATGTGTTTAGTCAACTTCTTGTTACTGTGACCAAAATATCTGAAAGGAACAATTTAGAGAAGGAAGTTTTTTATTTTGGGCTCACAGTACCAGAGGTTCAGTCCATGGTCAGCCAATTCCACAACTCTGAGCCTGAGGTAAGGCAGAACATCATGGTAGAAGGGTGTAGAGGGGGAAACCTCTTCAGCTCCCTGAACACCCTTCAGGGAGCTTTCTTAAAAAACATTTGGCAACAAGTGCTATATGGGTACCCACACCTTTGGAGACACACTGGCCTTGGATGATGGGTGTGTAGGCTAAATGTAAGCTCAGCAACCCCCAAAGAAATCAAGGGACATGCTATATATTGGATTTATTTGTAGAGTGTTAGATTTTTTTTAATCTACTGAAAAATCAGAAATATGTTCCTTCAGTTCAATCTACCATTTTCTAAAGGGAAAATCTTTAGCCTTTTGACTCTGCCTAACCAATGTCACTACCAAAATCTTATTCAGATCCTAAAATGTACCACTTATACTCACTATCTTCTCTTTCATCATCCTTCCTCTCCAGTAAAATATTTAGATTTGGCAATCTTTAAATTCCATAACCATATTCAAAACATTATCATTAACATTTTCAAATTCTTTTCAACTCACTTTAAAACATTATTAACCTTAACCTTTTTAATTAGAACTCTTTTACTAGAAAGGCTCTTTAAAGTAACAATAAGGATTGCTGTATTTGCTTCCTAGCATGTGCTTGCTAGAAGTTACTACAAACTAACCTGTGAAGTCCCATGGATCCTACTCCAGAAAGCTTCTCACGATTTATCCTGTCTTCTTACATCTTGAGTCAGCATTTCCCCACAGGTCCATCCTGTGATGTCATATTTGAATCTGTTTTTAAAATTATTTAAATCTATTTTTATAGCTGTTTTTGGTTACTCATTTATTCAATAAATATTTTTTGAATGCCTATTATAGGGCCAGACCGTAGCCTGTGTTCTGGGTGCTCAGTATGTACCACTGAATAAGTCAATACATTTTTTGTCCTCATGGAACTTGTCTTGCAGTATATTGCTTTATAATTGCATCATCTGTGCAAGGGGAGGGACTCCATCTTTGCATGTAATTTCTCATGTTTAATTTAATGACACATGGTAAATTGATGTCCTGTAAATGCTAATGGTAGGTTGACCCTACTTTTGTTTTCACCACCATGGCTGTTCCATGTTTTTCTGATACTGTTATCACCCCACATTTCTCTTGGGAAACTCAAAGAATGTTCTCAGGGTACCGAAGGTAGGTATTAATCTCTGGAATATAACTGCCTATTTTGCAATCCTGGCACACTATTTTCAAGCTCAGTGACCTTGGTCAAGAAACCCATTCAACATTTAGATAACATGATTCCAAACACTGAACACCCTCCGAGGGCTGCTGTTAGCATCAGATGAGCTAATGTCTATAGGGTGAGTGAGATGGTGCCTGACACAGTGAAATTTAATAGAACTGTTTGCTTTTGCTCTTATTACATTCATAATTTCTCTTCTTTGGTAGCATTATTTTGCAACTGAAAGTCAATTTCCCTTCCCCAGTTTTCTAAGAACTGGACACAGGACTCTACCCAGAACTTTAAATCTTGCGGCTCTTTCATCCCTGAGCAATGCCCAAGTGTTTCTGTTAGTTCCTTCTACTCAACTCTCCAGAAATGCCCTGGTTGCTGACCTTTCTAAGCCTCAATCTTCAGCCCCCTATGGATTTCAAGGACAACTTCATACCCTTGCAATAAAAATCTCTGTTCTTTTTAAGTTAGTCAGCATCTGTGTCAGTTACTTGCAACCAAAGAACCCAGAAGCTGATATAATACAAAGGCTCATTGTGGTCCTCATCTGTGTGGTGGATAGCAGTTCACAGGGTGAGTGATAGTTTTGTTTCAACTTCTTGAGTTTAGAGAGCAGATTATATACCTAAATAGTTATAGTTGATAAATTCCAGCACTGATAATTCCTTTGACTCTTAAGAATGTTTTAACCTTAAATTCTTACTTTGCTTGATTATGATGGCATTCTATATTTACTTAGTGCCATACTGAGAAGCTTTTATTTAAAAATTTAAAGAGAACTTTATTGTTCAGACATTGTCACTGTTTGGTTCCATTTTTCTACTGTCCATGGGGATGGCAAGTATCATGCAGACTGAGCCCATTGACAGAAGATGCTCTTGGGGTTACACCAATGACAGACAGGCTGGCAGGTAACTTCAACTGATACAATGGTGAGGCTCTCTTTTTTTCCCCCTCACCTTCCAGGGAGAATGTTTTCCCCAAATTAAGATTATTCGTAGGTTGACAATCTACAGAACTTTAAGAGATTATTTGTGAGGGAGTAATTAAGGTTCTTTGCCTATGTGAAAAAGTCCTGATGGTTTCATTGACTTTCTTAGCAGAGTATTAGGGGAGAGAGGACAAAATTGGGGACCACAGTATGTCTGTATCATACTGATGCTATTAATAGATTACCAGGAATTCCATGGCTTAAAATAACATGAATTTATTTCCTTACATCATATCTGCAAAGTCCCTTTTGCCATGTAAAACAACATTGGGGATTAGGAAGTAGACATTTTTGTGGGATCATCATTCTCCAAGTGTTCTGCTGTAGAATATTGAGGAGTTACTGAAGAAAAGGCAAAATAAGATGCTTCACCAGCCAGCATCCCCACCCTCCATCATATCCTAGATAGATAAGTTGTAGTGTTTTAAACAATGTAAATGCTCCTCAGTAATATGCACGTGCATGCGCGCGCACACACACACACACACACACACACACACACACTCATTCACACACATTAGAAGCCTCTGCATTTATTTAAGCTATTTGGGAGATGGCTGCAGTTCTCAGTTTATTGTCATGTGGATGGTGAAATGCGTGTATTACCAATCATTTCATTTTGCGTGCTCCTGTTTAAGTAAAATTGTTCTCATAAATCATATGAGCATTCACATGTGTGATTTTTTTGGTTATTTTTACATTTCTGTTTTGTATCTTTTCCAATTGCTTTAATGTTTTAATTATCTGTATTCCATAAACAACATTTTTTTTAAAGGCAGAAAGCAAGAGAATATTATAGACATCTTTGAGCCTCTCAAAGGTGTAGAGAAAATTGGAATGCTGTGGGTTGAAAGTCCTGCATTAAGTGAGGAATGAGAAAATGGGTCCCAGGGAAAGAGAAGGTGGGGGATGTTGAGGGATAAGAAGCCTAGGGGGGCACCATGGAAGCAGAACGAGTCTTCATTGAGGGACAGCAAAGCGGGAGTTGTCAACTGACAACTGGAAATCAAACCAAAAAATGATGACCAAAGTATGAAGGGATAGAAATGGGATTGGGCAGCCATTAATGAGGAAAGAAAAGAGATCTGGGTTGAAAGCAATGCATAAGAGTCCGAACTTTTTACTCCCTACATGGCATAACTCTAGTTACTCATATGTGAGGACAGAAAAAAATACTGTGTTCTTTTTTTATACTTTTCCTTTTATGGATTGATGAACAAGTTGTAGGAGTATGGGCAGATGGAAGAGAAGAGAATATTGTAGTGAGAGTATACAGCCCAGACAAAACTGCGTATGAAGGATTATGAACCAAATAAAAATTTTGCAAAATGTGCAAAAACCAGCTTTTAGCGATGTGCATGAGCTGGAGCCAATGGTAATATCCACAGATATGTCTACATCTACCAGTTAACAGAGGCACAAATAGATGGCTGCTTCAATAGATTCTACTTTCTAAACTTCAGTTCTATGACCATTGTATTTATTATGGGTAGTACATAAAGTAGAAGACCACATTTTTTGTATAAAAATTATGTTTTACTATCTTCAGATAATATGGAACTATAAGAAAAATCCAGGAAAGGAATTCTGTAAAAAGATTTTTATAAGAAAGCAAATGCTATATTTTATATGTCATGCTCAATGAAAAATATCACACAGAAAAATAGAAAAAAAAAAACAAAAAAAACAACGGGTTGTGTACTTGGATTGCCACTGGTTCTAAATCCTCAGGGCTTTGGTCCTACCTAGTGGCATATTAGATCAACAACTTTTTATGGTCATGTGATATTCTCTGTGGGTATACACTGCCAGCTCTTTCTCTTGAGAGGTCTGAAAACTAGACTGCATGTAACACCTCACTACTCAGGAACATGAATTTAGCAGTTGGTAAGTTGCTGTTCAGATTTGGTCCCTCTATGTATCCATCACAGGAGGCACAGCATTCGCTGTGGCTTGACTGTCATTGTTTTCCATGAACCATGACAAACTTCAGTTTCCTTCTCTTTCCCCCAATCTCTTTTATTACAGCCATGCTGCTAACATGTTTGACTTGAGAACATGTGATGGGCAGGGTACCTGAATCCCACTTGGCATCATGCTTTATTCTTCCTTTTCCTTCCAGAGTTGTAATTATACGTTTACTTGTATACATACTTTATTAATATATGGCTCCAACACTAGATTATAGGTTCCACAAAGCAGGTAACTATATCTATGCTTGATCTCTGCATACCTAGTATTCAGCACAATGCCAAGCACCTTGTAGAAGTTCAATAAACACCTGTTGAATAAATGAAAGGTATGTCAAGGCAAAGGGCTAACTGTACCTTCAGTACACAATGGTGTGGAAGAGAAGTTTAACTCATAGTATAGGCATCTTCCCTTCCACTCAGAGAGGTATTGGGGCATGGTAGAAATTATGGCTTTATAAAAACGTACGAAATCCCTATTTTAAAGATAAGGGATTTCAGGTCAGAGCAGTTTAATTACTTACTCAAGGATCTGAGGAACTCACTGTTGAGCCCATTTAATCAAGAAGTGATTGAGTCAGCCAGAAAAGGACTTGGCAGAAGAATCAGATCAGTTTTGCTCCGAGGCCAGGACTCTCCATTCATTAGATCCTGATGTTTCTGGAACAACATTAACCAAGAATCACATCGCACGGCTTCTTTTCTGATTGCGTCGGCTAGGAAATTAATCTTAACAGTTTGAGCAGATAATGATTAGATGAACCCCAGTTGTATAAGTTTATTAGCAAAGAGTTGGAAATGAAACAAATATCCTCCTCCCTAACCCTGAAACCAGGCGACCATCAAACTATACATCTTGGTGATTACGTTCTTTGGGCTGCAACACACAAACCTTCCCCTCCGCCTCTGGCTCCTGCTCTCCCTAGGAACTCCTCTCTGTAGAGATGCTGCTGCTGTGAGGAAAATGTGAGCCTCTCTGATGAAGTGGCTGCAAGAAGACAAAGCATTTTTAGAATTAATTATTGCCATTATCCCATGTGAGAGATGCTGACAGTCTCTTTCCATCTTGTCCCCATAATCCCATTAGATTTCACAAACTTTGCAAGGGCAGCTTTGAGGCCATGGCTGAGATAAAGTACTTTCAGGAATGTTTCTTTCTGCAGCTAGAACCATGATTCATGTTTCAGGGGATTTGTAAAAACAAATCCTGTCCACAGATGATAGAAAGTCCTAGCAGGGCAGCAAAGAACTCCAGAAGGCATCAAATACTTTCCCCTTCCATATAAATTGCATGCAAACAGGAAGTTTTATACAAATGAATACAACATAGATAATTAATACAGAGGTTGCCTGGGACAAACAACACTAACTTTCCTAATCAATCTCTTAACTTGTCCTAGGTCTTCTGCCTGAATATTATAGGAATCATCGTTAGTTATTATAATTCTATTCTGTTCCTTCCCCTGAGGAAATCCCTGCTAAAGAAAGTTATTTGATGGCTATTGTCCTAATATTTGTAGCGTCAAGACCCTAGTGACCCTTCCATTGCTCAAAGTCTCACCATTTGATTACTTTTAGGCATTCTGAGAGGGTGAAGAATAAAAGAGGGACATGAGAATTTTTTTTCTTTTTCATTCATTTAATCTTTATTACCTTCCTGTGGAGTGCGTAGCATGGGAGATAATAGACTGTGAAGGAATGTCTAGAAGAAATAGTAAGTGAGGAAAAACATCTAAGAAGCTGCAATATAGTAACATTAACCCAAGGAAGCTAAGAGTAATATAGATAGAGTTATTTCTGGCTGGGATGGATTGTTATTAAAAAAAATGATAGTGGAGCTGGGCATTAGAATAACATTCCATGTCTACAGGTGAAAATGAGAAGGAGAAAACATCCTGAAACATTTTCTTGGTGAAGGTGGTAGTGAGGAAGGAAACAGAAGCAGGGGAGATACTAGCAGGAGAGGTAGTACTGAGAGAGACGGTAGTGATGAGGATGAGGGTGATAGTGGATGTTGCTTTGGTAATGAGGATGTGGTTATGGCTATGGTGGTGATTGGGTGGTGATTGGGAGGGGCTGCAGGTTAGCCATGGTGATGGAGGACCCACTTGTAGTGAGGGTCCTGCAGGCAGTGACAATAGTAATGATCATCATGAGGCGGGTAGGGATGGTGATGAAGGAAATGTTATTTTTTAGTGACATTTCTAATTGTCTATAGAGTTTTATTATCCAATGACAAGAGAGTTTACGTGCTGGCAAATAAGGAATGTGAAAAGAGACCCTTGCTCTTCCTGAGGGAAGTTCACTGCTGTTTGCACTGTTCAAGGACCAAATTTCCCAGTGCAGATTCTCTTTAAGGAGAATCTTGTGCTAGAAGTCAGACACATCATTTTTCTTCAGTAAATGTTCTAAAGTGCTACTCTGTATTTCCAAGTACCAAATGGTTTCAACAGATGGATAAACCTTAACAGTGGATAAAACAAACCTTTACTTAACATAAAAAAATGTTCTTTCCAGTTGTGTTTGTCAATTGTTTTGCGATTACTAGAAAAAGGGAACTTTCGAAGTGTGATTAGCTTCATTGCCAATATATTTTAAAAGTTCTTTCAAAAAAAAAAAAAAAAGCATTACCTAAGTTCTTTGTCAGTTCAGAAAGAACAGCGTTCAATCCAAAATGTGCAGAACGATGCCAAGGAAAATGTTCCCAATGGATGCTGGGGCTGCTTTGGCTCTGCATAGTTATTGAACTCAAACGCGGAACATGCTGTATTTCATTCTAGGAGGGACAAAAAAAAAAAAGCATGTTCCTTGAGTAGTGAAAATTGGTCTCTCTCTGCCTCAGTCTCTTTTTTTTATTTTTACCAAGAATTTAACATCTGCTTATTTCTAATCTCCGTAATCTCCATTGCCTAAGGCAAGTTCTCCAAAGAGGGAAAAAAAAAGAAAAAAGAAAAAAGCCCAACAAAACAATATTTTCTAGCAATTGTCATCTGAATGACTCTAATAAAAGGATCAAAGTTTATTTGCCGTCTAGCCTCTCCTCTGTAGCCCATGGCTCAGTGCACGAGGTGCTGCTGATGTCTTTCCAACAGCAACATCTGGCTCTCTGGCAGCCTGCTCTGCTAACTGTGCTGACCCATCGAAGGCTCTAGAACTATTCACAAAACACTATATGGGGTAGTTGGAGTATGTAGAAGCCATTGGGGATTTTTTGTTGATTCTCCTGAGTACTATTTATCTGTCAGTCACATTTCATTTTGAGGAATTTACTGTACTTGTCTGTCTATTTGAAATGAATAAGGAAACTCCTCATTAAAGACTGGGATTTATATGGCCCAAATGGGAATATTCCCAGTGCTGTATTTAGGATAATAGAGGAGCTATGTTATTGGTTGAATTGTCCTTAAAATATTGATTTTTTCCCCAAGATGATTTCAAAGTGTTACACATCCCAAAGAAGCCAAGATAAAGGCACTTCCCCCAAGAGCTGGTGGAATGGAAAGATGGGTGGAATCATCACTACCAGAAATTAGACTTTTAGGGATTTATGTCAAAGTTTTCAGGGGAAAAATTCTTGGTGGAGAAGTAAAGTAAATTTAGAATCTAGTAGAAAGAAACCAGATAAAATGAAAAGTGAAGGAGAAAGGACATTCATTTTTGAAGCTAGATATGGGTGTTGGGGTTTAAAATGGGAGAAAGATTATTGAATATGAAGTTATATTAAGTCAAGAGAAAATGAAATGAATGTTCGTGGTAACATAAATGGTGAGCATTGAGAACAAGAGTAGAGAAAACAAAATTTTGGTTTCAAACATGAGAAATATATATCTGGAAAATTGAAGAAAGTATTTTAATAGTAAAAGGTTTTATGAGAAACTCAGAAGTATGTTTATCAAAGAAGGAAGAGGCAAATTCAAATGACATTTAGCATATTCAATTTGGATATTAGAATACAGTGACTCCCCAAATTTTCTCTAGAAGGTAAATTCACATCTTGATTTTGAGATTATCTACAGTGGTAACATGAGGAGGGTATTTCTTTACTTGGGTAAGTTGTTTTCTCTATAGTTCAGTTGTAAATGAAAAGATCTACATGGAGACAATGCAGTCCCTTTCTGTAGATCCCCTTTCTCTGGTTTCAGTTACCTATGGTCAACCATGCTTTCAAAGTATTAAGCGGAAAGATTTCAGAAATACATAGTAAGTGTTAAACAGTCTTCTGAGTAGTGAAAAGACATCTCGTATCAACCCACTCCATCTTGCCTTGAGAACCACAGCTCTGTCCTGCACATTTATGCTGCACACTCTTTTGGCCCATCGACACTTCATGGCTGCTGTAGTCTGAATGTAATTGTCCTCGTCAACACTCAGGTTAGGGCTTGGTCCCCCAAATAATGGCATGGAGAGGTGGTTGTGCCTTCAGAGGTATTTTGGGTCATGAAACCACTACACTGGGAACAGATTAATGTTCATCTTAAAGAAATGAGTAAGGTCTTACAGGACTAGATTAGTTGCCATGTGAGTGAGTTATTAAAAAGTGAAGATACCCTATGGGCTCGGTCACTTTGGCACCACCTAGTTCACCTTCCACTTCCTTGCCATGCTGTGATAAAGCCAGGGAGATCCTTGGCAGAAAATGGTGCCAGGTTACTTGGATTACCCAGCCACCAGAATCATGAGCCAAATAAACCTTTGCTAAAGCAAATTACAGGTATTAATATCAGGTATTTTGAATTAAACTAAGACATTGTCTTAGTTATCAGATCAACTGTCATGGTATCCCAATGCATGTGTTCAAGTAACCTTTATTTTACCTTAGGGCCTCCAAGAGTAAGAGAATATTCATGCAATTTTAATATGCCAAAGAGAAGAAGTAAAATAATTAGTCGAAAGGAAAAAAGTTGACCTTAATATTGAAAAAGAAATCGAGGGTGAGTACAGTATCATAAGCTATTTTGAAAGAGAGATCATATTCATATACTTATTTATATAACTTTAGTACAGTGTATCTTTATACTTAAGCTATTTTTATTATTAATTATGGTTAATCTCTTGTGCCTTATTTATAAATAAGTTATGGAAAAGTTATAGATATATACACACACATACACACACACACACACACACATATACAGGGTTTGACAGTATTTGCAAATTCAGGCATCCACTGCAGATAGGGGGAACTACTATAAATGTTTTCTTAGAATCATGTGGAAAGGCAAAAAACATACCAAAGCTATAGTATGGTTTATTTCATGTACAGATTTTTGACATTGATATTCATTATAATATTGGTAGCCAACATTTATATAGAGCCTAAAGTATGACAGGTTCTGTTCTAAACAGTTTTCATACATTAATTTAATTGATCCTCACCAGCAAACCTTTGAGTGGGACCTGTTTTATTACTCCCATTTTATGAATGATAAAACTGAGACAAAGAAATTTTGAATAATTTACCTAGTACATCAAAATGGCTTATGATAGAGCTGATATTTAAGCCCAGGAAATTCAGCATCTAGGTATGTTTCCTAACACTCTAAAGAGGGAGAGTTTGATAACAATGGTCAATTTTCATGTAGAGAACCTGTCACTTATGGATGTGAGGACCATCTGGATGTGACATCTGTCAGCCCATTGATGGCCAGGGTTGATTCGGCTGACCTGGTTGGCTAGGCGGGTGTCCCCTTCCTCCCTCACCACTCCATGTGCATCCCTCCTGAAGCTGCGTGCTCGGTCGAAGAGGATGACCTTCTCCTATAGAGGAGGACCGTTCTTCAGTCAAGGGTATACGAGTAGCTGTGCTCCCCTGCTAGAACCTCCAAACAAGCTCTCAAGAACCTGTCACTTAGACTGACATTTTCATAAGAAGCAAATAATAGGATGGAACTTTCTAGGTTGCAGCTATTAGGCTATCGCCTCTGCTGTCCTCCCTGCTCCCAGTGGGATTGACTTAATTACCATGAAGAGGGAATCATGGCTTGCGCATACCATACTGAAGTCACAGATTTTGATGTGCTGAATGACAGAAACATGTTCTATTAAAGCCTGTATTAAAACTTGCCTAATGTCTAGAAATTCATCATTCTACCACCAAGCACCTCAGTGAGAGCCATGGATGCTTCATTAACAATTAAGTGGTTATTAAAACCCTCAAGTTACTAAATCTGCATCACTTTGTTACTTATTTCCAAAATGTTTACCTAAACTAGAGTGAGAGAGTGGTTACTGAATGTAATTTGTAAAATCCTTTAGACTTTCAGATAAGAGTCTTGGTAGAAATGCAAAGTATTATTCTCATTTATAGTCCAGCCAGATTTAACAAAGAAAGGCCTGAGCATCATTAACCTGTAGACAGAAGGAGTTCCAGAGGGAAAATAGAGGCTTGCTTGTGAGCCAGCTGTACAGAGTGCTGGACTCCAGCCTCCCATCACGGGTGTGCAGCCCAAAGAATGTTGGCTGCCTCTGGGGCCAGCTGGCGTATACAAGGACTGTGCTCCTGGAAATCCTGAGTTGTCTGCTCAGGACTCCAGTGAATAGAATTTTGGTCAACAGAAGAGCAATCGCATCAGCCAGATTTTAGGCAAGATTGTCTTTCCAAGATCTCGTGCCCTTGGTGCCTCCTTCACTGTCTGATGTATCTCTTCAGCATGGTTCAAGATTGTATGTGATACAGAAATCAGATCCTCTTCCAGGAAGTTTATAACACTCGTCAACATAGTCACAGAGACTTGTAGATCTCATTACTTTCATAACTTCCCTGTCAACAGTGATGGTGGATTCTTACCATGAAGACTCTGAGACCGGAGTTGGAGCAGCTGACAACTGCAGAAGGCAGTGAATCAAGGAGTTTCCCTATAGATGCTCTCTACCACAAAATGGTAGCCACCTTAGGCAGACAGAAGACTGCTGTCCCTGCCCAAAAGCTCTGGGCCATGTTTAGTCCCATGACCAGACTCTTTCCTGGGCCACAGCAGCAGCACTCCTCCTGGTTGTTGATGGACTGAGGCATCACCTGACATTCTTGAGATTTTTCTGGAGCTCACTCAGGCCAGTCTGCGTCAAAAGTTGAGCCAACAGGAACTCATAACATTCAAAGCACTGCAGAACTGTCTGCTAGTATTAGGTCTAGCATTGTTCCCAACTTCTCTTTACCCCAATGACCTAAAGAAAAAAAAATGAACTTTTTTTTTTCTCTCCCATTAAAATTTGATCAACATTCAGCTAGCAAGTTCTCCTATAAAGGGGGTGACAAAGAGCTCCTGGCAAACTCAGGGTAGCTTGTATAATTTAAATAATAGCAGTTTCCCATGTTATATGAGGTAAAATTTGGAGGCAAAACATAAAGTTGATTCTTTGGCAAAGCCTGTTGCTTATGAACCAGTGAATGGTCCAGATCCTATCTTACTAAAACAATTTAAACTCCATCTAATACTACTCCAGTCAGTCTTTCTGTCCTAGCAGTTTCCTTAATGGCTTGAGTATGGCCACTGTTCATTCCCAATTCATAATATTGGTTGCATAGCTCAAAAGAAAATATATATTATTGCTTTGTTGATAATGTGCTGTGTTCTAGAATTACCCACCCAAAGACCTCGTATTGATAAAAAGGAATTAGGCTTACTTCTTTAAGGTAAGATCAGGTCCCAACTGATGCAACAAAGAACAAGAGCTCTGTGTTTTCAGCATTTCTAAAATGAAGCATCTGTCTATAACCCTATCTGGATGAGGACCAGCAGGTTCTGGGAAGAATATTAACCTGAATTTGTTGCAGTCTTGTTTCACAAACTGCTTTATAAACACTTCCCCATATGTTCTGCCAAAACTTTGCATTTAATGAATCATCCAAATCTTTTTGCCATATATCCTATATAGTTGTTGATGATGGGATACACGTTCCCAATAGCTGAGGAGAAATGGGAGCAATACCTACATTGCAGGCAAAATTGTCTCCCAACATAATCCTATTGGCATGTTCATTTTGATATCCTAAAATACTCAGTGCTATATTTTAGAGAATTATTATTGACCATATTGCCTAGTAATTTCCTAGGAAGCATTTTATTTACTTCAAACCTTGTTTATGTTCTGATTCAGCACAAAGTATGTGCAAATCATTGCTTCACAGAAACTCTAGTCTCTGCTTTGTGATTCTTTTGCATTTTTGGTTTATTTTTACCTTATTTCACAATGACATTAACAGTAAAAAATAGAGACTAGGAGCACAGGTTTTAGAGTTAGATATGTAGATTTCTGTTCAAATTTTGCCTTTGAATATTTGTATAAATAGGGAAAAGTATTTAACTCCTAGAACTTCAGTTCCCTCATCTGAAGCATGGAAAATGACAGTGTTTCTTTTTTTAACCTCCTTTGGCTACTATAAATATAAAACAGGGTAATAGATATTTAGTTTTCTGTTTAGTACTTGACACATGACTCATGTAAACTGTTATTATTAATAATATGCTCACTATTGGAGAGCCATTTCTCTTAGAGCAATTTAGGAAGGAATAGGGTCTTTCTAGAAAGTGGTCAATGAAAACAGTGGTGTGTTTTGCTCACTGATATTTTTGTATTTGTTTGGAATATCTTAAGCATCAAATGTGCTTGATGAATACAGTGATGAGTGTAAAAAATTCCTGGGGTCATTGGGCATATGGTCATGACATTCATAGTTTCAAACCTGTTTATCTGGTGGGTGTATATGTGATGACTAACCTGTAGAAAGAGATGTTGAGGATTGTAATTTTCTCAGCTCATTTACACAGTTTATTCATGTATAAAATGAGTCACTAACACATGTGTTTGTATTTATGATGCAGGTATGAAAGAAGGTATGAGACTGTATTTGGGACCCTTTGAGAAAAGTAGATACAAATTTTCAACTCTTTTTCACACTGTAACTAACCTATTGGCATAGAGTGTTATGCAGGTATCTTCTATACTGTGCTGCATCCTCCCCAATCCTTGTGGTCTCACCCCAAAATATCTACGTCAGCATTTCCTTGTATGTCCTCCTAAACCTCTTCTGTGTTCTGTACTTTTATACATACAAATCTGGATTTTAATTAAATGGTATCACTTAGATAATTCTCAAAAAATTATTTGATTTTCCCACTTAGTAATATGTAAAGTTACTTTTTCATTAGCTCATAATATATTATTGTACTTAATAATTATTACTATATTACTTGCTATAGTTTTTCATAGAGTGAACATATTATAATTTTTAAATTTACTCTGTCACTGCTGTTTTTTACCCTCTAGAAAATCAGTGACAACATTTTCAACTGAGAATCTTTCTTTTCCTGCCTCCATTCATTTTTGCTTTTTCTCTGAAACTAATCACATAACAGTGAAGAAGCAGCAGGCAAGGAGCAGAGTCCTCTTTGTTTTTCCTGGGCAGCGAAACTGATGTGCAGTTGGCTGTGGCTCAGTCCTTTCCCTAGGAAACACATACTCCCTTAAAGATGGAGACACTAATTGGGTGGGGTGGGATGGAAAGTAAAGGGTATTGTAATGCATACATAATAGGATACAAGGAAAGGGAACTAATTCTCTGATATTCACAATTGGAATCCATTATTAAGGAGCTATTAATGCTCTTTCTGGTGGACGATTAAGGGCTACTATAAGAAAGGAAAAGAGAGAAGAGTAGAGTAAATGGGATCAGGCAGAAAAAAGTTTGAAGAGAGAAGGTAGCCTGTGCACTTAGAACTCTGAGCTGGAAGAGAAGTCTTCCATCTTAGTCCAGTCCTCTTAGATGAGAAGAGTGTTTTACATATCCTATGCCCTATAGAGGGCATGCTGCGTGTCTCATTGTGTCTAATACGGATGCTTTTAAGAATCAGAAAAATATAACATGTAGGGAAAATTGAAGATGTTAGAGCTAGCCAAATTTGAGTTCAGGTCTAAGCTCTGCTAAGGTTTACTAGGGAGACCTGAGAAGGTACTAACTAGCCCCAGGTTTCTCATCTTTCTGGGAGATCTTATAATACCTCAGGCATAGTTGTTATGAATAAATGATGTAAAATATGTAGGCATATTTATATGATCAGCATCTGCTATGTGATTGGTATATAATTATAATTATTACTAAGTTACTTGCTAAATATTTCAAAAATGAAAAGTTCACATACCTATCAAGGAAGAGGATTGATTCTTTGTACAGAGTTCTTTTCAATTTCAACACATTGGTATCTGACACAATGATATGGGGAATAGAATTGTTTATGTATGTAAAGTGGCATTTGGCCATCTGCAAGCGGGAACTCGATGTCTTTTCAGCTTTGTGAGTTCTATTCCCAAGCCATTAAGAGGTAACTGTTATTGTTTATGTCTTAGGCAACATCAGGGAGAATATAGGGGATTCCAGCCTCTCTAGCTTCTGAGGGTCGATTAAAGAGTCAGAAACCAGGAGATCTTCCACTCTGACGAATGTAGAGAATGAACAATCTTCATACCATAAGCCTCAAATTTTTTTCAAGAAATTTCATTTTGAAGATGTCACAACCCTAGCCAATATTTTCATAATCTATAAAATCATATGAAACAAAAACAAAACAAAAAATAACATCCCCTACATTCCCTTCCAAAGATTAGCCTTAGACAAATGTTTTTTGCAGCACTTCCCTTTCTCATTCCCACTTTCCATCCCAGAGCAGTTAATATTGTTCTTTTATTTTACTCCTATGACCACCCTTAGGAAACAGATAATCAGGAAATCATTTCCCCTGCAGATGGTTGCATAACAGAGAGAGAGTCCCATCAGCATCTTGTTTCTGCTTTCATCCAGAAATGATTGTCTTAGCAATCACTGTGGTAAGATGAATCAGAAGAACAATTGTAAAAAAATGTAGTAAATAGATAAAATAATGTCAGTTACTATATTTTTGTTAGTGAGTTTACTAAAAAGAATGTCTGCCCTTCGTAAAGATTTTAGCCTAATATTTCTACCTCTTCTAATATAGTTTTATTCATTAGTAATTACATTTCCCACTCCTTGTTGTTGTTGTTTAGAACAAAGAATACAAGTAATAGAGCTAGTACCTTAATCAGAACTGAATTAGGATGACCAACTCAGCTTGGTTTTCCTAGGACTTCCCAGGTTTGGCACTGTAAATCCCATGTCCACAAAACCTTCCAGTTGGTGACAAACTAGGATGATTGGTTATCCTAAAGAGGGTGGTTCCTACAACTTCAAAGGAAAAGGCTCTTAATAAAGGTCTAAGCAATTGATGATCACTTAAATCTGTTTACAAAAATGACTTCTGTGCCTATATGGATTTCTTATAAGTAAGGGAAGGCATTACTTTAATTTTCATGTAGAAAACGAAATGGAAGTTCAGGCATGATAGGTATTTTGCCCCAAATCCTATGGGTAGTCATAGTTAAGTGTGAGCTGTGAACCCAAGTAGACTCACTCCATTTGTTCTACTACTATTCCTTGCCACCTCTCTGTTACCACAGTCCCTTTTGACAAAAGCCACAGACAGCCAGTACCCATAGTTAGCATAATATTGTTTGCTTTTACAAAGCAAACTTTAAGCCCGTTTGCTTTGTAAAAGCTGATTTCACTAGGGATAAAGGCCTGACCCAGAAACCTGTGGGCCAACAGGAGGTTTGGTTTGGACATTCTCTGCTAATGATTAGCTGTTTCTTTACCTTACAGTGTATCCTTGCACCTGAGGCAAACTGAGTGCAGCATTCTTCCTCGTACTATACAAGAGCTCATTTGTGGGATCAGAATATAATCAGCACGATTCACTCTAATAGTATCCACAGCCCCCTTTCCTGCCTCCTTAACAAGCCCAAATGAGCATTCCACGCTCACTGTGGTTTTGATTATTCTATTTGTGCTTAGTCCCACTGACCCACATAGAGTGCTAGCAGTGTCCGCATCACATGGTCCATTATGTAATTGAATTTAGTGTTCATGATATTTGGAGCCAGGAAAACAACATTCCATGTGGCGAGCCAGATGAAGCTCTTCTAGTGTAAAATGGGGAAGTTGATGAGTCTGAAGACAGGACTTTTTAAAAAATTTTGATTAAGGAAGATTATTTGCTGCTTGGGGACATGGCCTTAGGCCAGGACTCATTGTTGTGAAATATTTAAAAAGATGAAGACATTTGGATGAAGAATATAACAGTGTTCCCAATGTGTTCCTGCATACCATTGTTTAGAGTGTGATTGGCTCCAGGAGAGAAAAAAACTACAATTTAAAAAAATATAATCCCTAAGCCCCAGAGAGGTAAATTAGCAATGTGTCATATCACATGGCTGGCATTTCTAATTCTGTGCTCTTTTCCTTACATCAAGGAATGTCAGGACTGTTGGAGAATTGGTAGCGGTAACATCAGGGAAAATGATAGGGCATATTTTTAGTTTGGATTGATGGGTCTCTAAGGGAACTAGGCAAGCAGTTTACATAAATGCTAAATAATAAGACCTTTTCTGTAAATAGAACATCAGTGTAATGGTATGTAGTTTGTTCAAGCAGCTGTGCTAGGGACTATGTTGAAATTACATTAAAGCAGGATGTGCTCTGTCCACTTTGCTAAGAATAATGAATCTAAAGTAAGAGTCTCTACAGTGGACACAGATTCATACACTGGGAGAGAATTGGAACAAGTGGTGGGTTCTTTTAAAGAACATGATTCACAAAATGTAGAATTGAAAAATATTTTGAATCTTTGAAAATGAAGTAGACAACTTTTAAAGTTCTAACTCAAATTGATGATTAAATATCCACTAGACAATGTTCATGAAAGGAAAATTTCATGGATGAGGTAACCAAGGTGACTGAAGGTTACACAAAATGTTACAGGAGTCATAACGAGGTACAATATGAATACACTGGAGAAATCACTTCTTATAAAAGTAGTAAGTTGCATTTTGGTGGACAGAGAATACCGTAAAATAAATCCCCTTGTTAAACTCCTTTAAACTAATAAACAGGATGTGTGGCACAGGGTACTGTGAAAGTAGGCAGGTGTCCAGGGAAAACAAAAGAGAGGAAGTTCTGCCCACATGAAATGAAATATAAGAATTTGGCTTATTGGAAATACTGTGTTGCTCACATTTGAACCCAACCTATGATTGCCAATACTGAGTATTTTTTATCATTATGCCAGTGACATTTGAAACAGGGTAAATAATGTGCTTAGAAATCTGGGACAGAATACAACTGAAAGACAAATTCTAATGTGGAAGACGTGTGTGATAGCCTGAAACTGACATATAACATGCTAGCCACAAAAACTTATATTTCAGTCATTCATTCTTCTTGAAAAGCATGTTATGAAGAAAGTTTACTTGTTAAGACACATTTTCAGTTCCAATGTATAAAATAGGGGAAATCTCTAGATGAAGTAATAAAAAATACTTACTTTCACTTAAATACTTAGATCATCAAGGAAAATAAAGTTATATTTATTATAAAATTACTTATGAAATGACTTCACCCCTATTTCATTTTGGATCTGAATTAAATCTGAACCAAATATTCAGAATTTTTAGTTTTCTAATTTAAGAAACAATGCATACTTTATTTAATATTTATGGTATGTTCAGTATTAGGGAGATGCTATTTTAGAAACTGTCTTAGGGGACTTTTAGATTTCAACATAAGTATCATAGATATATGGCAGTTTAGCAGACAACTTTGTCTATTTTATTGCATACAAATTTTTGGATCAGAAATCTCTTCACAATAAAATGGGCTAAGAATGTTAAAGAAACATCTGCACACACATGTTTATTACAGCACTATTCACAATAACCAAGAAATGGAAAAAAATAAAACAAAAAAAACAACAACAACTAAGTTTCCATGAGCAGATGAATGGATTAAAAAATGTGGTTCATAAACACAATGGAATACTAGTCTACATAAAAACAAACAAACAACTGTATCCTGCAGAACTGGCAATTGTTAAGTGAAGTAAATCAGACACAGAAAAACAAGTATGGCATGATCTCCCCCATATGTGGAATCTAAAAATGTTGATTTCATGGAAACTGAGTGCTGAATGGTGTTCGCCAGGTGAGGGAAAGCAGGGGGGAAAGGAAGGATGATGAAAGGTTGATCAATATATACGTTAACAATTTTCCTTTAAAAAAAAGAAAAGTTTATTTTGGTTCTTAGTTTTGGGGAGGTTCAGGTCATGATCAGTTGGCCCCATTGTTTTTGGGCCAATGGAAAAGTAGTACATCATGGTAGAAACGTGTGGTGGAGCTCGCTGCTCACCTCTTGGTGTCCGAGAAGCAGAATGGAAAGAGAAGGCTTGGGTCCCAATACCTACCTCAATTCATGGCCCAGAAGACCTAAATTCTTTCCTCTGGGTCTCATCTCCTGAAGGCTGTACCACCTCCCAGTATTGCCACGGATTGGTGAACAACCTGCAATAATGATTTTTTGTGGGACATTTGATATGTAAACTACAAGTACTAAGTTATAGTCAGAAACAAGGAGTTCTGGTGTGCTATTGTATAGCAGAGTGGTTATAAATAATCATAATATATATATGTATGAAAATGATTAATGTTTGAGAGGATGGATATATTTAACCTGATTTAAATTTTATGCCTATAAAATAGAACCCCATAGACTGATTTAAAGGAAATACTTGGTGATATTATCTTCATTAGTCAAAAAAATTGTTGTTCAAAAACCTTCTACTTTCTAACCATTGTGGAAACATGAATGACAGTATAAGGAGGATGGAAAATGGCCACACTTACCCAGGATGTAGACTCTGGAGCCCTCATTATCAGCTAGGTCTTTGATAAGCTTCTTAACTTCTAAGCTTTGTTCCTTCATATGTAAAATAAAGATAATGCTCCTGAGCCTTCATATTTGCAGTGGTTTGTTTTGTCAGTTGATAAGGTAGTCAACAATGGAGTGCTGTGAGGCCTGGCAGTTCTGACCACCAGCTGTCACTCAGGGACAACTGTGACAATCATTATGCACGTTGTGTTCATTAGGTACATTGGTGTTCACTGTATCCCTGAGGGCCCGTTCTGCTTCAACATGTGCTTTTTCTCAGTTTATCTGGCTTCCCACTATTGCTCTGCTACTTTTGACTTTGCTCCAAGGTTTAGGCATTGTGTGAAGCCATAGCCGTTTTAAGCATCCATATCCAGGTCTGTAGACCAAGCATTCTCAACCCAGTCTTAAATATCATCCCTGCATACTTTACGCTCAAAAGGACTGTGATTCCAGTCCTAAGTGCTCAGATCCTAAGAGTTCTGAAAGTTCTGTGTGGAGAGGTGCAGGAAGTAATCAGCAATACCTTTCAATCTGCTGAAGATGTTCTAACACGTGTGAACTAATTAATCAAATAAATATATATTAGGCTCTTATTTTCACCTTGCTAAATGCTATCAGCTTCTGAAAAGAAGAGAAATACAGTCTCTGCTCATCCAGAGCTTATACTTTAGGAGAGAAGAGACATTGAAGAAACAAAGAATTATACAAGTGTAGCAACAAGAAGAAAAAAAAAGAAACAGTGATAGAAAGCTTGTTATTCCAGAGAAGATAACTGTTGTTATTTAGGAAATTATTTAGGAAATTGTCTCCATAACTTTCCTGAGTGTCAAAAAGAGAATCCACGTGACATGGATGAGATAAACTAGATAGATTGAAAAGTATTAAATTGCTTGACCTATTAAGGTAGAAAAAACTTTAAATTTCATGGGACAGATTGGATTGGCAAGAGTAGCTTAGGGATGAAAGAGAGAGGTGGGAGGGAAGAAGGGGGAGAGAGGGACAGAAAGAAAGAAATATGCAATAACATGATGAGATCCTGGGATAGTAGCCAGACAGAAATTCTACAGCACATCAAACAGCAGAATGGAAGAGGATCTTAGTATTGCAATGAACTTACTTTTCCAAATCATGGTCTAATTACAGTACCAATCCTCAGATGCCTCCTGATGTTATCATCTTAGTATGATCAATTTTGGTTAAATATTTGAACTTTTTTTCTGCCTTAATACATATGACATTTGTCACCCAATTGGTAGTAAATTGTTATTGTGTGAGGCTTGGTTCCACTGATTTAGGTCTATATACATGGTCAGTTTCATGGATATGACTTTCTTGTGGACTCTGTTTTAGTGGATGATGGCACTTTCTCTTGGAGGCTTAAACATTGTTTAGGTTGGGTGGCAGTTTCAGTGCTTTTGACAAGTGTATACCTCTCTGGGCTCTTAATTAGATAATGCTTCTGTCTGCCTTGAAAAAATCTTTCCTAAACTTATCTCAAATGGTTGTGCTTCTTCAATGATCTTTTAATCTTTCTCAGAAATTCTTAATGGCTTACTCATGAGGAAATGAGATTTGTCTATTGTTATGTTGGCATTGTTCTTTACATACATATGCTTATGTATCTATAGGAAACAAAAAAAAATATTTTCTGACATTTCTAAAATTTCTGAATACTTGAAACTTTCCTCCAATTTCCTATCTCCTTCTGAACCAGTTCTCACCTGCATGATATTATAATAAATTTAGAGAATATGAATTTTGTACCTATACATTTCAAAAAATATTTGTGAAATCATGTTATTTATTATGAAAGAAAAGATAATTGAGATCCTCAGGTGTCACAAAGTTAATTTTGATACTATCACATAGTCTGTATTTTTCTTTCAAACATCTCAAACATATTTGAGATTTGGAGAGGAATATATCTAACAATTTTCATACTTTTGAATGCAGAAACTGCATTCCATCTATAAATATTGAAGGAAGGGTAATCTTAAAAGAGTCCAAGATTTTCAATCCCAGATGATTGGATGGTCACCAGTGTAACCAGTGCTGTGGATAGAATGATACAGGATGACTGACCCCACATGACCAGGGAACCTGACCTGCAGTGCAGTGTCAGGGGACATTCTCTAAAGACATAGATTTTAAACGAGGGCTCTTGAGTTGCCATTAGAACTGAGAAATGAGCCAGGTGCATAGAGTGGGAGTGGAGATAGTGGGTGGAGGAAATGTTTCAACTAAAGTGATGGGACAGAAAAAAGACCTGGAGGGAGAAAAAAGAACAATTTATAATTGGGAAACAAAAGTAAGGCTCTGGAGCTAAAGTCTGAAGTGATCCACAGGTATCAAGATGTTATAGTTTAGAGATTACGCTAAGAGAGTTTGCCCTGACCTAAAAGAACTGAGATGGCATTGAAAAGATGTGAACATAGAACAGACTTAAAAGAATGTACTGGAGAGCAGAAAGCATGTCAGAAGCTTTGAGGTCATGGGTTAGAAGCCAGTTTCCATGCACTGAAGTCTATGTCCTCCATCTCAGCATGTGAGCTAGTATAGGGAAGTGTAAAGAAGGTAAAGGATTTCAGGTACTGTAGAAGACTTTAAGATACAATTTGAAGTTTAAATCATCAGGTTTTGGTGCCTGTGGAAAGAGAGAGGAAAGAAAGTATCAAGGATGATATACAGAGTCTTAGGAAGAACAAAAGTGAAAGGGAACCAAAGTGTTGAATTCATGAGTACGTTTCTAAAATGTATGTTCCCTCATAGTTAGGCGGAAGATGTTCTTAATCACTTATTTTCTTTATATAAATATACAAAACCCTACAGATTCCAACTGTAGTATCTTTACTGACCTCTGGTATAGCTACTTTGGTTGCAAATAACAGAAACCATTAGAAGAGCTTCAAGTAAGAGTAATTTTATTCTGAGGATTTACATGAAAGTGAGCAAAACAGATTCCTCAGTCACAGTGGTCAGGCTTTGCAGAAGCCAGGTAGAACACACACACACACACACACACACACACACACACACACACACAGGAGAACTGGCATCCCGAGAAGATTTAAGAAATTAAGTCTATTCAGGACCCAGAGTTGCCTTTGCAACGAGGTGCTGGTATTGCTTCTATTAGTCTGACCTCCTTAGCAGTCAGTAAAAATCAGCTGTTCTTGATATCTTTGTGTTGTGTGTGTCTTCCCAGTTTGCCACCCGAGTATGGAATTTTCCTACTTGCCCTTGGTCTGGGTTGTAATTTTTGAGGGAGAGTCATTGTGATCACTGTTGGCTGAGGGCTACCTCTTCAACTGGGGGTTTGTCCTTGGATCAGTTTCCTCTCTGTCATTATAGACTCCCTGGCCCAGGGATTCTTACCAGAGAGATTGCTTGAACCATTGAGAATACTACCACTTCTGTTGAAGGGGTTTTGTGAAAGGCTTCCTTTGGCTGGGACTATGGAGGTGATGATCTCTCTTAAAAGAAATCCATGGGCAAGACAAGCATCAAGAAGATAGATGATTCTAACTGGGCATGATGATGCATGCCTATAATCTCAGAGGTTTGGGAGGCTGAGATAGGAGGCTCACAAATTCAAGGCCAGCTTTACCAATTTAGCAAGATTCTCAGCAATTTAGTAAGATCCTGTCTCAAAAAAATAAAGAATAAAAAAATAAAAAAGGACTGGAGATGTCACTCAGCAGTAGCAAGGCATCCCTGGTTTCAATCTCTAGTACCAAATAAATATATAAATGAATAAGTAGAATAAAAGAGAGAAAAAAGATTCTGTTCCAGCCAGCTTCTTCTAATTTTATGCATTTTTCTGTTTAATTTTATTAATTTTTTTCCCTCTGAGGAATAAATAAATTGATCCAAACTGACTCTGAAGTACCTCATCATTTCAAAACACTGAAAGAGAAAAGAGTGTGTAGTAGATTTAAGATGAGGGGCTAAGAAGCCCTCCACTGTGGGCAATACAGACGTGCCACCATGAGAAGTTTAAGAGACCAGCCTCACTGGGGACCCCTTTTGTACATGCAATCACCTTAATTTATCATCACATTTCAGGAAATTAAAAAAAAATGGAATAGCAGTTATTTCCTGCCTTTCTCTTTTGCTTTGAAAAGCATGAGGTGTCCTGGTGAGCTCAACATACTCTGATGATGACGACAAAACGTCTTTCTAACAGCTAATAATTCCATAAAATGACCTGACTGAAAGGCTGCCGGCATTACAAATGGGTTGGAAGGGACACATTTCAAAAAATGTTTTTCTCACTCTTTTTCCTGCTCTTTCTTTCTTCCTTTCTGTTTTCAACCTCCCCAGATTTTGGACATCCTGAGCTCTTGCATGTAAATCTGCGTAGGTGGATGTGATGAGAAGCAGTTGAATAAACTTCCCTTAGAGCTGCTAGAGTTCTTGCAGAGGCGAACAGAGGGCAGGAGCTGAACAAATGGTTTGAAGTTAACGAGATCTCTGAGTGCAGATTTTAATTCACTGGGCTCCCCTCCTCAGAAATACAAAAGGAAATATTTTCTTTTCAAAAAAAACATGGAAAGCCTGAATGGGTTCATTGAGGAATCATAGTCCTCTGTATGATATAAACAAAATGTGTGATCATTCAACTAAAAGTTCATTCTTTTACTTATTTGTAGTCAATACAATGGAAAGCATGTAAGACACTCTGGGATACCTGAATTTATAATATTAGAATCCCATCTTTTTGCTACATGACTTTGTATGTTTTTGAGTCAGTGCTTTATTGTGTGCAGTTGGGAAGTTCTTTCACATCCTAGGCAAGGATGAGCTCAACTCCGGGTTTCAAGTATAAATTTTCTGAACAAATAGATAATATTCAAAATGAGAAAGTAGTGGATAGCACTGTAAATTCAGATTATAGATGCAACTCAGTCATTTGTTTCTGACCCATAAACTTAAGGCTTGAAAGAAATTAAGCCTGACTTAAAAGAAACAGTTGAAGGTAGTATTTATTCTTTATTCTATGAAGACCAAAAAAAAAAAAAAAAAAGTGAGGTGGGGGGGGGTAGTGGTGGTGTATTCCTTTTTATTATAAAAACTTATTCCCATAATGATTTCTCTTCCATGTAGAGCTTTCTCTCCATTCTTTATTTCCAAACATTTTTCTCCCTCACTGCTGCCATATAAATCAATTTTAATAGCTTAAGCTACTGGCATTCCATCTTTTAAGATAGAGATGAAGTTGATCATCCATGATCCCCACACTATACATGGTGGTTGTTGACTGACTACTCTTCTTACCCAGATGTACTCCAGCCTCTCTAAAGTGAATGCTGGGATTTTGAAAACAATGCTAAAAATAAACCCACACCATACTAGTTTTATTCTACAGTATGAAGATAGTTTATTAGAAGATAAATAAATACTTTATTAGAAGATAAATTTTATAAAATCAAGAAGTAGAATTGCAAAAAAATATATTTACTTGGATTTGCTGGTTCATGAAATAATTTATAGTTATTTATTTTCTTGAAATTCAGGATTCTTAAAGGAAAAGTGTTGTAGAAAATGGAGCTGAATAGGGGTAATACAGTAAGTAGGAAAAGCAGTTTATTTGAGGCTACAATTCACTGGAATTGATGTTATTTTTTTGAGAACACTAAATTCAGACGTTTTATTTTTCCATTCATTAGTTTTTTGGTTTATGGCCTAAACCTTATAATGTTCCTTTGATAAAAGAAAAAAACTACATATTTGTTTATGAAAAATTGAAAGTAAGTTTCCTTCTTTCTTTTGAGAGAGCACAAAATTTGCTAAATTATACAAAAATAGTTTCTCTGTCTTTATTTTAAACATCTTATATTAAATTTTAAAGTATCAATTTTTAATATCTTAGTTGCCTTCAATAGGAAAACCTAGGGGAGTTCTGGTGGCTCAAATAACATTTAGAGTCCCAGATGGAATGCCTTCATGGATTAAACATCTGCTTCATATTGTGAAAGTATTTGATGTAGATTCTGATATTATTAGAATTTGATTCCAGTATATTTTTTAAACCTCCATTACAAATTAATTCTTATTAATTTTAAGATAAAGCTATCTAAACAATCCTATTTCAACTGCAAAACTGTGAAAAATGTTCAGTTGAACGAACAATTTATCATTCATGTGTAGGTTTAGATTCACTCCCTTTATTCACTCCTCTCTCTCCCTCCGTTCCCCACCCCCTTTCCACTCCCTTTCACTCCTTACAGCTAAATTTGTCTATAAAATATGACATACAATTATATGGGTGTTATCTCATCATTTATCATTTCTGTTTTGAGATCACTTACTGATATTGATATTCATTAATAAAATGAAATCATGAAGAATAAGACATGCATTTTTACTTCAACATCTGTTACCAGATTTTGTAGCCCAAACATACCACCTTTGCATAAACAACAACAACAACAACAACAACAACAAAACAGATAATGTGTAATTGAACTGAATGCTTCAGGATCTAGGCTGAGCTAAACAATACTGATGAGATCACATTCGGCTATATGTAAAAAGGCTTTTAATACTTGCCATTGTTTGAAGATCACGTCAGTTTGATTTCTATTAACAGTGTCTTCTGTGGGCATGGCCAGAATTATTTTCCCTTATATCTGGGAAAGGCAAACCTTAAATCCATGTGGACATGATAGAACTGCCAGTCTTATTCTTCCTTACATGTCTTTTCCTTGCCTCAGTCTGTAGGCTAATTGAGATCTCCTTAAGGTGGGAATGATCATTGTCATTGTCAATCAAGGGATGTTAGGCTGGCAGAGATTGGGAGGAGATTCGGGATTGAATTGTCCCTCTTCTCCAATTCTATCTCCCACTCTAGTTCCTGGTTCCATACCTATGTCACATTAACTTGGATTAGGGACCAATAACTTTTAGACATGTCTTATTGGTTCTGGAAAAAAGAGTCAATTGGCAGAACAACTGAATGGCTGAGTGAGGTCAGACGATGTTTCATATGTCCCTCCCACCTCAAAGGTGAGCACATGAAACAGGCTGAACGAAATGATAATGCCATTCCACATCCAAGCTCATTTGAGAATGTGGCTCAAAGCAGACTTTAATAATAATCTTCAAACCAGAGGTAGGGAGGAGGTCGGGGAAAGGGTAGGTAATGGGAAACACAAGTAACCAAATTATATTGTCGTACTGTGTGCATTTATATTACAATGAATCCCACTACTGTGTATAATTATAATGCATCAATTTAGAAAGGGAAATGTAAAATAAAATAGTTCTCTTCAAAATTTTTATGTGAGTGTGGGGTACCAAAGGGTGCCTCTTTTTTTGTGGTATTGAAAATTATAAGAATGACAAAACATAAACAGGAAGTACATGGGTGCTTTACCACTGAGGACTTTTCATTTCTTATTTTTTATTTTGAGGCAGGGTCTTGCTTAGTTGCTTAAAGCCTAATTAAGTTGCTGAGGCTGATTGTGGACTTTCGATCCTCCTGCCTCAGACTCCACAGTCACTGGGGTTACAGGTATGTGTCACCACATCTGACCATCTTTTCCATTAATAAAAAGCTTTACTTCTTTGAGACAGAATAACTTACAGACACTGGTTTGAGACATCGTTTTAGTCCTGAACTTGCTATACTTGAAACTAATGTACTTCAGCATTTTTAGTTATATTAGCAAAACAATTATTTGATTATTTCTGTGGAAACAGTTTGAAATGTATATGTATCTTTTGTAGCTGAAAATTTCTATTTATCACCAGAAAAAAAATCATATCAAATTATATTTTCAGATTTATGTTTGTTGATTTTACTTGCTGAGTAAGCAGTGATTGGAATGACCAGCATACATGTGGTTGATTTATATGCTCAGTTTAATGCTTTTAGCATTGTAGATATCTGAACTTAATTGACTCAATTGCTAGGCAAGTCAAACCATTGTTTGCTGATCAAACTAAATGGAGTTATGTTGTTTTACTTTTAATAGTCAGCTGTCTTTTATTATTGTGTTTGAGGTAGAGATGCTATTAATCTCTGTAGTTTATTACCTATGAAAAGATAGTGCCCTTAAAAATACAATGCCAAGATTCTTTGGGCAATAGCACTGCTCAGAGAACAAAGGACAAAGAGTAGCCTATTAGCAGTGTTAATTCATAAAGAAGCTAGTGTAAAATTCTCTAGAATGCATAGAGATGAATAGAAAAAGAAAAAAAATGTCAGCTGATTATTTGAGGGGGTGGGTTTAATTGTTCTGTTAATGAAATCTGCCATTTTTAATGTTAATTTTCCTGTTTAGCTCTCACCATTCTTCCTTGAGCAGTTGTTAATAACTACTGTGTACTTTTATAGGGAAAATGACTTTGAAGGTTGACAAACAAACATGTCAGTTTTTGTTTTATAATTTTCTCAGGAAGGGAAAAATGCTGAAAAATTTTTAACCTAACTGCACATGGACTGGTATTTCTCCTTTCCTTTAAGCCCACTCCATTTTAACGTGCCACTGGGGCAGAACGTGTAATGACTAATGGCCTGGCAGGGACCCAAGTGACATGTGAACAGTGTGCCTTGGCCACATCCAGTTAGCCTGAAGCAGACGCCAAAGTTTATTGTCTTTGCAGTTTCCTGGCCTCCCTCAGTAAGAGGAGTCATGGTTCTCACCAGACTTTTCAGCTAGACTCTTCATGAATTGCATATTTATTGGCATTTCATAGCAAGAGGCATTATTATATGTAAGTCAATGGCCAGAGAAGACTCACTTGTAATGCAATTAGGAGAGAGTCACATCATTTTATGGTTATGTTATGCTGAGAAACAGAGTCCATGTGTCCCTCTGTTTGTCATTATATTTTTATATGTAAACAGGCACAGGAACAGGGAAAGGTATTTATAAACTTTGCTGTGTGTCCTGAAGTAACCAGTCTTCTCCAGGAGGCTGCTGGGGAAGCAGAGGCCTGGTGTCTGAAGAACAGTCTCATGCCTCATTCACTGTCCTCTGGGGGCATTTGAGATCACTGAAAAGTGGGAAAAATTATCTTGGTTCTGACTCACTTTTGTAGTCTTTAATGACCACTGCCAGGGAGAGGTTTCTGATCATGCAGCTCATTTCCTCAGCTAATTGTGGGGAGAAAACTTTTGTTGGGCATCTGGGAGTTCTACCAGCTCTCTCCTGCTCTGGTTTTCCAGGTTTCAAGCCTATCTACCTTTCTTAGCCACAGAACCAGGTTCAGGCTGCCCCAAATTGTCTAAACGTGCAACAGAGGGTGGAGTCTAGACAGTTCATATTCAGGATTCACTTTTTAGTACTTAGGATGTATTGTAGTAAAATTTAGAAGTCTAATAGACAGTTGCTTTGAATTCTAGAATTCTTGTGATTTGTCCCCCATCATTTAGATTCTGGCATGAAGGGTTACAAAAGTATATTTGTAAAATGAACTACTTTTACCTAAATTGCTACTTTATCATATTATCAGTAAACACATTTAAAATTAAGGTGAGTGGAAAAAGACACCTTGCATATTCAGTTAATGTCAATAAGAGATTTTATATCAATGATTCTCCAAGAGGCTCTGGAATTGTACCTTAAGTGCCCTGGTCACCTCACATGAACACCTGGAAGCTATGTCTAGTGATTCCCTTTAATCATCCTCTAAAATAATGATAACACTAGAAGGTCTGCAGCCCATATTCCATGCCTGGTAGCACAGAGACCCAGTTTCCCATGTTTTTGTATTGCTAAAGGGATTGCTGTTTAGTAAGGAACAAAATATGCACAGGCTTTTATTTTTTCTAAGTGAGAAATCCTGAAAGTCTGGTTTAACAACATGTTGATCTTCATCTTTGATTTCTTGTTTTGATTGTGTTTTTCAATAAACATAAATATTATTTTTTTGTTTATGAGGATCCCTAAATAATTCCCTGACTTTTAAAATACCATAAAAGATGAGGGTAAACCTAGAAATGTAGCTAGCTAGCTTGAGTGTAAGGCAATATAACCACGTTACCAAATGGAACCAGAAGACTTGTTTTGTGTTGTGTTTTTGTTTCTTCTCTCCCAGGGATAATGATTCCTAACCCTAAAGCTGCTCATTTACTCCCTGGGGTCCCCAGACTCTGTGAAGCTCATCACGATTTAGATTTATGATGCACAGCACAGCACAGTTTCTTTGGTTTTCTGCATCACCCTTTATCCACAGTCCATCTTCCCTTATCCTCCAAATTTGAGTGATTCATAAACCCGTAAAGGAGGGTTCAGCAATAGAATATAGCCAAATATCATTTAAAAATTTCTAAAGGGCAGCCCTTTACAGGATGTCTGAGTAATATGTAAATTTATTTCTTGTTATATAATAAATACATTTAAATGGATGAATTAAGTATAAGATTTAAAAAACTGAAAAATAAAAATGTACAACCAAAATAAAATGAATATAAGTAAATGCTTAAATTCAGCAAATAATATTAAAAGTGAATAAACAAAACCAATTTGTTTTTCTGTGAAGTCCAATGAAATCAAACTCTAGAAAAATAAAACGTTCACTATCAACATCACAGTCAAATATGGTATTGTAGGTACTCAGTGATATAAGTTAAGAAAAATACAAATACATGCACAAAATAATGTGTATATTTCATATGAATTTCATATACAATCAGATATATTTATGCATGCAAATATAGAGTTTATACTTAAGAATGTAAGTCTAAGTATGTATATATTTGAATGAGAGAAATAACACTCATATTATTTGCAAGTCACATAGCTTTATATCTAGAGAATATCAAGAAAACTGTGAGACTACTATAATTAATAATTTAGAAGGTTCTAAAAGGTAAAACTGAGTAAAAGACTAAAAGTTACTATTTTTTCCTATGCATCAATGATAAATAATTGGGTAATACTTTGGTAAAAGAACATTCTATTCTCAAAAGATCATAAATGCCATAGACATAACTTTAATATGAATTATTCAGAACTATATAAAATTATGAACTGATATTAAGGGAACCCTGTATAAATACCTGAACAAAAATGTCATAGTCTATGAAGACTTGAATCATAAAGATGTCATATTTTGGGAAAATAATCAAATTCAGAGTAAGTCTGTCTAATCGTAAATTTCTTAAATTTAAAAAGATGCATGAAGCAGCCAAGGAAATTCTGAGAAATTCTCAGATACCAATGCTATAATTTTTTCTAAATACTTCTATTTTCTTTACATCATGTAAAGAAGTAATATCCATGTAAATTGTGCAATGTTTAAAGTGCTTCAAATAAGTGAACAATCTGAGAAAGGAGAATGAAGGCTTGGAGAATGAGAAAAACATTTCAATCACAGGGAACAATAAACAACACACCCTGTGTTTAAAAATTTAAAATCACACACAAAGAGTGGAAAACTTGGATTACCAGGCAAATACGAGCGTACCAGCTGGAAGGGTGATGTGCTTGGTTGTTGATTAGGAAAGCACTAGTAGGATAACCTGGTGAAATGATCAATATTTTGGAAGGCAAGGGTGGCGGGGCACACATAGCAGAAGGGGAGGAGGATTCAAATGAAGATCACCTAATAATGAAAACAGCACTAAAAAAGCAGAGAGCATGTTATCTAAGTCGTGTCTACAAAGTGAGGCAAGGTAAAGATATGCAAAATGCAGAAAAGGGAAAGAACCTGAGTATATTGTCATGTTGGCATTTTATTTTGGTTCGTTTCTTTGTTTTAGTATGGGGGAGGCAGCGCTTTGGGGAGTTTTCCCTTAAATTTCTAATTCTGAGATATTTCTAGATTCAAATGAAGTGAAGGAAATCACAGAGACCCTGCAAAGTCATTACTCCGTTTTCATCAGTGATAATATCTTGGAAGACTACAGCATGGGATCACAAACAGGAATTCCAGACGCTTTACTGGGAGGTCAGAGAATATCTCAGCTGTCACAAGGATCACACTCCATGCCTTTCATGCCACACTCTCTCCTGAATCCAACCCTTTTTAACCCCTTAAAAAATCTCTAATATGTTTTCCATCTATGTATATTTTTTCACTTTGAGGATACTATTTTAATGGAATGATGTAGCATGTGGCCTTTTGGCATTGGCGGTTTTTTTTCCTGTTTTTTTTTTTTTTTGTTTTTTTTTTTTAGCAGAATCAACCTGAGATTCATCCAGATGGTTCTATCAATGGTTTGTTGCTTTTCATTGCTGAGGATATTGTGTACCACAGTCTGTAAAACCATTCACCCATTAAAGGACATTTGGATTCTTTCCATTTTTTAGTTTTTATGAATAGACTGCTGTGAAGGTTTGTGAGGGGTAGGGGTACAGCTCAAGGGTAAGGGATTTGCCTCCTATGTTCAAAGCCCTGATTTCAACCTCCTATGTCTGGTGGTGAATACTTGGATATAAGTTTGTGTGAATATAAATTTTTCTTCTCTGGGAAGAAAATCACACTGCCCAGAGTGTGATTTCTTATTCATATGGTAGTTGTATGTTATTTTGGAAACTTCTTCCAAAAAGATTATACAATTTTATATTTTTACCAGTTATACGTGAGTGATCTCTTTCACCCTCTTCATCATTTGGTGTTGCCCTCCTTTCTTTAGTCATTTTGATAGGTGTATACTGATATCTCATTGTGGTTTTAATTTAATTTACATTTCTCTAATGGCTAACGTCAAGTATCATTTCATGTGCTCATTTGTTATCTGTATATCGTCCTCCGTGAAAAGTTTTGTATTATCTTTGTATTGCTACAGTGAAATACCTGACACAAGATAGTTAGAGTAAAAAGGTTTAGAGGGTCAAGAGCATGGCATCTGCATGGCTTGGTTCTCTGGTGTGGGCCTATGACAGATGGCGGAAGGCAATAGTAGGAGTGGATGTCAGACTGAGTGGTCCCATCTAAATTCAGGAACAGGGAGAAATGGGGGTCCCACAATCCCGCTGACATGCCATACCCTCAATGATCTAAGGACCTCCCACTCAGCCCCACCTCCCAACCCTGCCACCCTGGGAATCCAGTTCTCAATCACAATGGACACTCGATGAACATTAAACTATGTTCAAATCATAGCAAAGTCTCTTCCTGTCTAGGGCAGAAATGGGAGTCACAAGTGCCCATTAGGCTTCTACCAATACCTCCCAAGTTGGGAGGATCTGGGGATCAGATTTGTTACATCCCACTTGGCTGCCACTGACAGAATGTGGTTGTGGTCTTGTTATGGCCTAGTGCGGATGAGAGTCCCAATTTCCTACTCAGCTTTCTTTGACACCATCCTGGTAGAGGTGGGAGGGGAAAATGGGACTTGATGAGGATGAAGGTCTAAGCTCTCTAATCAGATTTTGTTGGTGTGGATGGGGATGGGACCATAGTTTTTTTCCCCTGCGGCGTTTGGTCTGCCTTACAAGGTGATTATTTCCTGGTCTATTGACTGGAAAGTGCAAGCTCGCCCTGGGGCTTTATATCATCTGCACTTATTGATGTTGCCATGTTTTTCAGCTCCCAGTCTGGGATATCTGAGGCTACCTTATCATTCTTTGGGTCCTGAGGTGGTTGCTGGTCTGCTTTCCTCTCTCCACTTTTAAGAGTCTTCCTAGTGTGATTTATATATAATGTGAGTGACTTTTAGTTGTACTAAAAGTAGGAGGAATCAGGAAAAAGAATTTTTTTTTTTAAGATACTGGCTTCTATTAATAACCTTTCCAAAAGAAAGGGCTGGTTGTGACCTGGAACTTAGTAACCTCTCCACAAACATCTTGCAGCATTTCTTCAACCTGTGCCTGATGGATGATTTACCTAACCCCTAGTACCTTCTAGGAAGACACTATCCATTATGCCAGACTTCTTGGTGGTTTTGTGTCTTGGCCAAATACACTAAGAACAAATACCTAGAGTTAGACCACCCAAGATATTTTCACTTTTGTGGTTAACCGTCTTTGAACTCGGGTTTCTAGGGGATGAAAAGATTGTTCACATTCTAAACACTTTAATACTTCTAACTTTTTATGTTCTTACCACCACATTAATGTTACAGACCCCAGGTTCTCATTGTATGTACACTGGGACATTTGTACTCCAATAATAGCATTTTAATTTTAAATTGATCAAAGTTGCCTGTTTGCCTCATGATTTTTTATTATTTCCATTGAATTTTAATCATTGGGGAGTAAATAAAAAAAAATGTCCTGGGTATCTGGTAGTCAGTTTGCCAGTTGGACACCATGTGTACCAAAGACTAGGAAAGGAACCAACAGACCTATGGCTGTACCAAGATGGAAACATTCCTCTGTCTATAATTCATGTGAACTCAGTAAGTCTTCATAGAGCTCCATTCGTACTTGGTTCCAGATGGACTGTACTTCTCTGTGAACTGAGAGATAGACATGAATAATTTATAGCCACTTTGGCTTACTTTGATAAAGAAAGCATTATCTTCATTCTTAAGAAAATACAGGCTGCATAACATGGTGCAATTGTTTATGGAGGCCATAAACTTTCCAACCTTTCCTTACAGAATCTGTTTTTCAATGTGCAGAAAATTAATGTTCATCTATTCAAAATATTTCAGCGGCAATGGTGGAAAACAAAGTATCATGTTTATTTGAAGGAAAAGCAACAATTTCATCTTTTTTTGGAATTAAGCAAGGAAGGTTTAAGGAAAGATTAGAGAAAATACTATTCAATCTTTAAAAAATATGTATTCATTATTTTTATTGAGTAACAAATAACCATGGCTTAAAGAGTCAAACATCACTATACAACAAAAGCACCTCACCTGAAGTCTCACTCCCCAAACCACTAACTCTAACAATTTTGATTAGATGTCCAGCATTAATAGAAGTTTCTGAAACTCTTCTCAAACAGAAGAGAGTGTCAGTCATTTCCATTCTCACCAGTCCTGTGACATCTTTCCTGGAGCTCAACTACTTCTGTCCTTTGACATCCCTTCCAATCCCTGGCAAGTCTGCCCTTTAATTGTAATATACATCCTTGTTCTTTGAGGCTGACTCCCTCCTTCTTGGTTTACAAACTTATATTGGTGATACACATGTTTAGTAGCTTATTCAGCAAGAGTGCATACAGAGTGCAGTTATTGGTTTCATACTTTAATTTTCTTGAATATCTTATTTTAGATTGGAATCAATTTTTTTCTGAGAATTCTAAAGGTATCTCTTTTTGTTAGCACCTGAAATAGTGCCCAGTGCAGAGTGGACAACCATTAAGTCATTGTTGAATGACTTACAGTGTTGCTATCTTGAGAAATTCAATCGCATTGCAATGTATTTTCTGCCTGGACACATGGGATGTCCTCTTGATTTCCAGAGATTTGATTTGCATGTTTATTTTTTTAAATCCTGCTATGCATTCAGAGGAATGTTTCATATAGACCCAGATATATGAAAACAATTTGTTTTAAAAAATTATTTTATTTTTGCAATTTCCTTTTGTTTGTTTCTTCAGTTTGTCTTTCTAGAATGAATAATAGTCCAATATTGCATTTCTTACATAAATCCCCAAATTTCTTTTTCCTTTTCTCACATTTTCCATCATTTTGACTTTTTGTCCTTTCTGGACAGAAATAACCATGTATTTTTTTAATCTTTTATTATATTTAAAAAATACTCCTCTCACTTTTTAAACTGCCAAGAATTCTCTTGTTGCAGATGTAACTATGTGGTTGAACACGTGAGTCTAAAATTCTGTAGCAATATCTGGGCTAGGGATATACATTTGGGAATTGTCTACTGAGGTGGAATTTAAAGTCATGGGAGTAAAAGGAATCACCAAGTGTGTTAGTCAGATTTTTTTCACTGTGGCCAAAATATCTGACAAGAACAACATAGAGGAGGAAAAATTTACTTTGGTTCATGGTTCAGAATTTAAGTCCATGGTGGCCTGATCCTGTTGCTAAGAGCCAAAGATGAGGCAGACCATCTTGGCAGAAAGGTATGGCAGAGTAGCATTCGTGGTGGTCAGGGAACAAGGTGCAAAGGGAAGGGGCTGCAGGAAAGATAAGCCCTTTTGGAGCATATTCTCTGTGATCCACCTCCTCCAATCAGGTCCCACCTACCCACAGTCATCCACCCAGTTAGCCCATTCAGACTAGGGTGGGCTGAATTAGGTTACAACTCTCATGATCTAATCATTTAACATCTGAATATGACTGCATTAACACAGGAGTTTTAGAGGAACACCTCATCTCCAAATCATAACACCAAAGAAGTGAATGAAGGCAGAGAAGTCCCAGGTCACAGATTAAATCATGTCACATTTTAGAAGGCAGGTCAGTGAGGAAGAACCAACCAGGGAGAAAACAGGTAAGAGAGGGAGAGGTAATGATTTCCTAGAAGCCAGATGAGAAAGCATTCCCTGGCCAAAGGGCATGATTATCGGTGACAGATGCCACTCACGAGTCAAATGAGAGGAGAACTAAGAATTGACTACTGGATTTAGCAACATGGAGGTCCATATGTCTTTGGAGTTCTTGAAAAACTATTTAGAGATAATACTGGATGCAAAATCCTAAGTGTAGCATGATCAGGAATGAGCAGAGCAGGGCTATGGTAATATGAGTATAGTTAGCTATTTTTACTATATGGTAGAGCAGAAATGAAGCTGTAGGAACCGGATTGGAGGTAGTGTTCACAGGTTTTTCTTGCAGACTGGGTAAACAAATGCTTCCCATAGAATGGAAGTGCCCATTGAAAGTTATAGAAACTCAACCACTTTTAGGTATGAAGAAATGTAAGGGATGACAGACACTATACAATTAAGGTACTGTGAGCTTTTCATCAAAAAATATAATGTTCATTAAAATAACTGTACCAATATTCTCAATTTGCTGAGTATCAAGGTAATATAAAATGGAATGTGAATTTAAATATCTTGTTTCTCATCAAATTCAATTGTTATAAATCAGTGCATATTAAATTATCCCAATTTTTTTCTCAGGCTATTCTTCACCTTTTCTGATGGCAAGTGCTTTAGGTGTGTGTGTAAAGGGCAGTTTGTTCTTTGGTAAACTCTTGCCGAGACAAAGCAGTGAGAGCAGTGTATAAGTCATATGCTCCTTACAGAGTGCTTCTAACTGATTTCAACTCCTTTCATTCTTTGACCTTGACTTTTCAAAGTTAGCACCAGAAAAGGCTACTTGTTTTCTTAGGCTATGGATACCAGGTTGTGAAGATGTCTTTTTATTTTGTAGGAAAGAATTTCAGTGTAATTTCTATACCACTTTGTTTTAATTGCTTATTAAAAGAGCCAGATTTTTCTCCCTTGGAGAATTTAGAGCCTACTGTCATCATAGTGGGACCATTTTTAAACAAAACAAAGCCCTCCTTGTGGAGAGGAGAACTGGGAACATGTGATGGAGATATGATAATAGAGTTGGTCAACTTATTCAAAGTCTCTGAGCCATAGTTTTCCCATTTGAAATTGAAGATAACTAAACATCTCTGAGTCTGGTATCAAGGCCTCCTGTCTTCTAATTATTTCTGTGTGTTTCATGTAGGAAAGACGATGGTGTCAAGATCAACCAATATTCAAATTGTTCACAGACCTGTACCTCTATCGTATTTCCTCTGTTATGTAGCTTTCCAGTGCAAAAATGAAAGCACTTTCATGCCTTGCCTTACTAAGCTCTGCAAAGCCTAATGCTTTGGGCCCTCCCTGACTCTTTCAGCCTCACCCTGCACCACAGTCCCTCTGCATTAGACACCCCACACAGCAGGGCCTTCATTTCCTGGAGGGCACAATGCTCTACCTCTCCCCTTTGCCTTTGCATATGCTCTTCTCTTTCTCTGGAATGTTCTTCTTACCCTAATCCCTTCTCCTCCTTTGCCTAATCAACTCTTAAATTAGTTCAGGTTTCTGCTAAGCACAGTCATGCTACACAACGAGATAGGAATACGTATTGAAATATGTGTCCTTAGGTGATTTTGTCATTGTGCAAACTTCCCAGAGTTCTTCAAGATTGTAGCTGCGGTGGAATCAGACATGCCTGACTGGCAAGCAATACCCATCACTGATTTCCACTCTGTAGTCCTTAATCACTCTTAATTTTGTTTCCAGGTCAATCCCTAGACTAATTCTCTTACCGGCAACCTTACTAGGGGATTTTGTATGCTTAGGATCCATGATGAACAAAACAACATGAGATTAAATCAAGCACAAGAGAAAGTGTTGCAATCAAGGGATGCGGTAAACAAGAGATGGGTGGGGCTGCTGCCAGCAAAATAGGACATAATATTTTACAATAAACATTGTGTTTTTTAAAAATAGAAATATACTCTAGTGATAAAAAGTACAAAATGGTAAATCCATAAACCAGTAACATAGTCTTATTACCATTATCAAGTATTATGTTCTGTATGCTATTTTATATATCATGCTATTAAAAGACTGCACAACCCAGTAGGTTTGTTTATCCAGCATCAACCCAAGCCTGTGCATAATGATGTAAGGATGGCCATGATGCTACTAGGCGACAGGAATGCTTCAAGTCCATTTTAATCTTATGGAAGAAGGTAACAGTGGCCTTTCAGTGACCAAAATATCCTAATGCAGTGTACAGCCATGCTATCAATGCTGCATCTTAACTACAGATGGTCTTGGATTTATGATGGTTCCACTTATTGCTTTTGTTTTTTTCGTTTTTCAGTGCTGGGGAATTCCAACCCAGGGCCTTGCTCTTGCTAAGCAAGCATTCTACCACTGCATAACATGCCAAATCCTCCATTTGCAATTTTTAAAATTTACAATGATGTGGAAGTCATATGCATTCAATATAAACAACACTTCTGATTTGCATTTTGGTCTTTTACTGGGTGAGCAACCAGTGCTGTAATACTCTTTTACCATGCTGGGCAGTAGCAGCAAGCCATAGCTCCCTGTCGGCCACATCACCAGGGAAAAAACTTGATACTTCACAGCCTATTGCATCCCTAAGCCATGATTATAGTAAACTCATTGAATGAATTTCAACTTACGGTATTTTCAACTTGTGATAGATTTATTGGAATGTGATGCCATCAGAAGTTGAGGAGTACCTTTACATAAACAACCCCAAGGACATTGTTTTCCCTGAATCTTTTGTGAACACCAGGATTAGGAAATCATGCAGTAGTCCCAAATTGTCCTTAGGTGAGCCTTTCAACTGGTTCTGGCTTCTTTTCATCTAGATGCCAAAACAGGTCCAACATTCATTTTTATTTCAAATAGTAAATTGAAAAGAAGCTTATTTTCTAGGTGTGATGATGTTCTGTGACTCTGTCCTTAAATTATTACAAAGAGATAAGTTTGCTTTTCATACGTACATGACAAACTGATACTGAATTTTCATCAGAAATTGTTTCAAATATGTGAAACATCAATGGGTGTGTACAAATGCTAGAGCATATTCCCTCTGGCCATTCCTGACTGCTGTATAGGCTCAACACTGGGAAGAATACCAATAAATACCTTTTCTCTTTTTCTCTCAGGATACGTACCCTCATGTTCATAAAGGATCACCTATCCTGACAATCCTATCAATACAAATAGATGATTTCAAATAGGGGCTGAATTTTTTCCTGTGGTTATGGTAACAAAGCATCACAAACTGGGTGCCTTAGAACAACAGACATTTATTGTCTCTCAGTTCTGGAGAATGGAGGTCTGAAATCAAGGTGCCAGGGGGGCTGTGCTCCACCTGAAACCTGTAGAGGAGATTCCTTCCTTGCCCCTTTTTAACCTCTGGGGTTTTGCCCACAACCCATGATTCCTTGGCTTACAGCCGCATCACTTCTGTCTGCCTCTTTTGTCATGTGAAGCTGGGTGAGAAGTAGGATTCTCCAGCTATGAAATGAGCCCAGCAGGAAATTGAAAGGACTTTAAAGAAAACCAGTGCAATTTTTGTGTCTGGTACTGAAAACAACTAACTGTCTTGGTTAGGACAAAAAAATTAACCTTCTGGAATGAATCATAGAGTCAGCAAAAACTAAGAAATTCTAAAGACTGAGAATTAAGGAAACCACTGCAGCTGGGTTTTGCTTTGAGGAAAATTTTTGAACCGAATTAGCAGGAGCTTTGGTTTTTATAGTCTTACCTGGATCAATAAGGAAGAGACATGTGGAAGTTCTACCCATGTCAAGGTTAATAAAGCTCCTTACCCTTCCCTTAAAGCTCACACCCACATGGCTAACGGTCCCAGTCACAGGTTTAATGTGAAAATCAACTCTCTCAACCTAGGTGTTGAATGGGACTGGAAAAAAATCTTTCTAGAATTTATAACCACAAACCAATCCTCAGAGGCATTTGAAACCTAAATACACAGCACCCGTGTGGTCTAAAAACCTCAAGCTGAGAATTTAATTCAGAGTGCTCCTAAAGTGTTGTCATCCCAAAGACCACCTGGCAGAAGCAAATGCAAATCTCTGCAAGGACCCATTATCATGCCAGTCCTCATGATCATTCCATAATAAATTCTGAAGCCATTGAGCAGCTTGGAGTAAAAAATAAAACACCATGAGGAAGAACTAGCATAAACACATAGCTGTTCAAGGATTTCAAGGACAATGAAATATCAGATATGATTACAACATATGTTTGATTTCTTATAAGAAATAAAATTTTGAAAATTTGTAGATACTATACTATACCAAATGACCAGTTTCAAAGATGAAAAAAATTCTACAAATAAAGTTATAATTCAAATTAAAAAATCTAAGAACATTTTTAATCCCAAATGATTCTAACAGAAGAAAGATTTAGTAAATTAAATGATACATTTGAAAAACACTATCTGCAATACAACTCATGAATAGATGAAAAAATAAGCAGGACAGATGAATGGTCATTGAGGAACTGAAAGCAAATTCAACATTTACCTAGTTAGAGTCTAAGAGAGGATACGATAAAGATAATATCTGAGGACAAATGGCAGAGAATTTTGCAGCATTGTTGAAAAAAAGACTTCAGCATCCAGATTCAAGGATATTAATAAATTTTAAGTCAGTTAAATGAAAAACAATTAAAAAATCATGTTGATACTCCTTAGTAAAACAAGAAATTATGGGGAAAACAAAAGGTCAGTTAACAGTGTGAGAGCACACAAATTACCTCTGAGTGCTTTTCAAAAATAATCATTAAGGAAAAGACAAACTTAAGTAACATCATAAAATAAAAAACCTGCATGTCCAAAATAACATATGAAAATATGTTCAATCAAATGGGAAATATAAGTTAAAATCAAAATAACAGGAAATTATACTTCTATTGGATAAAGGGAAAAAATGAAAGTCTGATAATTGTGTGGGTTAAAAACAAAATAAAAATACACGTTGTTGTAGGGAGCATATGTTGGTGTGATAAATTTAGAAAAAAAAAGATTAGCATTATCTCCGAATAGAAAAATAAATCAGATATTAAACCAGCAATTCTACTAGTGGGTAAATATCCTAAATAAACTCATACACATATGCATTATTTACATAGACAAAGATATTCATGGCAGCACTTGCTCTAATAGATGAGAATCAGAAAAACCCAAATATCCATTGCTATGGTCTGAATGTTCCCCCAAATTCATGTGTGGGAACTTAATTACCCAATGATAATATTAAGAAGTGGATCCTTTAGGAGGTGTTTATGTCATAAGGACAGAGCCCTAAACTATGGGATTAGGGCCCTTAGAACTTGAAGGACTGGGTTTCTTCTCTTTTACTCTTCTGCCATGTGATAATACAATGAACCCTCTTGTTCTTCTGATCCTTCTGTCATGTGAAGATGCAACAAGAGGGTGCTCACCAGACACCAATGTCAGCACCTTAATCTTAGAATTCCCAGCCATCAAAACTGTAAAAAATAAATTCCAGTTATTTATAATTACCTAACCTTAGTTATTTTGTTATAGCAGCACAAATGAACTAGGACATCCATCATTGCAAAAGGGATGAATACATTTGGTATATTCTTAATAAACAATATTTTGTGGTAATGTGAAATAAAAATGTGTATTGTTTATGTATGTATACATATATATTCATCAATAGAGAAGAATATCAAAAATCTATTGAATGAAAGAAGCAAATCACAAAGAATAATAGGCACTGAGTGTAGCTTTGATTTGTTATTTCATGGCCTCTAAGGCATATAGTGTTAGCTAAACCTGGATAAGTTACATTGCTTATTTTGGCAATGGAGTTCCATGTATACTGCAATTCTTTAGGAATGAAGCTCCTAAAACAGTGCTAAAGAAATCCTGATCTTTGAGAATGATCCTGCTATTAGTTAGTTCATGATTATTTCTAGAAAGACCATTGTGAATGGTGGTAATGAGCACAAAATTGTCTAGTTGCAGCCTGAAGATCTAAAGAGAACTGTGTCAATGTGGGTAAAAAGCAGAGATACTCAGAACACCACGAAAACATAAGTTCCTGTGAAAGGATGGGAAACTGGAACATGTAGTGGACTATGGATGTGGAATTGGCATAAGGACTGGGGATAGGATTGAGGAGTGGAAAATAAAGAATTCAAATCAGTTGTATTTATATGCTTAAGTAGCGGAAAGTCCCTAAGTAATAAATATTATAGCAATAGAATAGCTACAATACAGAAATTGTGCAAACATCAGGATAAAACACCAGTCTAAAAAATTGTGGTCATCCATGATTCCAACACCAATGTGAATTAAATGTTGTGAAACATCTGTATTGTAATTGTACATAACAGAGGATTCTGGAATGATTAAGAGTCTTAAAATATATTTTGTCCTTCTAAATGTCAAGAACTTGATTCAGCAATTTATTAAAGGATTTTTATTGCATTGGATACCACCAAACTTCAGTCATGATCATTGCATAAGTTCACTCTTGCTTCTCCATGAGTAGTGAAGGAAATAGTAAAGGATGGGGTTGTTCCAAGATGCCACACTTAGCTATATTAAATTAGAGCCTCTCTAAGGCTAGTATTTTCTTGGGTAAAATGGAAATAAAATACCCACTTTGCCTACTTCAGATGGTTAGCAGAGAAATCAAATCAGAAATGACTATAACATGCTCTATAAAATGTAGTATGTCAAAGTTATAGCCCACACAAGGCTCTGTGAGTGCCTTAGCAGAATCACCTATCAACATATCTGCAAACCGCCAAGACTTCACTCCAGTCCCACACAGGTCACTCAGTTGCTACCTACTCACAGCACAGCACCATTACCCAGCTCCCCCCACCTCACCAGACACCCCAGCCCAGAAAGCAGACTGCCACATCTTGGCTCAACATTCTCGCCATATTAGGTGGGGGCAGTTCCTAGGTCAGATCTTCAGCAGCCCGGTACCAGGTTTCCAACCTCCTCCTCTCCCCAGCAGTGGTAACTCAACACAGTTAGCTGCCCAACACAAATGTGTAGTGTGACAAGGGAGCCGCCTATGGGAGTCCTTGGGTGAGAGTTTCCTCAATAGGGAACTGCTAGGGGAGAGGGGGATGGGGCTAAAGTTTGTAGCTTAACAGAGAGACTAGGAACTGGGAAATCTCCAGGCAAGTGAGGGATATATACTGGGCGATCAAGTCATACAAGCAGTCCCAAAAAGAGACCCATGAGATGCAGTCTCCCTGCAAGGACTGGTGGGTGCCACTCCCTGCATCCAGGCGCCCTGTTCCAGGACCAGTCTTCCCACCCTGGTTACCTCCATCATCTGGAGGGCAGAGACACCAGCTTACAGTTGATGACCCCACCAATTGGATGAGAAGAGAAGCAGGAAAGATATGGATCTCTAAAGCTAGCTACAAGCCTGGTTTCTTCCTTTGAGTTTTTTGTTTGTTCGTTTGTTTGTTTTTTCTCTTCTATCCCTCTATCCTCTGGCCCTCACATCCCCAACATATGCATGAAATAGGACTTTGAGGACTGAGTCATCTGAATAAAAAATATAGAGTGTTGTATATGTGCTTTTTTTCCTTTTCCTTTTTCTTTCATTTTTCTTTCCCCCTCCAAATTTTACAATTTTAACATCTGTTTTTTTCTAAATATATATGTGTGTGTTTGTTTTATGTACTCTACGTCATCCCACGTGCTTGCCTACCTAAGTTACTTCCTGTCTATTCTCTTGCTACTAATCCTCTTCATTATATTTCTCCTTCACAATTCCTAAGATATATTAACTCTATATCCTCACATCCTACCTTCTCAGCATATTGTTCTTCTCCCCACACCCAGTTTATTGTCCACCTCAGAAACTCTAAACCTTTTAACAAAGCTACTGATTATATATTAGATAGTAATTGAATTCAACATATGTACATTGAGACTAAACTGTAAATGTCTAAATAACAAAAATTTGTGGTATATTGTTGATTTTGGGGATCTGTTAACAAAGAAGAGGACTTGGAAGCACAAGAAACCTATAGGTAAAAACAATAACAATCTAGACCCACAGAGTTGGAAAGGAAGACACATGAGCAACATGAAAAGACAAGGGAAGAAAGTGCCCCAAACAAATGAAGACACCACATCATTAGAATCACTGGCAGCCAAAGCAGAAGAAATTACAGAGAAGGAGTTTAGGATATACCTGGTTAAAATGTATATCAAGGAAGATATAAGAGGGCAAATACAGTGATTGAAAGATCACTTCGACAAGGAGCTACATAAAACAGAAACGGAAGCAAAAGATCACCCCAACAGGGAGGTAGAGGTTTTTTTTTTTTTTTAAATCACCCAGAAATCCTTGAAATGAAAGAAACAATAAACCAAATTAAAAGCTCAAATGAAAGCATAACCAACAGAGTAGACCACTTGGAAGACAGGATATCAGACAATGAAGACAAAATATATACTCTTGAAAAGAACATAGACCACACAGTGATAAAGATAAGAAACCATGGGCAGAACATTCAAGAAATATGGGATAGCATAAATAGACCAAATTTAAGAGTTATTGGGATATAGAAAGGCTTATAGATCCAAACCAAAAGAAATGAACAATCTATTCAATGAAATAATACCAAAAAACTTTCCAAACATGAAGAATAAATTGAAAATCCAAATTCAAGAAGCCTACAGGACGCAAAATGTACAAAATCACAACAGATTCACAACAAGGCACGTTATAATGAAAATGTCCAACATAGAATAAGCAGAAAAATTTAAAAGCCACAAGAAAAAGAAATCAGATTACATATAGGGGAAAACCAATTAGGATAACAGCAGATTTTTCTACACAGACCCTGAAAGCTAGAAGAACCTCGAACAACATATATTAAGCTCTGAAAGAAAATGGGTGTCAACCAAGAATCTTGTATCCAGCAAAATTAAGTTTCAGATTTGAAGATGAAATAAAAATCTTCCATGATAAATAAAAGCTAAAAGAATTTATAACTAGAAAACTGACTACAAAAAATCCTTGGGAAAATATTCCATGAAGAGGAAACAAAAACAATAATGAAAATCAGCAGAGGGAGATAGTACCCTAAAGAAAAAACTAAATAAAAGAAGAAAATCAAGTCAAGTTAAATAACAAAAATAATCAAATATGGCTGGGAATACAAACCATGTTTCTAAAGTAACCCTGAATATTAATGGCTTAAACTCACCAATCAAAAGACATAGGCTAGCAGATTGGATTAAAAGAAAAGATCCAACAATATGCTGCCTCCAGGAGACTCATCTGATAGGAAAATATCAGATTTGTATCTATCAAGTCTGATAGATACACAGACTGAAGGTGAAAGGTTGGGAAAAATTATACCACTCACATGGACTGTGGGAGCAAGCAGGGGTTTCCATCCTCGTATCAAATAAAGTAGACTTCAAGCCAAAGTTAATCAAAAGGGACAAGGATGAACATTACATACTGCTCAAGGGAACCATACACCAACAAGACATAACAATCATAAATATATATGCCCCAAACAATGGTTCAGCTACGTTCATCAAACAAATTCTTTTCAAGTTCAAGAGTCAAATTGATCGCAACATGATAATCTTGGGTGACATTAACACAACTTTCTCACCACTGGATAGTTCTTCAAAACAAAATTTGAATAAAGAAGCTATAGAACTCAATAACACAATCAATAGACTTAACTTAGACTTAACTGACATATATAGAATATTTCAACCTTCATCAAGCAGATAAACTTTCTGTTCAGCAGCACATGGATCCTTCTCTAAAATAGACCATGTAGTATGCCACAAAGCAACTCTTAGCAAATCCCCCAAAAAGTAGAGATACTATCATGCATTTTATCAGATCATAATGGAATGAAATTGGAAATAAATGAAAAAATTAAAAATGAATATTACTGCAAAACCTGGAGACTCACCAATATGCTACTGAATGAACAATGGGTTGCAGAAGACATCAAGGAGGAGATTAAAAAATTCTTAGAGGTAAATGAAAACATAGACACAACATATCAAAATCTCTGGGACATTGTGAAAGCAGCTCTAAGAGGAAAGTTCATTGCATGGAGTTCATTCCTTAAAAGAAGAAAAACTCAACAAATAAATGACCTTACTTTACATCTCAAGCCCTAAGAAAAAAAGAACAAATCAACAGAAAAAGCAGTAAAAGGCAAGAAATAATTAAAATTAGAGCTAAAATAAATCAAAATAAAAGAAACAATTGAAAAAATTGACAAAACAAAAAGTTGGTTCTTTGAAAAAAATAAATAAAATCGACAGACCCTTAGGTACCCTCATGAAGAGAAGGAGAGAGAAAACTCAAATTAACAGCATATGTGATGAAAAAGGTTAATATCACAACAGACACTACAGAAATACAGAGGATAATTAGAAATTATTTTGAAAACTTATACTCCAATAAAATAGAAGATATTGAAGGCATTGACAAATTTCTTAAGTCATACGACTTGCCCAGATTGAATCAGGAAGATATATACAATTTAAACAGACCAATATCAAGTGATGAAATAGAAGATGCCATCAGAAGCTTACCAACCAAGAAAAGCCCAGGACTGGATGGATACACAGCTGAGTTTTACAAGACCTTTAAAGAAAAACCAATACTCTTCAATTTATTTCAGGAAATAGAAAAAGAGGCAGCACTTCCAAACTCATTCTATGAGGCCAGGGTCACCCTGATCCCAAAACCAGGCAAAGACACATCAAAGAAAGAAAACTTTAGACCAATATCTCTTATGAACATAGATGAAGAAATTCTCAATAAATTTCTTGGAAATTGAATACAAAAACATATCAAAAAGATTGTGCACCATGATCAAGTGGGATTCATCCCAGCTATGCAAGGCTGGTGCAACATAAGGAACTCAATAAACATAATTCATCACATCAATAGTCTCAAAGATAAGAATCATATGATCATCTCAATAGAGGCAGAAAAAGCATTTGGCAAAATACAGCACCCCTTTATGTTCAAAACACTAGAAAACTAGGGATAACAGGAACATATCTCAACATTGCAAAGGCCATCTACATTAATAAGCCCTAGGCCAACATCATTCTAAATAAAGAAAAACTGACGGCATTCCCTCTAAAAACTGGAACAAGACAGGGATGCCTTCTTTCACCACTTCTGTTTAATAGAGTTCTTGAAACACTGGCCAGAGCAATTAGATGAAAGAAATTAAAGGGATATATATAGGAAAAGAAGAACTCAAATTGGCACTATTTGCTGATGATATGATTCTATACCTAGCACACCCCAAAAAGCTCCACCAGAAATCTTCTACAGCTAGTAAATGAATTCAGCAAAGTAGCAGGTTATAAAATCAACACCCATAAATCAAAAGCATTTCTGTATATCAGTGACAAATCCTCTGAGAGGTAAATGAGGAAAACTACCCCATTTACAATAGCCTAAAAATATCTCGGGAATCAACTTTCATTATAGAGAGGTGAAAGATCTCTATAATGAAAACTATAGAACCCTAAAGAAAGAAATCAAAGAAGACCTTAGAAGATGGAAAGATCTACCTTGCTCTTGGATAGGTAGAATTAATATTATCAAAATGACCATACTACCAAAAGAACTATATAGATTTAATGCAATTCCAATCAAAATCTCAATGGCATTCCTCATAGAAATAGAAAAAGCAATCACGAAAATCATCTGGAAAAAGAAGAGACCCAAAATAGCTAAAGCAAATTCTTAGCAAGAAGAGTGAAGCAGGTGGCATCACTATACCAGACCTTAAACTATACTATAGAGCAATAGTAACAAAAACAGCATTGTATTGACACCAAAACAGACTGGTAGACCAATGGTACAGAATAGAGGACTCAGAGACTAGTCCACAAAACTACAATTATTTTATATAAGACAAAGGTGCCAAGAACATGCATTAGAGAAAAGATAGCCTCCTCAACAAATGATTTTGGGAAAACTAGAAATCCATATGCAACAAAATGAAATTAAACCCTTATCTCTCACCATGCACAAAACTCAAAATGGATCAAGGACTTAGGAATACAACCAGAGACCTTGCGTCTAATAGAAGAAAAAGTAGGCCCTAATCTCCATCATCTGGGATTGGGCCCCAACTTCCTAATAAGGCTCCTGTGGCACAAGAATTAAAATAAAAAATCAATAAATGGGATGGACTCAAACTAAAATGTTTCTTCTCAGCAAAAGAAACAATCTGTAAAGTGAATAGACAGCCCACATCTTGGGAGCAAACTTTTACCCCTCACACATCAGATAGAGCACTAATCTCTAGGGTATATAAAGAACTCAAAAAGCTAAACACCATAAAAACAAATAATCCAATCAATAAATGGGCCAAGACACTTCTCAGAAGAGGATATCAATGAACAAATATATGAAAAATGTTCATTATCTCTAGCAATTTAGAGAAATGCAAATCACAACTACTCTAAGATACCATCTCACTCCAGTAAGAATGGCAACTATTATGAAGATAAACAATAATAAACATTGGCGAGGATGTAGGGAAAAAGGCACATTCATATGCTGCTGTTGGGACTGAAATTTGGTGCAGCCAATATGGAAAGCAGTATGAAGATGTCTCAGAAAATTTGGAATGAAACCACCATTTGACCCAGCTATCCTTCTCCTTGATCTATACCTAAAGGACTTGAAAACAGCATACTACAGAGACACGGCTACATCAATGTTTATAGCAGCTCAATTCACAATAGCTAAACTATGGAACCAACCTAGATGCCCTTCAGTAGATGAATGGAGTAAAAAAATATGGCATATATACCCAATGGAATATTACTCAGCAATAAAAAAAATAAAATCATGGAATTTGCAGGTAAATGGATGCAGTTGGAGAAGATAATGCTAAGTGAAGTTAGCCAATCCCCCCCCCAAAAAAAATGGAGGATATTTTCTCTGATATAATGTGAAAGTTGATTCCTAAGATATTTTATATAATGTGAGGGACTCATAATGGAGTAGGGAGGGGGAGCATGTGAGGAATAGGTAAACTCTAGATAAGGCAGAGGGGTGAGAGGGGAAGGGAAGGGGCAGGGTGTTAGCAATGATGGTGGAATGTGATAAACATCGTTATCTAAAGTACATGTATGAATATATGAATTGGTGTGAACATACTTTATATATAAACAGAGATATGAAAAACTGTGTTCTACAGGTATAATAAGAATTGTGATACATTCCACTGTTATGTATTTAAAAATAAAAGCAACTAAAACATGTAGTATGTCATATTAACACTCATATTTACAAATATAAATGTCTTAAAATATAAGAGGTATTTATCACCATTATTATTATACATAAACCACTGATAAAAACAATATATAGTATGAAAAATTAAAATACATTCTCTCTTGCAATGTTTGTTTTATATTTTTTAATCCTTTAAAAAATTCAGAAGTGAATCACTTCCATTGCAAGACACACAAACAGAAGTGTATTAAAAAATGGCAAAAGATTCTCTTCTCCCAATTTTCTTCAGTAAAGTATCCTATATTTGTAGGCTGTTTTAAATGCATATTCAAGCTTATGTTGAGAATTTGATTCATTTAACAAACAAATGACAGTGATTGTCTACTATAAGCCAGCTATTCTTCTTGATGACAGAGATATACTGGTCAATAAAACCAGGTCTGCACTCTCATAAGTCTTATATTCAGGGCTGAGAATATAAAAAAATAAGCAAACAATAAATATAATAAGAAACCTTTATACATTTATAAGTACTAGGCAAAGCAACTAGATGTGAGACTGCATAGAAATAAAAAAGAATCATATACAATTGAGTGTTCCTTGGAGTATTATAAGTGGTTTCAAAGGGACTGAGGTAGAATAGATATTGTTAGGATAAGTAACATATAATGTATGTATTTAATAGAATGTACTCAGAAGTAATATTAAATTTTCATATAGCAGTGTAGGTAGATGACAAAATGCATCATTGAATTAAAGGTAAAACAGTGAAATTTATTTTATAATGCCATTTATTTACATTAGAAGCCAAGACACAATGTCGGGGGACACCCTGTTCAGGAGCTATGCACACACTTTTAAGTCTTGAGTAAAGAGGTATTGGACTGGTATTGCACCCTGCAATGCAAATAGACTTTTCCTCCACTCAGATGAGAAAGGTTTAGCTCAGGGAATGGGCATCACCTGAAGGGGTTGAATTACACCCGCCTGTTTGTTGTAAAGTAAAGTGAGAAAGCAAGAGACGGTGAGCAAGAAATGAAGGATGGAGACCAGGCAGAGATCCACACAAAAGTTTATTTATCAAAGCTGACAAATAAAGGCCATCTCCCTACAGAGAGGAGAGAGGCCCTAAGATGTTAGGGTGTTCAGCTTTTATAGGGTAGGGATTTGGAGTTGTAGTTGTGGTGCTATAGGATAGGTTAGGGGTGCTTGTGTCACAGTTAGGAGGATGGGGAATAGCATGGGATTGGCTTAGGTTGATGGCTCTATGGGGCTTTCCAGAGTCAAGAGGCCATGTCCTTCTGGGATTGGTAAGGTTATGGTACCATGGGGTAGGTCACTAATGGAGGTAAGAGGAAGAACAGGAAAGCGAAACTTATAAGATGGTAGTTAACATTTAAGATGGCTGCTCTAATGTTAAATCAATATCCTACAGTTGTAATCCTACCCTTTTGCCCTTTTTTGGATAGAATGTTCCATGGATTAGTTCCCCCCATTAATAAAACCCAAGTTCGAGCCATGCTCCTCCTCTTTCTTGCTTGCCTTGCCTCCTTGTTGTAAGCTGGGTCAGAGGGTCCATCACAGAACCCAATGTAAACAAATGGCATTATAAAATAAATTTTACCTTTAATTCAATGATGTGTTTTGTCATCTACCCACGTTGCTATATAAAAAAGAACCCAAAGAAAAAGGTATTTCTCTGCCTGTGTGTCATTATTTCATGCCAGCCTAGTTCTCCTGGAATGACCCTGACCAGTTTAGTCACGTGTCATGGTAGCACAGAATATATTTCTTCATATAAATGTTTTCAAGTAAATCGTGTAATGTTGGCACCTAGGACATAAATAAATGAAAGTGTATACTTATTAGGAAAGGGCAGGGGCTTAGGTTTAGGGAATAAAGAGGACAAATGACAAAAACAAAATATCTAGACCTTGCGTAGACCAGTGATGAAATTCATACCAAGAGTATATTAATTAAAAAGAAAACAGAAAAAGTAGAAATAAATAAAAAGGAAGGCCATTAATAAAGAGAAGTGAATTGGTGGCCCCTTTACATTATGGGATTACAGAAAACTCTCCCAAAGGAGACACCTAGCTGCAATGTGAATAACATGAAATTACTTACAAAAGCATCAGAAGGAAGAGCATTCACAGCAAGCCGAACAGCCAGAGCAAGGCTTCATAGTAAGAATAAGTTCCAGCACACAGATATGCATAGATCTAAAAATAATGATTTGATAGCTTCTGTTTGGGGAGGTATATGATAGATTGGATACCCAAGAGCAATTGTGATTTAAACAATTAAAATGTATAGATTAAAATTTACACAAAACAAAATATTAGAAAAATGGATACAAGGTACAACAAACAATTGCTAGAATGGAAAATCTGACCAATAAATAAATGAAGAGACACATAGTATTAAACTCTGAACTGTAATTGAAAAACCACAGTGCAAGGCAAATTCTACTTTGGGTTAGAATGAAGAAAGTTACAGAATGTTGGAGTCAAGACAATGTCAATCTAACAGATTGCTAGTGCCTCTAAGCTCTGATAGAAAGAAGCTGACCCCTTCCTCACAATGTTTGAAACCATGAACTGAATCTAAAGCTGCAGTGAAGCCCAGGTCTTGCTCAACTTCATATTAGTTTAACTGAGCTCACCATGGTCGTAATGAAACAGTGGAAAGAATATGGCTTTTGGTGAGGTGTAAATATTTCAGTCTCTATTATTCTTTTATACACAGCCATTAAAATATCAGGCCAGAAACCATGATATGTGCTTGTAGTCCCAGCTACATGGGAGGCTGAGACAAGAGGATCACTTGAGCCTAGGAATTCTAGGCTGGCACGGAAAATATAGACAGACTCCATCTCAAAGCAAAAACAAAACCAAAACAATCAAAAACAAACAAAATACATAAAGAAGAATCTCTTCAGAGTTTCTACATCCCAAACAGAACAAAAATATATGAAAATAAATCAATAACAAGATAGTAAACCTAAACCCAACTATAACATTAACTATACGAAATATGAATTAACTAAACATTCCAATAAAAACTTAGATTGTCAGAGTTGATTTTTAAAAATTGTGCTGAATGTAAAGTCTAGGTATTTTTTTTTTTTTTTAGTACCAGAGATTGAACCCAGGGGTGCTTTACTGAGCCACATCCTCAGCCCTTTTAAAAATATTTTATTTGAGTTTCTTAGGGCTTCGCTAAGTTCCTGAGACTGGCTTTGAACTCATGATCCTCCTGCCTCATCCTCCCAAACTGCTGGGATTAGAAGTGTGCACCACCATGCCAAGCATATCTGTGTCTTGATTCAGTTTTTTGCAAGTAGAAGTCCAGTTATTCCAGTACTATCTGTTGACAAGGGTATCTTTGCTCTCTTGGATTACTTTTGCTTGTTGGTTAAAGAATCAGTTGTCCATATTCATGCAGAACTATTTCTGAGCTCTCTATTCTGTTCCATTCATCTATTTGTCTATTCTTTCATTAATATCAAATGATCGGGATTATGTAGCTTTTGAATGAGTATTAAAAGTTGTTGTGTCAATCCTCTGACTTTATTCTTATCCTTAATAAAGTCAGCTAGTCTTTTGCTTATCCCTATAAAATTTAGAATGGGTGTAATCATAGTAGTGTGTCTTTAATTTCAAATCCCATTATATACTGATAGTGAACCAGCAATTATGGAAAAGCTACTATTTAGAAATTCACTTCTGAGTATTAACCCTGTATTCTGCATTCTATCTAAAATTGATTACTAGTTCCAGGGTGGATTTTCAAATTTTTTTTCAGGCAAAAATAAATAATCATGCCTACATTCTACATAACTATTTATGTTGTCTATGGGGAAACAAACGAACAACAACAACCCCCCCCCACACACACACGGAAAGCAAACAAACAAAAAAAACCTGTGAGACAGTGTCCCAAACTGTATACCTTTTCCCCCCTTTTATTATTGCATTATCTAGATCTTCTAGTAAAAATGTTGGAAAGCAATTAAGTGAGGGGGCATCCTTATCTTGTTTTTGATCTTAGTGCATAAACTTCACCACCATTATATATGATATTTGAATTTTGTAAATGTCCTTTATTAAATTCAGAAAGTTTGCGTCTACTTGTAGTTTGCTGAGAGTTTTAATAGTGAATGGGTGCTGTATTTTTTTCAAAGCTTTTTTCATATATGGATAAGATAAGATGCCTTATTTTGGTAATTAATTTTTGAATGTTGAACAAGTCTTGTACACTTGGGATAAAACCCACTTGGTTATATTATATAATTCCTTTTTTGTACATTGTTGGCTTTGACTTACAAATATTTTGTTGAGGCATTTTGCATCTGTGTTAGGAAAAAAAATCAGTCTATAAATTACTTATCATTTCCTTGTTTGATATGAGATATTAGATAATGCTGGTCTTACAAAATTAGAAGGGAAGTAGTCTCTCTGCTTTATTTCTGAGAAAGATTTTAGAGAACTGGTATAATTTCATCCTTAAATGTTTGCTAGAATTCAAAGGGAAACATGAGTACTTTCTGTTTTGGAAGATTATTTGTTATTGATTCATTAATAGACATAGACCTATTCAGATTATGTATTCTTGTGTGATTTTTGCTGTATGCTCTTTCAATAAAATTGTTTATTTCACTGGCATTATCAAATGTGTGGACACAATATTATTTATAAAATATTCCCTTGTAATCCTTCTAATATCTATGGGATTGGTAGTGATACTCCTTTTTTCATTTCTAATATTGGTAGTTTGTTTTCTCTTTATTTCTCCCTAGTCCCTCTTTCTGTCCCCCTATTTTCTGTACCTCTGACCAGAGGCTTATCAATGTCATTGACTACTTCAAAGAACCAGCTGTTGGTTTTGTAGATTTTTCTTCATAGATTTCCTCTTTTCAATTTAATTGATTTTTGTTTCCATTTTATTATTTCTTTTCTTCTGCTTAGTTTTCTATTCATATTTTAGTTTTCTTAGGTGGATGCTTATTGGTTTTCTATCCATTTTTTTCTATTATATGCATTCAATGATATAAATTTTTTGTAAGTGCTGCTTTCAAATTTAGACAAGTTCTATTTTTAGTTTCACTTAGTTCAAAATATTTTTAAATTTTTCTTGAGATTTCTCCTTTGATTCATGTGTTATTTAAAAGTCTATTGTTGAATATCCAAATATTTTAGGGGTTTCAACTTTCTCTCTGTTATTGATTTCTAGTTTAATTATTTTGTTGTCTGAGTGGACCTTCTATGACTTGTATTGTTTTAACTTTTTAAAGGTGTAAATTATGGCCCAGAATTTGAGCTATCTTAATCTATATTTCATGTTTGCTTGAGAAGAATGTATAATCAATTATTGTCTGATGAAATACTCTATAGTATAGCTGTTGAATGTAGTCAGAGAATTAGTAATTCTCTTAAGTTCAAATAAGTACTTACTGGTAAGCTGCCTGCTGGATTTGTGCATTTCTTATAGAAGGATATTAAAGTCTTCAACTGTAGTTGTGGATTTATTGATTTCTCCTTGTAGTTCTATTGGTTTTTGACTTAGATTTATTGATGCTCCATTTTTAGATGCAAACACTTGAAAGTTTGTCATGTTTTATTGGAATATTGATCTCTTTATAGTTAGTAATGTTCCTCTCTATTCCTAATAAATTTCCTTGCTCTTATGCCTGCTCTGTTGTTAGTGTAGCTACCTTCATTTTCTTTCTATTAGTATTATCATGGAATATCTTTGTCCATTCCTTTATTTTAAATTTATACATGGCTTTATATTTAAAGTGAAAGTCTCGTAGACTTGGATCCCATTTTTCTTTAAGTAGATTCTGATAAACTCTGTCTTTCAATTGTTGATTTAGAACATTAGCATTTAAGATGATTATTGATACATTTGAATGATCTGTACCATTCTTTGGGGGGAGGAGGTTACTAGGAATTGAATTCAGAAGTACATGACCACCAAGCCACACCCCCAGCCCTATTTTTTTTTTTTTTTTTTTTTTTTTAGGTACAGGGTCTCAGTGATTTTGCTTAGCACCTTGCTGAGGCTGGCTTTGAACTGGTGATCCTCCTGCCCCCTGAGCTGCTGGGATTACAAACGTGCACCACTGTCCCTGGCACCATATATATATATATTTTTTACTATATTCTATTTTTTGCTTTTGTTCTTTTGTTTCAATTTTTATTTTACAGAATTTTTTCTGTCTTTTGTATTTTTTGTATGTATGTGATGTTGGGCAGCAAACTCAGGGCCTCACTTGTGAAAGGCAAGCATGCTACCAGTAAGTGACATTCTCATCTTTCTCTTTTGTCAGGTTAATTGAGCATTTCATAAAATTCCTTCTCTCTTTTCTTAGCACATTAATTATACTTTTAAAACCTTGTCTTAGTTATTGCACTCAAGTTCACAATTTATATGTATAAATAGTCCAAGTTTGCTTTCAAATAATATTATACCATTTGATGAGCAATGAGAATACCTTATAATAACCAAATAACTTCCTCCCATCCTTTATGTCATTGCTGTCATTGATTTTATTGATACAACAGGATATAAAATCATGTTTGTGTATAAACATACATAATCAAATATATTGTTGTCCCTATTATTTTGGACAAACTCTAATCTGTTAGATAAGAATGGGCAAAATGTAAGTTTTTGTTATCTTTATGCATTATCCAATGCTTTTATTATCTTTACGTAAATCTGTTTTTCTGACACATATCATTTTTCTTTACTAGTAGGAATTTCTTTAATGTTTTCTGCAAGGAAGGTCTACAGCAACAAATTCCTTCGAATTTTTTCCTGAGGATGTATTTTTTTTATTTCATCTTTACTTTGAAAAGATAATTTAAGAGGGTAGAGAGTTCTAGGTTGATTTCTTTTTTTCCTCTCTCAATATTTTTCACTCTTCTTTTTTCTTGTTCACAAAGCTTCTGCAGAGAAGTTAGATGAAAATCTTATCTTTGCTATAATATAGTTCAGGTGGTTTTCCCCTCTGGCTTCTTTCAAGATTTATTCTTTTTTTTTTTTTTTTTTTTCTGTACCTGAGACTGAACCACATTCCCAGCCTTTTTTTAATGTTTTTTTTTTTTTTTTTTTTTTTTTTTTTTTTTTTTTTTTAGAGACAGGGTCTCACTGTGTTTCTGAGGCAGGCTTTGAACTTGAAATTCTCCTGCCCTAGCCTCCTGAGGTGCTGGGATTACAGGCATGTGCCATCGTGCCCAGCTCAAGATTTATTCTTTTACCTTTGATTTTCTAAAATTTAAATATGTGTCTTGCTGAAGCTTTTTTGTTTTTGTTTTTGTTGTTGTTGTTTGTTCTGTTTGGTATTTTTTCTGTTTTGTTTGAGCTTTCTAGTTCTATGGTTCTCATCTGAAATTAATTTTGAGGGAAATTCTTAGTCATTATTTCTTCAAATATTGCTTCTGTTTCTTTCTTTCTTTCTTTTCCTTGTGCTATTCCCATTAAGCACATCATACATTTTTGTCTCACAATTTTTGGAAATTTCCCTGTTTTTCAATCCTTTTTTTTTTTTCTCTTTACTTTTCATTTTGGCAGTTTCTATTGTCATGATCTTAAGATCACAGATTTTGGGAAGAGAAGATGGTAGAGCAGGTTTAGGCAGCAGCCCTTAATCTGTCCTCAGCCCAGAAAAGAAGCAGTACAATAACAGCTGATGGAAGAGGCAAATGACCTAGTAAATGCTCTAAAATTCAATATTCAACAATTCAGCACGTGTAAGGACTTGGAGTTGGGTTACTGGAGTAGAAGATAAGAGAATTTCTTGACCCTAAGCCCTGACCAGGGGTCAAGAGGGAGAGGTAATGAAGAGAGAAAAAGGAAAAGCCCATAAGCTCACTTCCTTAATAGCTGGAAAGAAAAGCAGACCAAATTAAAATGGGACAGGAATAGCAGAGACAGTGAAGGAAATCAAGCAATTTAAAGCTGTGCTGGACACTGCAGCCATTTTGTAGAATTCACAGCCAGCCTCCCTAGAAGAAATTAAATCAACACAGCTTCTCCCTGCCTTCAGATGGTATTAAATAAAACCAGAGGGAGTACCTCTAAAATGGGTCTTCTCAGCAAATCATCTAGAAGGAATAAAAATTCCTCTAAAAAGAGGGAATCCTGCTAGCTGAAAGTTACCGAAACCTTCTCCTCTCACCGTGGACAAGGGGAGTGAGGAGCTGACCCAAGGGCAAATCATTCCTGGGAAGATCTCCCCACAGCCTCCACAGGAAGTCAGGCAAAGACAGGCCAACTGACATTCTACCACCACCCTGGTTATGGGCAAAAGCCAGTGAGCTGCACCAGCCAGTGTGAGGCTTCTGTGCCACAGTCAGCCCACAGGCAGTCTGCATCCACAGGCTCTACAGTTGCAGACAGCCTAAGTGCTTAAATGGTGGCTCCTACAGAGTTAGTTGTCCCAGTAAAGGGGAGCATGTGCCCATAATTCACAATTGTGGGCAGTAGGAGCTTAGACAGAGGTGGGTCAAAGTGCAACTAATGCTCTAATGCCTGTCAAGGGATGGTACTCTGGTGATCTAGATCAGCCATGGTGGATGCTTCTGTATCACACACCACCTGCAGAAGCCCACAATGATAGGTTCTATACTTTCATTGAGCCACCAAGCTCTGTGTCACAAGAAGGGCCGATAGAGGGTAGCAGGCACACAGTGTCCCATAGTAGTTATCAGCAGACCTGAACCCTGTATTCTGTGACCCTAAACCCAACATAAATAGTCAGAAGATGCAGCATAGCATCCTCAAAACATTCAGGCATGGGCCTCTGTCTGACAAACAAGAATTGCCTGATGAGAAGTCCATAACCACAGGGAAGTGGCCCCTGTGCAGAGCACTTGTAGAAGGATCCATAGCTGTAAATCTCAGAGTTGTCAGTTAATCCAATTCTCAGATGCATTGACCTTCAGAAGGAAATTCCTGAGGATGACTCCAAGCAGCCATCAGAGAAACTTACACAGGCACAATAGCAGTATAACCCACAATGGACTTACAAAGAAGCATCCCAAAGACACCCACCACTGTGCAGTGTGCCTAAATAGAAACCCACTGACCTGTGATCTGTGTACTCCAGAGAGGGCAGCAGCCCTATACCTCCTATCCTATGGGCCATGCAAGCACCACATCAAACAGAATACAATAACTTAAGCTTCACTGCCATAACTTGCACACTCTAAAATATAGATGAGGAGCCCACACTGAATTTTACAGTGCTGCATAAACAGAGCTGTTCTTTAGGAGTTTACAACCTCTAATGGGGAATAACTGGGCTGCTAAGTCACAGACCATTAGAGACCATCTCCTCCTTTTCCTAGGTACACAACAGAAAGGTTCCTGGATACACTGAAGATTGGAAGAGGTCTCCTAGAACAGTATTAGAGGTGAGCTGGTGTGATCACTGCCTCCGAATCTAGGGGAAAATGAAGGTAAATCTTAAAAGTGGTGGATGTCTTCTAAAGATCCCGAATCTTAATGAAATCCAATTCAGAAATACTCAAAAAAATTTCTCTACCTTGGCATGGTAGATCGCTTTAACATCTCATATATATCTTTTCATTTTGAATAAATAAATGTCCAATTATTTGATATTATGCCCTCTACCTATTTGATTGTATATTTTATAATGTTTTAAAGCTTTAACTGGAATAATTCTCTCTGTTTTCCTAGCTCAGGTTTACATTTGCTCCTCTTTGTCTCTTTTCCCTCTTGCATTACCTTCTCTTGCCTCAAATTGCCCCAGACCATTTTTCTTCCTTTTTTTAGACTTTATACTACTCTTTTATATTTTTACTTTTCTCTTTCTTTCTTTCCTTTACCCAATTTTTCTGTCTTCCTGTTTTCAGCCCATGAAAACATAATAAATGATCTTTCACTTTATGTATTTTCCAAGGTTATTCCTTACATCTTCTTTTACCTTATTGAACATATTAACTATGAACTTTCTAAATTCTAATTTAGTTACTTTATTTACTAATTTTAGTTACTAATTTCTTAACCTATTTCAGAACATTACTACAATTTTATACACAGATTTGAGGAAGTATAAAAAGTTTTCAATAAGTGCTTGTTCCCCTCTGAGGTTTCTTTGTATGTGGATTTGCTCTGAAGTAATTGCAGTTAAGAGAGTTTAATATCTTCTCTCAAAGTGGTGCTGATACTGGGAACAAAAGAAGATACATGTTGAGTGGGAATATCAATACCTGGATATTGGCCCAGCCCAGGGCACATAAGAGAAAGAAGCTCACTAAATAGTCCCTTGCAAAAAACTAAAAGAGATAATCACCCCATGAGAGAGAAATACACATTATAAAAAAGCAAGGAAATAAATCACCCCAACCATCCCACAATACTTCAACAACCAATTCCATTGACACCACAATGGAGGAAATGTCAGAGAAAGACTTTAGAAATTTCATAGTTAACATGTTCAATAAAGTAAAAGAAGATGTAAGGAATAAACTTGGAAAATACATAAAGTGAATGATCATTTCAATAAGGAGAGATTATGAAGAAGAACCAAACAGAAATCCTGGTAAGATTCAATAAATAAAATTAAGAATTCAGTTGAGAGTATCACCAATAAATTAGATCACATGGAAGACAGGTTCTCAAGTCTTGAAGACAATGCATATAATCTTAAAAATAAAAATAAAGACAACAATAAAGAAAAGATATTAAGAGATCATGACCAGAGTATGTAAGAAATATGGGAAAGCATTAAGTGATCTAATCTAAAATTTATTGGTGTAGATGAAGACATGAATTAAAATACAAAATGAATGCACCTTTTCAATGAAATAATATCAGAACATATTTCAAACCTGAAGAATGACATAGAAATACAAATAAAAGAGGCACTTAGAAACCAAATTAAGCAAAAGTAAATAAACAAAAATTCTATAAGACACATTAGAATGCCTAATCTATAGACTAGTGATAGAGCTTTGGATGCTGCAGGAGAAAAATCTCATGTTATATTTAGAGGTAAACCAATTAGGACTCTAATTCATTCTTCAGCCCAGACCCTAAAAGCCAGGAGGGCATAGAATAATATATACCAAGCTATGAAATAAAATGGTTGCCAACCAAGATTACTATACCCAGCAAAACTATACTTCAGAATTCTTTTCATAATAAGTATAAACTCAAATAATTCATAATCACCAAGTGAGCACTGTAAAATGCACTCAATGAAAGATTTCATGCAGAGAAATAAAAAATAAGAATCAGAGCTAGGATAGGAATTAATCTCACAAGAAGAATAGTCATTAAAGGAGATTCAAGTCTGAATTAAAAATTTTAAAAAATAAAAATAGTAGGAAATAAAAAATAATCTTCCTATAATTATACTAAATGTAAATGGTCTAAACTCTCTGATCAAAATATATAGATTGGTAAAATGAATTGAAAATCAATACCCAACCGTATGTTGTTTATAGGAGGCTCATAGGCAAAGACATATCAAGCTGAGGGTGGAAGGCAGGAAACTACACACACACACACACACACACACACACACACACACATAATATCATGCAAATGAAGACAAAAAAAAGCAAGGGTACCTACTTTCATATCAGACAAAATAAACTTCAAACCAAAGTTAATCAGAAAAGACAAAGTCACTTAATATTGGTTAAGGGAATCATCCAACAAAAAATAATATTAATTAAATATTTATGCAACAAAATCAGTACACCTACTTATATAAAACAGACATTCTCAATAAAAGAATTAAATAAGTCACAGTATGATAATACTGAATGATTTGAAAAAAAAAAACCTTTCTCACCATTAGATAGGTCATTCAAACATAAACAAAGGGTCTCTTAACAGCGATTACTTCAGAGCAAATCCACATATAAATAAACCAAATAAACCTAACATATATCTATAGAATATGTTATCCATCATCAAATTAATTCCCTTTCTTCTCAGTGGTACACGAAACACTCTCAAAAAGACAATATTTAAGGACACAAAGAAAGTCTTAGCAAATATAAAATATAGAGATAATTCCCTGCATCCTACCATATCATAATGAAATAAAATTAGAAATCAACAAGATAAAAAACAGAAACCATTTTAACAGCTGAATAAAAAATAAAACACTTTTGAATGATGAATGGACCATAAAAGAAATCAATGGGAATTTAAAAAAATCTTACAGACAAATAAGAACAGAGATAGAACATATCAAAATCTGGTACCACATGATCACGACAAACAATATTACCAAGGGGGTTTCATCACAGGGATGCAAGATTTGTTCACATATGCAAGTCAATAAATTTAATCCACCACAGAAATAAAGTTAAAGACAAAGATCACATGATCATCTCAATATTTGCAGACAATAAGTATTCAGAAATATCTAGCACCCATTCATAAAAACCTTGGAAAGATAAGGGATATAAGGAACTTACCTCAAAATTGTAAAAGCTATATATAACAAACCCTAAGGCCAACAACATACTGAATGGGGAAAGTGAAACATCTCTTATAAAATCAGAAACAAACCAAGATGTCCGTTCTCACCATGTCTATACATTATAGTTCTTGAGGCTCTAACCAGAGCAATTGGACAAGAAAAATAAATTAGCAAAATACAATTAGGAAAGAATTCAAATTATTTATTTGCTCCTGACATAATCCAATATCTACAAGACCCAGAAAACTCCACCGGAAGACTTCTGGAGTTGATTAACAAATTCAACAAAGTAACAGAATACCAGATCAAGATACATAAATCAACTACTTTTCTTGCTCTAATAGTAAATCTTCTGAGAAAGAAATCATGAAAACTACCCCATTCACAATAACCTCAAAAAATACTAGGGAGTCAAGCTAATTGAGGAAGTGAAAGAATTTTACAAAACTATAGAACACTGAAGAAATTGAAGAATATCTTAGAAGATGGAAAGACTTCTATGTTCTTGCATAGGTTGAAGTAATATTGTCAAAATAGCTACACTTTCAAAGCATGAAACAAATTCAATGTAATCCCCATCAGAATACCAATGACATTCTTTACAGAACTAGAATAAATAGTCTTAAAATTCACTTGGAAGAGTAAAAGCCCAAGAATAGCTAAAACAATCCTGAGCAATACTGGAGGCACAACAATACCTCATCTCAAATTATACTACAGAGGTACAGTAAAAAATAGCATGATATTGGCATCAAAACTGACATTAAAGCCAAGGAAATATAAAAGAATACAAAGAGACAAATCCATATAAATACAGTCATCTGATATTTGAGAAAGATGCCAAAAACATGTGTTTGAGAAAATATAGCCTTTTAAACAAATGCTAGAAAAACTGTATATCCATATGTAGACAAAGGAAATTAAATCCCTTTCTCCCTGTACCAAAGTTACTTAAAGTGGATTAAAGAACTAGGAATTAGACTAGAAATTTTACAATTGCTAGAAGAAAACATAGGCTCAACACTCCCACATATTGGCACAGGCACCAACTTCCTTATCAAGACTTATAAAGTTCAATAAATAAAACCAGGAATCAATAAATGGGATGGCATACAATTAAATACCTTCTTCACAGCAAAGGAAAAAATTAAGACCATGAAGAGAGAGCTACAGAATGGGAGAAGATATTTTCTAGCTCATCCTCTGATAGGGGATTAATATTCACATACTCAGACTTAACACAAAAAAATCCAAATAACCTAATCAATAAATGGGCCAAAGAGAACTAAACATACAATTCTCAAAAGAAGAAATACAAATGGCCAACAAACACATGAAAAAAAATGTTCACTATTGCCAGCAATCAGGAAAATGCAAATCAAAACTACAGAGAGAGATTTTATCTCATTCCAATTCTAATGGCAATCATCAAAAATACAATTGATAATAAATCATGGCAAGGATGTGGGGGAAAAGGTACACTCATATATTGTTGGTGGGGCTGCAAATTAATACAACCACTTTGTTTTCAGTAACTCCTCAGTATGTGTCTTTTGTCAGGTCTCCTGTCTGAATGGTAGTATAGCATAGCTAATCACTAATTTCACATCTTTATATATATCACTCAAGAATATGAACCTCAGTTTCTGTAAAACCGAACTCATTATATTCCCTCAGTACACATGTTTTCCTTCCCAGGTTTTCCCAAATTCTCCAGGGTCTTGACTGATTCTCTGGGGTCATTCATACAATTTCTCTATCCAGAAAGTTGAGTGATCCTTAGCTCTTTCCTCAATATCCTTCTTTTCTTTTCTTTTCTCCCTCCTTCCCTCCCTTTCTTCCCCCAGTAAATATTTAATAAATGACTTTTATATTCCATTCAGTAAATTATGTGCTAAGGATATGATGGGAGCAAAATAAGTGTGGTTCCAGTTATCATGGTTCTTATGTCTAGCTAAGGAACAGATAGTAAATAAAATATTTTACAAATTAATGTAAAATAAGGACTTTGTTAAATTCTATGTAGTAGAACATGTTACTATGAAATCTTGTAAGAAGAGACTGCCTATGAACACCTTTTATCTTATAAAAATATGATAAATTATGGCACTAATTCCAGTGAAGAAAGAATTTCTTTATTACCTTTAATTCTGTTTTTCCCCCCATTACTGATGGTTTTGTTTTTTAGGAAAAATAGCTAAATGCCTGTGGGTAACCTTTAATTTTTTATGTCCTCAAGATCATAATACCTAGCTTTTCTCCTCACAAACAGCATAAAAAGTTTAAAAGGTTGAAATACAGTAAAATAACTATTTTTTTTCAGATTATTGCTATGCTTCAGAATTTGGGAGGCTTAAAATCACTTTGAATTTTTATTACTCTAAGATTAGGGACTAAAGAGTCATCATGTAAATGTTCAAAGTATTAGCCTCATATCTCATATAATGGAATATTAATTATAATTGATACAGTCTCACTAATAATTAAATTAGGATTTTTCTAAGATCACAACTGAAAATAATATAAATTTATAGCAAAGAGCATTTTTTAACTATAGGAATACCTCCCCCCTCCTCTCTCTCTCTCTTTTAAAAGTCCCAAGTTCATAGCCTTAGAATTTAGGATATCACTAACTAAATTTCTCACGGCAATAATGTCCCTTAACCATTTTGAGAAATTTGGTTTGTTTTCTCCTCCAGAAAGAATGAAAAGTGTCTCTTAAGCTTCCTGGCCTTGGGGTAGAAGCAGAGTCCCTCCTTCTCCAATGTCCCCACCAAAAAAAAAAAAAAAAAAAAAAAGCCCTTTTTGAAAATACAAAGTTCTTTCTTTGGGTGGATATGGATATTTATGGACCAGATCTCCATTCATTGATCCCTATTTATTTTGAGGGAAAGAGAAGAAAGTATTTTTCTTCCCTTTTAATGATGAAGATAGTTCTTACTGATACATTACCTGATAGAAAAAAAAAAAAGAATCTATGATCACCCAACTCTCTCCCTTTACATTTCCTTTGATATTGGAAAAATATTTCAACATGTCTAATAATGTCAGTGAATGATTTGGAATTCAGAAATTAATTTTTAAAAATTATATCCAGATGTAACAAATATAGAAAATCTATATTGATTTACTTATCCATTTTCTACCATTCTCCATTTTACCAATCTTAGAATTTATAAATCCAACTAAAAATTTTTAGGTTCACAAAATAAATAAAGGGACTTGTTAAAATTTAGAAATCTAGACTGTTAATTGAAAGTGGAAGAAAAAAATCCCCAAACTGGAACAAGCTGAAGTTTCTTTACTTACAAATACTTTAGTGTGTGGTTCCTAATCATAATGAGAATTTAATATCAATACAATAATATTACCTAAGAAATAATAATATTATTAAGACATGTTCACATGTCTTCATAATGTCTTTTGATCTATCCTTTTCTGGGCCTAAGATGCAATCCAAGATCATAGTGGTCATATCCCATTCGTTTCCTTAACTCCATAATAGTTCTGTAGTTTTTTCTTATGTTGTTGTTCCTCTTCCTTGACCTTCATATTTTTGAAGAGTACAGTCATTTTATTTTTATAGAATCTTCCTAAAATTGTTTTTTTGATGTTTCTTCATAATTGTACTTATGTTTATGCAATTTGGAAAGAATAGAAATGATGTGTATTTTTTTCTATGCATCATAACCAGGTGGCACAAGTAGATTGATGTCTACCATGTTTTCTGCTGGAAGTTAAATATAATTGATAAATAATTTGAAGGAATATAATTTGAGAATAAAACATCTATTAATCATAAACTTTGTACCCACCAATTTTAGCCTCCATCTACAACAACTGCCTAAGCCAATTATGATTTGTTAATTTCATCATGCTCTATTATGAGTTTACATTCTAATTTAAAGAACAGATAGTTTTCTCCCTCATCTATGCTAAAAATCTACCAAAATGTTTATATCAGTGTATACTTCTGGATTTTTATTCTATTTCATTGCTATCATATAGTTTTTAGCTCAGATTGACCCAGGTTAAATAGACTTAAATAGAGTTCTTAATCATGATGAAAATTTAACATCAATACAGCAATTTTATTTAATTCATAGCCCATATTCAAAGTATAATCAATTGACTTAATAATGTCATTTGAAGACATTGAATGGAGGGCTATCTTTTGTCTAGATATTTTGTTTTCTCTATATAACTAGCTATAAACTGTGAAGAGATCTTTTGGGCATATGAATCATTTTATACCTGTATATTGTCTATCAAGAGACTCTTGCAACTGTGGTCCATGATTGCTGGTGCCTTTGTCAGGAGTTAATGAGAGGGGTGATGTGAGATGGTAGGTTGACGGCTTTGAGGTGTGGTTATCAGAAGATTTTTAATTTAAACTTGTATCAATTTTGAATACCCCATGCAGGGAAACAATGAGCAAATTCTTTGTTATAATTCTTGATTTTTTAAAACTTTTCATCAAACTACTGAGAGAGAAGGTCAATAGCAGCCTTTAGTAAGAATAGTTCAATCAAAATCCAGATAGAGAGCAATCAAAGTGATGTAATATTTCCAGTATGGAGTATTTCAAATTTTCAGTAACATTTCCTCTTTCTACTAAAGACCAGAAAGGCTATGCTCCCTAAATTTAGTCATCTGATAAAACTTTTGAAAACTTATCTGCCTCTTCTCCCATCTTAACCCCTCATATTTTACTTGCAGTCTGAGAAACAGTTCAAGTCTCCAAATAAAAACCAACCTAGATGCCCCCCAGTAGATGAATGGATAAAGAAAATGTGGTATATATACATGATGGAATATTACTCAGCTATAAAAGAGAATAAAATCATGGCATTTGCAGGTAAATGAATGGAGATGGAGAATATAATGCTAAGTGAAGTTAGTCAATCCTCCCAAAACAAATGCTGAATATTTTCTATGATATAGGGAAGCTGATTTATAGTAGAGTTGGGAGGGGGAGCAGGGAGGATTAGATGAACTCCAGATAGGGCAAAGAGAGGGAGGGAAAAGGAGGGGGCATGAAAGTAAAAAAGATGGTGGAAAGAGATATACATCATTACCCTAAGAACATGGATGAAGACACAAATGTTGTGAATATACTTTATAAACAACCAGAGGTATGAAAAAGTGTGTTCTATATGTGTAATATGAATTATAATGCATTCGGCTATCATATGTATCAAATTAGAATAAATAAATATGTGTGTGTGTGTGTGTGTGTGTGTGTGTGTGTGTGTGTGTGTGTGTATCTGGTCTATAGCTCAGTCAAATAGCACCCCTGGTTTCAATCCCCACTATCAGAAAATCTTAAAAAATAAAAATAAAGAATGAAGATGACCATCCTGAAAACACTCAGGTTTATTTGTTCATGAGCTCTACCAATATTTCAAATGAAGGAAAGACATATCTTTTAGTCAAATTTAGGTGAAAATTGCTTTTAAAAGGTAGAGAGACTCAATCAGCAAGAGGTGATTGTGGAAGTGGGTGGAAGGTCCAATAAAGCCATTACACTAGCTACAGGAGCAGCAGCAGTCCACAGAAGGCATTTTGAGCTGTAATTCAATAGCTGAATTTCTTCTACTACTTAGATATTGGATCTGAAAGTACAGAATGCAGGTAAGTCACCTGGAGGGCTTATTAAAACACACATTGCTGGCCTTACCCACAGTTTCAGATTCAATCTGTCTAGTTTATGGAAAGATAATTTGCATTTCTGAAAAGATCTTGGGGGATGCTGATACTACTGTTCCAAGAATTCTGAGAGTCATCAATAGAGAAAATAAAGAACTTAAAAATCCTAATGAGAATGTAGATTTTCACCCCAAGGACTTGGCACTAAACTGTACTTAGTATATTTCATCATCATATTAGGATGAAAATAAAAGAGAAAGATAGGAGAGAGATAGGTAAGAGAGACAGTCATCTATAAATATTCTAGTCCTGCAAAGATTTAAGGAAACCCCTTTAACATTGCATATAAAGATGATCCAGAAATATATTTTAATGTTATGTAGAGCTAAAAAGAATTTTAAAGTGATCTCCCCTACACATACATACATATGTTGACACACCAATTACTACCACATTCTAATGGTACCAGCTGAATTATTGGTACCATTCACCTCACTGCTTGATCATATAAAAGAAAAAGTTTTCAAATATATAAACACTTCTCAGATAGACAGAAATACAGCTTCTCTTGTGTTCCATAATCTTAAACTAAACTTGCACCAACGCAATATACTTAAAGGTAAGAAAATCTTTATTTCATTTTTTCAGGGTAACAGTGTATTAACACTTATTGACCAATTTATGATGCACTGTCAATCAATTTCAAGTTTTTTATCTTCCTCTCTAAAGTGAATTTCCTTTTCTTCTTTCAGGGTATAGCATTGGACACAGGTAGAGAATTAGGGGAAGATACCATCATTGTTCTGCTCAAAATTTTCTAATAATTTCCATCTCATTTAAAATAAAATTCAAACTCCTTGTAGGGCCTGCCAGAGCCAGCCCCACATGACCTCACTCTTGATCAGTTTATAGTATGGTTTCCTATTCACCTTCTCTCCGCTCCATGCCTATTCCTGCCCTAGGGCTTTTGTGCTTGCCTTCTCCCTTGGCAGGGATATGTTTCCCCTTCTACATCACATGTCAGCACCTTCCCACTTTTTAGGTCTTTGTTCTTTTAGTGAAACAAAGAGGAACATTCTATTATAAATTGCAACAGCTTCTCTCCCAGCACACAATCCTATCTCCACTCCATGTTCTATTATTCTATTCTTCATTGCATTTTTCAGAGTTTCTATATTCTACTATTTTTTAAGAGAAAACAACAGTTTATTTACTGAAATGTGGTCCTCATTGGGTAGGTACTTGAGATACCCCCCCCATAACTGTGGTCCACTACCTTGCACACCATCTAGCTCACAGTGGATCATCAGGAACCTAATGATGGGTAATTTAGTGCATACTGTGCAATTCCAGTCTTTAAGATCTTTTGCTCATGTACTCACCCATTGGATTTTGGCTGTTGGCATCTGTATTGCTGTATTTGTTGCTAAATTGTGGGATCTTTGGCCTGACCTCTGGGTTCGAAGTTTGAGCAATTTGTCACAACCTGGCTCTGAGACTCAGGCTTTTAGATCTCTCAATTTCTTTAGCATAACTTGTTCAATTACCTTTAATCTCTCCTAAGACTCATGGATATTTCCTTCTAAAACTTCTGGTCATGAATGAAAAACTTGAGACCAGTTTTTGATGGCTTCTCTCTGCCTCAACAGAGATCAAATTATATCTATATTAAAATGACCTTCTTGGGGTGTCACAATGCAATAATTGCAGCTGGTTCTTCTCAAAGTTCAAATGGGAGATAGGTATATGGCCCTTTGTGGTAGGATTCCTAAAACTACAAGTTAGGTCCCTGCTGCTTCATTTCTTTCTGGTGCCCTGTACATGCTTCACATAATAACCAGATACTAATTACTCTTCGGGTTATTTATAAGAAAAAGAAATAGTTGTTTACTGTTGCTGTGCTTTATTTTAAAAGGCTGGAAAAAGTACCTTCAGACATGATTATATGAATTCCAAGGGCCCAAGACCAGAGGTCACATTATCAAACACTCCAGTACTGCTTGCTTCTTAATGCATGCCCCTTACTTAGTGATTGCATTTGCATAGTAACATTGGAAAGGTAAGGTTTGCACTCAGATAATTTACTATAATAAGTTTAATTTTCAGCACTGACTCACTGCTGATTGATTTGTGTTTCATTTCTGATCAATTTGTTTACAAAGTCAGTCTTCAGGATTATATTCAAATTATTGACATTAAGTTGCTGTTTTTATATTAAGTATCTTACCTTTCAAGACTTATTTCTGCCATTTATATTCTATCTTGGCATAATCAAATATTTACTGCTAGACCATGCATATCGTGATCTTCTCCATTTTATCTTTTAATTTTGATTCTTTCATTTCCTATTACTAAGTATTTTTTTAAGGAAGGGTGCATGGTTGGTATAGTCTCTGAGGTCTTCTATATCTAATAATTTCTTTATGCTTCCTTACATAAGGAATATTTGGGTGAAAAATTGTTGGTCAGAAATTGTTCCCTTCAAAACTCTAGGCTTCGCTGCCTCTAATTTAAAGGGACAATTTTTTTTCCTTTTAATTGGCAACATTGTTTATACATTCCTCATCCAAATTCTCTTTCCTTATTCTCATAAAGATACGATTGAGCCAAACTCTCCCAAGTCAATGTGTGGATTCATTATTGTCTCTGGAGGTTGCTGAACCGTTTTCTTGGTTGTACAATTGATGTTATGGTATAGATGAGAGATATCCCCTGAAAAGCTAATGTGTTAGAAAAAGCAGATATGTTCAGAGATAAAATTATCAGAATGTGAGAGATATAACCAAGTCAGGGATGTGGGTGTGCCTAGAGGAAATATGTTATTGAGGGCCTGTCTTTGGGGTTATAATTTGTCCTTAGCTCTCTTTCTTTCCATTCTAGCTTCTGTGAACGGAACATCTTTCCTACACCATTTCCTTGCATCATAAATATTCTGCCTCATCTCACTGAGACTCTGTCACTGTGAGTCCCAAATAAACTTGTTGTCCTGTAAGTTTTTCTTGTCAGGTATTTTGCTTATAGCAATAAAAAACCGACCAAAAGTGGGTTGTTGATATATCTTCTGAATATGTGTCTCAGAGGCCTTTGGAACTTGATTGTGGGAGCAGTTTGGAAAAGTTTGGGGATGCAAGCTAGAAAAACCTTAGAATATTGTAACTAGGGCTTACACAGGTGATTCTGGGTTGCAGGGAGATTAGACTAGAATGCTGATAGGAATGCAGACTGTTAAAAAATGTGTTCATGAAACTTCAGAGTGGAATGAAGACTCTACTGGAAACTGGACCAGAAGTTTAGTCATGTTACATGCAGCCAAAGAACTTATTTTACCCTAAGATTTGCACTAAGATTGCAAAGGAGGCCAGGAAACATGTAGCAGGGTCAGAATCCCTGCAGACAGCCCCTGAGAGAGTGATATGTGAAACTGTGGAGGTGAAACTGAAGCTGGAATGGAGGCCTCTGGAATTAAGAGATGCCATGGACCATCTGCCCAGGAAAGCTGCAGGAAGCAAGCAGGGTCAGGCTGAGAGAGAGGCCATGTGGGATGCAAACAGCAAGGCCATAGGAGCAGGACTTCACAAGCCCTCTGGAAATCATATCTCACCACCATTTTCCCCAGATGCCAGATGTGTAGCTACAGGACCTAATGTTTTCCCAGCTGGGATATGGTCCCATCCCTTCTTCTGTGTCCCTATTCCTCCCTTTTGGAAGAGAGAATGCTTTGAGAATGCATTACTCTGTGCTGTTGTATATTGGATGCATGCAGCTTGCTTTTGATTTTTAAAGGGGCTTATGGTGAAGAGTTTTTCTTGAGGCTCAGAGGAGACTTTCAGCGTGGACTTTTGGGCAATGCTGGAACTGTTTTTCATTGTGAAATGGAAATTAACTATTTGGGGGTCAAGGGCAAAATGTTATTGTTCAGATATGAGGCATCCCTCCAAAAGGTTATGTGTTAGACAACGCAGGGATGTTCAGAGGTAAAATGATTACATTATGAAAGCTGTGACCTAATCAAGGATTAATGCATTTGGTGGATTAATAATTTGAATGGACCACAGGATGGTAACTGTAGGCAGGTGGGGGTGTGGCTGGAGAAATGTTTAGTGAGAATAGAAATACAGGGTGATGAAAGTTGAGAGACTGTGTACAAACCACAGACTTCTGGTTTGCTCAGAAATTCAGTTTTTTATCTTAGGATAAAGACTATAGACTCCAATTCTCTGAATCTGGGAAACACTGGAGAAAGGGATTATCCTGAAGTCTTAATTTTTTTTTCTAATTTTTCTAAACTTTTTATCTTAAGAAGTATTACCTAAGTGGGTAAACAAACAAAAAAAAATTCGAACTTCTTCAGACTTACAATGTTCATTTCTAAAATTTAAACCAGTCAGGCTGCAATCTGACCAATGGTTTTTGTTACTTACCTGCAGGTCAGTCTTAGAAAAAAAAAATGAAACTTAATTCCAGTGAAGATATTGCGAAACAGTGAAGTTTTCATGTATTTTTGGCAAAGGGAAGTAACTCTTTTTCAGGTACATATTTTAAGCTTTCTATGGAATGTGAAAGTTAGCCGCCTTATTCACACAACTTGTTTTACAGTTAACCATATCTCTAGCCCTTTGGAGCAATCAGTGGGGTTGAATTTCAGGAATACCAGGAAGCTTGCTTGAGGTAAGGGCTGCATGGGGATCTGGCCTTGCTTCAGCAGCCTCAGGTGTTCAGTTCTGCTGAGAGGCAGATGGCTTCCGGATTGGTGACCCTCCTCCCCAGGCACTCTGAGACAGAAGAATTGGAGGCAGCAGGACTCCAGTTGGTGTGCGTGCCTTCTGAGCAGGAAGCTATGGCTCTCTTACCCCCTACGGCAGAATGCTTCCACATAATATTTCACTGAGTCACAGTTTTCTGTGAATGTCCTAACAGTTTCAAAATGACATTTTTATGTGGCTTAATGTTCTAATTTGCTACAACTTACATTACATCTCTACTTGCCTAAACCAAGGACCAGATGGAATACATTCTGGTCAGGCATCCAGACAGTTACTATTTAGGGGATAATGTAGCCTTTAAAATTTTTTCACAAGAGAGTAAGAGTCTGATTTTAGTACTCTCTACTCACAGGATAAAATTTATGCCAGGATAAATTTTAGCCTCCAATATTACCTTTTAGTTGGAAACATTTTATCTTGGTTTTAGAGATCTGTTCAGTTTTCTTATAGTTTTTGGTAGCAGTTAACTAACACATAAAGTAAATTATAATCATTGGGCAAGTCATATGAACAGTTTCCCTGATCTACAGAAAAAGTTGGATTTCTGTCTCAACAAAGAAATATAGTCAATGGAAATTATGAGATATAAAGTTGATTTTTTTGTTACTTAAAAGAATTATACAATCAAGTACTCAAACTTTTCTTCTGTCAAGGTAGTAACTAATACAGTCTGAAATAGCTAACTTGGAAAAAACTTCTAATGGATTTCTGATATATCACCATTTCTTCAAAAGTCAAACTTGACATCCTATTTGTTGGACTTAGTAGCCTCTTCTCGGTCATCACCTTATTTGATTTCATAGAATAGTTAACTCTCTTATTCTTTCTCTCCTCTACCATTCCTACCTATCTCATTTTTGTAATGCTATTCCTAGTTTTCTGTCTATATTTGGGAATGTTCCTGCTCATCTTCTGGTATTAATTTCTCTTTGTCTATTCCTTAATTAATTATAGATATGTTTCTAGATTCTATTATATTCTTCTGTTCTTTTGGCTTTCACACAAGAAACAAAATAAAAACACCCTTATCTGATCATATAGGTTCAAGTAGGTATTGTTTCTATACAGAAGTCCAAATTAGTATCTTTTGAACAGTAATTCTGAATTTCTCCCTGGCTATTCCTTGTCTACCTCAACCACTCATCCAATCATCAAACATAACAATTGACAATTAAATTCATTACTTTCCCCTTAGAATTGATTTCCTTCTATTTATGAATATAAGGGCATTCTCCTTATAACTCATAATAAAAAATCAGAGCTATCTTTAATTCAATCTCACTATTCAAATCTAATTTGCTACTATGTTCTGTTGAATCTGACACAAAAAGTGGTCATAGAGATTTCAACAATTTATAATTAACAAGCCCCAGCACAGAGTGTGCAAACCCTTTTCCACATTTACATCAACATTTTGTACTGAAAGTGTCTTAACCTTTAGAGGGACATTACTACCAATTTTATAGAAATAAAAAGAATTACAATGGAATGCTCAAAATAACTATATACTAAGAACTAGAAGGCTTAGATCAAATAGAAAATTTTCTGGAAAGACAGAAACACCAAAACTGACTAAAGAAGAAATAGTAAATTAGAATAGATCAATAACAAGTTAAGAGATAGAATTAATAATTTTAAAACTTATCCCATAGATAAACACACTTTGAGATTGATTCATTAGTGAATTTAAACAAATATTTAGGGAATGGCAAATATAGTTCTTTAAAAATTTTCCTACAATATAAAAGAGAAGGGAAAACTTTGCAATTTAATCTCTGAGGTCAGTGTTACCATGATATCAGGATCAGACAAAGCCATTATAAGAAAACAATAGACCAATATCTCTTGTGACTATAATTGTAAAAATCTTCAATAAATTTCTAGCAAACCAAATATAACACCATCTAGAAAGGATTATATATTATAAACAAGTGGAGTTTATTCCAGAAGTACAAGATCGGTTTAATATTTGAAAGTTAATATAGAAAGCATATCAATAGAATAAAGCATAAAAATCACTGGATAATCTCAACAGTTATAGAAAAAAACATTTTTAAAAAGCCAACACCCCTTTATGACAAAAACACTCAACAAACTAGCAATGGAGGGGAAGTTCTTCAACATGATAAACATTATCTACAAAAAAAAAAAAAAACCAAAAAACAAAAACCAAAAAAAACCAATACTGGGGCTGAAGTTGTGGATCAGTGGTAAAGTGCTTGCCTAGCATGTATGAGGCCCTGGGTTCATTCCCTAGTATAAAGAAACAGTGCTAATATCATTCTTAATGATGAAGACTGAAAATTTACCTCCTAAGATCAAAAATAAAAGAAGAACATCGATTCTTGCTACCTCTATTTGACACTGTACTTATCAAGGAAACAGGAAAAAGAAATAAAGAACAACAAAATTGGAAAGAAAGAAGTACAACTTTCTGTATTTGTGCATCTAGTGATCTTTCATATAGAAAATTCCATTAAAGATTTATTACAAAAAATGTTTTCAACAAAATTTCAAGATAAAATATCAATAAACTAGCCAATTGTATTTCTTCATAGTAGCAGTAAAAATCCAAAAATGAAACTAAGAAAATAATGCCATTACTAGTGGTATCAAGAAGAAAAAAATGTAGGAATATATTTAAGAGAAAAAGCATATGAGTTGTAAACTTAACACTAAGAACACTGGAAAAAAAATTAAAGAAGACCTAAATAGATTAAGTCATCCAATGTTAATTGAACAGATTTAAGATTATCAGATGGTAAGATCCTCCAAATGATTCACAAATTCAACAAAATTTCTCTCAAAATCTCAGCTATATTCTTTTAAAAATTTCACTAGCTAATTCTACAATTAGCATGAAAATATAAGCACCAAGAAGAACAAAAAACAAACACAAAAATAAAAAAAAATCCTTAAAAAATAGATGGAGAACTGAAACTCCCTGATTTTAATTTATAGCAAACTATAATATTAAAGACAATATGATACTGCCATAAAGGTAGATATATAGATCTACATGTAAATTTGGAACCTAGAAATACTCTTTTTACATTTATGGCCAGTTGATTTTTGAGAAGGATGTCAAAATAATTCAATTGATAAATAATTGTCTTCAATAAATGGCATTAGAGCAACTAGATAGCCAAATGGTAAAAAAAAGAAAGAAAGAAAGAAGGAAGGAAGGAAGGAAGGAAGGAAGGAAGGAAGGAAGGAAGGAAGGAAGGAAGGAAGGAAGGAAGGAAGAAAGAGAGAGAAAGGACTCCTTCTATATGTCATAACAAGATTTAAATCAAAATTGATCATACTAGAAACTATAGAAAACTCTCAGAAGAAAACATTAAGAATAAATTTTTATATCCTTGAGTTAGGAAAAATCATCATAGACACAAAAGTATAATTAAAGAAAAATAAATAAATCCTACTTAAAAACTATAAAAACTAAAAATTTGTATGCTTCAATAAACACCATGAAAAAGAGAACAACAACTTACAGAATAGGAGAAAATATTTGCAAAATTGTTTATCTAATAAAGAATTTCTTAAAGAAATATAAAGAACATTCTATGAAGTTTCTTTTTATTTCCTTTTTTATTTGTTTCTTTAGATACACATGACATTAGAGTGTATTTTGACATCCATGGAGTATAACTTACTCTAATTAAGAACTTGTTCTTGTGGTTGTATGTGATGTGGAGTTACACTGATTACATACTTATATATGAACAAAGGAAAGTTATGTCTAATTCATTCTATTGTCTTTTCTATTCTCATTTCTTCTCCCTTCTATAAAATTTCTATAAAGAACTCTTTGAATGCAACAATTAAGAGAAAAACCAATTGAAAAATGACAATGGATTTCAACAAACATTTTGCAGAATATCTGAAATAAAGAAAATAGTAAGAAATATTGGTTTGAATGTGGAAAAACTTGGAATGCTTATACATTATTGGTGGGAGTAGAAAATAATATGGATAGTTTGGAAAAAAAAGTTTGGCAATTGCTCAAATGTTAAACATGCCAATGATTCCACTTTTAGTTATGTACCCCAGATACATATGTCTATCAAAAAATTGTTCATATACAAAACTGGGAATAACTCACATGCCTATAAATAGGCATAAAAAATATATGGAACATTATTTATCATAAAATAATAAAATATTGAGATATGCTACAATATAAATTAATCTTGAAAATATTTTGCTAGGTGAAAGAAGCTGAACAAAAAAGGTCACTTTGTGAAACTTTTCTATGAATATGATCCCATTTATATGAAATGTCTAGACTAGGAAAATGTGTGAAGGCAGAAAGTAGATTAATAATTACCCAGGGCTGATATATATGATTGGGAAGAAATGGGGCGTGATGCTAATGGATATAAGATTTCTTTATTACGGTGATGAAAATGTTTTAAAAGTATATGACAATTTCAGAATTCTGAATATATGAAAAACCAACCAATGGGTTACATAGCTTAAGTGAGTGAATTGAACAGAATTTGAATTATATCCCATCAAAGTTATAAATGTTTGCCATCAGAGTGAAAAATTTATATTTCTAATTTATATTTGACCATATGGAAGTGAACATCTTTCATAGGGTTATAAGCCACTGTGATTTTTTTTAATACTGTTTAAGGATGAATTCAGCTTATTTTTCATTTGAGTTGTTGGCTTTTCTTTATTGATTTATAACTGAAATAGTACTTTTCTTTACTAAGTAGTACTTTTATTTATAGCTAAAATAATATATTATCTGATGCATGTTGTGAATGTTTTTCCCCAGTTGCTTACTTATTTATGGAAACTTGGCGTTTGTTAAAAATCTTAATGTGTGTAGTCTATTGTCAAAATTTATGCTACTCTTGGGCTGGGGATGTGGCTCAAGCGGTAGCGCGCTCGCGTGGCATGCGTGCGGCCCGGGGTTCGATCCTCAGCATCACATACCAACAAAGATGTTGTGTCCGCCGAGAACTAGAAAATAAATATTAAAAAAAAAAAATTCTCTCTCTCTCTCTCTCTCCCTCCCTCTCCTCTCTCACTCTCTCTTTAAAAAAAAAATTTATGCTACTCTTGATTTATGTCTTGATTACAGGGAGCAAGATAAAAACAAAACTACTCTGTATATTTTATTATTTTTGAAATTTCATTCTTCATGATTAAAACTGTGACCTATTTATAATTTATTTGAAATTAAGGTTGAAATAAAAATCCAACATTAACATGCTCATATTGTTGGCCTGTTCTACCTACATGACTTACTGGGTTATTTTTCCCATATTCACAAATGTAAATACATACAGTGCATTAAATTTGCATAATTACTTAAATATATTTTGGATCCTTTAATTGATCATTGTATATCCTACTTAATTATACTTTTATTTACAAGAATTCCTTTCCTGTAGCTTTATAGTGTTCTTGTCAGGGCAGGTAATTTTATTTTATTTCTCTTCAAGTATTTCAAGCTGTATTAACATATTTAATTTTTACATGAACTAAAGAAAAAAATTGTTTAATTAAAAAAGGGAAAACTGAAAGGAAATCAGTAAACATTAAAAATCTTTTAAAAAATGTTGAATTACATAATATTTTTAGATTCAGACAAAAATTAATAACTTTACAGTATTAGTTTCCTAACTAATATAACTTTTCATGTATTCAAGTTTTTTTTTTAAATTGTTTTTCAGTTGAGCTGGGGTTGTGGCTTAGTGGTAGAGTGCTTGCTTAGCACGTGAGAGGCCCTGAGTTCAATCCTCAGCACCACATAAAAATAAATAAATAAAGGTATTATGTCCAACTAAAATATAAATATTAAAAAATCTTAAAAGAAATTATTTTTAGTAAAGTTTTACATTTTCTTAAATGATCTACACAACACCCCTGTGTATTTTATCTTTGTTGTTGGATCTTTTCTTCCAGTTTATTTTTTTTGTTAAGCAGAATCATATCAGATTATAGGTTAAAAAGGAAGAGGAATTTTGGCGATTTCATATGTTTCAAACTACTAGCTGGCTATTTTATTACAAAATATTTTTGCTATTTTTAATCATAAAACCCTCAAAAGTTACTATAGTACTGAGAGCCATTATTCATTCATAAAATATTTATTGAGCATGTGTGTTCTAGGCTCTTGAGATTGATCACTCATCAAAACAGACCCAATTTGCAGTCCATACGGGACTGGCACTCTGTCCTTCTTCCACTTTTCTTGATTTTAATGTGAATGATTTCAGTGATAGATAAAATATTATGCTGCCTTTCTATGTATGATATGTTTAGTTTGTGAAGTATGTTTTCATCTTCTCCTATTTTATAAAAAGCCTTTCATATAAAGAAAAGATTTTTATCATTTATAGAAATGAATGTGTATATTTTCTTATTTGATCTTCTAACTTTGTAAATTTTGCAAATAGATTTTCAATTAGTTTATTTTGAAAAGAGCACTGATTATTCAAGTTGAGTGATTCTTTTAATATTCTGATAGATTTTATTTACTAATACAAAGGATTTTTGTGTTACTATTAATAGAGAGATTATAGTATTTTGTTTTCTGTGTATTTCCCATTGCTTTATTGCATTAACTTAGAAGGAATTTTATTCTGCTATTCTCTTAAATTGTTTAAATAACATTTTCCTTTAATAATGTTTTCTATTTCCTTTCTGATAATCCTTATGTTTCAATTTTATATTTTTAAAATGTTGGAATTACATAATATTGTTAGATTCTGACAAAAATTGATAACTTTACAGTATTAGTTTCCAAACTTAGAATACAACTTTTCATGTACTCAAGTCTTTTAAAAATCATTTTTCAGTAAAGTTTTATATTTTCTTAAATATTCTATACAGGAGGCCTACATATGCAGAGTATGCTTGTACAATTATTCTGTAATCCCCATATCTATAGTTATTTTTCCATTCTTGTATATAATATTTTATATTTGTACTTTCTCCTTTTTGCTAGAATATATATGATAGTGTGTATCTATTTTTTTTTTAGTTTGATTTTGTTTGCCTTGAAAAATAGCTCTCAGGTTTATTTACAGTTCTACCATTGTTTTCTAATTCATTCATCTGAATATTTTCCTGTTATTTTCTTTTTTTCCTGTTATTATTTTCCTGTTTATCTGTTTTGTTCTTCAAACTCTGCACTAAATATATATTTTTTTCCCTTAGAGAACTGGTTTAGCCAAATTCTGGGGTTCTGATCAATAATGTTCTCTTACTTGATCTATACCAGTTCTTCACCATGTCCATTGCAATGGTCCCTACACTATGGCTTCAGGGTTAAGGGTCTTAAGTGCCAAGGTTCATTTCTACTTTTATTTATTTACTTATTTATAAATTTTACTGATTTCTCTTTATACTACTTTATTTTCAGAAAAAGTGATTTTATTATCTCAGAGTTTTGAAATCCCTTATGATTTCTGCGATATGTTTCTTGTTAGTGAAAAGGATTATCTTAATTTTGGTGAATAACAATAAATTACCCGAGGAAAGAGAAGGGCCCTATTCTCTCTGCCTAGAAATTCACAGACATAAGTTGAGATTGAAGGGAAAGGTAGGAGAAAGGGCCTCCAAGCAGAATTTGATGAAAAGGCTAATTCTGGAGTTATCAAAGCACCGGGGTTACCAAAACATTCATTAAAACAGATGTAGGCAGGACTGAATTTTATATGATCAGCTTTGTAGCCCAAAAGTGAAAACTCTTTTGCATATGACCAAACTACCTACCTAGATAGTCAAGGAGGAAGAGGGAGGTAGGAGGGAAATCAAGAAGAACCATGTCCTATGTAGGGGTGTTTGCTGGTGTTTGAAGGTGCAAGAATAATAAAGGCTAGCATTTACTGAATGTACCCAAAGGAGTGTCACCTAACAATCTTCACAAGAACCCTTTCCCCCACCTCAAGATGCTACAATTATTTGTTCCCTTTCAGATGAGAAAATGGAGGCAATGAAAAGCTCAATAACTTGCCTGAGATTGTATAATTGCTACAAGGCTTAGCTGAGTCCGGAACATGGCAAGTTGGCCTCATCTTTTACATCATTACTCCATAGTGCTGTGTGCTGAGGAAGTAAAGCTTGATACAGTGAAGGCAGGGAACTTGGTGCTTTTGTAAAGCAGAATCCACTGTAACTGTTAGAAACATATGATCTTGGAAAGGTGAAGAGTTCTTAGAAAATGCTCTCCTAAAGATCAGGAGATAATGGGTTCAAGCTGAACTCAAGTAGATTTCCAGTGACATGGTGAGTCTTATTGACACCAGGCAAAGAAATTGAATACTATACAAATGGATAATGAGCATAACTGACGTAAAATTCTGACTCACCTGCAACAAGCGTCCTGGGAAACTAACTTCTTGTTTTCCATAGAGGGCCAGCATATTATTTGTAAGGCTGACTTGTAGGAACTGAGTTAGACAGCTATTCTAGTTAGTGGGTCAGGAAGCCAAACAATAACCTCTATAATAATCAATAAAAAATGCCCAGATTTGATAAATAAATTATGGCTTCCTAAATTTTTGTTTCAATTTCCAACTTACAACCAACCAGAGAAAATTCAATATGTACCCCCTAATCAATCACATAGGATGTCCTCCTTCCCAAGCCCACAGCCTCCAATCAGGGAACACCTGAAGTCTCTCTTTTTCCTATTGGAAACCTTTCCCTCTCTCTGGCTTCCTTTGCATATTTGCTAAACACAAGTGATGGTGGCTGACTCCTTTGTGGTAGCAAGCTCCAAATAAATAGGCTTGGCAAATTGTCATCTGGTGGTCTCCAGTTGGTTCCACAAGTGTTATTTGTGCGTATATGTCTGCATTTCCCATTGCATCTGGAATTTGAAGATTAGGTTCTTTATTTATTTTGTGTTATCTTAGGTTATGCTCTCTGAATCTGTTGCATTACTAAGGAAATGGAATATTTTTTGGATAGAATACTTTGGGTGAATTTGGCTTATGTCTTAGTGTCATATGAAATGGCCTCCTCTGTAGTAGTTTTTTAGAGTTTAATAATAAATTTTGTTGAGGAGACATAAGTAGTGATGATGATGACAATGATTACTAGACTAGTAATAATATTATTCATTACATGTGAGGCATTATCTTACTTGTTTTAAATATACTAATTTTCAACACGGTTGCATGAAATAGTCTCATGATGATTTCTTATTTCCCTAAGAGGAAAAACTATTAAGGAAACATTTACTTAATTTGTCCAAGGCCATAAAAAATAGAAAGTAATGGAGCTAAGATTTGACTCAAGGTGTCTAGGCCGAGAGTCTGTCCTCTTAACTGATCATCTATACCATCTCTCAATTTCAGACAGCTTTAATACTGGATACTTTGATTCAGGAACAGAGCTATCAAGTTCTGGGGACACAGAAGTGAATAAGATAGGGTCCTTACCTTGAGGAATTTGGGCATTTTAAAAAACTGCATCTTTGGAGGCAGGGAGTAAAAAGGGAGTCAGGAATTCTCACAGAAGGGATGTAGGGAGGGCATCAGAATATAAATTTTTTGAGATGGGGAGTTATTTCACCCAGATACTCAGCAGAAACATAACTGGATGAGGATGGTGGAGAAAGCTGAATGTGGGAAAGTCCTTGGAGAAAGACACAGAGGTAATAACCTGGAGTTCCTCATAGGGGTGCTTGGATTTTACCCACATTTTACAAAAGAGAAATCTTTGAAGAATGATTTAACTATGGTGAGGGAATATGAGTTGATATTATCAGAATTAAGTATACATACTTCTCTTTGTTTCAAACCCCTTTCTTTAAGGAGCAGAACAATGTTTCAAATAACAGTTTTTGAGAGGACCTGGGGAGCCCAGGGCTGATGGACAGGTGGGGGTGGAAACCTAACATATATGATTCTACATAATCTCACAATAATGATTGCTGGAAGTGGCACAAGATAAGAAGTTACGCCAAATGGTTAAAAAGAAGTGAGATAAAATAGCCACTCAAGTCAGCATTGCAGAGAGCTGCTCCTGGTCTTCTTTCCGGTTTTGAATGAATCACTTTAACTGCTTGGAACTCTATTGCCATAAATGTAAAATAAAGCAATATAACCCTTCAATCTTTAAGAATGTAATTCTAATCATAGAATCAATTAAAGTTTGGTGAAGTGCTTCACCTTCTCAAATGAAGACAATATTAACAATCTCTACCGAGTAGGCTGAAGTTCTGTCATCCTTAAAAGTGACCCCAGGGAGTCGGTTATTGCTTTCCAAACACAATAAAAAGGCCATGAAACAAAAGTGTCTGAAAATATACCAATATAAACAGAGTGCTTCTTTTCAATTAAAGCATTAAAGTAATTCCATAAAAAGCAGAAAATTCCTTGCAGCCTCAATTACCAAATCTGGATCTGAGTTACAGGGACTCTACAGCTCCCAGTTCATATTCTGGCTCTCAAAGATGCTCCTGATGAAGAGGGGAAAAATTCCCTCTTGTTGGCTTGGGTCCAAGAACGTCAACACTGCTGCTGAATGTGAGCTTCCTCCTCTGCTGCAGCCATGTCTACATGATGGCCTCTTGGCCTGAACAATCATTGGGTAAGGAAGGTCTTTGTGGCAGAGATGAACTAAATAAGAACCTGAGTACCCATTTCTGCATCACTTAAGGCCAATGAGATGGGAGGTGTTACAGGGGAAACATGCATTTCCAAATCTTCTTTTAAAAAAGTGAATATCTCCTAGAACAGAGTTAACATGCAATAATATTAGTTGTACTTATTACAGGAAGCCTAGAATGTGAGTGTATGCATACACACACACACACATGTGTATACACAATGAATATACACATATATCTATAAATATTTAATAAATATATTTTGTGTATATACATGTGTGTATATATTTATATATATTTAATATAGATATTAAATATGTGTATATATATATATATATATATTTAAAATTATTCCACACTTTCACACTAGTTTCATTATCTGGTATACTTCCTTTGGGTTTTACAATTAAAACTTACTAACTTTAAATATAGTAAGGAATAAAATCTTTATTAAAATTGGTTGACTAATTTAATCTCCTGAAGAATACGTCCATGGTACTGTCCACAGACTATATAGTCATAAAATAATCAATAAAATTCTACAATGTATGTATACGTCAGGATATCATATTGTAAATGAGAAATACATACAATTTTATCTGTATAAAAGAAATAGCCAATGTTGCCCAGCATATTCTAAACAAAAATTTTAAGTTATACTTAAATGAAATATCATTATGTATTATGCTTCTTTATGCAAAGCAATTGTAGACATTTAATTTGTATTAAAAACAGCAAATCACTCCACTCATATAATTAGCAAAATAGGAAATATAGTAGAGAAATTTTTAGAAGTTTGATTAAGATAAAAACAGAATATAAGTGAGTATAATGGTGTACATCTATGGTGCCCTGGGAGTGGCACATTCCTCAGCAGCTGGGGCAACTGGGACAGGAGGATCACAATTTCAAGGTCAGGGTGTGCAACTTAGCTAGACATTGTCTCAAAATTTTAAAAAAATGTAGTTCAGTGATAGAACATGCTTGTATTTAATTCCAAGTGAAAAAAAGAAAAAATATATAGATATAAAATTTTGCCAGTAACTGAGGAAAAGCAATGTTATTCATTGTAAGATAACTTCCTTCTAACCCTAAAATTTTTTACCATGAGGAGAATAATAACAAGAAAAGACATATTGTCATTATAAAAATTAACTAAGATCAAGAAAAGTACTGGCTAACTTATAGGAATATATTATGTGTTTCGATTTCTTACAAAGTGTTAAAGGGTAAATATCAAAGGTTATACCTTTTTTTTCCAACAAAATATGAGACCTTTCAAAAAAAACAAGTAAATAATTTGAGAATTAAGCAAACTAAAAGAGAATGAACTTCCTGGAGAACTGTACAAATTAAGTGGCTATTTTGGCCCTGTTAGTAAGATAGATGATTATGTAAAAATTTTAAAGTAGTTAAATAAAATGTAAATACATATTAATTACAGACATAATTATACATATCATGTACATAATTATTTTGACAATTGCTGACTTAGAAGCTCCTTCATTATACAAAGAATATTCATGGAACATTTTATGTGGGGAGTAGAAATATAGATTGGTATTGATGAATTAATCAAAGCCAATTACTATAGAGGGGAAAAGTTTAAGCTATTTCCTAACTACACAAGTTTTGATAAGTCATTTAATCTCTGCCTCCTTTCTTCATCTATAAAATGAGAATAGTACCTACCTCATAGGATGATATGACCTCATAGGAATGTCATGACTGCCGAAGTCTGGCTGGGCACAATTCAGGAGTCATTTGTCAAAAGAAACAAACTTTATTTTTAGAACACACACACACACCCACACCGCACCACACAGCTCTCCAGGAAAACCCTCAGAGCCCAACTGCCACCACCAGGCTTCCTACAAGCCTCTCAATCTCCCCCACTCCTCCTGCTCTTTAGGCCTACTGGCTAGGTCGCATGGGTGGAGCCAAAAAGAGTCCCCCAATGAGCAGCTCCGTGGTCTGAAAGGGTGGGGAAACAGCCCAATGAGCATCACCGAAGAGGAGCCAATCAGTTGGTAGCTAGAAGTTTGCTGGGGCCACTGTGAGCCAATCATCAGATGGCAGCTGGTGCTGGCAGCTGGAAGTTTGCTGGGGCCCCTTTGGCTGTGGCTCTCAACATTTGACAATTAAATGTGATAAACAATTTAAAGGGCATGGCTAGTGCTGGCTGATGGTTCCAGAAGGAATCAGTCACGTACTAGATAGACTATGAGAACCAAATTTATAATTGATTTTTCTTCACTCCTGCTTGATGTTACTTAGGAGGTAATATGGCTACTTAAAATGAAGGACATTGCCACAGACAAAGTCAATAATCTTGGCTGTTTGAGTTTGGTGTGAATATATTCCTATACTATTGAAAGGTCCACTACACTAATTTTAGTTATGAATAAATCTCAGCCTAGATCAATAGTGTTCAAGTAAGAACTGCCTAACCTAACCTCTACCCCAAAAGTGAATAAAAATGTAAAGGTGCTAAATGTGTTCTTGTGGCTCTGTGGCCAATCTTCTTTTGGCTTGCATTGGATTTCTTAAGCCTAGTAGAATAAAGTCTAGGTACTACTGGGTTTAACCCCATTGGGGCCAGTTAACTCTGTTTTAGTTCAGGTTTACCTAAGTCATACTTGGCTTTTTGGCTTGTAAAGGAAAGATCTTTGGAGGAAAAGTTGTAACCTAAGGGTGTAAGAGACAGTTAAGAAGGTAGAGGAAGGAATTTATTCTAACAATAGTAGGTTGCTTCAGTAAAAGGAGATCAAAGTGATACTTTAGTGTAAAAGCATAAATAAGACATACTGATTTTTTTTTTAAAGAAGGAATTTCATCTCAATTTGCTATCATATTCTCTCAAAAAATATAAATTAAATATTTTAATATTCTGAAAAACACATTCAAACTTATTTTTTTTGTGCCAATCCAATGGTTTTAATTAGTTTTCCTTCTCTAGATAAGACCTCTATTGGGTCTGCTTCATATTTCTGTAATCATTTTTTGTAAGTTGGGATCTCCCACTGTGATCTTCATTATTCATAAGATAAAATTGAGATTATCTTGTCACCTGAAGGGCAGTGACAAAACCCTGGTGGCACTTAGAATCTCTTCTAATCTTTCCATTGGCCTGAACTAATGAAGATTCCTTTTACTGCTCAATTTCTTTGATCTCTTATTCACAGGTCCCAGTTTGATATTTTGGTCTGCAACATTCTAGCACCTTAATTTTCCTTTGGTCTTTTGTTGAACTAAATTTCCTGAATTTTGGATGTGCAAAGAGAAAGGTAATTTCTCAAGTATAAACGACTGCAGGGTCTCTAAAATGTAATTCAATATGGTCTTCCATCCTGAAAGACAGCAATCTATTCATCCCTGTTGGGATTCATGTGTAGAACACACTCGTATCATCTTCCCCTGCTTGCTGAGTGTATGCTGGGATAAATTGTTGTGATGTGATTTATGGATCCCCCTTCCTTCGGTCTCTCCCAGTTTATTTGAGTTTGCCATCCAAGCATCAGACTGCTCCTGACAGATAGGATGGAACTGGTATTGGTAGTCACTCCCAGCAGGGTTTGTCTTTGATGTTTTATTAAGTGTATGATTTACTAGCCTTTCCTTTGATTTCCTAACAAAAGTAAGAAATAAGAGCCTCAGGTTGGTAACAACATCCAAATGGTCACTGTTAAAGAATTGTTTTAAGTGTGTTAGTTTCCAGAATAGTAAGACCTCCACTAAGAATATTATCCCATCATCAAATGTACCCCCAGATTGGAAGTTGGTTCATGATCTAAAAATACCATGTCAAGAAAGTTTAAGCACTTGGCTGGCAGAAAAAGACGTTATCCTGCATGTGTGTGTGTGTGTGTGTGTGTGTGTGTGTGTGTGTGTGTCCGCGTGTGCGCAAATATGCATGTGCACATTCATTTGCAAATCCTTCCACTGGGTAAAGGAAAAACTAGTAACAATGACAATTCCATCTAGATCTTGCAGCCTAGAAAAAGAGGTAGAAATTGATCAGTGTTGCAATTATTTCTTCCTTCCTTGATAGTCCTCACAATCATAATTTCTGAACATTAGAAAAGAGAATGCCAGATGTTGATCACTACAAAATGCTTTGAAGGACACTGCAAAGAACCCAGACATTTTGGAACTTGGGACCTTGTTATGCTTGAAGCTTGACTGGTGGAACATCAACATTCTTTGCTTTCTCTTTGCAAAATATTTGCTGTAAAGTGTAAATAAAGAAAGGGGAGTATTTCTTCACATAGCTATGCTAAAACATCTGGCATCTGGGGTTGTGTTTATACCCTTCTGCACTGCAGGCTCATCCTTCAAAGGAGTCTGGATTTTTCTTTCACCTCCTTGAAAGTCCAAAAAGTAACTTTAATGTTTTTCTTAGGAAGACAATTTTGTCCAAGCATATGGTGCATCTTAAATACTTGGGCTGAAAAACAAGTCACTAAAAGGAGAAGTTCTCCTATTTATCTATATAGCACACCTGCTTATATCCCAAGAGCTCTGTGTCACTCAGAGATCCACCTACAGTTTCAAAATATAAGATCCAAAAATAATATAGTGCCTTGTGAAACGATATCTCTTTAAAATGTATTTCCACCTTGCTCATTCCAAACAATATGATTAAAAAAATATCATATGATAAAACAAATAAATAAATAGGAACTGAGATAGAAAATTGAGTAGAAGATTGAATAGAAATTGAACAGAAAATAAGAGTAGGAAATAAAATAAGCTTAATATACAAAATGTAGGCTGTGCATTCACTATAGATTAGCCACAAATTTGGCTCTGAATTTCCTAGCACACAAGTCAAAAACACAAAAACAAAAACAAAAAACAAAACCAGGATTTATCACATGCATTTCAATGTTGAGAAAGGAAAACATGCCAGCTACTTGGAAAAAAAATTTCTCTTCCTAGTACAAAGAACTATAAATATATTTTTCTGTGCATTTTTATAAAAAGAACATGTTAATTTTGAGAAAGTATCTTCCATATCATTCTTGTTATGAATATAGCAATGGCCTTCATGGGCATTGAAATAATGTTCCTGAAGGGATATCCATGAAGTTCCCCCAAAGCAAATTTCCACAAAAGAAATCCTAAAATGTCATCTGAGAACACAGACCACTGGTGGTCTCACGAAATCCAAAGGTACAGTTTAATCACTGACTGTTTAGCCGTAAGAGAAATTCTCCATAAATATCCATTCACACATTTGTTCAATAAAAACTACTTGGTAAGCATTGGCCATTTGCCAGTCATTGTTCCTGGTGCTATGGATGTAACAACGGCCAAAAAAAAAAAAAAAAAATCCTCTGTTTTCATTAAGCTTAAATCTCAATAAGTATGTAGAAACAATTATGAAGGAAACAAAATTATTTTTAGAGTTTTCTAGAAATGCTGTGAAAAACTAAATGGAAACTATTTTTAGTAGGTTGTTCAAAAGATGCTTCTCTATGGTAGTGACAATGCAGCAAAGATGAATAATGAGAAGGCAGCAAAAATCTGGGAAGCCACAGCAATCCCAAGAGTCAACAGTAAAGGCAAATGTCCTAGGGTAGACTTTAGCACAGAGTGTTGGAGGGGCCCATAAAACTGAAAAATATTGAACAAGGGGAACTGGATGATAGGAGCAATGTCTTAAATATATATATATGTCTCCTTTGTGCAAATCAGAGAAGAACTCACCAACGTGAAACACTTGAATTCCATCATTTGATCATTTTAATACCATATAAATATGGTAATTTTCTGGTGTTATATTATGTTGGGAGAAGCCCTTTAACTGACCTGTTTTGGAACATTTTCATAATACATATCTAAGATGTCTCATGATTCATATTGATCGCTATTGTAAAAACACTTCCACATTTGTCAGGGGGAAAGATTGTGGTTGTTAAAAGACCACACCTAACATGATGGTCAAAGTCAAACAATAGATCTTCATATTGTGGAATCAGACCCACTCATTTTAGTGTCACTGAACATTCCAGCATGAATCTTCATAGATCTTGTGTGTCTACCAGATGTCATGTGGTCAGTTTTAGAGGCACAGGAATTTTTTCAGGTGCTAAGATGGTCCTTGAACCAATGCATCAAAGAGAGATGGACTATTCATTCATCACTCAAACTGACAAACCATCTCCAAAAGTCCTTAATAACTGTGAGCAATTTATTCCTGTGTCCTTGGCAGGATTTGAAAATTGTAGCAAGAAACAAGGAAAGTATCTCCTAAATAGGACATCATCTCATGCTTCAAAAACCTCTAGCCCACTGAAGTAATAGTTTGCTGAAATATAGGAAATGTAGCACACAATGGTGCTGGAAATAAAATGCCAGAGATGTTTGGTGAAATCCATAATTCACAACTAGAAGTGTTACGTGATTCCTAGTGTTTAAAGGCAGCATCCTTCCATAGCCTATTCATTGCTATAAAGAGTGTTTAGAAAGGGCTAAATTTTCTAGGAAAAAGATAATAAATGCACTTTTAGATTAAAGTGATACCATCTTCTAAGATTTGACAACATCTTGGAAACAGCTGCATAACAGCTTTTTTTTTTCATATTTTCTTAGTTAACATCATTGTGACATCATTCTGTGACTGCCAATAAATTATTGTATAAAATATACTTAAAACTAAAAATTCCAGAAGGAAAGCTAGCCTTTTAATCTGGAAATCAAAACAAGTCAACATATCCATTAATGGTAATGTACAGAATATTTTCTTACCCCAAATGCCATGTAAGAACTAAACAGGTAATAGGAGAAAAGATTCTTTAAATTGGTAAAACTGATTCTGCTTCTACAGACTACAATCTGTTATGAACTTGGAATTTGCCGTTCAGCTTGAGTCAGTGCTAGATACATTTCCTTAATATTTTTTCTTCTTTCCTTCAGTGCCATTCAAAAAGAGGACCCAAATCCATGACAGTATTTTCAAGGAGTTCACATTCTTTTATAGATTTAGACAAACCCATAGTTCGGGACCTATTCATGCTTACATTTTCTTTAGTTTTCTCTCTGAAGAAGAGGTGGACCTACACAATTCATTCTCACTATTCTTCCCCTCTTTGCACCCTCTGAATGTCATCAGCTTGTGTGAAAGATTGATAAGATGGGATGTGGGGAAATAAAATGTCAAGGAATTTCCAAGTACCTTCTTTAATAACCAAATTATATCATTGGTTGGGAAAGAAAGATTAGTTGCTCTACAAGCAAAAAGACTACTCTAAGTCCATTCATATTACTCAAAATTTTCCACACTGAAAAAAAAAATCATATCCTCTATCTGTTTTCAAAGGTCCACCCACCATCATTTAAATAAAAATTATTTGCTTTGCTGGTGTTATGCACAGCAGATTTCAGGATGTCCAAATCTGTCTTGTCTATACTGCTGAAAGTTAAGCAGAGACTTGGCAGTTTTTCAGTTGCTTGCACGGGAGACAACCAGCTGTCCTGAATTACTCTACCAAAGCTCCACAGGCAAATGCTTGCTTTGCTTAAAAGTCATGTAGACCTCACCAGGTAGTGAGACACCAGCATTAACATAAAACAGTACAGCTTGATACAAATTATGCTGAAGAGCATAAATAATCACATCATTCATATTATTCTCAAATCATACAGAGTAAGTTTTAAAGGTTTGTGGTATGCGGGGGACTTTGCTACCTCCACAATAAAAAGGGAAACTTCTCAAGAAGAATGCTTTCAAGATCAAAGGGCCTATAGCAACAGATGACATGTCAGTGGCCTCCTCATGCTGGGCATCCTGCTGAACTCCTGTGTGCATTATTTCATTCTCTCATCACGAAATCCCCGTGGACTGTTTATTATCATTGCCATTTCACAACACCACAGATTGGAAATCCACAATGACTTGCCCAAGTGTGGATAGTTAGGAAGCAGACTATTGGATTTTGTTAACTGCTTTCCTAACATCTTTATGAGCAGCTTCGCCCAGGATCACCCAGAAATAAGATTTGGTGGTCCATCAAAACCTACATGCTGTCAAATAATCAAAAATGAAAATAAAAAGTGACAAAAAAATGTGTTTTTTTATAGCCAGTCATGGTGGTATACCCAGTGATTCAGAAGGCTGAGGCAGGGGGATCCTAAGTTTGAGGCTAATCTGGGCAATTTACCAAGATCCTATCTCAAAATAAAAAGGGCTGGGGATGCAGTTCAGTGGTAGAGCACCCGTGAGTTTAATCCCATGTACAAGCAAGAAAAGAAAAAAAAAGTGTGGTTTTCTAAATTTTACCAAAGTGATTCACATTCAGTCCATTTTCCTCTCCCAAATCCTAAAATGCTATGAAACCAAGGGAATAAAAAATTCAAATTTCAAATTTTACATACACTGTAATAAAAATCTTTTAATAGGAAAAATTTCAATTTATTCAGTAATGCATTTGTGATAAATTATAAAAAGAAGTAAAGATGAATTTGACTAGAGGGTCAAAAAGAAAAACAAAACAATATAGCAACTTGATTGAAAGCATCTATTTTACTTTCTAAACTTTCTGTTTTATTTTTCACACTTTAGAATCAAAACATAGACACTGATTGTATAAATAGTTTAAATAACATAATATTGACCTTTTTTACTATACTCCCTCCCTGTGGGGTGTATAGGAGGATCAGAGTTAGCAGCAGTAAGCTCTGTATAAATCTAATACTAGATCATCATGTGTGCTCAGAGTGAACTAAGGAAAAAATACTTAGAATAAGTCATCAGTTTTCTGCAAAGTAATTAATTTCATTTAAAGATAGAACAATTTCATTTCTAAAATCATAAGGAAAGGACCATGGTGGTAGTTTTATTTATTCAATGTAAATAATTTTTAAAAATTCATGTGTATAGGGAAAAAATTAATTATAGGTGATGTGTTTATATCATTAAAAAAAAAAAACTTGACTGATTACTACTCCCCAGCCCTTCCTCTAAGCAGATGGCTACTTGGCTGGGCCTTGATCTTCATCTCACAGTCAGAACCTATTTTTCCCTGTGCCTAAGGAACTGAAGGTGTAAAGCAAGTCCTTTGTAGCCAGGCATAGTGGCATACCCAGTGATTCAGAAGGCAGGAGGATCCTAAGTTGGAGGCTAGTCTGGGCAATTTAGAGACTAGTCTGGGAAAGATTCAGAGGATCTCTCCTGAAATCCTGCATGAATTATGACTGAAATTCAAAGTACCTCTTCTACCCAGGATGGTCTTATGAACTGTTTTTGAACTGTCATTTTGCAGGGATGAAAAAAGAAAAAGAGGTCTGGTCTTATGGCTTTATTTTTTTGTAGCCTGACTAGATTGTAAGAGAATAGAGGCAATCACATAGTACATATTTATTGGTTGTCTCCCCTCATTCTTCTCCTTCTCCCCTCCTCTGTTCCCTGGCCCTGTGGGAATATATCACATTCCCAAGTCCATATCCTGTCTGACTTAGATCAGTCCTCACAGTTCATATTCTGACTGCAGTGGGTTCAGGGATCAGCATGTAACACAAGCATAACCAATGAGAGGTGGAGTTCTGGGATTTGGGAACTATATTTGGGAAGTCAACATTTTCATTTTCCACAGAAGGAGGACTTAACAGTGCGAGCTACTAGACAATACCTTGTCCACAAGAGAGACCCACTCTGAGGATGGTGCTACCAAGGAGAAATATGACCCTCTAAATGGGGAAAGAGAAACCAGGTTTTTGGTGTCATCAAGCTAACAGATCAAATCTGAAGCTTTCTGCTTTTCAGTAAGATAGGCTAAAAAATTCCCTTTACATTTTTAGTCAACTTGGCCTAACTGTTAAGTTCAACAGAAAGAATGGCAATTGATATAGGCAAATGCTTTCTAAGTAGACACAAAGAATGGAAAGTTCCTGAAGTATGTTCTCTCAGAATTTCATATTGAGTTTTTAAAAATGACACTTGTGTTTTATCATTCTGTTTCAGACATCTGAGCCATTTAAGGTCTAAGAGAAGCCTGAAAACCTTTAATTTGGTTGTTGTTGTTGTTCAATAGACTCAGACATAACCTGCGAGTTATTTATTTCCTTGGAAATCTGTAATGCAGATCCTTTCCTAAATGTTTCATTCTTCATCAGGTTGTCCTTTGCATGTGCTCAACAAGTGAAAACAAATTGCTTTTTAAATATTTCTTGAAATATTATCATTCATTTTGAGAAAAAAATTGATTGCTATTGTGGTTGTATCTTATAATATTTTTTAAAAAGTAGATACAACACTTCCATGTCAATTTTTAAATGTTATTTTTTTTTAAAAAAAGACACCCTGCTGGTACTATGTCACATGAGACTTGGCTGCACATTGTGAGTTCAGACATCACTCAGGCCAAAGAGTATCCGTAGCTTCACAAGGGTCTTTGAATTGACAGCCTACTAATGACTAATTAAATCATATTATTGTTTTTATATAATATAATTATAACTTAATTATTATAATTACCAAGATTAGATATACTTCCATTAAAGCTAATATTTTGAAGTTTAGACCTCCCAAATAACAATTTGGTCTGTGCTAGTTATTTTCACTCTGTTAGCAAAAATACTGAGGAGATCCTAATACTTGCTGAATGTTTACTCTGTCAGGTGCAGCTACGATACATTATCTCACTTCAGTCTTACAAAAACCCCTGAGTTGGAGCAAGCAGTACATTACAACTAATAAATCTAGGAATAATATCAGGATGATAATAATGGTAGAGCACAGATTGTATTCCTTTGTCACTTACCACCCCATTCTCCCTTCAGTTACCACTTGTCTTTCTGGGTAATGGCTGTTTCTCATAATTTCAAAAGACTGACTCTAAATACTTTTTCAGCTGTAACTTAAATTAATCGGTCAAAGTGGAACTTACAAGCCAATGTATGTTTTATAGTATTTCCTTAAGCTACAAATAATTTTCTGTGTGTTAGTGTTGTAAAAAAGATTTCATTAATATATAAGCACTTTTAAAACTGTGGGAAACATTGTAGATTGTTTGATCCTTTTGGTTTTTAGATGAGGCAGCAGAACATCTAAACACATAAGCACAGAATCACTAATGTAGAACTACTGGAATGAGAACCAAATAGCCCTGGCTCAATATCTGCTATGTTTATCAAACTCCAAAAATCAGCTAGCAATACAAAGAATGCAGAAGGAGTAGAGGAGGAAGAAGAGACTCACTGGAAATCTGAATAAAAATTAAATTATTCAAGTAACAAATTTCATATGTTCATGGCTTAATGAGAAATGAACTTTTTATTAATAAGTAGAAAAATATATTCTACAAAGTTTGACGCTAATATTTGCTGCACTGATATTCATTATTAAGAATGGCAATATGAAATGGACACATTATTTCCCCTTTTAACGTGGGGAGAAAAGTGAAAAAAAAACAAGTAATAAAATAGCATAATGCTCAGTGGCATAGTGGACATGTGGTCATAGTAGAATACAAATGAGAAAAAAAGGATTTAAAAACTGATAAAAGATAAAACAAAAACAATTTTAATGTTTCCATATATCATAGCATTTTCTTTAACATTTGTTGGCGGATATCAGTCATACTTTCATATTTCATGGGCCAAGCAAAAGGATATAGCTGGAAATTCCTCTGCCTATGAAAAAAATCCTCAGCTCTGTCAACAGGACCATGATGGGTGGCCACATATGCTATGCACTGGGCTAGTCCAGAGGGTGCCATTTACACAAACAACACTGGGAATGATGTGCCATGGAAGTGGTTACTGCGTGACCTGCTCAATTGTACACTGCATCCCTGTCTGGTGGATGCTATTGGATAGTTAATTATACCACTGTGTCACAAATTTTACATCCTCTGATAAGAAAATAGTATTTTCCTTTTGTTTTCCAAGGAATGAGTTGAAAACATACTGTTAGTTTCTTACAGAAATGTAAAAAAGGATATCCATGGGAAAGGCATTTTCCTGAAGGGGCCAAGAAAGTAGCCCATATGTCCCGAAGCTGGTTACCTGCTATGTTAACATACACAGACTTCCAGATCCAGACAAATGAAGAGAAAGATTTATTTTGAGAGTATCTATGTTATTTTAAACAAAGGGCACAAAATGCTTTCTTAAAAGGTCATCTTTTAAATATCCTATTGTCACACTGTGAAACCCTACTCACTGCTGACCAGCATAGTCACTACACCTAAATAAATAGAGAGGAAGGGTAGCTCCGTGAAACACTTAAGACAAAAATGGAGGAACTAGCAGTTTCTAACCTCAGCTGTGACCCTAACATGGTGTGTGGTCCTGAGAAAGCCATTTAACCTCTTGATGTCTCAGATTCCCTTTACAGTTTCAGATTTCAGGGGGGTGAAGTAAGGATAGGGTTTTGGAATTATCTCTCTTAAAACCCAGGAATGCTTCAAGAATGAATGAATATTTTCTAAATGCAGAATAAAAATAAGTTTTCAATAGGAAAATATTTTGGCTATGAACTCTGTGTGAGGAGGATAAAGGAGTTTGAGTGATTTTAGATTTTGATGTCAAATTACTTTTATTTTTTTCCCTTCCCAGGGGGCAACTTAATATGTTTGTGGGTTAAGAAAAAACATAGTTTTTATTAATAAGGAAAAAAAGTAGATCCAATACAAAATTTGGCATATGGACATTTGCTACTCCCTTATCCATTATTAAGAACATGATATAGGCACAGTGCTTTCTCCTGCGGTATCCAGAAATGTACCAGCAAATGAGGTATGTTTCTATGAGGATTATAAAAAGGCAGTTTATATAAGATGGATAAGGCATGTTTCTAGTATCTAAAAAGCTTAAGTTTTCAGCAATTCCAGGTCTAATTGTTCAAAACAATTTTGCATTTATAATGATTATAGGTAAAATACAGACATCTTACATATGCAAATACTCTGGCCACTCTAATCTCTAGAGTTCTATACTATGGCTCCTTGAAATAGTTTCACAATAAGACAACTTTAAAAATAGTGACAGTTTGTTGAGCACCTCCTATACAGTTCCTCATGTGATATTTAAACTAATTCATTCAAATACTTTACCTGTGGGAGAGAGAGAATGAATACAGGGCAACTAGTTGAAAAGCTGTTTTAAAGTTTTAAAACTCAGACTAGACTATGAGGGGACTGTTGGTATCTCAGTTTTAGAAACAAGGAAATTGAGGTACATATAGGTTAAGTCATTTGACAAATGTACATGGAGGGCCAGGATGGGCTCTATGGTAGAATTATGAACTATGTAAAAGATAAAACATTGTTGACTCCACCATAAGGTAACAGAGCATCTTTAAAGTCTTTGTTTTTATTGGGCCAAATGACATGATCAGATATAAATTTCAGAAAGATGAATGTGAGAATTTTATGGGAGAGAACAAAAACAGAATCGAGTTTGAATGTATTTCTTGTTTAACAGACAAGAAAAGTTAGAGAAGAGTAGAGAAATGTATCAGAGGTCAATTTACAGGATTCTATCTGTAACTATTATATGAGGGTAGGAAGGACTTGTGAATCATTATATGTGGGGCAGGAAGGACAGAGGCAAGGGAAGTCAATATTAATGGCAAGTTTCTTGCTTGGGTAGGTGGATAGGTGCTTATGATAAATGAGAATTAGTATGTGAACCAGAAGTCCATTTGGAGGGCACAATGTGAACACTAATGGGAATACTGGTTTCGAGAAGCCTGTGAAATATATAAGCAGAAGTTGCTATTTAGTAGGCATAGTAAATCTGGTGAGGAATTTAGTAGGAGGAATGACTGGGCTTTTTATACTGAGGTGGGAGGGGTCCTTTATATACAAATGAAAAATGAACCATGGGAATAGGTGAGTTATCTTAAATAAATGTAAAACAGTGGCAAAGCAGATAAAAAGACTAGAACATGTCCATCTTAAGCAGTGGTTCTCCAAGGGCGGGCCTCAGACTTGCAGGATCAGAGTCCCTGTTAGAATTGCAAATTCTCTGGCCCAACCTTTGCCGTGATAGATCAAAAACTTGAGGGAATCCAGAAACTTATGTTCCAGGTGCTTTTTATACACCCTAAAGTTGAAAAAATTAGAAAGAAGAGCCTTCAAGCAAACAGAGAAATGGGGAATCCAAGAGAGTGTGATGTCACAAAAGTTTTCATGGAGAAAACGACAAGCCTGATCAGACAGTTTCAAGTAAGGAGAAATCTCAAGTAAGGACAGCACTGAGTAGAAGTCAATCTACACATTAGAAGCTTTTTGAGAGTTATCTTACTTTTTAAAAATCATAAATTAATGCTGCTGGTGATATTGATTAAAATTCAATACAACAGAAGGAAACATAGATGAGGTCCTCAAGAAACCAATGCGCGCATAATGCTTTAAGGATATGGGTCACCAAAGAAAGGCGTGGTTTTTTTTTTTTTTTTTTAATAAGAGAAAATTTCGAGTATGATTTAATGTTAAGGGAAAGTAAGATACTAGTTGGTGATTTTAGTGAGATTCTGAAGAAATAATTGGAAGGTATAGGATACAGATCACATCTTGAGAGACTAGAAAAATGGTAGACATAACCATCCTTTTGAAAAAGGAAATGAGTCTTAGAAAACACCGAGTGAAAGGAGGGAACTTGAAGGAGCTCGTGCCAGCAAAACTGCACCCAGGGAAGCAATGGTGGAGTGAGAGTTGGCAAGACTCAGAGAACTTGAGAGTGGACCTGGTGTAGAAAAGCTCTCTGGGAATGGGAACACTGGCGCAAGCCCAGGGACCTGCCCACCTGAAATGGCTTTAGCTTTCTCTTCTGGCTCAGTTCTTAGGTTTGTGCATTTTCCCCAAGATGCTATATGTCAATGCATTCTTCATGCCCCACCTTGCAGCCTGGCAGAGAGTAAATCTTTCTTTTCCTTCACAAATTCAACCAACCCTGACACAGTTTTGATATCAAACTCAGGTCAGCTGAAAGGATAACCTAGCACTCTTCACTCCCTTGGCTCAATAGACCCCAGACAATCCTGTTAAGAATATACTGAAGAATATTGGTTATAAGCTTAAAAAATAAGTCAAACAGTTAAATTAATTAATTTTGAAGATTCAGATATCCTGTTGTGACAGGAATGATGCCTGAGTGTTAGGATCTGCATTTATCCTGAGATCTGTTTCCTGGTATTTGCATGAGCCTGAATGAATTAGGCAAATGCATTTTCCAGATCTTCCCATTACTCTAAAGCATATAATAGCACTTCAATTTACGTAGTCTAGACTTGTTATCTCATTCTGCTATTAAGCCATCAAACCTACAGAATTTCCCAAGCCATGAATTTTTCCTTTGGGTCATTTTTACTCACCAATTCTGTCCCAGCAAACAAAGTGCACATTACTTATAGATTTTAGACATGAGTCGAGAGTAAAGTTAATATTGGATGACTGTGCAAATATGAAAAAGAATCCTTTTCTATTTATTCACTTCTTATAGGTAATTCAGACTACCAATTGTAGATTCTCAGAATAGCTAAGATCCTTGGCCAGAGAAGGTTTAAGTTTTGGAAACTTGCACTTTCAGTCTTATTACAGAGCAAATGACTCAGTTAGAAAGGGAAGCTCCTCAGAAAAGCTAAGACGCAAAATACAGAGACTAGTAACTTCTAGTCCTTAAAAAATAATTCACATCTTTGAAGTTCTGGATAGAACCTGGAAAGCAGAAAATATCAGGTGTCTAGATATGCCTATCTGTTCACCTCCCAAAGTTGTAGAAAACTAAGATGGTTGTGGACATTTGTTAAATAAAGGGGGAGCAGGTTGGGAGGGGATGTCTGGAAAGTAGGAACATGACACTGGATGAGACATGTACCTGACCTCACATTGTGGAATTTAGGAATTTTCCAAGAGTGAAGAAGCATTGTTATAGGTGACAGTTTTAACAGGTAATCTAGAATGAATACTCAGTAAACATCTGGATGTGAGTTTCTACCAAGAGTGAAAACAAGTCAGAGTTAGTTCACTTAAGTTACTATTTTCATTTTTATCCTATGAATTATTTTTTTGTTTAATTCTAAATAATTTTTTAATTTCAACTATTTAAGTTTATTCTAGGTTAGAAAAAAATTTGTGTAGAATTAGTAGAGGGTAAAATTGTCTTCTCACTGGATATATATGACTTTTAAATCATAACCACCCTCAAATCATTTAACTGTACCAAGAGAATAAAAATGACCAATTTCAACATTTACCTCATTCTTTGCCTTCTGATTCTATATCCAATATGTGTTATTATATGCAGAATGTTTTCCTCTAAAATATCTTTATAATAATTTTATAGGGTGGAAATAGCTATAAAATTTAACTCAAGTAATAATGTTTTTTAAAACATTAAAGCATTTAAAACATTATGTACCACCTAGTACGTAATCTTGTAAAAAAAACACATGATCTGTATGTCAAATTTAAATTATACAAAAATAAAATTATTGATGAACACTTTCCTTTAACTTTCATTAAACATACCTCCTGTCTAGAGTTATCACTGTGTCAAGTGAGTTTTCTTCTAGAACCTTCTTCATGCATTAGTTTATTTGGTTGGATAACACTATAAAGTGTGTAGTCTGCTCTTTCTGTGCCCAGAGTGTGGAGGAAGTATAAGGAGATGAAGCATTTACATGGATCAGTAAAAAAGCTGTGGACCAGAGTTTCTGAGGCCTAATTGATAATAAGAGGCTTTAGCATTTTATTACATAGCCTGATCAGTGTTAGTGTCATGCTACAAATATTTTGCACATGTGTGATCACTTATGTCCAAGAGCCATGTAAATGAAAAAGAATATCCAATATGCTCTTGATATATTAATTTGCTATTCAGACCTCGTGTATGTTGTCTTAAAAATTACAAGTTAAATGGTTATTAAAATAGAATTTATTAAGACTTTTTAAATGTTATTTTGTTAGGGAATTGACCACTCAAAATTTCCAAGGGAAAACAGTATTTAAATTTGTAAAACACTGCCCTCTAGTGGAAAAATAAGTATTTAGTACATGCTATAATAGGAAATTCTTTCCTAATGCTAGTATTTAACATCATCATTGTCATCTCTGTTATGCTTGCAATAAGGCAGAGAGATTTTTTTTGGAGCATATATAATAATATAAGCATTCAGATCTAAGATTCTACAGGGTTAATTTGTGCAGAGTATAATCCTGAGTATGAATTATGTATGTGACTTCATGAGAATCCTATTTTAAAACTTAGTAAAAATAGCAGATACCCTATACAGTTATAGTTAGTCTATAGTCTACTGCTATTTCAAACACTGCTATTTCTTATGCCTAAGGGTAAATAATGGCTAATAGCTCAATTACTGACATATAACAAACATTTCTTCTAAAGAAAAAGTTCAATATAACAACTTCTCTTCACTTTTAATTGGCATCCTAATTGAGTCTTCCTTGCTTTATGAAATTCAGGATTGTTCTTTTCCCCTTTTCTTATATTATTCTGAGAAATATTACTATGATTGTTGAACCTGACATATGTAGCACCTCATAAACATACAACTAGTTGAGCAAAGAAAAGAAAATATATTAAAACAAGGATGATAAATGGGAAGGGCTGAGTGACAGAAAGGTTTGAACTTCAGCATTTCATACATTATGTAATAGCCGACACCACTTCACTTAGTTGAAGAAAGAGGCTTTCTCTTCCCACTGCTCCTTACCTTTAAATTACAAATGAAATAATTTGGAAAATTAATTTTGTGATGTTTTGCTAACTAATTAAAATGATAGCAATAGAAGTTAGATGAGTAGAGGAAATGGATCAGAGGGATGGACAGAGTGGGAGAGGGAGAGTGCTGGTGAACGTAATTAATCAAATCATGTTCTGAGGACCTCCAAGAATCTGTTTCAGTGTTTCAGATCCCTCTCCCAGACTGGTAGGTGGCCATCTTCTCCCGGTGTCCTTCAGTCTCTTTCCTTTGCTCAGATCTATTTCTGCGTCTAGGTCCCCTTTTTATAGGAACACCAATAAGATTAAATTACAAGCTCCCCTACTCCAGTCTGACCTCACCCTAACCAGCCACATCTGTAGTGCCCCGTCTCCAAATAAGGAAATCACATTCTGAGGTCCTGGGGCTTAGCACTTCAACATGTAAAGTTTTAGATGGTACAATTCAACATATAACAGTGTCCCTTTCTTGGAGAACTAATCATCAGCAAGAAACTAAGCTCAGAGCAGAATCTGGTTTGAAATATAATACAATTTTGTTTCCAGTAAGGCCTAAACTCCAGACAATTAACACTGTGAATAAATGTACATGTGGCCCTCTACTTCTTTCTCCCTTATTCTTGCCACTATTCCTCTTTTCTAATATCCTTCCATCTAATACAGCAATTACAAGGGATTTATACAAGCAAAATATAACAAAACTTAGATTTTTCCTAGATTTGTTTTTACCTAGCACAAATCAAAATTATTTTATCTGCTTTGCTGTGAATCACATACAAGGTCCTTTAATAATACCAAACAGTAGCTCAATAGAGGGACAAATACCTATTTAAAAAATCTATAACAAATGAATAAATCATATATAAAATTCTGCCTCTTTCCCAATGTCATCAATCAAACTCAAAGTTGATAGCCAATAGAAGCTGAAGCAAAAGGAAAGAATGCAAGATTTTTTTTTTTTGGACCATATCTACTTCTGTGTTCAGGATGTAGATTTTGACCCTGAGCCATCTATTATGTGTTTTTTCCTGACCTTGGCTTATTCACTTCAGATGTGAAATTGCTCACAGATGGCTCAGTGATGGCTTTTGTTACTGACTTGGAAAAAGTCATTTTGTATCTGTGTGTGAATATCTAATAAGAGACACAATACCTGTATACTGGGAAAGAGGGCTGGATTAGGGCCCTTCTAATCTACTAAGGAGATTCTGATAGCAGGCTTCCTCTAAAAATTTGATCGGTGAGTCCATAATATTTTTATTATTCAAAGTCTGTTTTGTGCAATCTCCAAGTCAAGGTTATAAATATCTTCAAACTTTTAACATGGTAGAATTCAATGAATCAAAAATGAGTTCCTTACATGTATATTTGAATCAAAAGACGCATGGGTTCCTATTGATCAAGATTGTCAACATGTATAAATGATTCAGTCCCATGTGCACCATAAATTAAATGGATAGTTTGTCTTCAATTTAAACTTGCACACTTTTGTTTTTATGTATATTTAAACCAGGAAATCTCTTCCCTTTTCTCTCAGTTATTCAGTGTTCTTTCCTTCTTTATTTTGAGTATTCACCCAATCTTACCTATAGAGAAAGATCTGAAACTCATTTACATATTTTTAAATGTTTTTGGTAACAGTTTAAAGAATTTACATATTCAAAGAAGGATTGTAATTATTAGCATTATTCTTATGAAAAGGTATCAAAACTTACTGTAAAGCAACAGTCTACAGTAGGATTTCTGGCATCTGTAACAGATTTGAGGGAACAGTTTTAAAAGAAGATGACAGAGATCATTTTTCTGCATTACTGAAGACCCCCTGTGGAAATAAAACACATATTTATCACCTAAGGAAGGTTTTTCAACTAAAAGTTTGAGGACTACTAGATTGTAATGAGTGTATTCAGTGGCCTACAGTCAGTATTTTTAAAAAATGAAACAGAACAGAGTTGAGAAGATAAGAATTGAAAGTATCAGATCTTATGCATAAAGGTGCCTACCACCACAAGGAAAGCATAAGTACTGAGTCTTTTCATAAAGACTATCATTTATTGGGTATCATGATGGGAAACCATGACATAGGTGGAAGACACAGTTCTGTTTAGAGCATAGTGCAGGGGGACACGTATAACGACTATCTTGGGACTACATTCAAGGACTGGTAAACCTGGATGTGTGGAAGATTGTTCTACAGTCAACTTGAAGGGCAGTTTTCCATATTTCTGATTATACCATTCAACCAATATTGATTATGTGTTCAGTGGGCCCCATCCATGCTCTAGACAAAAGACACAAGTCTAATACAACAGAGTCTCCGCCCTTGAGAAATTCACATTCTTCTGGGGAGACAGACCAGAGAGACATGTACTATGTGCGTGTGACAGTGGTGACACCGAGGCTCAAGGAGGCAGAGGAAGAGCTGCTAACCCAGGCAGGCTTCTGGAAACTGGTGAATCCAGACCTTGATCCTTAGGGAGAAGCAAAGTTAAGCAGCTCTTTCAGTCAGGATCCAGTCAGAGCAAGAGAAGCCATATTATTTATGCAACTAAAGAAGAGGACTTCAAGGCAAAAGCAGCTACAAAGATGCTGGGCGAGATGGTAGAACAAACAGAAAAAGGTGGATTGGAGATTAGCACCCCCAGGAAGCCACTCTGGTGTTCCCCAGGGTTGAAGAGATACAGAGACAAGGGGATTGTACCTGGAGGGAGCAGAGCAGTTGGGGCAGCTGGTTGAGAATACAGGGAGTTGCTTAGCCAAGGAAGCTGCTGTAGCGGAGAGGGGAAATACCCTGATTTCCACCTTCCTCCCCGATTCCTGCCGCCTGCTATCCAGGAATGGGTTCTAGAGTATGTTTTGCAGGGGTCAATTTCCTGTGGTGCCCAACAGAGCAGAGAAAAGCCAGGAAACGGGCAGAAGCCATATGAACAAATAAGCAGTTGATCCTTCAGGGATATTAAGGAGCAAAAGAAAAGTGACAGCGTGGAGGAGTTGCCCAAATGGCTGGATCACAGGAAGGCATTGCAAACTGGTGAAAGAGGGTAGATCATCCCTGTCTAGGACAGGAAGGGCCCTGTGATGGTGGTCCTAAGAAATTGGCACTTTTTTAATCAGGATGACAGGAGCCATTGGGCAATCTGGTGCACATGTATATACCTGCTAATGTTTTTGCTAAAATCAAAGTAAAACAGGTTCATCGTTTAAAAAAAAAAATGTCTCAAAGTAACCAGCTGAACGTTGCTGAAAAGCAACCTTCTGCACGCCATCCTTTCTCACCCCATTTCTGTTTCTTAAAAGAATCACTTTTTACCTCTTGTTTTTTATTTCTTCTGGTAGTATCTCAGCAAGTTTAAATGTGATGCCATTCCATTATGCTATTTCTTGATTTTAAAAATTTAGACATTATATTTTGGCAACTTCTCTACCATAGGACTTAGTTCACTCCCGTTAAGCCCTCATTTCTCTCTTCCAGTTTTTGATAAGTGCATTACTGTTTTTAAGCTGCTCTTTTCTTAATTCTTTAGAGCTTTAAGTGATAATTCATTTTATTTTAGCAATGTTTAGCTGTATCTCTTGGTAACTCTTCACACATTGTGAAGTGAGAATGTAAATTTTCCTATATCCCCTTTCCCTGCTTCCTACTTTCTCCAGGTCGAGATTTACTTACTTGTCTGCAGTAACTGCATGATTGCATTTGTATAAGCTGACTTCTGGAAGACAAACTATATCTACATACTATAAAGTGATGAAATCCTTTAAATCTTTCTGACACCAAAGTCCACTTTTCCTCCTACTAAAAGTAACAGAATTATTTTTTTAGATGCAGTGCCATGTTAGAAATACATGTGACAGTATTATGAGCCCTATTCTTACTAAATTAATGCCTCCATTATTATCTTCCAGAAAAAGGTAGTTACTTAGACAAAATTATTTTAACTAGCACTGAAATAATAAAACTATTATTCTATTATAAAGAGTCAATTTTGGACAGAAATCAGCCTATATCTAAGCTCACATATAAATGATAAAATAGGAACTCGAAACTGGTTTGTCTTTGGAAAAGCAAACAGAATCCTTCTCAATATAGAAGGGAGAGGCTGTGGATGTGGTCCAGTGATAGAGAGCTTGCCTAGCACGGATAAGACCCTGGGTTAAATTCCAAATACTGAAAATGATGATGATGATGATGATGATGATAATAATAATAATAATATTAAAAGAGAAGGGAGATCTGTATGGTTGTACCTTTCTGTCAGTTCATGAGTCCTTAAAGAATTGCCTGCTAATCACAGACTTACAAGCTGAATTGTATTTCAGGATCATTGAGGGACTTCTTTATTCAAAATAATTCCATGATGAATCTTTGATACAGCACGGAATTCTTTTGTGGTGCAAATAATCATCTTCAGTTTATTTTTCAGTCAATCCAAATTTTCACATATTTTGCTTAACTCACGACACAGCTGTGTTTATGGAGAAAACTGAACTCTTGTAGATGAGTAACATTATCATCATTTATTTTCTCCAGACTATGAAGGATGGGCGAAGATGACAGCTATGATCCTTCGAGCCTGCCAAGGGCTTACCAGAGTGATCTTTTATAAACATGCTATGGATATTTTCCCTAAGATACACACACTTTCAATTCCTTCAAAAAAAAAAAAAAAAAAAACTTTCCATGAAGCCCACGCCAGGAAGGAAAGACAGATAAGACCGTGCTGGCCCTGTCTATCTAGGGCTGCACTCTTCGCTTCCTCCACACATCCTCTGCTCTGAGCTCCTCATTACTGCTAAGTGACCCCAAATTAGAAGCAACCACTTTTCATGAGTTCTTCAGTGGTCCCAGCTTGACTCCCAGTTCTTGTGTGGGTCATTGGTCTGAAAATAGACTAGTCTGACTCCCGATGTTAGATATATTGAGCTTGATGACAGCAGAGCTATCTAGTGTGCTGAAGGTAGATTATAGTATTAGGCAATTTGATTTGATGCTGGCAGAGACAAAACATTCCTCTAGGAAAGTTCTCAGTGCTGCTATTTCTGTGAATTGAATATCAAAGATATGAATTTTTTTAAAAAAATCATAAAATGTTAGTTTTTGGTGGCAGAGTAAAGGTTAAAGAGTAAAGTGGCCGGGCTGGGGATGTGGCTCAAGCGGTAGTGCGCTCGCCTGGCATGCGTGTGGCCTGGTTTCGATCCTTAGCACCACATACCAACAAAGATGTTGTGTCCTCTGAGAACTAAAAAGTAAATTAAAAAAAATTCTCTCTCTCTCTGTATCTCTCTCTCTCTTAAAAAAAAAAAAGAGTAAAGTGGCCAACAGTGAAGGCAGGAAAAAAAAAATAGGTACATCATGAGATACTAGACAGCCATTATGAAGTGATAAGGAAGATGGTTATGGTGAGCACAGTTATGTTCGCTGAAATAACGCCAGAGCATCTTTAGGGGAGCACTGGAAGAAATCACGCACAGATTTTGTTAAGGAGGGACAATTATATATAATAATTTTGTAATTTTCAAGTATTTTAATGTCATTATATGATAATAGAGAAGAAATAATTTTAGTAAGTTTTTTAAATCTGGATTTTTTTTTTTTTAAGAGAAGGCAGTGAGGGGGGGAGAAAAGGGAAAAGGAAAGGAATCCTGAGTAGGAGTCAAGCTATTAAAAACACATTACTTCACCTCCTGAACATCCAGCCTTTGTTTATGATTGCAAATATGTTTAGGCAAGTGAAGAGCATTTCCATTGTAAATTCCTGTAAAATAACCTTCTACGAAGCTTGGGGACAAAGCTAGAAAGAAGATCTTTAGAAATAGAGGATAGTCATTTGGATGATGAATGATTCTGAAGAGCAGACAGGAAGGAGCAAGGAGAATGAGGGAGAAAAACAGGCAGGGATTATGAAGTACCCACTATTTGCCAGGTCAGGTCCCTTTACCGCACATATGGAACACTTGGTACCAGCTACAAAAGGTACATTCAATGCATGTTAGGATCATTTCTGATTTTGTTACCATTCTATGAGTTAGGTATTTGTAAACTTTATCATCTGTTCTATAAATCCAGGCTACAGACACATTCACATCTCAATTATTTTCTTTTGAGACATGGCCTTGCTAAGTTGAGTTGCTGAGGCTGGCTTTGAACTTGGCAATCCTCCTACCTCAGCCTCCTGAGCTGCTGGGATTGTAGGTGTGCACCACCACACCCAGACTTAATCTTCTTATATGACTTATTACTAAGAAGACTAATGTCTCCTTTGAAAGTTTTTCCTCCTCTTGACTTGTCCTTTGCCACAGGGGCAAGGAGGGACCCTGAGACTGGCTCCTAGAATGATGCAGTTTCTGTGCAGACAGGTGTATTTTCTCCTGGGACCAACTGAAGACTATGGAAACAGGCCTCCCTTAGACTGCACGTGTTTAAAGGTGAGAAAAAGGAGTCTATGTCATCTCAAGGAGGGGTGCCTTGGCCTCCAAACTAAGCACCCTTGCTCTGGGGAGTGTGACAGCAATTGTACAAGGGACTCAGAGGCAGCGGGCTCCCATGATGTAGAAGACACCTGCCCTGTCCTGTCTGACTTTCCTCTCCTCCTTGCTCTCTCCCTCCAAGGTGGACCCTGAGAAGCAGGCTGGAGGAGAAATCCTAGGTGAAGAAGGAGAGGAGGGCAGTACCCAGTTGTGGAAAGAGGGAAGTTGATCACATAAAGCACAGTGTTCATGAACTTGTTGGAGACTATGTATCCTAATAATATATTTTTTTTTATTTTTTTGTGTTCTTTTTAGATATACATGACAGTAGAGTATATTTTGACATATTATACATACATGGAGTATACCTTCTTCTAATTAGGAGCCCAGTCTTGTGGTTGTACACAATGTGGAGCTACACTGGTCGTGTATTCATGTATGAACATAGGAAAGTTATGTCTGATTCGTTCTTCTATCTTTCCTATTCCTGTCCCCACTCCCTTCCCTTCATTCCCTTTTATCTAATCCAATGAACTTCAATGAACTTCCCCTATCCTATTATATGTTAGCCTCCACATATCAGAAAATGCAGCCTTTGGTTTTTTGGGGATTGGCTTATTTCACTTAGCCTGATACTTTTCAGATCCATCCATTTTCTGGCAAAAGTTATAAAGTCATTTTTTATGGCCAAGTAATATTCTATGGTGTGATATGCCACATTTTCTTTCTTTTTTTCTTTCTTTCTTTCTTTCTTTCTTTCTTTCTTTCTTTCTTTCTTTCTTTCTTTCTTTCTTTCTTTCAAGAGAGAGAGAGAGAAAGAGAGAGAAAGAGAGAGAGAAAGAGAGAGAGAGAGAGAGAGAGAGAGAGAATGAGAATTGTTTAATATTTATTTTTTAGTTTTCGGTGGACACAACATCTTTATTTTATTTTTATGTGGTGCTGAGGATCGAACCCAGCGCCCCGCGCATACCAGGCAAGTGCACTACCTCTTGAGCCACATCCCCAGCCCAACCACATTTTCTTTGTCCATTCATCTGTTGAAGGGCACTGGGTTGGTTCCATAGCTTAGCTATTGTGAATTGAGCTGCTATAAACATTGATGTGGTTGTGTAACTATAGTATACTGATTTTAACTACTTTGGATATATAGCTAGGAGTGGGATAATTGGGTCAAATGGTAGTTCCATTCCTAGTTTTTAGAGGAATCTCTATACTGCTTTCCATAGTGGTTATATCAAATTGCTGCCTTAACAACAATGTATGAGTGTACTTTTCCCCCAACATTCTTACCAACATTTATGTTACTTGTATTCTTGATAATTTCATTCTGACTGGAGTGAGATGAAATCTCAGTGTAGTTTTGATTTGCATTCCTCTAATTGCTAGAGATATTGAATATTTTTTTCATGTATTTGGTGACCGTTTTATTTCTTCTTCTGTGAAGTTCCTGTTCAGTTTCTTTGTCCATTTACTGATTGGGTTATTTGTTTTATTGGTGTTAAATTTTTTAGTTCTTTATATGTCCTGGAGATTAATACTGTTTGAGATGCAGGGGACAAAGATTTTCTCCCATTCCATAGGATCTCTCTTCATTCTCTTGAATGTTTCCTTTCCTGTGAAGAAGCTTTTTAGTTTGATACCATCCCATTTATTGATTCTTGATTTTATTTCTTGTGCTTTAGGAGTGTTATTGAGGAAGTCAGTTCCTGAGCCCACATAATGGAAAGTTGGGCCTACATATTCTTCTAATAGGTGCAGGGTTTCTGGTCTAAGGCCTAGGTCTTTGATCCACTTTGAGTTGAGTTTTGTGCAGGGTGGGTTCTGGAGGTCCTAATAATCTTAATGGGGTTTGTTCGGAGAGAAAGAGACATTATCTTGGGAAATATTTCTGCACTAAGTCAAATTTTTCACTAAATATACTTAAAGAATAATGAGAGATGATAATAAAGGGACGTTTTGATGTATTTGTTCTATTTATACAAACTACATATATATATATATTTAGGAATATATGAATACATGATATAGTATATATACATGATCTATGTTCATATAAACATATGTGCAAGTATATATGTCTTTATATGTTATATACACGATTGAACTTAATGAGTGCCAGGATTATACTAGTTTCTTAAAATACATTTTTTAATTTACTTATAATCATCCAGTGAGATAGGCACCATGCTATCTCTCATTTGCAGTTTAGCAAGCTGAATCACAGAGAAGTAAAGCCATTTACCTGGAATCCATAGCTCCTAAGTCTTATTTGAAAAGTAACCAGTCTGCATTCAGAGCTGGTTTCCATAACCTCTACATTCTTACCAACTTGAATGAATCCTGCTCTTGAGTAGTTGGCCTCCCTTTTGGAAACTCGATCAGCACCACTGCCTACACCACTAAGACGTTTTACCCATAAAAAGCAGAATAGGCAGAATGACAGTGCCCACAGAATGGCCACCAGGCAGTTTTATGAGACCATTACCCCAGTTAGGCACTTGGGCCCCACTGTGCCTTCCACAGAAAAACCCTTACATCCAAATGGAAGGAGAGTCTTCTGCTCAATTTCTATTTATAGAACAAGCAACATTCTGCAGAGCACTTTATGGGCTTCCTGGAACACTGGCAGAAACTGAGCTAAGTGGATTATGCTCTACCTAGACACATATAGCCAGTTTGAATAGTTATATCACTATATAAAAATACATTTAAAATAATTATTAGTGAATATTAATTGTACAAAGTAATGGGTTTCTCTGTGACATATTCATAGGTGCAAATAATGTACTTTGATCATATTGATGCTCTTTATGACCCTCTTTTACTACCTGTCCTCCTCCCCATACCCTTCCCAAACAGTCCCCTTTCTACTTTCATGTCACCTTTATCCCCTTAGATTCTATATACTAGAGGAGACATGATACTTATCTTTTTGAGTTTGCCTTATTTTTATTGACATGATGATCTCCTCTTCCATCCATTTTTCTGCAAATAACATGATTTCATTCTTCTTTATGGCTACATATTGTTCCTGTGTATGTGTGTGTGTGTGTGTGTGTGTGTGTGTATGTGTGTGTGTGTATTTCTTTTTACATTTCTCAGTTTATGGACATCTAGGCTGATTCTATAACTTGACTATTCACAATAAACATGGATATGCAAATATCTCTATAACATGCTTACTTTGATCCTTTCAGCTACATAGTCAGGAGTGGTATAGCTGAGTCCTGTGGTAGTTCTATTTTCAGATTTTGGAGAAGATTTCCCTAGTGACTGTATTTAATGCATATTACCCCCCCCAAAAAAAATGTGTACGTTTTTGTTCACATCCTCACCATCATTTATTTTTTGTTTTCTTGGAAAAGGCTATTCCAACAGGGGTGAGAGGGCTATCAATGTAATTTTGATACACCTTTCCCTAATGTCTATACATGTTGAGCGTTTTCTCAAATATTTATTGGCCATTTGTATGTCTTCTTTTGAGAAGGGTCTGAACAGCTCATTTACCCATTTATTGATTGGATTACTTGTTCTTTGGTATTACTTTTTTTCTTTAGTTATTTACGTAGTCTGGATATTAATCCTGTCAGATGAATAGCTGACAAAGATTTTTTTCCTATTCCATAGACACCACTTTGTTGTAGTTGTTGTTTTCCCCACTCTCTTTTGCAGAAGCTTTTTAACTTGATGAAATCCTATTTATCAGTTCTCACTATTGTTTCCTGAGCTATTGGAGACCTATTCAGGAAATTGTTGCTTACACCAATACCTTAAAGCATTTCTCCTTTGTTTTCTACTAGTGTTTTCAGTTTCTAGTCTTACATTAAGGTCCTTGATTCATTTCAAGTTGATTTTTGTACATGGTGAGAGACAGAGGTCTACCTTCATTTTTTTTTTTACGTGGGGATATTCAGTTTTCCCAGCACTGTTTATGAAGAGATTGTCTCTTTTCCGTTGTCTGTTTTTGCCTCCTTCATGATGAATCAGATGGCTACAGATGTTTTGGTTTATTCCTGGTTCCTCTCTTGTACTGCATTGGTCTACGTATCTGTTTTGGGGCCAATACTATCATGATTTTGTTTCAATTGATCTGTATATATTTTTAGATTGGGTATTATGATTCATCTAGCACTGTTCTTTTTTGTTCTCAGTATTGCTTTGGCTATTTGAGATCTTTTGTTCCTCCATATGAATTTTAGTATGTTTTTGTCTAGTTCTCTAAAGAATGCCATTGGTATTTGGATGGGGATTGCATTGAATCTCTAGATTGCTTTTGGTAGTGTGCTCCTTTTAATAATATTAATTCCCCAATTCATAAACATGGAAGGTCTTTCTATCTTCTAGTGTCTTTGTCGACTTCTTTCTTCAGTAGTTTATAATTTTCGTGGTAGAGGCTTTTTACCTCCTTGATTAGGTTTATTTGTAGATATCTTAATTTTTCTTTGAGGCTATTGTGAATGGGATTGTTTTTCTGATTTCTTCCTTAGCAATCTAATGATTGATGTATAAGAAAGTTGCCAGTTTCTGTATGTTGGGTTTTTATACTGCTACTTTGTTGAATTTGTTTATCAGTTCTAAAAAACTGTAGGTGGGCTCTGTTGGGTTTTCTAGATATAAAATCGCATTATACATATATACAAGGATTATTTGACTTCCTCCTTTCCTATTTCTATTCTTTTAATTTCTTTCTGGTTGCTCTGACTAAAGTTTCTAGTATTATATTGAATAAGAGTGATGAGTAGAGACCCTTGCTTATTCTCAATTTTAGCAGAAGTGCTTCTAGAGTTTTCCCATTCAGTGTGCTATTGGCTATGGGTGTGTCCTGAATAGCATTTATTATGTGAAGTTATGGTCCTTCTGTGCCTAGTTTGTTCAGGGTTTTTATCATGAAGGGTTGTCAAATTTTATTGAAGTTGGGTTTTTTTTTTTTTTTTTGCATCTACTGATTTTTATTCCTTACTCTATTTACATATTAATTTGCCATGTTAAGCCAACTTGTGTGACTGGAAAGAAACCAGGTTGATCACTGTAGGTGATCTTTTTAATGTGAGATTGTACTTGGTTTATAAGTATCTCATGGATTTGTGTATCTCTGCTCATCAAGGATATTGTTTTATACTACTGTTTGTCCTTATTAGTTTGGGTGGCAGGGTAATATTGGCTTTGTAGAATGACTTTGAAAGAATTCCTTCCCTTTCTACTTTTTGTAATATTTCAAGGAGCATTCGTTCTTTAAAATTCTTGTGATGTTCTGCTGTGTATCCATCCAGTCTTGGACTTTTCTTTACTAAGAGACCTTTCACTACTGCTTCAGTTCATTTCTTGTTACTAACCTATTTGGGCTGCTTATAACCTCTCAGTTCAGTTGTAGTAGGTCAAATGTGTCTAGAAATTTGTCCATTTCTTTTATATTTTCCATTTTTGGGGCATGTAATTTTTCAGAATATTCCTAATGATCCTCTGGATTTCAGTGATATCTGCTTTGTTATCCCCTTTTTCATTTCTAATTTTATTTGCTTTTTTTTTTTTTTGGTTACTTTGGCTAAAAGTTCATCATTTTTTGTAGTTGTCGTCATCATCTTTTCAAATAACCAATGTTCTTTCATTGATTTGTTTTGCTCTTTTCATTTACTTTTCTGATATTTATTATTTCTTTCCTTCTACTGATTTGGGGTTTGGTGTGTTCTTGTTTTCCTAAAGCCTTGAGGTGTATCTTTAAGCTATTTATTTGAGATCTGGTTTTCTAATGTAGACACTTATAGCTACAGACTTCCCTCTTGTAGCTGTACTTGCTGTGTCCCATAGTTTCTGTGAGGTGGTGTTTTCATTTTCATTTGATTCAAGGGATTTTTAAATTTTCCTCCTGGCTTCATCAGTGGCCCACCACTTGGTCAAAAGTTCAGTCTCCTTTTTTTTTGTAGACTTTCTGCAAGTCTCTTGCTGTTGATGTCTAGTTTCACTTCATTATGGTCTGATCAAAAGTAAGGGATTATTTTCATTTTTAAACTTTTTGCATTTGTTAATATTTACTTATATGTGTTTTCATTTTTTTTTTTGCATTTGTTAATATTTGCTTACATTTGTCTTATGGCCCACGATGTAATCTGTTTTAGAGAAATTCTCATGTGCAGCATGCTTCATGGCAGATGGGCTAAGGAGGTGCTCAGTTGCTCCAAAGACCCCCCATCTTTGTAGCTGGGAGTGTGACAAATGTCCAAGTTGAATCATATCCCCAGATGCAGGGGAGAACGGGCCACGGGAATAGGACACAGAGTTCTGCACTGAAATGGGGCAGCTGAGCAAGTCTCCATCTCAGTGCTGTCATACCTGGATCCCTCAATAAGCCACACATGATGAGTTTCGTTTCTTGCCACAGAACACATTGCCACCCACCACTGTGCCCTCCACAGTCCGAGCTTCCTGCTGCTCACACTTGTCAAGGGCTCTGTGACTGGCCCTCCCTCTCTCTCCAATCATCACCTCTGACACTCTCTCACCCAGTCCCTGAGGCAGGCTGTCCCCAGGGACCCTGAATTATGATTGTTCCATGACTTTGGATCCCGAGAGTAGCTCAGTCCCTAACAATTGCCCCATTGAAAGATGTCTCTGTGAGACATGGCACTTGGAGATATGGTAAGCAATGCAGTGGATTCTTCTCCAAAGCTGTCCTGCCACACAGGAGGAGTCACCTTCAGCCCAGACCCCTGAACTAGGCTGAAAGCTTGCTGTGCCCTGGGTTTCTCCTGAGGCAAGATTCTATTCTTTTTTTTCTTTTCTTTTTTTTTTCTTTCTTTCTTTCTTTCTTTCTTTCTTTCTTTCTTTCTTTCTTCTTTCTTTCTTTCTTTCTTTCTTTCTCTTTTTTTTTAGAGAGAGAGAGAGAGAGATTTTTTTTTTTAAATGGGTGCTGAGGATCAAACCCAGCACCCTGCACATGCCAGTCGAGCATGGGCTCCCCTTCCCTGGGAGGTAGGGTAGGAGTTGCAGACTGCCTTGTACTGAGTTGTTTTTCCTGCTTCTTCATGCCTTTCAGCTTTTCCGTCACCTCTTTCTTGGTTCCCAGAGCCTATTCTCTCTTCTTCTTCTCAGAATACAGGTTCTGGCAGAACCATTCAAAAGAAAATTCTATTCTGCAATCTTAGCTGAGAATCCTCAGAAATACTGAGGCCATTCTGAGATGTGGAGTTTGTAAGCTGACTTTGCAGTAAATGATTTCAAGTGCTGTATATAATGTGCTTGCTCATACATAAACCCAAGTGCTTCTCTTTAGAATTTTAGGGTAGTTATCTCTTATTTTTCTCAGGCTTCTACCAAAATTCCTTATCAGTAGGCAAAGTCTCATTTCATTTCCTACTGTGTTTTTTCTTATTCATATTCCTATCTGGGCTGTGAAGTCCATGAGAGCAAAGATTTAGTTCTGTTCCCTTCTGCAGGATGAGGATTTAAAATAGCACCTAGCACAGGGTAGGGGCTCAGTAAATCTTTTTGAATAAATACATAAATAAAAGAACTAGAATAAAGGCTATTGTGCTTTTATGTGTTCACTTGGCTAGGCTGTGGCACACAGATATTTGACCAGGCTAGATGTCATTGTGAAGGTATTTTTAAGATGTGATAAACTTCTAAGTCTTTAGACAGAATTAAGCAAATCACCCTCTCCAATGTGGGTGGCCTTTGACCAATCAGTTGAAGACCTTAAAACTTACTCCAAGAAAGAAGGAATTCTGCCTCCAGACTGTGTTTGGACTCAAGATGGCAATCCTTGGGTCTTTAGGGTTTTCTTTCTGCTATGCAAATTTTGGACTTGCCAGCCTCCAAAATCACATGAATGAATTCCTTAAAATGAGTGAGTCAGTGTCTCTTTCTCTCTCCCTCCCTCCCCCAATGAACACATTATTTGTTCTGTTTCTCTAATTAATACATGTGCCTTTTATTCTTACTCATGTCCAGGCCTTGTCACAATATTTAAAGTTCTACCTAATCACATGCAACATGATGGCTTCTGGTTTGTCAAGAGATGTGGTTCTGCATTTCCAGTCCTGCTGGAGATGTGCACATGGAATAAGAATCTAAGCTCTCTGAACATCATGTTCTTGTTTTCTTACTCAAAGGCTTGGGTAAGGAAAAGCTTCTGGGGTTTGTGACAGGAAGGGTTAAAAGGCATTCTTACCTCTGTGAGCTTCTAGCAGCCAAACCACCAACTTTGAGTTCTGGATGACAGGCCAGTCTGTTCCACGTGAACAGTACTTTGGCTGCATTGTAGTGTCCTCAAGCCAATCTTTCAATCATTTCATTTTTGAATCCAGTTTGTATCCAGGCTGTACCTGGCTATTACACCTTCTAATTTCCATATCAGCAGCCAATTATGCAGATTGCTCCACTACAGCCAAAAGGTTTAAATCAATTTATAGCATTAAAGGTAGTTGGAGCCAAATCTAATCACAATCAGGACTTGTTGGTGAAATTTCAACATTTTAAGAGTTGTTAAAAAAAAAAAAGCACAGAACCCCACTGACAGAAAGAAAGCCATGACTAAAGAGAGAGTAGAGAGTGTGTTGATGGTGCTTTTTTTTTTTTTAAAAAAAAGCAAAGCCAAATTGTCTAAGAAATGTTTCTAAATTGAGTGCTTAAAATAGAACATAATCCATCAACTCAGGTGAGGGATTGTAAACACTGCCAGCGTCTTGTCATTTCAAACTGAGATCCAGAAGATTAAGAAGACAATGTATGTGTGTATGTGGTGTGTGTGTGTGTGTTTGTGTGTGTGTGTGTGTGTGTGTGTAGCAGCTTCATGAATATTAAAAATATTGAGAGAAATGACCATAAAATGTTATTTTGATGTCAGATTTGATGGATTTTGGGCTGGTAACAGATGTGCTGTACATGGCAGAGTATACAGTTGGGTATGGGTTTGTAGGGATGGAGAAGTGGCTGGTGACTATAAAAACAATGAGAGGGAAGGGAAGATGGAGAGTAGGGGATGAGAATGCAAAACATTATCAATGAGAGTCTGGCAGAGGGGCTGGGGCTGTAGCTCAATGGCAGAGGTCTTGCCTAGCCTAGGATATGTAAGGCACTGGGTTCGATCCTTAGCACCTCGGAAAAAAAATAAAATAAAGGCATTCTGTCCATCTATAACTACAAAGAAATTTAAAAAATAAAATCCTGGCAAGGTGATGGAAATGACCCCGATTTTGTTTATCTCCACATGTTGGGAATCTGATTGGGCTATACTATGCATTTTAACATAATCATTAGAAGTTTGTATGTGATATTCTAATTCAGCTGTGTAATCAACATATTCACCAAATAAGCAATGTGGAGCTTCCCCTCTAAATTCATCCACTGTGCCTAAATGTGCCAGTTATAACTGTATTGAGAGTTCCAGGCTTATCCTGACTAGAAAATTAGCCTGTGTGTATTAACATATATTTTTTTTGTGATGTATCTTCCAGATTATGTATTGTAAGCAGCATGTTCTTCTCTCACTGACAAAGCACTGATAGGCCTCCTTCTTCCCACACAAGTTCATTGCACGCACAAGTTTCTGTAGTTTCACTTTGTTTTGTGAGTTTCCCTTACAGACTACTCCAGCATAAAGGTTGATGCTTATTTCTTATCTTAGAGATGAACACCCACATTTGTTTTAGTTTCCCACTGTCATGCATGATACTAAACAAACATCTTTGAGAATACTATTCCAATAGAACTATCACATGATCCAACAATCACACTCCTGTGTATAAATCTGAAGGAAATGAAATCAGTATGTAGAAGAGAACAGCACTGTCATACTTACTGTGGCAATATTCACAATAGCCAAGATATGGAATCAACCTAAATGTCCATCAGTGGATAAATGAATAAATAAAATGGAGTGTATATGTACATTTATGTTTAACTAGATTAAATCACTTATATCTTTACCATAATTATTTCCAAATATTGACTTGAAACTTGGGCATGTTATAAGAAGGAGAAGGATAGAAAGAAGGAAGAGGAGAAGGATAGAAGGAAGAAAGAAGGAAGCAAGCAAACATTTTTCCTTAGTCCTATTATGGTTGTGGAGAAGTGACAATGTCATGCAGAATTAATAATTATTAGTAGTAAATTTTTAAATTATAGTAATAGGATCATTCCTCATTCATTAAGATTAGTTTCCAAGGACTGAGAATGTAGCATGGACAAGGCCATAGGTTCAATTTCTAGTCTTAAAAAAAAAAAAAATTTGCTCTTTAATAGTATGAGGACTTTTAACATATCAAAGACTTTTCTCTGAGGCTGCGTGCAACAGGAATAGACATCCCTATAGAATACAGAAGAGAAGCATTCTACTATAATTTTGAGGACTTGCTTAGGAGCCCATGGAGCCAAACCTGGGATTCCCAGAAATAATTCTGTGTATGTGAGTGGTGTGTGTGTGTGTGTGTGTGTGTGTGTGTGTATGTGTGTGGCATGCATGTGCGCGCACACGCGTGCATGCGCTGATCATGGACATGAAGTCATGTAAAAGTGGCTAAGGCTAAAGGCAGAAGTAGTTAAAGTCGTACAGTAAGGAAGAGAGCAACATTTAGCAAAAATAAAGATAATATTCCTAAATGTCAGCAGAGCCTCACAGAGCTAATACATGTCGACTATAAGCATAATGAAAGGGTGACTAGAAGATGTAATTTCAGGCCCAGGAATGCTCTTTTCTTGACTCACCACCCACTAGTGGTTACTTCCTGCTTCTTGATTCTCACTTGATAGCTCCTTCCTCTCCAAACCTTCCTTTTCTTTGATTTTCAGGATACCACATATTCCAGGTCTTCCATTTGTCCTCAGATTCTTCTGCTGGTTCCTTCCCATTGTCCAACCTCAAAATTCAGTCTGTGCACCTCAACCCTTCTTTGTTTACACTCTCTTCATCAGTGATTTTGACTCACCTCAGGTTTTAAAATATCACAATGAAAGTTCTCAAATTTATATCCCAAGCCTGTTCAGTCCCCGAACTTTACATTTGCATGTCCAATTGCATACTCAGTATCTTCTCTTGGTTACCTAAGGCACATATGAAAACTGGCAACTTCAAAACTAAGCTGCTGCCTCCTCCTGCGTCAGGCCACTGTCTCCAAACCCCAGGTCTTTTGCTCACATCAAAGTCATTCAAATAATCCTTGACTCTTCTCTTTTCTTTTATCTCAGAAAAAAATCTCCTGGCAAGACATTTTAAGTTATGCATTCAAAATATATTCTGCAATCTTTCATTGCTTAGTACCTAAATTTTTATACTAGTTTCCTAATTGAACTCTATTTTTCACCTTTTGCATCCCCAGGGAACAACCTCAAAGAGAGTCACCTTTTAAACTTAAGGCACAGTCTTTCTTCTGCTCAGAATGCTCATATGGTTCTCTCTGGCCCACTGCAGTGTGTGTCCATCTGGTAGCTTTATTTCCTTGATCTCATTTCCTTCTGCTCTTCAGCTACACTGACCTTTCTGCCTTCTTCAGCCCACCAGGTACACTCATCCCGCAAGGTATTTGCATTTGCTAATTCCTCTGTCTTGATGCCTTTCCTGGCGTGGGCTCTACCCACCTCTGTCTTTTGGGATTTTTTTTTTTTTTATGTGCCAACTGCTCCGTTATGTCTTCCACCACAGCCACTTTGCAGTCACTATTCACACCAAGATCCCACTCCTTCATCTTCATTATTTCCCATAGCATTTATGACCATATTGATTTTTGTTTATTTTCTGTCTTCTCTCATTGGAAAGAGATATCCATGAAGTCAGAAGTGTTTGCCTTTTTGTTTAGTATTATTTCTGTTGCCTTTAGGACAACGTCTGGCACAGTTTAAGTTTACGACACCTCCTCGATGTTTGAATGAATGAACAAATGAACTTCTTTGGTACTGTACCAATTACAAATGAGGCAGATCATATCTGCTCTCTGTTGCAGAACAGTTCAATGTTTGTCAAGGCTGAATTCATGCTAAAATATCACTCTTTGGAAGAAGTTTCCTTTCCCTGTATTGGGACTAGCCTGTGGCCAGACAAGGAGGGAAGGCTGGACTTAATGGCTATTGTACTCACAAAACAGGGGCCAGACCAAGGTAAGAAAGTAACAGGCAGAGGATACAGGCAAGCACTAAAGAAAACCCTTGCCTGCTCTTCCCACTCTATTCAGACAATGTGTTACAGAGGCTACTGTGACCATCTACCAGCTATTTCCAGCAGTTTTATTTCAACTTAGTGGCCAAATGTAATCTGAATAAAAGGAATAAAGCAGGTTATTCAGTTTCTAATTGCTACTTGCACAACTTTTTCCTAATTGCATTTTCCATAGACAATTTGTGCCAAAATGAACATTCCCCTAATAATGCTGGCAAGACAGTTTGTCAAACACTGACACCTAGTGAATGTTACTATAAAGACCTTGTTCTGGGCCCTATTTCAGGTCCAAAAAAATTCCACAGACATTCAATATAGGAGGCCGTCAAATCTCATTCACCTACTTTTAGTATTAGACTTGGCAAAGTTTGACTCCAAAGTGGCGCTCCCTCTCATTACTGGACCCCAGTGCATGAGTGAGAGTATGCCCTTGGAATGCTGGTGAAAATTTTAATCTAAGAAAAACAGCCAGGAGAGAAGAACTCCTGCAAAATTACCCAGAGAGTCTCTCAAGTCAAATATAAATTTTTTAATATTTGTTAACTGCCATGGTGTGTGATCAGCACTGAGCCCTGCTCCTTTAATGACACAGAGAAAGCACTTAGTCTTAAGCCAGCAGGAGTCTGGGGAGAGTTGCTGGGCTGGCTTTGAGATAAGAGCATTTCAGAGTCTGTGAACTGGCACTCTGGAGATCCACCATGCCAACAATGTACTTTTAATGGGGGAATTACAGACCCACAGAGAGACAGGGACTTTTGCGAGATGTGACGGAATCTAAATGGAACTTGGAATCACACAAAAGTGGGAAAAGATGAGAGTTCCTCCAGAGAATGACATTTTGTTTATTTACCAATCTTCTATGCAATTTAGTTTACCATGCCATAAAAGGAGAAAGCAATGGCCCATGGATCTGGGCAGAAGTGAGACATACATGGAAAGAGCCTTTTTCCTTTCTTCTTCCTTGGGATCACGCAGCAGAAACCTAGGCCAGGATAAAAAAAAAAAAAAAAAGTCTATCTTTGAGCTCATGGTTTCATTCCTCTATAGGGTGCAGCCTTGGTTGCATATTTTGGACAAAGTATGGGGGAGAAAGGTTGTGCACCCTTCTACAGCCTGGTGAATTTGACTTAGAAAGTCATCAGTAACACAACCCAGCAAGTGGCAGATCATCCAAGGGTCTCAGCCTTGTGCCTTGGTTGCTTGACAGGAGTGACACCTGCCTTGCTCTGAGGTTAGAAGGAAGCACTTATCATTCTGATTAAGAAGAGACGGGCTCTGAACCACATTGCACAGGTTCACAAATCCACTCCACTTCTCAGTAGCTCTATGGCCTCAGCCAAGTTATTTAAACTGTCTCTGCCTTGGTTCCCCTGATAAATTGGGAAGGCAGCAGTATTTTTCCTATATAGCAATGTTTCAGTCACTGAAGGGCTACATAGATTATAAAAGTGTGTAGTAAGCTACAGCTTCCAGGTTTGCATATATACACTGTTATATTCACACTGTGATAATGTTGCCTAACAACACATTTCTTAGAATGTGTCCCTTTTGTTATGGGACACAT